>NW_004524595.1:8093621-8099987 GCF_000260255.1 Octodon degus | reverse complement strand
TCTGGGGGTTCCTGGAAGTCGGCAGCCATGATTTCATTCTCATGGGGGTCATCTTCAATGACACTAACTCTCCTTCATATACTTACTCTTTTACAGAGTACAGGGGACATTCTCAATTCTTCTAATCTTAACATACATGTAAAGCTTATGTTGGCTCAGACTGACAGCGAATACAGTATATAGAAAGGAAAAGTTCCAAGAAATTTTGTAATTGATCCCCAAGCTTAGAGCTCTGAAGAGACCAAAAGCAGAAGCTACAGTTCATTGATTCATTTCACAGATATTTATTGAGTGCCTCCCAGGTGCCAGAGATTACTTTAGATACTGAGAAACATATGCACATAACACAATGTCACTGCTTTTGTGGAGTGTGTTGTGTTCTTTGAAGTGCTTGAAAGTCAAGGTTTTGTGGTCTGCATCGTTGCTTTGATGTACCTTTAGCATTAGTCCTCTTTTTTCAAGGGAAATGTAATAGGGAGGGTCACAAAGGGTAGGAAATATATGTTAGAGAGCACAAAATAGAATTGCCTTTCAAAAACAACATATTTCTTCAAACAATGGTTGTAAATTCCATAAATTTCAGGTCATAAGTAGGTAACCTAAGTGAATGAAAGGCATAAATCAAGGTCTTCTAGAGAAACAGAACAAATAGAGGGGGCAGGGTGGTAGGGTTCTCTCTGTGTCTTTCTCTTTGACTGTTTCTGTCTATTTGTCTCTGTCTCTGTCTCTGTCTCTCTGTCTCTGTCTCTCTCTCTCTCTCTCTCTCTCTCTCTCTCTCTCTCTCTCTCTCTCTCTCTCTCTCTCTAGTTATATGTATGTGAGAGTAGGAAAGAAAGCTAGAGAGAGTGAAACTTATTTTAAGGAATTAGCTTACACAATAATGAAATCCAAAGCAGTTAGTATAGGCTGTATGTTGGAGACTTAGAGAATTACAATTGAGTCTGAAGGTAGTCTACCATAATAATTCCTTTCTGCTTTGGGGAAAATCAGTCTTTGTTTTATTAAGTCTTCAACTGATTGAATGAGGCCCACTCTCACACCATGAGAGTAATCTGCTTTACTCAGAGTCTGCCAACTTAAATGTTAATCTGATTCAAAGAATACCTACGCTGTAAACATCCAGGATGATGTTTGGTTAACTATCTAGGCATCTTGATCCACCCAAGTTGTCACATAAAATTAACCATTAAGGGGGAATATGAGACAGTTTGGAGTGGTGGAACTAAGCCTCCTACAGACTTCTTCTCTCTCCCATGATATTAAAAGAAAAACAGCAGCAACAAACCACCTAGACAATGGAACTAAGATGAAATAGAAGAAAAAAATTGAAATTAAATTTGAACCCAAACTCCCTGAGCCTTACTAATGTCCTTGGGCATAGAGACTCAGTATTTAAATGTCCATGTTATCAGCCTCTGCTTTGCATTGCTCATTGCTGCCCACTTGCCCCATCTAACCTTGGCTTCAATACTCTTTCTCTGTTGATGCAATTTGAGGGGAAGGTTTTCTAAGCACTAGAAGCACCACTTTCTGGGGGAGAAGAATGGACCTCCTCCTCCTTAACTGTACAAAGTTAATGTGTTCCAAGTGGAGATTCTATCTCGGAAGCAAAAGAGATGCTAAGAGAGCCATGTGCTAGACTGTCGCAGGAATCAATTTGATTCAAAGGCTGGTACCAATAATGAGCATTTGAAAACATTTATTATTTATAAGATTCAAATATATTTATGGTCCTATGGGCTAATCTTTTGATGCCAGTCAAGACAAAACGTGGCCACAGTTAATTGTTGATGTCATCCTCTTTTACAGAGCCTCCTTTGTGTGTTTCTCCTTTCTTCAAATCTGTGCACCACATTAATGCACTCTACAGAGAGATTATTTTTAGTCATCAAATTCCTTAACATGTTGGTGATGAATTTCTGCTAGAGATTTTTTTTTTGCACTTAAAAAAAATCAAATCACAGCATGAATTTCATCTGGGAACCACGTGTCTAAGAAAGTAATTATTTTAAACTCAAGGGCATAACCAACTATAACTACAATGGATCCAGTTTATGCTTTTGCCATACTTGCTAATAAAGCACTGTGCTCCCAACAAACACATGCGCTACATCTTCTGTACTTGGCCTAGTCTTGTAAATGTCATCCTGAATGACTCTGGGACCCAAAATGTAGAGAACAGGAATGAATAAAGCTGTGAATTTTGAGGAATTCTGAGATCATGAACTACAGATGCAAACAGAAAAACCTATAGAAAAGTTTTGAGAAATCTGCTAACTCTATCAATGTTAACTGTAGCTTTGAAAGGGAATTAAATTGTAAGTTCCTTCAAGGAATGCAAGTAGTGTGTCCCTACTACATACTTCGACATAGGTGCTTTAACTTTAAGAAGAAAAGAAAAAACCGAATGTCCACTGTTGCTGTCCTATAAGTCACTTTTTTAAAAATTTAATTTTGTCTACTGAGGATTGAACCCAGGGTCTTCCCACTGAGCTACATCCATATCCCTTAAAAAAAAATGATACAAATTTTCTCTAAGTTACCAAGTTTCCCGGGGTAGGATCAAACTTGTGATTCTTTTGCCTCAGCCTCCCAAAGTGCTGGAATTACAGGTGTGTAACATCATACCCAGTTAATAAGTAATTGGGTTTTTTTAAATTGAGATAGGATTTTATTATATAGTTCAGGCTGGCCTTAAACTCACTATGTAGCCCAGGCTGGCCTAGAATTTATAGTGATCCTCCTGCCTCAGTCCCTGAGCACTGGGATTATAGACGTGCACCACCATGCCTGTTTGTATTTGTGCTTACCCACAGCCATTTGGTTAAATGTTGGCTTCCTCAGAAAAAGTCCTGGAAGTGAGTCAGAAGACCTGGACTTTGGTCTGTTAGATCTTAAACCTGTAATCATATGCTTCTTAGAGTCATTGTATTCTGTATAAATCATCTATGAAATATAAAAACCCTATGAACTAGTGTACCTGTCTGAGGGCATATGCTAAACATATCAGAGAGTATACCTGTGGGAACAAAGATTGTTAAAAATAGTACCACAACGAGGAGCAGAATCCTACCAAGAACCAATGATGAGGATGTGGCTCAAACACCTCTAGCCTAATGAAGTGTTTTAAGCTAAGCCATTCTTAGCTCCCATGTAGTTGAAATTGTTTTACTCATCCTACTTGCTATCATTGGGCTTCTTATTTCCAAATTGTTCTTTGGGAGTTTATGGGTTTTCTTATACTCTGTCCAGCAGTATCAGCAAAAAAATTTAGAGTTTTGCTCTTTAGATTTTCCTAGTCAAATTAAACATTAAATGTGAATATGATGAGTTTTAAAACTTGATCCAAATGAATGTTATTTCTTCCAAGGTAGTCATAGATTCTAGCACTTCTGCCAATGTTTGAAATGTTTTTGGAACTCCTGCATGCATGCGCATGAGTATGATATGCTTAAAGATGGGCCAAATTTTTATTTTAAAATCTAGCCTTAGCTTATCTTGTTACTGTCCACTTCTCTGACCTTATCCCATTCCGCTGGTCCCCCCCTTGACTGCTGTGTTTCTGGTATGTGTGCCTCCTGGATTCTCCAGGACAGGCAGTGCATTCTTGCTTAGAGCCACTGTACACCTTTGCCTGACATGCTCACCATTCTCATTTTGCCTCTCAGGATGGGCTTCTTCTTGTTTGGGTTACTCATAAATGTCACAACCTTAGAGATGCTTTCTCTTACCATCCAAGCCGAAGAGCCATCTGAGGACTGTGCCAGCATGTTCACGTTTCTTTCTGTAGTCATCATTGTCAAATATCTTCTTGTTTTTTCACTGTAGCCCCATCTTGAGCAGATGTCGCTCATCATGTCTAGAAACATAAAGTGTACTTACAAACGTTTGTTGAATAAATTGAAAAATGTGATTAACTTAGACTCTGCATGTGAGGACCAAAATACAAATAATATAAATATAGGAGATTACTGTAGGTTATTTCTCATTTGTTATTTTGTTCATTCTCTTAGATGATTTCACAATTTACATCACAATTTCATTTTTTTCTCTTTGATTTTTCATTTGTTTTGGCAGTGCTGGGGATCAACCCTAGGGCCTCTTGCATGGTAGGTGAGTGCTTTTTATGCTCTTTTACAAAAATATCTGTCATACTAAGTTATGAATTTTTGAAAAGTAAGCCACATTTCTAATTAATTTTTCATATCCTTTAGGGGATTTAGCACAAAATTTTGACATTCTGTGTTTTGATAACTAGTTTTGTTATCAGATTCAGCTGAATTTGAATGGTATTAATAAGGGTGTGTGTGCATGCATGTGCACGTGTCCGTGCTTGTATGGGTCTGTGTGACTACATTTTTCCATTTAATGCATTTATGTGAAATTTTAGGGCCAGCCAAATAGCTCAGTGGATGAAAGTGCCTGCAAGCAGGAGCAGGGGCTGGGAGTTCAATCCCAGGTCTTGCCCTGCTAACCCCGCCCCCAGGGCTCACTGAGATGGCAATTGAGACTGGGCGTGGTGGCACACACCTGTAATCCCAACTCTTAGGAGGCTGTAAACAGGTGGACCACTACGAGTCTGATTTAGTAGTGAGGCCCTGAACATCCTGTAGACCCTTCCCTAAAATAAAAAATAAATAAATAAAAGAAATTTAATAGCATGCATAAACAAAGAGTATAAAATTTTAGGGCATAATGAATAACTATATAAACATTACAAATTGGCCACTGTTGGACAAGTGGTGAAAATAAAATTCAAGAAATATAAAACTTTAATAAGTCACTATCTTCTACAATCAGAAACATTTCTAGGTAAACTCCTAGACAGTAGTACCTCTGGTTAATAACTAAATGGCTGAGTTAAAGGTGCTATCTCAAAATTAAAGACAAATTGGAGCCAGGCATGGTGGCACACATGTCTCTAATCCCAGAAGTGAGTATATATTTTTCTTTTTTTTCCTGTATTTTAGGGAAAGGTCTACAGGGTGTTCAGGGCCTCACTACTAGATCGGGCTCATAGTGATTCTCCTGTTTACAGCCTCCCAAGTGTTGGGATTACAAGCATACACCACCATGCCCAGTCTCAATTGCTGTCTCAGCATACCCCAGGGGTGTGACTGGCCAGGCAAGCCCAAGAATCGAACTCCTGGCCCCTGTGCCTGCTTGCAGGCCCTTGAATCCACTGAGTTATTTGGCCAGCCCATGAGTACATTTTTACCAATGATTTTTAGACTGATTTTGAGAGTCTGCTCACATTTAGAAAATGCAAATTTACATGCAGATCAAGTTTCTAGACCACATTGCCATAATAGCCTAAATTTCTACAGAATATAAAACAATTTGCACAAAATATGATAAAGTCATGTGCTTAAGATGGTACCTATCAGATTTACACAATACTCTGTATGTTTCGCATGAAGAACAATGGCATAAAGGGGTTAATGTGACCGAGGCCACAAAACTCACGTTTACCCCAATATTTAACTGGAGTAGGTGGAGAAAGTAGACTCAACTCCTTGAGAATAAACCTCAGGTCCTGTTGATTTTTCTGTGCAATAGCCAGCACAGCACATAACACACAGGGAACACTTAACAAAAGCTTGCTAAATGATAGATTAAATGAAAAAAATGGAGAAAAGTAATGAGATTGATTTTCCTATATGACTCATAAATTGGCTCAGAAGGAACTCAATATAAGTGAAGCATCATTGACCTAACTGTGTGGTCACATTTAGCTGTAGAAGTGGCGCAGCTATCCATCAAGTCAGTATCTTTCAGCCTCTCAGGCTACAAATTTTAGAAGCTTACATGACTCATCCGCTGTACTTCCTTTTACCATCTAAGTAGTCATTAAAGTCCTGCCAGATTTACCTCAAGGATACTGTAGCTCCCGTTGTCATATTGTCCAATTTCTAGACTACAGCTACCAGTCTCTTTCCCTTTCACAATCAATCCTCCCACAAAAGTGTTTTTCCTATAACTAGCATATTAAACAAGATAGATTTGACAGGACTCAAGCAGAAAGCAACTTGTTCTACCTTATGCCTATCCTTTCTTTAAAATTGGTTTCTCAATCATTTCTTCCCTAGTCATAATTTTCTGTTTACCTTCAGATGATAAAATGTTCAGTCATTCAGAGCATGGTGGCTGAGGCTCCTACTCAGGAGACTGAAGTAAGAGGATTGCAAGTTTGAATCCAGTCTGGGCACCTTAGCAAGAACCAATTTCAAAATATGAAAATAAAGATGGTCAGAGATATTGGGGCTGGTGAGATGGCTCAGTGGTCTAAAAGCACATACTTAGAACAAGCTTAGCAAAGCACAGGGACTGTGGTTCAATCCCCCAGCACCACATGCCAGCCAGCCC
>NW_004524595.1:8085753-8093521 GCF_000260255.1 Octodon degus | reverse complement strand
TTTTTTTTTTTTTTTTGGATGCTAATATATAAGGTACGGTTTCATTAATTTCTCTCTCAGTGAGCTATTTGTTTATAGAAATGTGATCAATTTTTGAGTGTTGACTTTGTATCAAACTATGCTACTGAATTTGGTTATTAAGTAGGTGTATTTTGGTGAGGTTTGGGGGGTCTTGTCTGTAGAGGATCATGTCATTTACAAATAATGATATCTTGCCTTCTTCCTTTCCTGTTCTTATTCTTTTTTATTTCTTTCTCCTGTCTAATTGCTCTGGCTAATGTTTCCAGAGCTAAAGTGAATAAGAGTAGGGATATTAGATATCCTTGTCTTGTTCCTGATTTTTAGGGTGAAAGTCAATTTTTGTCCATTTAGTATGATGTTAGCTGTTGGTTTGTCCTAGATGGTTTTATCAGATTGAGATAAAGACCATTTATTCCAATTTCCTGAAAGATTTTTATTATGAATGAGTGTTGGACTTTGTCAAATACTTTTTTGTATTTATTGAGATGATCATGTGGTTTTTGTTTTTGACTCTATTAATGTGGTGTATTGGATTTATTGATCTGCATATGTTGAACCATACCTGCATACCTGAGATGAATCTCACTTTGTCATGGTATATAATCTTCTGATGATTTGCTGCATTCTGTTTGCCAGTATCTTATTAAAGATTTTCATCTATATTCATTAGAGATATTAGCCTTTATCTTTTTTGTCTTGATCCTTCTCTGTTGTATTTTTCTTTTCTTTTTTTTAAATAAGGGTAATGCTTGCTTCCAGAACTGAGTTTGGGAGCATTGCTTCCCTTTTAATTTCATTAAAGTGTTTGAAAAGTGGTATATTAAATCTTTTCTAAATTTCTTGTGGAATTCAAAGTAGTGAATCTGTCAGGACATGGTCTTTTCTTTGTTTGTAGATTTCTAACTACATCTTCAATTTCATCAACTGATACTGGGTTATTTAGAATTTTTATATATTCCTGATTTAGCTTTGGTAAATCATATTTATCTAGGGATCTATCCATTTCTTCTGTGATTTCCACCTTATTCAAATACAGCTTTTTGAAGAAGGTATTAATAATCTTTTGGATTTCTGCAGGATTCATTGTGATTTTACCTTTTTCATTCCCAAATGCATGAATCTGAGTTTTTCTTTGATAAGGTTGTCTAGAGTTTGTCAATTTTATTTAATCTTTTTAAAAAACCTAACTCATTGATTTGTTGTGTTGTTTTCTTTTTTTTTCTTTTTTCTTTTCTTTTCTTTTTTTTTGTCCGCTGAGGCATTTTATTTGTATGTTTTACATCCTTAGAAAAAGAATCCCAGGATTTTTCCTCCTGTGCGTTTTTGTCGTGCTTCTTCATGATCCATGATGCCAGCTGAGGTTGTCAATACAATGAAACCAAACTGACGAGATGGGAGCAGGTTATTCTGCCATTTTTCCAGGTCTTTCAGCTGTACATCAATCCAGGGGCTGATCACACCACACTTGTTTAACCTGCCTGTAAGGTTGACAACAATTTTTCCAGCCCTGTGATCATCAATGATTTCAAATTCGCCAATGTAACCATGCTTCATCATCACAGTTAGAAACTGGACAGGCAGGTGCTTAGACTGCTGAGCTATCTCCCCATCCATAGATTCATTTTGCTGCATGCCCTTTCAATAGAATTTTTAATCCTGGATACCAGATTGAATATTAGGCTGTGCTCTGACTTTGGAGCACAGCCTAATGAGGACCTGGCGTTTGCCTCTCTTTTCGGCATTGTTGATGCTCTTGAGAGCATCAGCCAGGACATTCATGCACACCATTATGGCAGCACAGAAAGATGGCGGAAAGAGCTGTTTTTTGTTTTCTTTGTCTCCACTGCATTCATTTATGCTCTGATCTTTATTATTTCCTCCCTCATAGAAACTTTCAGCTTGACTTGCTCTTCTTTTTTTAGAAACTTGAGGTTCAACATTAGGTTGTTTATTTGAGCTTAGTGTTTTTCTGATACGAGAATTCACTGCTATAAACTTTCTTCATGGGATTACTTTTATTGTGTCCCATAAGTTCCAGCATGTTGTATTGACATTATCATTTAATTGCAGAAACTATTAAATTTCTTTTTTAATTTCTTCTGTGACCCATTAGTTGTTCAGGGGGGCATTATTTAACATCTATGTGTTTATTAATTTTTGTCATTTCTTTTGCCATTGCTTTCTAATTTCATTACATTATGATCTGATAATATGTATTGGATAATTTCAGTTCTTTTGTATTTTCTGAAGCATGTCCTATAATCTAGTTTGTGGCTTGTTTTCAAGAATGTCCTGTGTTTATCTGGAAGAATGTGTAATCTGATGTAAAGGGTCTGCTATAATTCTGATGAGCTTTCTTTTATAATAATTTGTTTCTTTTCTCTAACAGCTTTTAATATTCTCTTCTATTGAATTACTGGAATCCTGACTATTATATTCTCTTAGGCAGATTTTTTTTTTGGATCATGGCTAGTTGGAATTCTATGTGCCTCATATATCTCTATGTCAAATTGTTTTTGCATGCTTAGGAAGTTTTCTGCCACTACTTCTGTTAACAGGTTTTTAAAAAGTTGTTTGGGTTTTCTCACACTTTTTCATCAATTCTGATCAATCATATGTTATTCTTTGAATCATCTAGCAGTTGTTTGATTGATTTTTCATGGTCTCTGCTATTTTTAAGAAATCTTTCTTTTCATAATCGCCAAGCACAATCCTGCATTCTAGATCTGATGTTCTGCTCTCACATTGATTTATTTTTTAAAAAATATGCCTTTGTTTATTTATTTGGTACAGAGTCTCACTATGCAGCTTGGACTCATAGCGATCCTCCCTTCTCAGCCTCCCCAGTGCTGGGATTACAGGTGTGTGTCACCACACTTGGTTTTGATGGCCAGCATGCCATGTGAGACCAGGGATTGAACCTAGGTCCTTGCACTTGCCAGGCAGGTGCTTAGACTGCTGAGCTATCTCCCCATCCATAGATTCATTTTGCTGCATGCCCTTTCAATAGAAGTTTTAATCCTGGATACCAGATTGAATTAGTTTCACATATTCTATTTATTTCCTATATTGGCCATTCCCACATTCCCATCATTTTTTAGGGCTCCTCTATTTTTATACAAATATGTATCTTCTATAGACTTACTAGTCATAGTCTTCATTATGGTCATCATCTCTGAAGTTATCTAAGAAATTATTTCTGATTTTATTTTTTTTCTAAAGCCTTATTCATTTGCTTTACTACTTTTGATGTAACCACTTCAGAGAGTCCAGATTGGTGGCTTTCAAATTGTTGTACTCTGGGTATGCTTTTGGAAGTCTGAAGTAGGATCTTGCTTCTGTATCTTCTTATTTTCTATTTTTTAAATTTAATTCTTTCTTTGAAGCTTATAAATTGCTTATGGTAAATATCTTTTTTTGCTAACATCAAGAACCCTCAGGAAATGAGTAATTCTCAGAGATGTTCTCCAGGTAGCTGGATTTTAGGTTTTGAATTTGTTCAAACATATTGGCTCTTTAATTTGCTGGGCATGAGAAATTGCTACCTGTTTGACCTGCCTCCTGGTTCATTGAAACTGGCCTATAGTATTGCTTATGACCCTCATGTAATCTTAGTCTTGACATACAAAGAAAAATAACTGATTATGGGCGGAGGAGATAGCTTGGTAGTCTAAACACTTGCCTAGCAACCACAAGGACCCAGGTTTGATTCCCAGTACTGCATGCCATGCCATGCCAGATCCAGAACCCTGGACACCCTGTGCCAGCTACTGAAATGGGGCATGGTGGCACACACCTGTAATCCTAGTGCTGGAGAGGCTAAGACAGGAGGATAATCCATGAGTCCAAGCTACATAGTGAGACCCTGTACCAAATAAATAAATAAATAAATAAATAAATGATTTTAGAAAACTTTAAAAAAGAATAACTGATTAGAACAATATATTACCTTGCAAGGTAAGGAAGAAAAGCAAGAAAGAAATGTCCACTTCAGGGAGTTGACAGAGGGGGCAACCAGAGATCAGATCTGTGTTGACTTGCCCCAGCAAGCCAGTATTAGAATTATTGTTGTTGTGGATAATTCCATGAAACCTGGGCCTGTAGTTCCACTGAAGTTAAGTTGGCTTCTGATTTCTGACAGTGAGGCTGAGAACTGAGTTTTTTAGCTAGCATCACTCTTTTTGCTTCCTATTATCTTTAGCTGAGCTCCTGCTGCAATGAACTGGGCTCCTGGACCTCCTGCTGGCTTGAACTCAGCCATACCTCACCCTGACACTTGGAGACTCTAGGTGGAGCCAATTTGAAGCTGCTCTGAGTTCTGGCTTCCACTGGCCCCATTCCAAAATGGATACTGGCCAATTGTCTTCTGCTGGAGGCCTTCTAAAACCAAATAACTCACTAGTCACTGCAATCTGCAGCATCCATTGCTCTTTTCCACTGGTGCCTTTCTCTCTGGCCTCTGTGTATGCTTCTGAAGTCACCAGTAGTCACTGTGCCTCTGAAGGTTCAAAATATCCCCTCCCATGCCATGAACTGGTGCACAGGGAGAAAGCACCACTTGCCACCTTACTTTTCTGAATTGTAGTCCTTTTGTTCACTTTTCCTGTGAGCTCTAATTCACTCTTCAGATCCTTGCTGAATTCTAAGGATCTACTACCCTCTTCCTCCCCTTCTTCACTTAGCTATATTCCAGCATCTGGATTCCAAATATCATAGAGGCTGTTTCTCTGCTTCTCACTATTCTGCAATCTTCCCAGAAGTCTTCATTTTAGATTTAAGCCCATAACATTCTGTTCTTGGCCCTCAAAAGACTCATGTGCATCTCTTTATGCAAAATGAATTTATTCTGTAGCAGTTGCCAAAGACTTGCTGAAAACTTGAAGCTCAAAAAAGTCTCTTTTGAGACTCAAGGAAAACTCTTAGTTGTGAGCCCCTGTAAAAATAAAAAGAATGTTAAACATGTCCAATATACAATGGCACAGGATAAACATTCCAGTTCCAAAAGGAAAAAATAGGAGGACCAAAGCAAGAATGAAATCCTACAGGGCGAACATTAAGTTCTATAGCTC
Organism: Octodon degus; assembly: GCF_000260255.1. Taxonomy (NCBI): domain Eukaryota; kingdom Metazoa; phylum Chordata; class Mammalia; order Rodentia; family Octodontidae; genus Octodon; species Octodon degus. The sequence goes on along the minus strand of NW_004524595.1, from coordinate 8,088,431 downwards.
CATGTTCAGAAACCAGGGCAAGTTGAGGGGATTTGTGAACTCCAAAAGATTTGGATGGCCCTGCCCCTATAGCATTACCACTTGTAGTACTCATAGTCTCTCTCTTCAATTGGCTTTGCTCACTAACTGCAGCATTTCTTAGCAGATGTTCTATGTTCCTTGCTTCTCCAACTTTCCAGGATCTTCATTACATTTTTGGCTTTATTTCCCCCAACCTTCATATACTAACCTCTGACAGGTACATTACCCAACCTCTGAGGCCTTCTTCTGAAATCTGGGTGGAAGCCTTTATGGTTCCATAACACTTGCATTCAGTATACACCTAAAGCCAGCACCATATGATTAACACCAAGGCCTGTCACCAAATATAATAGTACCTGGGCCCCTTTGGATCACAGCTACAGAGGCATCATAGTGCCTGGATGGCAGAGCACTGTGACAAAATCCTAGGGAACCACTTTCCTAGGTGGCCCTTCTTGAGTAAGATACCATAGGACTCTCCTCTTGAGGCAAACTCTTTTAAAGGAGTTTATTCTTTTATACTTTGGAGCCAGTGAAGGGTGAGGTCTTGCTCATTCTTAAAATCTCTTCATTGTTGTGATGAAAAGCATGTAGCTTCTTTTTAATGCTAATCTTTTCCATAGCCATACTGTTCAAGGCCTCAACTTTACAGGACCCAACTTTAACAGTGCTTCCTTTCTGATCACAAGAAAAAATTTTTCAAAAATTTGTGGTTTTTTGCCCAGATTCTTCCAGTAGATATGGATAACAGAAACTAACAGAATCCATGGCACAGCCTCAATTTTGGGCTGCCTTGAAATTCCCATTAGATGAATTATTTCACTATTTTTAATCTCAGTCTCCCCAAAATCTCAGGACCTTGGTAAAACATAAACACATTTTCTGTGAGAATATAATCCACAAGGCCTTGAGTCTAACATCACAGAGTTTTTGCTCCTAACTGCAACCTTCTCAGCCTGGACTTTAGTAACTCCATTTCTTTCAGCATTTTTGTCTTCTAGCTCTGACCTGAATCTCTCATCAATCTTTACTTACTCTACTTACAGCATTCTACAATTTATCTAAATTAGTTCTGAAGAACCACTTCGTCAGGTATAGTCACACAATGATCCCACTCTTTGCATCAAAATCTATCGTAATTAACTTTCACTAAGGAAACAGAACCTGGATAAATCAGAAGCAAAAAAGTCCATTGGTTGTCTCCAGAGTCAGAGGCAGAAGTCAGAAGGGCCATCTGTGTACTAGAAAGCGAGAGGCTCCAGCAGCAAAGAGTGAAGATTTGATAATTCTTGGTAGTTATTAGTATCAGTCTATGTTAGAAGCCTATAGAGTCTACATTAGAAGGATGAAGAAACTTCAGACCAATGTCCAAAGGTAATAATGAAGTCTGGAGCTACTTGAAAAAGGAAAAATATTCCTTCTTTCCCTTTTTATTCTATCCAGACTACAAATGTATTGGTTGGTGCCATCCATATTGGAGGGTATCTTTTCTCTCAGTTTGTTGGTCTACATGTCAATCAGCCAGAGACACACACAGAATTTCCTTGAATTAGGTTGATCTATCACAATTAATGACCATAATTATTTATATGTATTATCTGGGAAAGTCATCTGACCAGAATTTGGGAACTTTGAATCCAGAAAGAAGTTGTAAAATAAAAATTTAGAAGGATAAATGTGCTGAATTCCTAATCTTTAATAGCTAGAAATAAAATAATTTTACTGAATGCTGATAAATTAGATAACAGGTATTAATACATTTAACAGTAAAAAAGTGTTTTTTTTGTTTTGTTTTTTTGTTTTTTTCTTTTTGCTCCGAATGCCTTCAAGGCATGATTGGCTGGCTTGAGCTGTGGGGATCGAACCACAGCAACCTGAGCCTGACTGCTTTGTTGAAGCAGCCACTTAAAGAACTGAGCTAAGGGGCAGGCCCCCATTAACAGTAAAAAAGAAAACCCTAAAACTGATATTATAACTGGCAAAAACTAGGTTAAGTTCTTGTTTCAAAAATAAAATCCATATTAACTAGTTTAGCCAGAAAGGCATTTATTAAGTAACTTAAAGACTGTAAAAAGCATTTGAAAGGCTGGAATAATAGGCTCAAGGCTGAACTTCTAGCAATAACTCCCAGAACCATACTATGGAGTTAACCTGGTAAGATCATTGTTACCATACCCTGGAGGATGGCTCTTCTACACCACAGCCCTGATCCTTGCACAAAATGCTCTTCCCCAAGATAGCTTCATGCTACCTCCATGGAATTGGTTATTGGTATTCCCTACCTGTTGGTATTTCATGCAAGTTAGTATTCTCTGTCTACATCTCAGGCCAGGCCCCCAGCTGGATGTTTCTTTCTGCCGAAAATGGATACAGATGGGTTTCTCAGACATTTCTGAGTCCCACTGTGTCAGAAGCTCTGTGCCCCAAAGTCAATCTGGTTTCCCAGAGGAAGTTATCCAGAAGAGGAAAAGTGTGAAAAGCAAGTGACTATCCCAAAGGTGAAGACAGAACTCACAAAAGCAATCAGTGTGGATAGCCTGGCACTCATGATTTCATTCTCAATTTTATTTAATCTTTCAAAGAACCAGCTTTTTGCTTTTTTAATTCTTTGAATTGTTTTCTTCATCTCAATTGAATTAATTTCTGCTCTAATCTTT
>NW_004524595.1:8067721-8076857 GCF_000260255.1 Octodon degus | reverse complement strand
AAAAAAAAAAAAAAAAAAAAAAAAAAAGAAATATAGCTCAGTGCTCCCTGGCTTCAACCTTAACTTTTTTACTCTTTCTTCTAGCAGTGTAGGCCATACTCAGACTTACAAACATATGGTGAAGAAGTGGATTACAATCCATTATTTTTTTTTCTTTTACCTATTTGAACCAGTTAGGACCAGGAGAGCAGGGGATTAGAGAAAAAGGGTCTAGAACTTCAGTTGTTCTTGTAATTATAACCATAATGCCCATGTGAATAATGGATCTAATGGGTATTTCTCCACTGGGGTGCTTTAAAGATTTGTTCAGAGAACTTTCTTCCCTTGGTCTCCCTATTGTAACATTCTCTTGCCTGGACCATTTTCACATTAGCTAGGCTTTTTACCAGAATAGCAACAAACCATCCCTTGTAGAGTTTCCCAGTTGGATATGGTAGGACCTTTTCTGTAGGATCAAAAGATATTTCATGTCCAGCTTTCTTTTTCACATTTTTCTGACCCAAGCTCCCCTACTTTCTCCAAGTGCAGCTTGCTCCTGTTGGGGCCCACTGGCTTTGCTCAGTTGCCTGAGATGCTCCTGCCAGTCTTTTACTGAAGACATCTTTTGTGATGAAGTCAGGGGGAAGCCTCTGAGTCCTTACTCTTAATCTTCTTTTACAAAGTTTGGGATGTGTGCAGGTCTAATCACAGTAAGCACAGACTCCCGGCCACTCTCTCCAGGTCCTGCCTAGATAGCCTTCTACCTCATTTAGGATTTGGAGGTGGGAGGGACTTCAGTGTATTGTTCTAAGCTTTGGAGCTTCAGCCAAAACTCTGAGAAAGGAAGGCCTACTTTAACATGCTGCTACATTCCTTTAAAAAACATCAGATACTGTTTTGTTTTAATTAACCGTTCCAAGTTTACAATGCTTGACTTTTGAAGTTCAGACTCAGAGCAGCCATGCAAAGGGAATCCCTGGGTTCCAAACATTTTGAAAATGAGAAACCAAAGCCCAGGGAAGATAACTGACTTCTGGGAAATCACAGAGCTAATCATGATTGGCCAGGCTTGGTCCTAGATCTTTGCCCTCTGATTCTTAGATTCTTCCTACCATACTATTCTTACTGAACTGCAGCTTCTTAAAAGAGACAGAGGCATTTGTTCCTTAAGTTTCTTGTACAGGGCCGGGGAGATGGCTCAGTGGAATAAGCGCTTCCCTGGCAAGTGCAAGGGCCTGAGTTCAAGCCCTGGTTCTGCAAAAAAACAAAACAAAACTGAAGTTTCTTGTACATACAGATCAAACGAAAATAATATAGAGGTTTAATGACTTTTTGAAGTATATGAATTTAATGCTGTGATCATAGATTTTTGGCTTATCTATATTTTATTTTTTCTGTGGTTATATATCTTATCATAAGGAAACAAAACACCTTAAATTACTATTTGTTAGTTGTCTATCATAGGAACAAATTCCATACATGTGTTTGATCCCCAGCACCACAAAATAATAATAATTACATTTAAGTGAAAATTTCATTTATACAGTGTTTGCAAAGTCCACTGGAGAATAATAATTCCCAGATTAGTTGATGATTTAATCTTGAATGGGTCATTTTATCCCTTTAGAACTCATTTCTCAAGTGTAATGTGAGACTATATAAATTCTAAGCTCTTTTCCAATTCTGATATGCTAAAGGCCCAGGAGTGAGGTAGGGGTGTAGCTCCATGGTAGAGCACTTATCTAGCATGCTCAGGGCCCTGGTTTCATCACCAGCACTGCAGATGTGCTGGAGAAGACTTGTGAGGACCAACTAGAGAACTTACATGAAAAGTCTTAACACATAAATCTTCATGTAATTATGAAAATAAAGAACCATGTCTTCCCATTATTCTCTAATATGAACCTCTAACCAACTTATCCAAGCAAAGCACATCTGACTCTGTGTTTACCGCTAAGGCCTCCACTTCTCAAAATCTACCACCTGTGTGAAGTTTCCCTGACTGCTTGAGGCCTCATTATTTCCCTCCCATTTCCTGTAGGCTGCTCCTACACTGTACCATTGAGCTAATAATTTGATGTTCTTCTATGTTGCCCACTGTCATTTTTGTGTAATTTCATTCTCTCTTACATTGGGCAGCCTGTAGACTGGAGCTATGCTTGCTGCCTCTGTTTCCTGTACAGTATTCATATGTAACATAGCCTGAGCACTTAGGGGAACCTCCACATAAACTGGCCAGTAGGAAGTATCTGTTGGAAGGAAGAGGACATAAAAGGTCTCATTAGAGACTCAGGATCTGTGGAGTTCTCAGTTGTCCTTGGGGTGTGTCCTGGACAGCCAATCTAGGGTTCAGAAGACAATGAATCCATTCCTTTGTGTGCAGCTCTCTATTGGTCTTTCCCCAACCTGGCCCTGGGCTAGGCTGACTCTGGGTTGCTTTTCTGTTACTGTTGCTTCCTGGAATTGGACCCACAGATCGAAGCTCTTCTGGAAAAAGGATCACTAGTCTCCCCTTATACATTGGCACCAGGCCACCTTCCTTGGGCCAGGCCAAGACAGTGGAGCCAGCCACAGCACAAACTATCTGGGGGGCGCTCTGGGCCTCTTGGCTGAAAAGGCTGCAGCGCTCACCGTCAGTTCTGCTAATTTTCCATCTCCCCCAGGACCTGGCGAGAGAGGATGAACAGCCACCTCTCCTCCTGCTCTCTGGCTTTCACTTCCATCCTGGCCTCCTCCTCAACCCACTTCTAGGTCCCCCTTGTCCTCTTCCTGGACACTGTCCCTGGTAATCATTCTGACTTCCAGCCTCGCACACCACATCTCTGTTTTTCATCTTTTTCTTTCCCACCCAGACTCAGATTTACCCTCTCTGTAAGCCTTTCTTTCTGATTCTTCTGTCTTGTTCCCAGTCCCCGGAGTAGGTAAGATAGAGAGGTAGGTGACTGCCACTCTTGTGGGCCAGGTAGGAACTGAGGGTGATCTCCATCCATGTTTTTTTTCTCGTTTTAAGAGCTAAGCATAGTCATTATTTTAATATATGGAAACAGAGAGCTTGCAATGGCCAGCTGCTCTGAAGCTGATGTAGTATCACCTCCTGCCCTGTCATCAGAACTGGCCTGGCAGAGGTGGTAGTGCTGGTGTTAGCCTGCAATGTTAGGAAACAGTTAAAGCCCCCCAAAGTAGGCCACACACGCTATACTGCACAGTTCTGAGCTCTCCCATCAGCCCTCCTGAGCACACTGCCTCAAGTCACACATTCAAAGTGAAATGTGGGTGTTTTAATCACTGAAGAGAATCCTTAATACTGCTCCTTCAGCACATAGCTGTCTTTCCTGTGCCAGGAACCGCAGGGAGCCTATTGCTTCCCGTCCTGAACTGGATCCAGAAGCGTTAGGTGAGGCTCAGTACAATTTTCAGTTGTTATCATATGAGGCCCTTAGAGACACTTCTCAATTCTAGCAATTAGCCACATAGGGGTCAACCAAGTGTTCTCAGCTCTAATTAACAGCTGTGTTGAATCTGGGACACATACAATTCCTTTGGGCATACACGCTTCAAACAGAAACAAAACCAGAATATCAAGCTTTTTTCCTCTTTATAGGAGGCCACAGAGCCTGAAAACTACTGCTGATGGTATTCTTAATAAAAATACAAGGAGTGGCTTCTGGATGGACTGTATAGAGAAAAATATAATCTCAGCTCTGCTATGAGAATATCCACTGAGGCTCAGGAGGTTTAGGCAGTGAAGGAATTAGGTGCCTCCCAGCTCCACACCCAGGGCCCAGCTACACCCAGCAGGCTACATGATATCATCACCACACAAATCAAAGGCTTCTTTCTGGCTTCAAAAGGGAAAGGAAAAGGAACAGGATACTTTGTGTTGGGAGCCCTGCACCCGATCGACCGGGAACTATGCTAATGCCTGTTCAAGTTGTTCCCTGGGTATTCTGGCTTCTTGCCCTGCCTGACAGCTGCAGGGGTTCTGTAAGAAATCGGAGGGAGAATTTCTTTTGCAGCCATGACTGAGAACCCAGGATCAAGAGGTTTGCAGACAGAAAGGACATCACCCTTCAAATATCCCACATTGTTTATTAGGCTCAACAAATAGCCGGCAAAAAGCAAGACAGCTGGCTCTGGATGGAGAAAATGTATTTCACCATGAAACCAGTCAGTTGAATTTTTCTTCACTAACTGAGAGCAATGCACAGAGGCATTTAAAAATAGTTAGCTTTTAACACTGGAATATTTCAAGTGAATAGCAATGTACAGACCAAGATCTATGGCCTAGATCAGTAACTGTTAACTTTATCCTACATTTACTTCACATCTTTTTCTAAATAGTTTACATGTACACATTTGAAATGTCCTTCTGTTGGCCCTAATGCCCATGCCCACCCTGAGGTGGGTGTGAATCTTCCTGCTCAGCTAAGGGTGTCTATTCTTACTCCACACAGGCACATCCACAAGCAGTAATATTGCGGTCTCTGTTTTTGAAATCCATGATAATGACCTCATTCTGTACCTCTCCTTTTGCAACATGTTTTTATTTCTCTCAATATGCTTCAGAATCAACCACATTAATGCGAGCAAATCTACCACATTCATTCCAACTTCAGAAAGGTATTTTAAAATCATTCCCTAGTTGATTATGCCATTTAGTTGGCAGGAGTAGGGAGAGAAACCACCAACATTGCTGCGATGACTAGTTTTGTGCGAGTGATTTTTTTCTTTCTTATAGAGCAGTGGTTCTCGAGGCTTTGTTCTTGGGATTCTTTTACACTGTTAAAATTATTAAGAACCCTAAATTACTTTTGTTTTGGTGGATTATATCTATTACTATTTGTGCGGTTCAAAATTAAAACTAAGAAATTTAAAAATATTTATTAAAAATAATAATTCATTATGTTGCAAACACAAATAATATTTCAGTGAAAAATAACTTGATAGGAGACAAAAGAGATGAGGATAGCAGCGCTGCCTTATATTTTTGCAAGTCTCTTTAGTATGTGCTGCAGTAGAAGTCAGCTGATTCACATATCTGTCTCTGCCTCCAATCTGCTGCACTGCTGTCTGGTCGAAGTATATGAAAAAATACAGCATATACACAGTCTTAACAGCAAGGGGTATTCTAATAATCACAAATAATTTTGGATAGTCTTCATTAAAAATAGAAAATGAACAAATACTAGTTTCTTAAAGGCTTTTTGCAGTGTGGAATCTGAAAATCATATCCGTGTACTTGTACTCTGCTGCTGCAAACTCATTGATCTTCTTTGGTCATTTGGAATGCATTAGTTCACTAAATTATGCATATCCTACAAATGTTGACAGAGTTCATTATGTAATATCAAAAATGCACATTTATTTATATCACCACCAGTTTCATCATCGAAGTTTTTAAGAATTGGGAAACTTTGAAATTCATGGTAATGGACATAAGGTTTCCAAAATTCTAATTTTTGCTTGAAAGCTCAACATTTATCATTGGCAACAGATGAAGTCAGTCTTCTTCCTTGAAGTGACAGGCTCACTTTGTTCTTGTTTTTTTTTTTTTTTTAAATGCCTGCCAAATTTCCAAGTCTGAATAACCATGATCCATCAGTCTTTCTTTCAAGTAAAAATGGTATCCCGGGAAAAAAGTGACCACTTCAGCTCACAGCTCAACACAGTACACAAGGGTTTCTCCTTCAGAGAACACCCATCATGGTTGGTGTGCAGAGGTGCTTCTGCATAACTTCCCATTTAACTACATAGACTATTAATACTAAAAAAGACATGTGGTCAAGACATATTCTGAGATTTAATAACATTTATCAATATCTTTATTAGTTCAACTGCAAAATTAAGTAAAATAAAATTGTTAATATTATTTTACTTTGAATGTGTAACAGTAAAGAATTACAATAATGACCAGAACAGTTTGATACATAGCTTTTATGTGAGCTAAAACATCAGCAGTTTCACTCACAATCTCTTTTGAATTGGAAAAATATGTACAAAAACCACCTTGATCCAGGTGTACATCTGTTATGCCAGCTAAAGGTAGGCTAAGTCAGACGAATTTCAAGTTCAACCCCAGTGACTTAATGAACCCCATCTCAAATGAAAAAGTAAAAGGGCAGGGAAGCTATGTGTGGTGGTACACTCCTGTGGTCCCAGCACTCAGCAGGCAGAGGCTGGAGGATCATTTCAAGTTCAAGGCCAGCCTGGGATACACAGTGAGTTCAACTGTGTATTGAACTCAGGACCCTGTGCTTGCCAGGCAAGCGCTTATTCTACTGAGCTATCTCCCTGGTCCCCTTATTGGTTCTTATAGTAGCTGTCTTGGATTTTTCTGCCTAGCCAATCACCTAATTTATAAATAAAATCAGTATTTTTTTGAATAGTGTTGGTTTCTGGTCTACTGTGGAAGATTAAAGGTCAACACTGTCAAAAAAAAAAAAAAAGACAAACTAAAAACCAATAATTGTTTTAATATCCATCAAAGAACTGAGGTTACACAGCAAACCACCCTATCTCCCTCCCCCCAAGAGATAGCAGGATTGCTCCAGAGAACCACAATTGATCAGATCACACATTTAGGAGCAGAAACCTTCATGGAGCCTGTACTGGGAAAAGCTAGGCTGTAACTGAAGCTGATGTAGCCTTGGTGTAGACATGTTTGAGAGTTGTGAATTCTAGGAAGGTTCAGTCGTAGTGTAAGAGGGGTCCCCACACTTTCATGGATTTTATTTCCAGGTGCCCTCTATATCCTCATGGTGAGTCCTGGAGAAAAATCCCTTGGCTTCTGGCAGGGAAAGACAGAAAGGAACCATTTTGAAATATGCTCAGGGCATTCTGTTCTCCCAGTAAGGCTTGTCCTAAGAGGGCCTGACTGGGATTTTATCAAAGACTAATCTGAGGGAAGAGGAATACTCAGTTCCAGCCCCAAAATCCTTTCCACGGGGAAACATGGAAGTCCTATGCTCTCTAGCCTTCTGGTCTCACCTAAAAGGAGACAAAAACCAGACCAGACCAGACCAGACCAGACCCAACCAGAGCAGAGCAAAGCAGAGGGGAGCAGAGCAGACCAAACCAAACCAAACCAAACCAAACCAAACCAAACCAAACCAAACCAAACCAAACCAAACCAAAGCAAACCAAAACCCAGAAGTACTTGTGAAGGTGACAGTCCAAGCCACAGGCTATTTGAAGTCTGAGAAGATGGATCTAATAAAAAGCCCTTCCCCTCTCCATTGCTAACCACTGAATCAGCTGGGTCCCCTTGTAACAGTAGGAAATACAGCAGAAAGAATCATGTCTCAGACCTCATGTAATAAAATCTATTTTAGGGGAATCTAAAGCAAATAAGAAATAAGGGCAATAGAGGATAGTTTACTTTATGATATCTATAGCTACATTAAGCAATAAATACAACCTCTCAACCAGAAAAATGTAAAGGCTCACACTAAAGTTTTATTTATCTTAGCCCTTTTCTGTGGAATGAGGAATTTAACCTATAACCTCACACCTGCTAAGCAAATGCTTTACCACTGAGCTATATCCCTAGAGCTCCCACCCTTTTTGAAAATTACAGATAGGCTTTTACTTGGTTGCCCGCATTGGCTTTGAATTTCTGATATTCCTGCCTCAGCCTCTTAAGAAGGTGCTATTACAGACTTGTACCCCTGTACTTAGGTCTATAAGTTCCTCTTATCCAGTATGCCTTGCCTAGCTTTCAACAAAAAATTACAAGATAGGGGCAAAAAGCACCGTTCAAAGAGGTAGCACAAGTATCCAAACCAGACTCAGATAAAGGAGGGATGTTGTGATTATCAAACTGGGAATTTAAAACAACTATAATTCTCTTGCTATCATAGTTTTATTTCTCTAATTCCTATATATTTTATTTGTTTCTTGTATGGGACTTCTAGTAGAATGTTACGTAGAAGTGATAATGGTCATTTTAATTGTTATTATTTTAAGATTTTCTTACATTTATGTTTTTAGCCAACATTGATTTATATTTTCCTGTCTCATAAGTCACTGTCTGGTTTTGATATGGAGGATATACTAGCTCCATGAAATGAACTTTCTACCTCTAAGTTTGTTTTCTGGAAATGAACTTGCCGGTAAAGTTCTAAGAACCTCATGTTTTCTTTGTGGATAAATTTAATTATTACTTCATTTTTTAAATGATGATAGGCCTAGTATATTTTTACTTCTCAAGTTAAATTTTATTATACACATATTTTTAAAACCTTGTCATTTGTCTTCAGAAAATTTATTGGCTCTAGTTTGGTCAAAGCATTTATTATTATGGTTATAATTAAGTCTTTACTTAATTTCCAACTTTTTTTACCTTTTTCCTTTGGATCAACCTTACTAGGAATTTATCCACAATACTTACTGAATTGGGCCAAGGAGATAGCTCAGTAGAATAAGCGCTTGCCTGGCAAGTGCAAGATCCTGAGTTCAATTCCTGGTACCGCAAAAACAAAACAAAACAAAAAATACTTACTGAATCTTAGATATCATCACTTATAAAATATTTTAGTAATATCAAAATATGAAAAAAGTGTATAAAAGGAGATAAATATGGTACTTCCTTAGTCTTTTAAAAGGACTAGTGTTTTTGTAATGTTTATTTTTAATATAGTGAGTTCCTGGTGTTACCTTTATTAGTCCTTCCACTTTATTTCTATTATTCATTGTATATGAGAAATTACCCATTAATCTAATTTTCACTAAAAATCAGTCAATCTAGAGTCCACACTCTTCCATGAGAGACTCTCCACCTCATATCAGGTACAGAATTACTGTGAGGCAGTAGATATTCTTTCCGTGCTATTAGTACCATGTGTTTGGTATGCAACACTTTCACTGCCATTCATTATGTTTTTGACACACATTACATCACTATCCTGTGTTTTTTCCTCTTGCCGGGCTCTTCAACATAGAAACTTACATCTTTTCTTAAGTATGGTTAAGTTTGAGCTATTATCTTTTTGAATATTGCCTCTCCCTCAATTTTCTCCTTCAGAAACTCCTGTTAGACATATGTAGTACTTTCTGGCTGTGACCCTTCTAGCTCCTAATTTTCTTATACATTTCCCATTCTCTTTAATTCTTTTAATTTTCCATTCTCTTTAATACTATAGTCTCCAGACTGTGACCT
>NW_004524595.1:8065274-8067621 GCF_000260255.1 Octodon degus | reverse complement strand
TGTGTGTGTGTGCATCTGTCTGTCTGTCCTTTTCTTTTCTTTTTTTCCTTATGCTGAGGATTGAACTCAGGATCTCATATATACTAAGCACACACTGAAACACACTCTAGCTAGATTTTTAAAAATTTCAATGAGATCTAATTAAGTCTTCCTTTTATGAATCATGTGTCTAGTGTCAACTCATTAATCACTTTATCCTAAATATTTAGTAGCTTTTGATTTACTGTTATAGCCAGTTCTTAGGATACATACTCTTCTACTACTCAACTTGTTTGAGTTCTTCCTCATGCCGTTCATTTCATTTCATTTCATTTTTTTTTTAATGTTACAAGGGGAAGAGAGGATGTTTTTTCTTCATCTTAGCACTCTGCACTGTGGGATTCACTGTGTTCTCATATTTTACCTTTCCTTTTGCCACGATGTGAGAAATTTTGAGTCCTAGACTTGTTCAGGAATGAACGTACCTTAAGGGCACTAAAAATATGGACCTTACTGCCTCATTTGGTCAGTCTAGAGTCCCCACTCTTTCATGAGACACTATCCACCTCAAATCAGGTACAGAACTACTTTGTTACATCTAGGAGCCTTTGGGATAGCATGTTGCCCCCTTGTTACGGACTAACCTAAGTTAAGCAGGACCTGAACAGGAGTCCCATTTCCAGCTTTCTGCCTTTCTCAAGTTTATAGCCAGGTATTTTTTTCCTGTGTGCATGTTCACTCCCCAGCCTTAGGCCCTTGGTTCTTACATCCACCTCCACCTTTTCCAAGTTGCTACACCGTAACTGGAATTTACTCTTTTAATTTGAGCTTAGTCTTCTTAATTTTTTCTATCTGCAGTTTTTCTTTGTTCTCCTTCTTTTTCCCTCCCTTAGCATCTCTTGATTTTATTACTTTTTTATTCATTTGTGTAGCATTTTAGTGTATTTATAGTGAGAGTTGGTTCCCTTTAGCATATCAATGTTGTGAGAACCAAAACATCCCATGTCAGTATTTTAATATTGCAGACAACTACACATAATTTGAGACTCAGAGAGTAAAATTTAAGAATGGAAAGAAAATATTTGAAAGAAGCAATAGAGTAAATACTAATGTTAAAATGATGAAAGTTTGTCGGAAAAGCCCCTTATATTTCTCTACCCATTAAGGTATATAGGTTTGGATGGAACATATCAAATTTTCTTTGGTATTTCTGAGTGTTTTTTCCTCTGGTCCCATTTCTATCACCCTATCCTTTTTCATATTTTTTCCTTTGATTTCCTTTACATTACTGGAATGTAAAGCGTTCTGACTTTGTCCTGAGCTTTGTTTTCTGAATTTTCCTTCGCAATCCTAATATTGAGCTATTGTTTTATTTATTTATTTTTTCTGTATTTTAGGGAAGGGTCTACAGGGTGTTCAGGGTCTCACTACTAGATCAGACTCACAGTGATTCTCCTGTTTACAGCCTCCCAAATGTTGGGATTACAGGCGTGCACCACCATGCCTAGTCTCAATGGCCATCTCAGTGTGCCTCAGGGTCGGGGCTGCCACGGCAGGCTTGAGCTGTTGTTATACATCTCTTCCTCTAGTTTGGTAACTGGCTTCTGATCACACAGCATCTTCTCATGCCTATTTCCTGGCTGGGCTAATCAGGTTTATCTCACAGTACTAGTGCTAACTGTATATCCGAAGTCCCCAAATCATGTGCTATTCTTAGTCCCCCAAATCTTTTAAGACAAACGTTGATATAATAGTAGTCTCTGTAGAAGTAGACTTTTCATAAATGGAAGGAAAAGAGCATTCTATGCAGTAGGGAATATGAGAAAAAGAAGAAGTAGAAAGGCCTTATGTTGTGACGTAAAAATATTTCTTCTTTCTATTCCCAATATTTATCAAATCCACACACATCTAATTCTCAATTTTGTGTTAATGGTGCTGCTTCTGGTTGAAGCCCTCCAAAGGAGTTTTACTGTGTTTTAAAATTCTTATAATAACCTTAAGTACTTATGTAATCTGGCCATTGCCTATCTATTCTCAACATTGAATCTTCCTTTCAGTATGTAGTTTGAGCTGCTTCTTCACTTCCAGGGTTTTTGTTGTTATTATACTTTTTTTTTTTTTAAAGTATTATATGGTTTAGTGTGCTGGCACATGCCTACAGTCCCAGCACCCTTAGAAGCTGAAGCAGGAAGATACCAAGATCAAGCCTGCTCTGGGAAACTTAGTGACTTAGCAAAACCCTGCCTCAAAATAAAAAGTAAAATGTTCTGGGGATATAGCTCAGGGTGAAGGCCTTGGGTGCAATCTCCAGCACGAGAGAGACAGAGACAGAGAGAGAGAGAGAGAGAGAGAGAGAGAGAGAGAGAGA
>NW_004524595.1:8063029-8065174 GCF_000260255.1 Octodon degus | reverse complement strand
GAGAAGTACTTGCTTAATCTTCACAATGATTTGTGAAGTAACAGTATTATTTCCCATTTAATAATTGAGGAAGCTGAGACACAGAAAAAAGTTTGTGCTGAAGGTCACACAATTTGGAAGTGGCTGAGTAGAATTTGAGTGCAACCAGTCTTGTTGTAGAGTTCAATTGTTATCTACTAAAGTACGATGGGAAAAATAAGTTATATAGCTAGGTGTGGTGGCACAGGCCTATAATTCCAGTACTCAGAAGGCTGAGGTAGAAGGAATCTCTGCAAGTTCAAGGTCAGCCTGAGCTATATAGTGAGTTCAAGGGCAGCCTGAGCTACAAAGTGAGACCCTGTTCAAAAAACAATGAAAAGATCTAATAGTAACTTATAATTGCATAATAAATTATACCCAAACTCAGCAGTTTAAAATAATAGACATTGCTTATTTCATATAATTTCAGAGTTTTAGGAATCTGAGTGTTTCTGGCTTAGGGGGTCTCATGGGAAAGGTTTCAATTAGGCTCCCAATAAGGCCATAGTCTCTGAAGATTTGACAAAGCTGGCGGATCTCCTTCCAAGATTGTTCACATGGCTGTTGGCCAAAGTCCTCAGTCATTCACCATGTGGACTTTTCCAGAATGCTGCTCAGGACAAGGGTTCCTCCAGAGAGGTGTCTGAGAGAGAGAAAAAAGAAAGATTGAAATATGAATCACTTTGACATTTATGACCTAGTTTCTATTAATTTATTGAGCTCTATTTTAATGTTTAGTTTTTAATAGACTCCAATTATCCACATGTTGGGTCTTCTTTACCTACCTGTTGTTTGCACTACACTGCATCAAACTCAAATGAGTTAACATTACTTCAAATCCAGCATGTATTAAGTGCCTAGCATATTAAGTATGTACTCAAGTCATAGGTACAAATAACAACATGTTTTATTTTCTATAAACTGACACTGTATACATGGAAGCAACTCACAGAGGGGAAAATAATCTGATAAAACACAAAGGTGTTAACTTCAAGGAAGGGTAAAATATTAGATGACATAGGATTGAACTATGTAGCTAATATGAAAGAGAATGCTACTTGTTAAATGTTGGCTTAGTGGGTTTTGAGGCAGAAATATTATTTTATTCATTTCTCTATCAATGTTTACATTGACCTTTTATTTCAATACTTTCTCAAATGATGTTTATCTTTCACATTTTATCTGTATACTACTTGGAGTGGTCTGAATGTTCATTATCACCTCTGCCTCATTTATACTCAATGTAAGTATGCTTGGATTTGGGGCCTGTGGTGGAGCCTTCATCAGTCAAATTAGTGCCCTACTTAAAAAGATCCTAAGAAAATCCTCACACACCTTGTCCTATGTAAGGGCATAGTAAGAAGACAGTCTTCTCTGAGGAAGAGGCCTATCACCATACGTAGAATCTGCCAGTCTCTTGAGAATAAATGTCCTAGCCTCCAGAACTGTGACAAACTGTTATTATTTATAAGCTATCCAGTGTAGTGTTTTGTTATGACAGTGTATAAGTCAACTTTCTCATTGCTGAGAGACAATATCCAATAACCTGGCTGGGAAGATAGCTCAGTGGCTTAAGCACATGCCTGGTAAGTGTGAGATCCTGAGTTTGATCCCTGGTACTCCAAAAAATAAAAAAATCCAACACCCACAACTTAAAGGAACAGAGGTGTGATTTGGTTCACAGTTTCAGAGAATTGAGTCCTTGGTCACAAGGCTTCAAAGTAGAAACATTATGGCAGAAGATGCTTAGTTTATGGTGGTTGGGAAGCTGAGCAGGGAACAGGCCAGAAAGGAAGAGGTGAGGAACCAGATATAGACCCCAAGGTCATATATTCATGACCCACCATATGTACCCGAAAAGTATTATTTACTAGTCCCTGTAATTCCAGCACTCTGGAGGGTGAAGAAAGATTGTCACAAGTTTGAGGTGACGCTGGGTTACACAGTGAATTCAAGACCAGCCGGACCTATATAATGAGAACCTGTCTCGATAATAACAGCAAAAGACTCTCAAGCAAACAAAAATGTGACACAGTTAATTTTTTTTTCTTTTCAAAGTTTTATTGATAAACATATAGCAATGAGACAGTTTCAAATCAAATCGGAAGTACAGTTTCAACAAATAAT
>NW_004524595.1:8038649-8059089 GCF_000260255.1 Octodon degus | reverse complement strand
TTGTTGTTGGGTGATTTCTTTATGATAGCCATTCTTTCTGGGGTGAGATGATATCTCAATGTGGTTTTAATTTGCATTTCACGAATGGCTAGCGATGTGACACAGTTAATTTTAACTACTACAGGTACCTTGAACAACAGTGACAATGCTTTGTGAGTTTTCTCTGGACAGATATTTGATGCTTTTTCTGTGTTGTCTGGAATTCAGTAGAAATCTCTGTTGTAGCATTGATATTTGGGCTATAAGACAGGTTAGTTTAGTGGACCAGAGCAAGGCCTCTAAAGTTAGATACACGTGTTATAGATTCTCACCTTTGTTACTATTCTGATTTGGATCTAAATGTCCCCAAAGGTCATGTCATGGAGTTTGAATGCCAGATGATGGGCTTTGGGAGGTGACTGGATCATGAGAGCTAACTACATCAATGGGTCAATCCAATGTTAGTAATTTAACTGTATTGGGAGTTCGGGTCTCGTTGAACTTAGTGGGTCATAAGAATGTGCCCTCAAGTTTACCTGAGCAATTATACTTATAATCTTATTGGTAGACCATAGTTTTGTACCACCTCATGTCCACCTAGGGAGTTCCCATGTTTTCTGCCATTAGATCCATCTACCTCATGGTTTTGCTCTATAAAAATCCCTAGAAAAGACAGATTCCTTGGCAACCCACTCAGGTCCCCTTTTGTCCCTCCCTTGGACCGAAGCTTTCTTTCCCCCAATAAATATATTCTTTGTGTGTGTGTGTGTGTGTGTGTGTGTGTGTGTGTGTGTGTATTTAGTACAGGTTCTCACTGCACAGATCGGACTTATGGCAATCCTCCTGTTTTCAGCCTCCCTGACGCTGGGATAACAGGCAAGCACTAACACGCCAGGACTCTGACACTGGCTTAGTAGGTCAGAATAGCATCTGGGACCAGGGCCAATAAATATATTCTGCTCTTTAAAAAAATAAATGTACCCTCATCCCCAGGCTCCCTTTTCCTGATTCCCACAAAGTCATGCCACCATGATTGTTCTGCCTCACCACAGGCACATAGCAATGGAACCAGCCAACGGTGAACTAAAATTCTGAAACTGTGGGCCAAAATAAATCTTTCTTCCTTTACGTAGCTTTTCTAAGGCATTTTGTCACAGCCATGGAAAGTAGCACAGCCATTTACAAGTGTTGTGACCTTAAGCAAATTAGTCTCTACACTTTGTTTTCTTCATTTGTCAAATGAGGATAAGAACATAATTTTGGGGCCAGGGATATGGCTCAGTATAATAAATGCTTCCCTGGCAAGCGAAAGAGCCTGAGTTCAATTCCTGGTTCTGAAAAAAAATTATAGATACTAAATTAGATAATGCACATAAAGGGCTCAGTATAATATCATGAACACCATAAATGTCTATTTATCTTTATAGTCACCTTTCTGTCTGATCTACTATGTGTTGTTCTTGGCAAAGACAGGAACCATGTTATATTCTTTTTGTCTCTCAAGTATCTGACAGATAGTAAGTCCTAGAAAGTGTGCATTGAGGGAATCTGCAGCTCTGAAATAGTCCTTTTTCTTAACCAAAGATCATAGGCCATATTGGTTCATTATCCAGCCCTCCCTTCTCATCTCTGATGTTTTTC
The DNA here is from genome assembly GCF_000260255.1 of Octodon degus. Lineage (NCBI taxonomy): Eukaryota > Metazoa > Chordata > Mammalia > Rodentia > Octodontidae > Octodon > Octodon degus. The sequence continues at coordinate 8,057,469 of NW_004524595.1, read as the reverse complement.
AGGGGAGCAACAAGCATGCCCAAGGCATTGTGAGCTTAGGTCTCTTACAGTGGAGTCAAATCTTAACTGACATAGAATTAGTAAAAACACTGACCTTCTTCTATATCCACAAGAGACTTGAAAAGGGCAGACCAAAGAGCCTATACTTATTTGAAAGGGATATGCTTAGGGATAAACACTCTAGTTATTTATATTTAACTCTAAGGGCTTGGAAAGTTCCACTGGCCTGCCTCTCCAAAGTCTGTGGCCATTAATTTCTATCATCTTTTATGAAAGCATGCCTACAGTTTTTTTTGATGGTTATTTGTATTTCAAGTTTACCTCTAAATCTTTATTCCAGAGCACACTGTATATAGCTAAAATTATTTTGTATTTGGTGCCTCTGCAAAATAACAAAACTCAATTATAGTGCACATTATCTTCTTTTAGTGGCTCTAATGCTATATTTCCCATGAAGCATATTAAGAGCTCAAGGATGCAGGAAATAACCTATTCACTTTTTGGGACTGATTACACTAGTTTTACTTGTCCCTTTAAAAACTGCATGATAGGGGCTGGTCAAACAGCTCAGTAGACTAAAGCACCTGCTTAGGCAGAATGCAGAAGCCAGGGTTCAATTCCCAGTGTGCTGTGCTGGCCCTGCCCCCAGGGCATGCTGAGACATTGAGACTGGGCATGGTGACATGCACCTGTAATCCCAGTGCTTGGGAGGCTGAAAACAGGAGGATCACTACAAGTCCAATCTTTGTAGTGAGACCCTGTAGACCCTGTACTAAATACATAAAAAAATTGCATGATAATATACTGACATAAATATAAGTATAGTCACATCACAATATGATGGTTAACCTCGACTGTCAAGCTGATAGGCTTAAGAGATTCCTTTCAGATTAGTAAAGCACTTTTCTAGGGGCCTCTGGGCCTATGGTCCTGGCACCTTCCTTTCTGATTCTTTCCCTTGCTCCCTACTTCCCAGATACATGTGGTGAGCAGCTTTGCTCTGCCAGGCCCTTCCTCTTTGACATGTCTGCCCTAAAGCCAGCCAACCATGGGCTGCACCCTCTGAAACTATGAGAAAAGGTATATCTTTCCTCCTTTAATTTGTGTATGTCAGCTAGCTTATCCCAGCAATGGAAAACTGACTAATACATCTATATTGTAGATACATATATAATTGTATATGGATGAAAAGAGCTAGAAGAATATACCTCAAAAAACTAATAGCAGTAATCATTGAATGGTGACATTATCAGTGTTTACTTTTATTTTTCTATTTTTCCACATATAGCCTTGTTATTTTTTTTCCTGTTATCACTTTAGATGTCACAGTACATCTGCTATCTTTGAAGTCCATTTTCCCGTGATTTTTTAGTAATAGGGCTTTTAGGTTTTAGCTGAGAATAAAGATGACCAGAATAAAAACTGTATTTCTCAGTCTGCTTCAAAACTAGATAGCGTCATTTGTCTACTCTTAAAGTATGATATTATTAGAAATGTCACGTGTAGTTTGAGAAAACCGTTCTTGATGGAGATGTACTCTTTTTTTTTTCTTCTCATTCTTACTGACTGGGAAGCAGAAGTAATGGTTAAAATTTGAGCAACCCTGTGGGCCATGAGAATAAATGTCATATGCTAGCATTACCATGCTTGAAAGCTGGAAGAGTGAATCTGTGACAACTTTGTGGACCTTGTCGTTCCAGCCCTCCACTTCTCATCTCTGATGTTTTTCAGGGGAGCAACAAGCATGCCCAAGGCATTGTGAGCTTAGGTCTCTTATAGTGGAGTCAAATCTTAACTGACATAGAATTAGTAAAAACACTGACCTTCTTCTATATCCACAAGTTCCATGTGAATGAATTTAGCCAACCTCAGATAAAAAAAAACATTGGAAAAAAGAAAGGTCTGTCCTGAATACATACAGATATCTTTTGTTGTCATGAATCCTAATCTCAAATCTCTAGTTCAATGAAAAGCATCACATGTATTCTGGGACACACATGTAAGAGTCTTCATGGTGCAATCCACTTGTAGTAACAAAAAATTGTGAAGAACTGATGAAAATGGCTCAGTTCTTGTGTATTCCTGCTGTAGAGTGTTAAAGAATGATGAAAATGAACTAATTATAATCACATTGTTGATAAACCTAAGCAACATAATGTTGAGCCAAAATACTAAATCCCATAAGACCACATGAAATATGATAGTGTCAAAAATAAAAGCATGTTGCTTAGGCCCACATAATTTTAGATTTATAGAATAGTTGCAAAGAGTTTTCCATTTTCCCTACAATGGACATCTTACATTACAAAGGTACAGTTTGTTCCAACTAATGAAGAAATAATATGTTATTATTAACCCTGACCAGATTTTAAGCTTCCTGAGAGTAATGAATTCCCCATCTTGCATCTTTGCAGCGCTCCACATGTATTGAACTGATGAGGAAATAACCTTATTAAATGATTAGGTTTTCTGCAAAAATAAGCTCCCTCTTTCATGATCATTTATAATTTGCTCTAACAGTTTCAGCGGCTTTGAGATAGAATCCTGAGCTAAATTGGGTTTAATGTTCTTAAAAGTCATTGTTTTTAAATTATTTACTAGGGCTCTCATTAGAATGAGCACAGGAAGGCAAGTGCTGAACTGGGGATTTTTCTTCTCTGGGTTTCTTTTCTAAATCAGGTCAAGGAAAATGGATGCTATTTCTTTAAATAATATAACCAAACTGATCCCTGGATTACAATTAGGTTACGTAACTTGCTTATGAGCTGCTTTTCATTAAGACTTGCAGTGGGCAATGGAGCTTTACATTTCAGAGCAAAGCTGAGAAGAACAATCCTGCTAAAAGCCAGAACACATGCAGAGTCAGCGGCAGGGACGGCAGTAACTTCTGCACGGGATTGGGTTCAGTGTAGGCGGCTCTTAAATCTTTAAAACATCCTTTGTCCTCCCAAACACTCTGGCTCCAAGTACATCTAAAACACACATGGTGAAGGCCTGTGCTGAGGGAAGACTGGGGGCCAGACCTTGGGCAGCTGAGCAATACGGAGCTCTCCAGGGAGGACATTTTCAAGTTTCTGCAGAAGCGTGGCCCAGTTTCACTTCTTACAGAGCACAGATTACTAGGAAATATTTAGAAGATGTAGCCAAGGGGGTGGGGGGTGGGGTAACAAACATTTTAGCTCCAGATCACAGCTATAACTTTCCAAAGAAGCATTTCCTGGGTACAGTTAGTAAAATAAAAGGTGTTGGATCAGGTACAAAACAAGAACACTTGGTGTCAGTTCCAAGGAAACGAAACCTGAAGAGATTCTGGATGGGGGCTCATCAGCTCACAGAAGGAACATCTGTTCTGAAAGGTAGAAATAAAGCCAGATTCCCCCCAAACGAAGTTGTTCATTGCTATTATGCAGCGTACTCACTAATATAAAAACCACTGCCTAGAAGATAACTTCTGGAAATTGGAGTTTTATAGTGACAATAAGCAAAATGTTTAGAAGATGGGACATGGCATTTTTTGCTGTTGTTCTGGTTAATAAGCAGGGGAGAGCTCTGTTTTCCAGAGCTTGAACAAGAATAGGCTCATGGAAAGGATTATGTAATGCCAAAATTTTACCAAATGCAAAATGCTTTTTGGAAATGGAATTATTGTGCAATGACTGAACAATTAAGTAAACTTGGAGCCCTTCCTGTCCTTGACCAAACACCTGTAATTTAGGAACAACTAAAAGGACAGTTTGGGTAGTTTGTTTTAATTTTAAAGAGAAAAAAATAAAACAAAACTTCAAAGCAAAGTAATAGGAGGTAACAATGCATATTGTTAATACATTGCATATTGTCATCTTTAAATTAGTTACTCAGAGTATAAGATATAGGCATATAATTGTCCAAACAATATTAACACAAATGTTTCTTTTCAATGAACTTAGAGCAATTAGTAGTACTATAAATATATTGTTTTTGTTTGCTTTTCCCTTCCTTCTTTACTATGTTACCTCATCCCAGTTTCCCCTTCCTTTGGAAGTTTCTTCCATTTTTACAGTATCTGTATACATTCTGGATCATATTTACCTTTTCAGCTTCTCACTGTAGGGAGACAATACAATGTTTGCATCTGGCACATGTGCATCTGCTTTATTTCACTTATGAGTATGGTCTTGAATTGTGTCCATTTACCTATAAAAGTCACCAGTTTATCCTTCTTTATGTCTGAGTAATATTCCATTGTATAAAATGACCACATCTTTTTTATACATTTCTCAGCTGATAGGCATTTGAGTTTTTTCCAGTGTTCATTTATTTTTTGAGACAAGATTTCATTCTGGAGTCCTGGCTCACCTTGAATGCCCTGAAATTCTCCATCATCCTGCCTCAGCCTCCCCAGTGCTGGGATTATAGGCACATAGAACTATACTCAACATAGGGTAATTCTGTAAGCAGCTAGATTCAAGATTATTTTTTGACTTTTGATAAAGATGATCTTTTATAAATTCTCAAAATAGAGAAGTGCATCTTATATACCAGTAGAAAAATACTGGTTAAAGAGAATTTTTTCTTATATCTTATACTTAATTTAAAAAATAGCAAACATTTAACTTTCAACTCCCAATATTAGTATATGTAGTTAACTTTTATAAGGTTTCAACTTATAAAAATTAATAATACAACCAACATAAGTGTAAAGTATATGCTTGAATGCAAAATAGTTCATTAATTCTAATAGAATTGAACATTAACCTCAGCTTCAACACAGTCCAAAACTTTCACAAGCCCTGTGTGTCACTGGGGAGTCCTTGATTCTTGTACATGTGTCTAATTTATTCATGAAACTTGCTGTCATGTAGAGCTGAACCACACACATCAGAATGGGTCTGGCCCATCTTGGGCAGCTGGGGAAGGGCATGCACAGCATTTTGAGCAGGGCTGGAAGAACACCAGCAAGATGAGTCAGAGGCTCTCAAAGAGTGAAGTGAGTCAGAAGCAATCCCCCTTCATTACCCTGGTTGGGAGGGGAAGGGGAGATGGTTTCTAAAAGAGAAGGTAGTAAAGGGACTGAGTGTTGTGGGCTTTGCCTATTTCTAAGGAGGCACAGACCAGAGGTACAAGGAGAGCCAGAAAGATAACAATTCTAATTCTGACATGATGGATAGCAAGAAAGAGCCCGGCCAGCAATTGTCACTGGGGTGTGTTCATTAGCAATGTATCTTGGGGTGCCTGGCAGTGATCAGGAGTGGGGGAATCATCACGGACAGCAGGGAGCTCAGGTATCTCAGGAACTTGGACTGAAGTTTAAATCTTTCCTTTACCTCTTAAGTGTGTGTTATCAGGATAAATCACATAAACTCTGAGCCATACGTCTCTTATCTGAAGGTAATAATATCCTTTCTCAGTAGGTGGTTGGTTTGGCAGGGGGTAGGTGGGTGCGTGTTGCTAAACTGCATGGTGCAGTAAGCCCTGTTATCCACAATTGTACTTTCTATAAGTTTAGTTACCTACTGTTGACCATAGTCAACTTCCAAAAGTATTAAATGGAAAGTTCCAGAAATAAGCAATTCATAAGTTTTAAATTTCATGCCATTCTGACTAGTATGATGAATGCATATTATCCCATTCTGCTTGAATGTCACTCATCCCTTTGTCCAGCTGGTCACTAGTAGCCATCTTGGTTATCAGATTGATTGTTTTGGTATCACACTGGTTGTATTCAATTTACCCTTATTTTAGTTAATAATGACCCCAAAGTGCAAGACTAGCAATGCTAGTAGCATTTTGTGTATGCCAAAGAAAATTTGTAAAGTGCTTCCTTTAAGTTAAATGTGAAAGTTCTGCAACTTGTCACAGGAATGTATATGCAGGAGAAAATAGTAACCTAGGGTTCAGTACTGCCTGGGGTTTTAGGTGTCCACTGGGTGTTCTAGGAATGTAGCCTTTATTGATAGAGGGAGGCGGTGACTATTACATCGCTTAGGTTAACACCACATCTGACATAAAAGGGGTACTCAGTAAATATTTGTTGAATGAATACCTGAATGATGCCACCACTAGATCCTCCAGTGGGGATTGTGCTTGGCATTTAGTTGACATATTTTCTAGACACAATTTCTTCAAATGCTATCCTTCATGCTCTGGAGATCAGGAACAGATTCTGCTTCCTAACTTGGGAATTGTCTGTGTCCTATGAGGGAAGATTATGTGAAAAAGTGACTGTACAGACATAAATGTGCTCAACAGTCAGTAGATGTGCACAACCTTCGCAGAAGTGGCATTCCCAGCCACTATGCTGGGGAAAGTGGGGTCTCGCAGGTGGCAGAGCCCGAGGCTATGGAGTCTTATTTTGGTTCATTTCTGGAGAAATACTTTCAGCATTCTTTTGTCCAAATTGTACTGAAGACTTCCTTGCAAGATTTTGTTTTAGGTCCACCCAAATGAAAGAACTACAGATAAGGCACAGAAGCTCTGCCCACCACCAACAGTCCTATTAAAAAAAAAAAAATGACAATAGAGTTGACACCAGCCACAGAGCAGGCTGTGCTGAGAGATGCCATGGAGGACAGTGTGAGATGGTTTTGTTAAGTTCTGTAATTCTCACAGGGCCTATTGTTCTGTCACACAAAGATAATGATACTAATAATGATAATGGTGACGATTTTGTTATCACAAATACCCCGAATGCTTACTGTGTACCAAACCGTGTGCTAAAGAGCCTTGTGCATTCATAAGTTGCTTCATTTAATTTTGACAACACTTCTGTCTGTAGCTTCTTTTATTAAACTAGATTACAGATAAGGGAAAGTAGGTGAAATTTTTTTCTCTGGAAGATTCCAAAGACATTCATTTATCTACCTGAGTTTCAGCATCACACAAAAATCAAGGAAATGCAAATGGAAGAGCAGCATTTATTTGTTTTCAGATGTTGCTAGAAAGTAGAATTTGAAGGGGAAAGAACAAAAGCAGGATTCCTTGAGTATCTATTACGTTCCATGTATATTTACATTTATGGCTTACTTTAATCTTCATTTTACAGGTGAAGAAATAAAAGGATAAAGTGGTTCTGTCTCAGTTACTGTTCTCTTGTTGCTGGGACAAAATACCTGACACCCAAAATTAAGGAAGGTTTATTTAGCTCACAGTTAGTGGAGGTTTCAGTCTATGATCAGCTGACTCCAAGGCAAAGTGGTACATGGCAGAGGGCAGCAGTTCATGCAGGCAGAAAACAGCAAAACAGCAAGAGCGAAAAGGGAGGACCAGTGGCAGAGAGCCAGCCTCTTTCCCTCCTTTATATTGCAGTCTATCTGCCCTAGGGCAGGTGTAGCTCTCACACCCATAATCCCAGCATTGACCATGAGTTAATCATAAACTCTAGAAGCCTGACCCATGACTGCATGAGACTTTGAGGGGACATCTAGACACAAACCATAACAGTTTCCATAAGAAGAACTCCAAAAGGCCTGGCTCCCAGGTCTACTTTCTTTCCATTCTGTCAGTGGAGCTTTGGCTCTGCCTCTTACAACTCATCAAAGCCACTCACATTTTCTAAACTCTGGTGCTTTGAACAGCAAATTGGAAATCAAGTGCCTGCCCAAGGCCTCTTTAAAACCACTAAAGAAGCATGTGACAGAATTGTGATGGCCTGCAAAGCTGAGCGAAAAGCAGTGCCTAGGAGGTCTCAATCCAAATTGAAGCCAAGGACATCTACACAACTGTGGTGCAAAATCTTAGGCGTCATTTCATCTGTTTGAGAAGAATGTTAGAAGCACAAAAAAGAGTTTTGCTGTTGCCCTAGTGAGCCGTGGAAGAGTCCATAAAGGTGACATGGGAATCTTTAGAATGAGGAAGGTTTCTTTAGGTTAAGAGGGGGTGGGGTGGAGGGAGGACATTTACAAGGAGGAAATGACAGAAATAAAGGCACAGAGGGCTCAGGGCATGTGACATGTCCAGGACACAAAGAGGGGTAGAGAAAAGCCAGAGACCCATATCCCTGGGTCCTACAGACAGAAACTCTAGAATGATTGGACTATGAGGGCCTTGAATGCCATGCTCAGGCTTCCAGACTTAATTCTCAAGGCTCTTGGGAGCCACCAAGGGTGACTACCCGAAGAATCCATAAGGACAAAGAGTCTGAACAGGGCCTTTTGCCATTCTGTTCTTGTGATGATCATAAAGTCCCATGTTCAGAACATCACAGTCTGTTGCCATGGAAATAGTAATGGGCCTCGCTATGGGAATAAATTATCCTCATCATTGTACCTTTCTTCTAAGGAACTCAAAGTATTTGTTGTATGTGTCTTTCTTTCTTTCTTTCTTTCTTTCTTTCTTTCTTTCTTTCTTTCTTTCTTTCTTTCTTTCTTTCGTTGTTTCTTTCTAATAGAAGCACCAGATGGTGGTTAAGGGAAAGAAGAAAGCCTAAAGAGTCTTGAATTAAAGGAGATTTCAAAGGAATGGAAAGAAAAACACAAGTTGAATTTTGAAAGGTTTAATCAAAACAGATGGCAGAATATCTCAGCCCGAGGGAAGGGGAAAACTGTCTCAGAACCCATCTGATTCGGGAGCTTTCTTCACCCTTGCTTCCTGGGTCCCTGTCTGCTCCTCTCTGCAGGCTGACACTTCAAGCTTGCTAATGAGGAAGGAAGACGTGTGTGTGCTTTTGTGTGTGTGTGTGTGTGTGTGTGTGTGTGTGTATGTGTGTGTATGTGTGTGTATCGGGTAACATATATGCCAGATATAAGAATTAACAATGTCAAAATGCCTTTTTAATTAATTACTATAGATACTGATTTATTATGTGTGTGATCTTTACTTTCAGACTGATTTTTAAAAATAACAAAATTTCATCATCATAAAATTGTCTCTGATGTTTCCCCTCTGGAAAAATGATTGTTTTTGTTTATCTAATGTGTATACACTTTCCTGTATTATCCTATTGTAATTCCATCCTCAGGATAGAATAATGCTACAAGGCAGGCATCATTATTCATTGCTACAGGGAAGATGAATGCTAAGCACAGACTGCCACTACTAAGTGGCAGAGTCCTGCTCTGAACTCCATTATCTCAGGGTGTTTCCAAAACTCCAAAAGACTTCTGGCCCTGCAGCCACAAGACAGAGAGCCTAGGTAAATTACTCGTCTTCTCAAGGCCTCAGTTTCCTCTTTGTGATAGAAAAGCAGAGCCTGCGTCAGCACTTTTCCTTTAGAAGCATAGTTTAAGAGTAGAAAATAAATCTAAAAAATGACAAACAAGGGCTGGGGATATAGCTCAGTGGTCTAAGCACCTGTCTGGCAAGTGCAAAGACCTGGGTTTGATCCCTGGTACTGCATGCCATGCCAGCCCTGGAACTCTGGATGCGCCGTGCTGCCCACCGAAACCAGGTGTGGTGGCACACACCTGTAATCCTAGTGCTGGGGAGGCTCAGACAGGATGATCACTATGAGTCTGAGCTGCATAGCAATACCCTATGCCAAACAAACAAACAAACAAACAAACAAATTTTAAAAATTAAAATAAAAAAATGACAGACACTCCATACACTTCTGACATTCCCTGCTTCTCATTTGAGGCCTTTGAGCTTCTGTCTTTTGAGGCTGCCTGGGTTAATTTAAATGTCCAGATCATGCCCTGAGGGTTGAAAAAGTTATATTAAAAAAATTATAAAGCAAATAACACTTACCACCTTCATACACTGGGAAGCTGAGGCAGGGAGATTACAAATTCCAGCCCAACTTGGGCAACTTAGTGATTTAGTACTCCACCATATGAATAAATAAATTTTTAAAAATCTTGAACTGGAAGGACTGGCCTGATAGCTCAGGGGACTAAAGCACCTGCTTAGGCAGAGTGCAGTAGCTGGGGTTCAATCCCCGTTGTGCTGTGCTGGCCCCGCCCCCAGGGCACACTGAGAGGGTGATTGAGACTGGGCATGGTGGTGTACACCTGTAATCCCAGCACTTGGGAGGCTGAAAACAGGAGAATCACTACAAGTCCCCTCTATGTAGTGAGACTTTGAACACTCTGTAGACTCTGCCCTAAATACAGAAAGAAAAACAAAACAAAACAGAAAAACAAAAAAACTTGGGCTGGCAATATAGCTCAGTGTGAAGGCTCTTTGTTCAACTCCCCATACCCCCCCAACACACAAATTTAAAAAAGGAAAAACTGGGAGATGCTGTAGGGGGTTGGAGTGGTTATGTATGTATGGCAAAGATTTAATGAGTGTCTACTAAATGCCAGGCACCATACCATTTGGCAGGATTACTAAAGGAAAGAAAATAGATAGGCTCTAGCTATCCTAGAAGGTCTAGAAAGAGGGTAGTCATATACCGATCTGTACAGGGAAGCTACATTTGAAATAAGGTTTTAGCTATTATCCTTCACAAAGGATCACTTCTTAATTTTATCTTAATCTTTTTTCAATAAAATAAGAATAGTTATATTACTCTTAACCTGCTCTAGCAAACACATCTTGGGTGTCTGTCCTCACTTTCTACTGCAGATTATCCTTTGCCCACAGTGCTTCTCAGCTTCCGGACTATTTCTGTGCTTTCCATAGGAACTCCAGATGAGATGGGTCAGGGTACAACTGCTTGTTTGAATCCTTTGTCATTGAGCTTCTCAGGGACTGCACCACTTTATGGAAATATATTGTTGACTGCAGATAACCTCAGTCTCTGGCTGCAGATGGCGGTGCCACTGTGTGTGGGAAGGGAAGGAGAGAGCTGGGCAGCTGCAACAGAAGGCGAAAGCAGAATGAGCTCGCTAAGCCCCAGCCTCAGAGTTTGCTCCTCACCTTCAACATGATCCTGCATTCTTCCAACTTGCCTCAGCACAAAAAAGGGAGGGTTTTTCCACTTGAAAATTTCCAAAACTCTATTCCTTTAGGTTTCGATGCTCTTTACGTATTCCCTTTTTCCTCCCTACCCCCCTAAATATTTTTTTTTCTCTGCCTCCTGACTCTGATTTACCATTCACAGTTCTGTGCAAAACTAAACTTCACTAGAACTTAGGACAACTTGAAACTGTCTTCCAAAAGGTCCTTGGCATGGAACTAGCGGGAAAAGAAGAGAACCTTGTGTGAGGACGAAAAGCGAAAGTAGAACCTGAAATCCACACCCCAAGTAGTTGATAAATTTCAAGTTTTGGGCAAACTGAGTAAAACCATACCCAAACAGGGTTTGGAAAACCTGGAAGAAACACAATGCGGAGCAGCTGTTGGGAGCAGGAAGGAGGAGGAAGATATGAGGAATGTGGAGAGAGGCCACTGTGGGATTTCGTGCAATTTCACTGCGACTCCAGATTCATTGCGAGGCAAGGATAGAAAGAGTGAAAGAGGATTGACCATAGGCATGAAAAGGATTTGGGATTTTAGCAGTTATTGAGTTGGATATTAGGAGGCAAAGAGGTGGAGGAATCAGGATGCTAACTTTACCAACTGGTGGTGCCATTTATGGAGGTGAAGAACTTTAAATAGGGTCAAGAGAATCTAAAGAGCTTCATTTGCCTTTGTGAAGTTTAAGCTCTATTTGAATCAGGAATCTGAAACTGGGGGTGGGGAAGGAGGTTGGGTTGGAGTAATGAATTTGGGAACTGTAATACATTGACTCTTAATACTGTAGACACCTAAGTTATTTAGAAATATTGTAGCTAGTCAGACAGGACTGAGTCCTCCAAAGGTCATTGTGCAAGACAACTGGCTATTCACTGAAGGCTAGGCTTGTAGAAAAGAGGAACTGTTCACCCAGGGACTTCCCCTAGGGATGAACAGCAGTGATTGATATTCTAACCAGACATTAATCACCTTGGGGTTGAGGACTAAACCTCTTTAACCCATTCTTTCCAGGGAAGCCCTGGTCTGTCCCATATGCACATTCTTTCTTTTTAAAATTTTTTAAAAAAATTATTTATTTATTTGGTATAGGGTCTCGCTATGCAGCTTGGACTCATAGTGACCATCCTGTGTCAGCCTCCCCAGCACTGGGATTACAGGTGTGCACCACCATGCCTGGTTTTGGGGGCCAGCATGGTGCACCTGGGGTTCTGGGACTGGCATGGCATGCAGTTCCGGGGATGGAACCCGGCTCCTTGCACTTGCCAGGCAGGCACTTAGACTGCTCAACTATCTCCCCAGCCCATGATCTATATTTTATTATTTATTTATTTATTTGGCGGAACTGGGAACTGAACTCAGGCCCTTGTGCTTGCCAGGCAAGCACTTACTCTACTGAGCTATCTCCTCAGCCCCCCATGATCTATATTTTAAAAGAGGAAAAAATTAAAGCTGAGCAGGTCCAGCTCTTGGCAGATATAACCATTCTTCCACCAATAAATGACAAAACCAAGATTCAAACTGAGACCCACAGTAGGTATAAAGAAGAGCTACTATTATTTTTGTTGTTGCTGTTGTTATTGGAGCAATTATCTCTTACTAAGATTAAGGGCTTGGCTTCATTATGTTTATGTAAGACAAGTTCAGCACTCTAAACACCCTCATAAAAACCTCTGTGATGATACACCAGTGTTCTGGGAAAGCCCAAGCCTGTACTCCCACCTGTCATCCTAAATGGCTTGGACTGTCCCCGGGCTCCGGTTTCTGTTTCTTTGCCCAGCACCTGGCTATTTTTGCCCTTTGCCCACATCCTTTGGCCCAGCACACCAGTGGAACTCTTTATGACACACTCCTAGCTTTGTCCATGGGTGATGGCTTTCCCCTTGGCTCCATCATGAAACCCATGAGCCAGGCTTGCCTCTTCTAAGACTAGTCCTGGCTCCCAGGTCCCTAAAGCATGTGTAATTCCCTCACCACTTGCTTGTCCCTGAGAAAAGTTCAGGCAGTATTCTATCTCTGTCCTGTAATACATATTTTTTTTCCATTAAAAGCATCCTGGATAATATGCTATACCTACCTAATTGTTTTTTTAGACTTGGGCTAATCAAAGTAGCATATGCCTTGCATTGCATCAGTTTTTAATCTTCTGAGCCTTCCTTCTAGGTTTTCTCTTCTATCCTTTCCTTGTAGTCTTTAATGCCTTTTTAAAAATCTACCTCCATTTTTTCTTAAAGCCTTTCACTATTTTGCTTCTGTGTATTGTGTTCTCCTACATCATATGTGGTTATTCCCAGCTTTAATATTTAAAAAGACCTCAGGTCTCATCATTATCTTTTGACAGTAGGGTGTCTTCTTAAAATGCACCAATATTGTTTGGGAGAGGGCTAGGTATTTAAATCATACTGTCCTTTCATTGTTAATGCATGGTGACCCTCAGGTGGAAGATGTCACTTGGTTATTGATGCTCACCATTCATTCAGAGTGTCCAGTAACTGTTCTGATTAGCTATTTAATATTTTAAAGCCCCTTCTTGGACTACAGTATCAAGCCTTTCTATAATAGAGGTCCACGAAGAACACCAACCCTTTTAATTTTAGCAATCAGCCCAAGAATTCACAGAACCTGAATGTCAGTTTATAAGATTCTTAGTAGTCCACTGACCTTTACATTCTGTCTGGAAGCAGTTTGATGAAATAGGGTCAGCAAAAATCCCTAACAGATGGTTCATAGAACTTCCATGCTGAAGAGGGATCCTGATTCTATGCTCAGAGAGCTGCACTTTCTGGCCTCTTTGTCCCCTGATTCTCAATCTGGGAAACCTCGAGCTTGGAAAGAAATAGAAGAATTCTAGGTGCAGGAGAGGGGCTATTTTGAATAACACATTGAATACTAAAATATACTGTATTTTAATATTTGAAAAATAAATAAGAGGCATTATGTTTTTATTATGTAAACTAAAGAAATTAAATCTGGACATAGGCAGAAAATAACCTTTGGAAGGAGGCCTGAGAAAAGACAGTTTTTTTCTGACATTTTTGTGTGTGAACCAGAGTAAGAAATGCATTTTACATCTTCACTCAGTACACGTGTGTGTCTTTAAAACAACAAAAATTGAAAAATACATAATCTTAGTTTTGATGATAGACTGATGACGGCCATCTACATTGTTTTTTGGGGGGTTGTTTTCTTTTTCTTTTTTTTTTTTTTAAATATTTTATTTGTGTGTGTGTGTGTGTGTGTGTGTGTGTGTGTGGCCAGCTCAGCCCACCAGGGGGCGGGGCTGGCTGGCATGTGGTGCTGGGGGATTGAACCGCGGTCCCTGTGCTTTCTTGCTAAGCTTGTTCTAAGTAGGTGCTTTAGACCACTGAGCCATCTCACCAGCCCCAGGGGGGTTGTTTTCTTGAGACAGAGTCTTACTATATAGTTCAGGCTGACACTGAACTCATTATGTGGCCCAGGAAGACGTCAAACTGGAGGTGCTCCTTCTGCCTCAGCCTCCCAAGTTATGGACCACCTACATTAACTTTACGACCCACAGTTCAAAAAACATTTCCCTGAGATGATACTGGACAGTGGAAGATTTCATGATATAAATTATAGGACATGGCTCCAGTACTTAAGCTTAAACTTGTATCAAACAACCTATTAAAAGCTTTGTTAATAAATTATTTATCTTGTAATTTTCAGTTCTGTCAGTTAAATTTTCACACACATGCCCCATTCTAATGAAGGTCTTGCTTCTTATTCACCTAGCTTAGAGAAACACAGTCCCATTTTCCCTACATACTTAGGACCTCACCCTCCTATACAGGATGGGTCACATTCCACTCAGCCTCTTGAAATCCTAAGCAGTTCTACTCTCCTGACCCCTTTTCCCATCAACATCTCTTAGAACCAGCCTCTCTTGCTGGCCTTTTTCTTTGTCAACTTTAAAAGTTTAAACTCTTTTCTAAGAGTGACTTTTTAGTCTTTCCTCCTGTACCCTAATACAATAGGTCCTATATTCCTTTTATACTTCCCTTCCCAAGAAGGAAAGAGCCCCAAGCAGCTATATCACCTACAATGTCTACTGTATAAGTATAGTTAAAAATAAAATCCAATCTGATATGTGATTATGTTTTCTAGTATAAGCCAGTAGGATTCATTACAACATTTCAGACTGGTGGGAGGAATTAGGGACCACCTTATGGCCTCTAAATAGGCACAGCTGCTGCATCTGACTAATTCTAATTATTGAGTGTGGGGGTGGAGAGAGCCTAACACAGTGTGTTAGGAACATGAAATTTCAGAGTTGGATAAATTTGGGTTGGGGTCTGTAATCTGCTACATGTCAGTGGTTTATGACCTTAAGCAAATTACTGCTTCTTCTGGACCTAGATTTCTCTTCATTAGAGGTGATCTTGCCCACTTTCCAGGGACATAGTGAAAATTAAAAGAAGTAATATGGGTAACACAAAGCCTGGAGCCCAGTAAGTAGTTAGTAAATGGTAGCTATTAATGGATATTATTAACTCTTGGTAAATATAGTTTATGACAAGTATACCTACACACTCCAGTTGAAACTCTGTATGAGGTTCACCTCTCTGGCTTGTTGCTGCTCTGCTTCACTCTGCAGTCCATTTTCCTTTCATACCAATAGTTTCCTCTGATTTGTCTTCTTTTTTCTTGTCTGCTAAACTTTTGGTGACAATTTAATCTCTAGCCTACTACTACCATAGCTGTGTATCTTAGCTCAAGAACTCATGGGAGGAAACATGACTTGCCTGACTCACTTTTCTTAGCAGATAGCCCAGGGCTGGGGCTCATTCCTGGCTTCTATCTGGAGGAGATACCCAGCGGGATTACCAGGTAACTCCATCATGAAAAGGTACTTGGGAGAGAAGGAAAAAGATGGGCCTCCTCAAGTTGAATTTCGGGTTTGGTGTACACCCTTACTTTGATATTAAGAATCCCAGTAGATAACAAACATCTACAAAAATGGTAGATTGTGCAATTAACCAAATCATCTATTTAACAAATGGAAATGACCATTTGTTTTATAAATAGAACTCTGGGGCCAGGAACATACTTCAGCAGCATAAAACAAGAACAAAACTCTGTTTTACATGAGGAACTATCATAGGATTCCTTCAAACAGTAAATTCAAATTTTCTTCTTGCCTAGACAAAATAATTTATTTTAAAAAGTATAACTGCCTATGGCTTTTGCTCAGGAAAGGTGAGAGAGGTTTCTTATGTAACTGTCACATGCCTCATACTTTTTATGTGGTACTCAGGGAAGTTCACCAATTTCCACTATTAAGTATATATAAATCATCCCCCACCACTGGTTTATTTATAGTTGCATCCAGTAGGCAAAGAGCCTTTGTTCAGCATTTCTTTTTACTTTTGTACTTTATTCTAGATTTCTTTTCTCTTTTTCTATTGACTCTTATACTATTTTTCCTCATTTCAGTCTTATTTGATTTTCCCATTTTGTGTGTCCATTTTACTGGTGGACATGCAAGAACACTAGTGAATGTCCAGGGTCCTCAGTGCTACAATAGCCACACCAAGCTTCCTAGATGAAAATGTCTCGTGACACTGTTTCTCAGGTGCTTTATGTACACTTAATATACCATGCAAGCAGTTATGTGCCTTAGGGCCACATCCTAGATCAGGTCAATAAACCAAAGACCTGGCTCCTTGCAGAAACATATTTTCTTGTTCTGTATCACAGCACTGATTCATTAATTCCTTAATTCCAAAGTAGGGATGTTGGCTAGTTATCCATTACTTCCATGTGAATGTTATGCCAACATTTTGACATGATTAACATTGCATATTTTGTCTTCTCACTCAAGTTATAGTCCCTTCCCAGCTTCTCTATTCACGATGGCAATGACAGTCCTTACACTTCTTCAACACACTGCAGCTTGCAGCTGTTTCTTGCATATCATTTTGTGCATGTTTCACAAAAACACTAAGAGGTCAATAGAAGCATTTTACAACAGAGGACATAAAGGATAAGTGACTCATTCAGAGTGATGGAAAAAGCTCTTTTAATTCTCAGCCCTGTGCTTCACTCTTGGGATCAACTTTCCTTCTACAATATTTCACATGCTATGGCTTGAGTCTAGATGTGCCCTGCAAAGCCTTATGCAGTCATGTGGGGAGGAGGCTTTTTCAGAGATGGCTGGATCTAGAGTGTACAGTGCTGAGATTAAGGGTATGTGATTACTACATTAGTCCAAAGATTAGTTTGGCACCTGCCCTACACCTGGTACCCTAGATAGAATATAAAAGGAGCAGAAAGAAGCTGCTATTATCACTTGTGGCTTATTGCTTCTCTTGTTTCCTTCTGTCTGCGATGAACTGTTTTTCTTCTGTAATAGCCTTCTGCCACACCAACCCTACCTTGGAGCCAGCCTATTATGGACTGAAACCTCTACAAATGGAGTTGAATAAGTCCTTCCTCCTTTAACTTTGGGAATTGGATATTGTGGCTCAGCAATGAGAAAAGTGACAAAGGCACCCAGACTTGCCATTATCAAAGCAGTTAAAGAACAGCCTGTTGTCCTCGCCGCATCTGCTTATTCTAGTCACTGCAAGCACCTCTAGTTTTTCATGTTTCTATTCTTTCCTGCTTGAATTCATCTGGAAGACATTACATTTGTTGGAATATTATGTTTATTTTGCCCATTTTTCCTTGTATTTTCTTTCCTCTTTTCTATGTGCATTTTAAGGTATAATTCTGGTTTCCTACCAGGAAAGATGGGCATCTCTTATAGCAGCTACTGGGCAGCCAGCACAGACCCAATGAATAGTAAGTATCTGTAATTAAAAAAATAGTGTAATGCATAAGTGTGCTTCCCTATTTAATTAATTAATGTATTTATTCATTTAGTCTTTTTGAGACAGGGTTTAAGTATGCAGTTCAGGCTGGCCTTGAACTTACTATGTAGCTCAAGCTGGCCTCATACTCACAGTGATTCTCCTGCCTCAACCTCCCTGGTGCTGGGATTACTGGTGTGCAACACCAAGCCTGCCTTCTTTCTTGATACCACTCTGTAATATCTTTTATCAGCTTCTTACTTCTGATTTGAGGAAATTTAAATTTCCTGATCTCTGCACTCCAAGCTATTTACTAACTGATTTTGTTAACCTTGCTTTCAGTACTGGGATAATACAGTACCTAAACTTCCTGTAGCAAATTCTGGAGTGCATGTAGCAAGGAGGTATCCTTCAGAGAAGAGAAAATGTACCCAGAAGTAGCCCAATGGATGTGAAGGAACCAACATCTTCTTTTCTTTTTTTTTTTTGAGGAACCAGGGATTGAACTCAGGCCCTTGTGCTTGCCAGCCAACATCTTCTTGATGCCACCAATAACTCTGGCATTCTACCTATGTCATCTCATTGAATGCCATCATCAGTCCTGCTAAGAGGGCTCAGGCAGCTCTAGCTTGGCCACTTAAACTGGATTTAGCCCCAAGTTTTAATAGACCTAGGAATGTCTGGCAGCCTGAGGGAAGGGGATATATTTGCTTGAAGAGTCAGGAATTTCTCAAAAAAAAAATATCCACCTTATTCTAAGGACAATGGGGCAAGTTTCAGTGAGAGTAGGAGGGCTGTCATGAATATTGTAACCTGCCTGTCACTGACATCATGCTCTGACATTGCTCTGGGGATTCCTACCTTAGTTAAGTAAGATTGAACAAAAGAGCAGAAACAAACTTGAAAGATACTAAGGTAAGATAATGTGACCTGAGATACCCTTGCTGGACAGTTTATGTGGAGGGCTCAGCCCATAGTGCTTTTCAGAATCTGTGGCAGCAGAAGGCACACAGTGAGCTGAGAACCCAAAGGCACTGGGCACCTAGCCTGAGCCCCAATCACCTGGCAGCAGACTGCACCCCGAATGCCAGAGCCAGAGAGCATGGAAATGGTAGACTCTAGAGGCTATTTGAATGACTATAGTTCTTTAAGAAACCATACTTATGTCTGTTTGTCGGTCTGTCTGTCTGTCT
>NW_004524595.1:8030718-8038549 GCF_000260255.1 Octodon degus | reverse complement strand
TCTCTCTCTCTCTCTCTCTCTCTCTCTCTCTCTCTCTCTGTCTCGCTGTGTGTGTGTGTGTGTGTGTGTGTGTGTGTGTGTGTGTGTGTGTAGGGGCTGAGGCTCAAACCCAGGACTTCACATATGCTGGGCAAGCACTCTAGTACTGAGCTATAAGCCCTAAATCCAAGAATATATGATTAAAATAAAAAATAATTTGTATGAAATGACCATTGTCTCTAGGT
This sequence comes from Octodon degus, assembly GCF_000260255.1. Taxonomy (NCBI): domain Eukaryota; kingdom Metazoa; phylum Chordata; class Mammalia; order Rodentia; family Octodontidae; genus Octodon; species Octodon degus. The sequence continues at coordinate 8,038,325 of NW_004524595.1, read as the reverse complement.
TACATGCCCCTAGCCCACTCTCAGACTACTCCCAGATAAATCTGAGGTGCATTTCACAAATATCAGGGAGGAGGCATGATCAGAGAAAGACCGATTGTTTTGGGTATATTTTCAGCCACTACCCATTCCTACACCTGGCTGGTATGGCCTGGGAAGCAGATGACAATCATTTTCATTTTCATTGTATGGAGGCTTAGGTAGCTTGTCTAAATTAATACAATTGGGAAGTAGCAGCACTTGGATTAGGATTTAGGTCTTTCTGTCTAGAGTTTATGCAGCAACCTTTCACCGAGTGCCTACTATGTACAAGAGGCAAAAGTACAAGAGGCACAAGATTGATAAGCTGTTAACAAAGCTCAGTCTCCTAGACTACATTTCCCAGCATTCCTGGCAGCTGGGTCTCTAGCTTATTGAATTTGAGTGAAAATGACAGCATAACAGAAAATGTCCCCATCCCCCCATCAGCCAGTATACTTCAGTTTGTTAGTTGCCCAGATAATTGTTCCTGTTCTCGTTGTTTCTGGTCTCTTAGAAATGGCAGCTCACTCTGATGCATAGCTGGTCACTATGCTGCACATTGCATAAAACAATCCCTAGTTGACAAGCCATTCTGCCTCTGTATGTCCTGCTTCTTCTCCAGTATAAGCACTAGACTGCCAGAAATCAGGGTCTGATATTTTGGGAATGATCCCAATCAGTGCCCATTGACATAAAATAAATCTGTCTTCAAATCCGAGGTGTCATTTTGATGTCTCAGCTTGCCACTGCATCTGGTGCATCAGCTAGAAACACTAACCATACTGACCTCTTTTATCACTGGTTGTGGTCCTTGCTGACAGCAAGAACTTTTCCAGGTCCTAGTGGGAAAGTGTACCCTCGAGATTTCTTGAGTCCCTTCAGAGGTCAAGAAAGGAGGATTCTGAATCTCCTTTGGAGGAGGATTCAGGCTTCCTGCTCAAGCAGCTCACATCTGACCCCCAAGGAGAAGAGGATGCAGTCTGTCTGTCTGTCTGTCTGTCTGTCTGTCTGTCTGCCTGCCTGCCTGCCTGCCTGCCTGCCTCCCTGATTCTGGTAATTCTGAGGGTAATCCAGTTAGTTTTTGTGTCAGTCCTAGCTTGATCAACTCTTGTTGGTTAAGCCCACCCTGAAGGGAAGGGAGTTTGGAATGTTTAACCTCTGAGCTGAGTGCCTGCTGAATGAATGAATGAATGTGTGTGCGAGTGGAATGGATAGCATAAGCAATAGGCTGCTCTGTGTGACACCAAGACTAGGAAGCTCTGGTCATGTTGGCTGATTGGGCCCTGTTATGGTTTATGTCTAGGTGTCCCCCCAAAGCCTCATATAGTCATGGGATGGACTTCTAGAGTTTGTGATTAGTTCATGAGCCAAGGCTGGGATAATGGGTGTGAGTGCTGCTGGGATTATGGGTATGAGTACTACACACGCTCTGGGGAAGATAGCCTGGATGCAGTATAAGGAATGGAGAGCGGCTTGCTCTCTGCCTCTGCTGTCTCTGCTGCTGCTGCTCCTCCCACTTTGCTCTTGCTATTTTGTTGTTTTCCACCACATAAACTCTATCCTCTGCCATGTGCCAGTATGCCTAGGGGCCAATTGATTATGGACTGAAACCTACACAAACTTTGAGCGAAATAAACCTTTCCTTCCTTAATTCTGGATGTCGGGTATTTTGCCCAAGCAATGAGAAAAAAGTAAGGGAGAGAGGCCCTCACTTGTGGTTTCATAGTAATTGACATGGCATAGTGGAGGCCTTGCACCCTTCTTAGCTAAATTGTGCCTAAGTCCCCACAAGTGGGGTAGTCAGCTGGGCATCTGAATAGTTTCTCTCTGAGAGGCACCCACCTTTTGTGTGTTATACCTCATTCAAGTGTACATAACATACACCATAGGGAGACAGAATAGGAACCAATTTATTTAAATCCACAATCTCTGACAGCAGGAAAGGGGGCTTTTACAGAGTCAAAATGAAACCAAACTCCTCCCTGCATCTCAAAGAAAAAAAAGAGATAACAGAGTCCCATCCTTTTTTTTTTTTTTAATTTGTGTGTGTGTGTGTGTGTGTGTGTGTGTGGCCAGCTCAGCCCATGGGGGGCAGGGCTGGCTGGCATGTGGTGCTGGGGGATTGAACCGCGGTCCCTGTGCTTTGCTAAGCTTGTTCTAAGTAGGTGCTTTAGACCACTGAGCCATCTCACCAGCCCCTAAAATCCCATCCTTCTTAAGAATTCTTCCTTGGTACTTTTGTTAGCTGCCAAAGTGTCTGCCAATATCTAAAGCTTCATTACCAGCTTCTGATTTGTCTACTTCAGCCAGTTGAACTGGTTCCAGCCAGCCATTGCCTGAATTCAGCCACAGAGGCCTTCCCTCTGGAGCCTTCTGCTTACATTTACATTACTCTTCTGGTCAGATGGCATCATCAATGCCCATCTGAGATTCCTGTCAACAGTTTCTTCTGAGAAAAATTGGACTGTCAGCCCTGACAGATGAATTGTATCTTGTTGGGCCTGAATAGAAAGGGCAAACTGAGCTCTATCAAGTTGGGCCCTGAGAGGCCCTCATCACTGAATAAGTCAGGGGTAAATATGTGACTTTCCTGGTACACAATGGTACAGAACTTTCTGCCTTCAAAAGTTCCCTCTGTCAAAAAGTTATCATCACCAGGGTCACTGGGATTCCTATCTTTTGCCCCTTCTTCTAGGCACAAACTTATAGCCTGAGAGGGCATCTCCTTTGTATCAAGCCAGGTAGCCTCCTTCTCATTTCCCCGAGAAGAAGATGATGCCTGCATCATTCTGAGACAGATAGCCACAGTGTGAAGTTTGAAAAACTCTCTTCCCAGAGGTGCAGACTAAAGACTTGCCTCTGGGCCTGGCTATCAACCATGCCACCTCACTGTGATCCCTGTTACTGTTAGATGTCACAGGAAATGTAAACAGGCATCCAGCCACCATCAGCCTGATAGACTGTGAATCATCTTAGGCAAGATCTCCATGCTGTCAACAATGAAGAAAAAAATGCTTTCCTTTGCTTGAGAGATGCTCCCAGAAGCCCCTTCAACTGCAAAAATTCTGAGATAAAAGGCCAGATCACTTGGACTCAACTGCCATAAGGGGTTAAAAACTCTCCCACCTTGGCTCTGCACTTGGGTCCCGCATGACAAGAAAGTCATTCAAGTTGTCAAAACAAACCCACAAGGCCATCTGAGAGGCTCTCAGATTCAGCCCAAGCCAGAAAAACTTTATCCTATTCTACCTGAGGACCAAAAGTCTGACCTGCCTCCTCCTTACATTCATCAACTCGAAGTTGCTCAGCTGCTACCACTGCCAGTTTTGTCTCCTGCACCATAACTTCCTCCTCTACTGTCAGCAACTCCTTCTGACTCTGTTAAATACTAAAGAATTCCACCATGTCTTAGATGGGATTCAAGCCTGGTTAAAGTCAAAAGTTTCCACCAGTGTGGTTGATCCTGATGCTTGAGTGAACAAAGTCCTTCCCTGAGTGTGTCCAAAGTGGGAGAGAGGGCTGTGAAGCCTTAGATCAGTACCACACTGCTCTCCTGGAGAACTCAAAGAGGGAGACAAGAAGTCAATAAGCATGTCTAAAGTTACAAAAGTTACCTACTGGAACCCCCACTGAAAATAAATTCTGTCAAAGCAGATCCTGTGAGATTAATGGACACTTTATCAAACATGAATTCCTGTTCATGTTTGAGTGCCCTGGGTTGTGACCAGCCTCCCTCACAGTCAGGTCCATTGTCCCAGACTTGATATTGATTCTGACTATACCCTGGAAAGAAAAATAGTGCCTACATCTACCTGAAATGCCTGATGATCATATTCCTGAAATTTTAAGAGATTCATTTCCAGAAGTATGGACAAAGGATTCACCCCCTGGGGCTTGCTATCAATCATGTCCCTTTGATGATTGAGCTCTGTCCCAAGGTAACACCTACCTGTATCAACAATACAACTGTGCTGCCTGTAAAGCAAGCTTAAGATCTCCTCGTTGACAATGCTTTTGTGATTGTCTTCCATATACATTGCCTACACAAAAGCTCTGCTACAATATCTGTCAGAAACTGGTTATAATAAAAAAAAACTCCATAAATGTCTTGTAGCTACTGGATTCTATATGCTTACTCACATTGTCAGTGCCTGGGAGTTCCCCATGGCCTCTACGGGCCTCCTCTCCTTTGCTCTTATGCTCTAATAGCCACTGTCCTTCTGATCAAGAAGGCTAACAAGCTCACCTTAGACCTGGACCTGTTTAGGTGCCACATGATGTACTGGGATGACCTGTTCTAAAAAAAAGACCCCCAACAGATGCTGAGTATACCCTGTTTTTCAGATTAAAAGTAGCTCTGATAAGAATAAAGTCTGGCAGGCTAGATATACTGTGGTCACCTTGGACAAAACTTTTGGCCAAAATTCTCCTGATGGTCTGCACAGCAAACTGCTATTTGGGAAACTGCCACCAATGATGCAAAATTCTTCAATCCTGAGGCCTAACCCTCCTCCAGGGATCCAACTGATGAAAAACCAGGTATTTCTGGAAAATTAGAGCCAGACCTGCCCCCACCATTTGTTCTGTAAGCTCAAGTGGCTGCTCTGGCACCGCTATGCCTGCAACCAGCTCAGGCTTCAGTATCTGCATCACTTGCCCCAACCTCCCATTCTCATCCATACTGAAAAAAAAAAAGGTTTGTATTGGCAGCAACAATGGGCCGGCATTTATAGCAGGGGTAGCTCAAAACTAGATTAAATAAAAACTACATAAAGCTTGTAACCAGTTAAAAGGTCAGCTATATCTATAGACATCCCTGCACACACATATAACCCAGGTACATATTAACTACCTCTACAAGTCTCAGAAACCCAGTCTTAGATCTTCTGAAAAATTTACCTGAACAGCTCTTCCAAGGCTCATTCTAAAATGACAATGCTTGCACAACTGAAGCCTGAGGACATCATTCACAGGATTACCACACACCCATTCTTGATATTTGTGTCTTTTCAGGCTGCTTACCCCAGCACTGGCTTCCCTGTCCCAGGATATCTGTGGCTTTTGTTAAGTGACCTGGATCCTGTTTATACCTGTCCTTGTTTTCTCACCCACTGCTAGCTGTGTTTCTTTCCTTAAACTGTATGTACATTTGCCCCATGAGCATATCCAAAAAATTGAACACTTGACCAAGATTTGATGAATATCCAAAGCACACTGGAAACTCTCCTAGATCAGATTAATTCTTTCACCACCTTACCAGAGTAATGTTACAGAACAGACAGGCCTAAATTATGTGTCTTCCCAAAAAGGAACTTGGGAAAAGTCCGTAACAAGACACTCTTGGATCCCTGGCTAGAGACCATCTTGGGGTCATTGACAACCCTAATGTTACTGCTTCTAGTTGGGCCTTATTTCAAAAGATTACATGCAATATGCCCAGCAAAGATTTGCTGAAAAAACTGAGAGGCAAAATATAACAGAAAATGCTCCTCTTCCCCACAAACTACTATACTTCAATTTGTTAGTTGCCTGGGTCTGAACAGCTTCTCCAAGGCTCATTCTGAAGAGACAATGCATACACAATTGAAGTCTGAGGACATCATTCACAGGATTACTCCACACCTATTCTTGATTTCTGTGTGTTTTCAGGCTGCTTACCCCAGTCCTGGCTTCCTTGCCCCAGGGTAGCTATGGCTTTTGTTAAGTGACCTGGATTCTGCTTACCCCAGTGCTTGTTTTCTCACCCCCCTGCGAGCTGTGTTTTTTTTCCTTAAACTATATGTACAGTTACCCCAAGAGCATAGAACAATATGTTCTAGTTCTGGTTTCTTCTGTCTCTTAGAACAGCTGGTCACTGTGATGCACATTGTATAAACTAGTCCCCAGCCAACAAGCCATTCTGCCTGCTTTTCCATGCTTGCTTTCCCATATAAGCCCTAGACTACCCGAGGTCAGGGCCTGATATTTTGGGAGTGATCCAGATCAGTGCCAATTGATGTGAAATATACCTGCCTCCAAATCCTGGGTGCCCTTTCAGCATTTCTGCTTGCTGCTACATTATAGGACAGCGGGAAGCACGGCCCATAAGAACTTCCGTCACCTGTGTCTAACAGTGAGAGGATTAGTGCAGTCTTAGAAGCCTTGTGGAGCAGCAGAGTTGCCTCCACTGATGAGAAGCAAATGACTTAGGCTGTTACATGATCAGGAAATTAATTTGTGCTTGAGAAGTTATACATTTAGAAATCTATTTTCTGTACAACTAGCTATATCTTAATAAAAACATACTCCTACATGAATACTTGCCTGGAATACTTTTTACCAATAGAATTAAAGGTAACCTGGGATGGTCATATATAGCTACTTGAGAGGCTGAAATAGAAATGAAAGTTCAAGGCCAGCCTGGGCAACTTAGGGAAAGTTTTTCTAAAAGTGCTGGGAATACAGTTCACTGGTATAATAACTGGTTAGCATGTGTGAAGATCTGGGTTCAATCACCAACTGGAAAATAATTAAAGAAAATTTTTTTTCCTATTTAAATAAACTACTTTCTGGAAATGAGTTTGAAAGTCCAGAGGTACTGGATGAAAAGCAAATATTTGCCAGCCCAAGGGGGCTCTTGCAATGAAGGGACATCACTTGGGGCCCATGTAAGAAATATTGCCCTTTATCTAGTGTTGCCTACACAGAGGGGATAATTCTACCTAAACCTTAACTTATATTAACCATTTCATTTTGCAAAGACTTGATACTGTACTCTTCAATCTGACTGAGCTCTATCCACTATTGTAAAAGAAAAATTTTAACTTCTCTTCCTCAATCTTTTTTTTTTTAAAGCCTCAACTTGTTCAAACTCAGGTTGAGGTGACTATTTATTGAGCCCCCTCAGAGAACTCAAAAGTTATTATAATTTTTGGATAAACCAGTAGTGATATCATTATGATTGTATATATAACTGTAATCAAGCCAAGTGCTTTACTTGTACAGTACTGTGGTTTTTCTAGTACTTTTTTCTGATTTTTTTTTTTTTTTTTTTTTGCAGAACTGGGGATTGAACTCAGGCCCTTGTGCTTGCCAGAGAAGCGCTTATTCCACTGAGCCATCTCCCTGGCCCTTTTTTCTGATTTTAATAAATGTCAAATTATCTTTTTTCTTTTTTTAAATTTTTCTCCAAATTTGTAACTTTTTTCCCAAATATTACAATTTCTCTGCCAGAAGTTTTTCAAATGCTGTAGTACTTTAAATGACATAACCATAAAGAACCAATCAATTAGCTAGAAAACATTAAAATTAAGAACTTGTGTTCAACACATGACATGATTAAGAGAATAAATATGAAAACCACACACTGGGAAGAGATATTTGTAATACATATATCAAAAAAGGATTCATGTCTAGAACATAAAGAACCCCTATGGTCCAAGAAGAAAAAGAGAAGCCAGGTATGGTAGCACATACCTTTAATTCCAGCACTTGAAAGGCTGAGGAAGGAAGATCCAGAGCTTAAGCCTCACCTGGGCTATATAGTGACACCTGGTCTCAGGAAGAGAGAGAGAGAGAGAGAGAGAGAGAGAGAGAGAGAGAGAGAGAGA
>NW_004524595.1:8028366-8029518 GCF_000260255.1 Octodon degus | reverse complement strand
TATATTTAGTACAGGGTCTACAGGGTCTCACCACACAGATCAGACTCATAGTGATCCTCCTGTTTTCAGCCTCCCAAGCACTGGGATTACAGGCATGTGCCACCACACCCAGTCTCAGTTGCATTCTCAGTGTGCCCCAGGGGTGGGGCCAGTACAGCATGCCAGGTATCAAACCCTGTGCACAACCATTTTAGATAATTATACTATCTATTAAAGCTGATCTTGCATATAGCTAGCAGTACCACTCCTTAATTATTTTCTACAGAAATGAATATATTCATATTCAGAATGAATATATATATATATTCATGTGAGAGAATGTTCACAACACCACTATTTGGAATAGTTAAAAACTAGAAAACAGTTTAGATGGATAATGAAAAATTGTCTATCAGTAGTGGAATGGATAAAAAGCACTATACTCATAAAACAAATACTATACAGTAATGAGATAAAGTACTTGTGGTATTGTGGATGAAATCTTATAAAATATAATGTCACATTAAAGAAACTAGATGCAAAAACTGCATATAATATATGATTCAAGTTATATGAAGTAAAAATCTAGCAAACTGATGAATGAGGTAGAAATGAGGTTAGTTGTTGCCTTTGCTGAGAGAAAGTTAGTGGAAAAAGGTCTAAGGAAATCTGAGCTATTGGTTATAGTCAATTTCTCAGTTTGGATTCCCATTACACATATTGTTTTCAATTTGTGTGTATCATTTGAGTTGAGTATTTATGATTTGTGCACTTTTGGTATATATCTAAATTTGATAGTATTTTAGACTATAATTTAAGTCCTCCGGGCCATGTAGGTATATTGAAAAATATATGGGGCCTTTATAGATAAGCACCTTTGTCTGTGAATTCATCAATATATGTAGGATTTGGTTTCTGGAATCACAAATACCAATTCCTGTGTGTAGACCTTTTTAGGAGTAGAAGGGTCCTTTAGCAGCAATATGTCCTATCACCTATCCATAGTTGTTGTTTTTTGTTTTTTTTTTTTGGTATGAATTTAGGACAGGGTGTACAGAGTTTTACTATGTAGATCGGGCTCGTAATGATTCTCCTGTTTTCAGCCTCCCAAGCACTGGGATTATAAGCATGCACCACCATGCCCAGTCTCAATCGCTGCCTCAGTGCACCCTT
>NW_004524595.1:8015451-8028266 GCF_000260255.1 Octodon degus | reverse complement strand
TGGCCCTCATAGTCTTTTTTTTTTTTTTTTTTTTTTTTTTCCCTCGTAGTCTTTTGAGAGAGAATTTGTCCAGCTTTTTGGTCTGTCTAGAATTCCATCTGTCTAAGCTGTCTCTGGACATTGAATATGTGGGTCTAATAGGGTGATTAGTAGTAAAACTCTGCTATCTGCCCTCAACATAAAAGAAGATTGGTTTGGACAACTGTACTGTACATTTCTGCTGGTCTATGGAAAGAAGCAGTTAATGTTTTAATTTGCTTCGTCTCCTTTTTTCAATTGTTTGTGCTTTTTCTCTTGTTAATTTTATATACATTTCTTTCCTCTTCCAATTTTACGTGCATATATCTGGTAATATGAATAACTGGTTGGAAGATAGCACTATGTATTATAACAAATATTATGAAATTCATATTACTTTGTTAAGTGGAATTCTGTATTGCTTGTAATTTTTTTGTTTTAATTCTAATTTGTACTCTCTTTAAAAAATTAAACAAATACAAAAAACAGAAAGGCAGCTCTTTGATCTCTTCTTGGCTCAGTTACATTCTCTATCCCAAGGATTCAAATTTCAAGCTGAGAGACACACAGAAGGTGATGAAAACACATGAGAGCAATGCCCTGGAAAGAGTTTATACGTTCCTGCCATGAAGATTCCTGAATCTGCTCTAGTTCTTACTTCCTGAGCCCAAAGGGTCCAATAAACCCTTTTCTTTTTTAAAAATAATTTTATTGAGAAACAAATAGCCATGAGACAGTTTCAAGACCAATTAGTAGGACAGTTCCAATAATTAATACATTGCATATTGTTGTCCTAGTGGTTATTCATTTTACAAGATGCAGACATGATATCCTGTCCACAAACACTATTAGAATAAATCTTTCTATTCATTGAATTAAGAGAAAGTAGCTGTATATCTATCCTAACTATTTTGAATTTACAGATACAAAATGGTAGTTCATTTGTATTCCCCTTTTTTGTTTAGTTTTGTCAAAGAAAGGTATTCCATTGTCATTTAAATATTGTAGGTTAGGGGCCAGGGAGATGACTCAGCATATAAGCACTTGCCTGGCAAGCTCAACGGTCTGAGTTCAATCTCTGGTTCAAAAATAAATAAAAAAATAAAAAATTGTAGGTGCGTGAATTCAGCAAAATATTCCAAAATAGTCCAGTAGTCCATAATAGTAGTGGGTTTTCTGTAGGACTGGCAATGTCAGAAGTTGTTGACTTCAGCCTTTTATAGCTCAACATATTAATATGGCTTTACTTTTTATACTTTGTTTTTATACTTTTCTGCTGGATGGTTAAGACCATGATAAAGCAAGACCTATATAACAAGAGATGTACCTTTTGTATCTGATAAGGTCAGTCAAATCCCCTCAGGATTTATCCTGAAAGTTTGTAGATCTTTGTCAGTGTCAGCCACATGGGTGAGTCATGGCCACTGCTTGACCAATTTGCTCTCTGTGAAAGCCTGAGAGAATATTTTCTCCCCATGTGACTCTCCTTAGGCACACTCTACCTCATTAGTCACTTTCCTCTGTGGCCCCATAATCTCCTTGAACAGAAAATTTGGGACACAACTGAGTTAACATGATGTTACAGTAAGGCTAGGGCCAAAATGTTGGCTGTCCTTGCAGACCTTCTTTTTCTCTAATTTTTGATCTTCAAACATAGGTTGTTAACCCTCCAGGAAAGAAGCTTATTATTATTACCCTACAACATAGGCAGTAGAGCTTAACCTCACTGTCTGAACATCAAACATCTACCTTTTTCTTTTATTCTTGACCTTCCATGTGCCCCTCCAATGAATTAGTTTTTGCCTCGGTAACAAGAATCTGTTTCCACTGTTTTCAACCCAAATGTTGATTACATCAAGACTTAGCAACTCAGTTCTATTAATTCATCTGGAAATTATTAGGCTGCAGAAAAGTGATTCACATTGGACAAACTTAAACAAATTTGACATGTAACCATTATATTAATTTATTACTTTGTTCTAGGATATATTCTTAATGTAGGGATAAACAATCCTTTATAGAAGACATTGTTTCACAGTTAACATTTATTAAATAAGCACTGCTGTCAGACGTGATGGTAAGCAAAGATAAATCAAAGTGGATGCTTTCAAAAAAAATTTTCATAACTTTCAAATCATGTCTGATATGCACCCTTAATATGCATCCTTGTTCTGCTACCCTTACAGCACTACTTAATTCATTTTTCTGAGAGACTTCTTTTTGGCCTCTGCTCAACAACCTTCACAGTGACCCCTTCATCAGCTGCATACTGCCTAGAATGCTCCTGTCTTCCTATAGCACTCTCTCTGTCCTTAGGCATGGGATCTATAAAGTGCTTGTGCCACATTCTGGGGCCTCAGTATCCTTGGCTGTTTTCTTCAAAGGCTCCTCATTCTTAGCACCTCTAGGTCAGTCCACTTACTTCATACCTGGCTCTGCCTGATTCGTTTATCTTCATGTCAGCTATGCACCAGTTTGCTGTCTCTTGATCTTCCTCCACCTCTACTTTGCAGCTCTCTATGCCAATCTTTTCTTTATTTCTTACCTGCCTCAGCTCCCAGATCCAGTGGGGAATAGAATTTGAGATTCTCTTGTTCCAGAAGACAGGACAAGGATCTAGCCTTGACTCCTAAGACTAGCATTTAAAAATTCTCCAAAATGCAGTATTTTCTCTCCATATATTTTCTCTCTATGAACAACCCCTTCTATCTAGAACAATTATGTTCTCTCTTAATAATAAAAATAGAGCAGTGGAAACTATTTTTTGCTTATATTGTATTCATTCTCTCTCTCTTCCTCCCTCTGCCCCTCTCTCTCCCCTTCTCTTTGCCCCTCTCTCTCCCTCCTTTTGTCTCTGTCTGTTTCTCTTTCTCTCTGTCTCTGTCTGTCTCTGTCTCTGTCTCTGTCTCTCTCTCTCTCTCTCTCTCTCTCACACACACACACACACACACACAGTGAGGATAAAACCCAGGGCTTTGCACATGCCAAGCAAGCTCTGTGCCACTGAGCTACATCCCCAGACCCTTCTTTATTTTTTATTTTGAGACAAGGTCTTGCCAAGTCACTTAGACTGGGTTTGGCTCAAACTTGTGATCTTCCTGCCTCAGCCTCCCAGAGTGCTGGGAGTACAGGTGTGACCATGCCCAGCCTGTTTTCTCTTCTGTCCTAAGTTCTAGCCTGTCTGCTTGCTGGCTTCTGTTTTTCCTTCTCATCTTTCCTTCTTTCACTCTCCTCCTCTTGCTTTCCCTCTCTCTAATACAGGTCCTTCTAGGGCCTTCTATGTTGCCCAGGCTGGTCTCATACTTGTGGCTACAAACAGTCTTCTAACCTCAGTCTCCTGAGTAGCTGGTACTGCTAGTGTGGGCCACTGCACTTGGCTCTAGCCATCTTTTAATGTCTGTTCCTGAAGTGCCCCTGTAGATCTCTCAGTTCTCTCTCTCTCTCTCTCTCTCTCTCTCTCTCTCTCTCTCTCTCTCCTCATGACTTCTTTTGCTTTGCTTTGAGTTTGATCCCTGGTACCACAAAAAATAAATAATTAAAAATTAAAAATTAAAAAATATATATATTCAAGTAAAATATTTATAGTAGGCCATACTCTGTAAAATGAACTTCCCTGGCCTTTGTGGGGAGTGAAAGAAAAAAATATAATAGGATATAAAATAATAGAAAACTCAGGTCCAGGTACAAATTGCTGCAATCCAGTTAAGAGATTCTGTCACTGAAGCCCATGTGCATTAGGCCTGCATTAAGTATCTGTTTGTATTACTGGCAGCCATAACCCAGTACTACAGACTGGGATGCTTAAACACCCAGATTTTTTTTTAAGAATGCAGAATATTTTATTTTTAAACTCTAAGCTTTGAAAACAAGGTAGCTGAGGTTAAATAATAGAGCTTTCCAAAGCTGAGTGTGCTCACTGGAGCTCATTTTTTTCTGCATGAAATGCAAAAACAACTTCCTGAAACTCCTAGCTGGAACAAGACCATCTTGATGAGCTGTGACTAGATGAGCTGAGCCATTTCAGTTGGTAACATCCCTTTTTTTTCATTGGCAAGGGTTCAGAAACTTCTGGAACACTGTTCTAGTCGTATCTCAACAGCTGTTTCCCAAAGGTCTCCTGGGAGGCATATACCATGCACAGGAAGCCGTCCTTGTCCTTCTCACTGTCATACACCTCCAACATGGGGAGTGGACATGCTCACCCTGTTTTTCTTGACAAGCTCACTTGTGTTGACATGGTCAGGGGTGAACTACTTGATTTTAATCCCAGGACAGACAGCTGCTTCTCACCCTTGAATCATTCTATGATCACCAGGACCTTGGTGGCATGCTGCTCTTGGATGAGCTGGACATCTACTTTGTTGGAAGGTGCAGCACTGCTTGAAGGTCTTTTCCTATGGCATTGTGCTGGAGGCCCTGGAGTTGGTGGCTCTGGATCTGGTGAAGGCAATTTCCCGCATAACAACAGAGATTAATTTGTACAAATCTAGAGGCTGGAAGTCCAAAATCAGATGTCGTTTCTTTTTCTAGCTTACAGGTTGCTGCCTCTTTGCTGTGTCTGAACATGGCCTTTCCTCTAGAGTGCTGTTTGTACCCATGGTTTCTTTGCATACCTGACTTTTCTCTTACAAATTTCAGATATACCCACACTTCTAGTCTCACTGAGTTCCACCCTTACAGCTTCAAGTCAGTTTAATCACATCTTTAAAAGTTCTATTTCCAATACAGTCACAGTATCAGGTATTGGAAGTTAGGGGATCAATATATGAATTTTGGAGGACACACTTCAGCTCACAATGCTGTTCTTTTCCTCTTTTTTTCCTGATGGTTTTGAATGACTGGTAAATTGCAGTCCTGTGAAATAAGTTCCATATTCTGTAGGAATGGAAGCAGTGGAAGTGATTGCTTGTGAACTGCCCTAAATTTCCAGAAGTCTGCTATCAGCTACGCTTCTTTAAGTTTTATTAAGCAAAATACAGGACTAGGTACTGTAAAGTCCTTAATACCATAAGCAGTGGCAGAAGTGTAACACCTTTATATTTGTTTTTTCATCTTTTAGTATTAGAGATGGAAGCTCTTTACATGACCCACAGAAAACTCAAGGAATTAGAATCTTACTTCCTAGTATTGTCAGTCTGCTTCTTCATGAAGCTTAGATTCATAATAGGACTCCATGTCATAAACTTTTCTCCATCCTTTTTTGTGGTTGCCTTATCAAGAATGTGATCTGCTAAATATGTGATGGGGATGAATGGCAGATATTGGAAATATCTTCAGGCTAATGAAACTAATTGGCATAGACTAATGAAGAGCAGGTTTCTTTGAGGTGTTACTGGCTCAAGAGCTCCATAAGGTAAGGAAAACAGCATGATCCCTATAGGGGTTTCTGAAGTCTGCAGAAAAGTGACTGAAACAGCACTCTAATGGATAGAAATGCATCAGATGAGAATTTGGGGGCAATTCTCTCAGGTAACATGCACCACTGCTTTGCATACTGTCTCTTTCACCTTACAGAAGAACTTTTTAAAAACTTGGCATTCATGTTCTCTGAACATCATTATAAGCAATGCCCTGTCCTGATGCTATGGGAAGGTACAGCCTTGCTGGTTCTTTAGGGTTGGCTGTTTTTCTGGTCAGCTTTTGAATCATAACAGTTGTGAAATAATTCAAATATCACCCCTGTATCAAGGTGTAATTTATGTGTGTTGGGAGGTGAAATTTCTGTCAAGGGCACAAGCTACTCTGCTATTCATATAAAGATTTACATGATAAATTTCACTTGGCATTCAGAACTCAAGATGATAAATAACTTTATGCTGTAATGTACAGTTCCAATTAACATCAGCACTGAAGTCACCAGAACTGTCAGTTTCTCTATATGGCAGGGACTACTGACAATTTGTCTTGGTTTCCTGGATGTCATCCAGTACATTGGCCAAAGAGGCCAAAGCAAGCATCTGTGTTACATTTTAACTTCTTTTCTTTTTTCCCTTTTATTTTCCTAAACTTATGTTACTGAGTGCCTAAGTACAGCATTGTAACATGCCCTTATCTTTTATTCATTCATTTATTCCTTCAACCAACTTCCATTCATTTATTCCTTCTATGTGCCAAGTACCAAGCACAATAGTGAGCAGAGCCAGATGTGTTCCTTGTCTTTGTGAAATTTAGAGTCAGACATATTTCATGGAAAAATAAGGCGGGAAATCATTCCCCCACTATGGCTTTAATCTCACCTCCTTCCAGCGCCCCTCAGCCTTGCTTGGTAAAATTAATTTCCTTTCTTGAAACTTCAATTCATCTAATAAATGACCTTTCCCTTTGCTATTATGTCTTCAACATACTGAAATGATAATCCTCTTGTTTTCATTCAAATTCTCAATTAACATCTTCTCTCACTATGAGTGAACTCCACTAGGGAGTCAGCTTCCATCTTTTACTGCCTGATTCCTTCTTTGTTCTTTCTTTTCATTTCTCTCCTCATTCCCTCCTCCTTCTCCTTTCTCGTTTTCTTCCCCGTCTCCTTGTTTTCTTCCTCTTCCTCCTCTTTCTCCTTCTTCCTCTCTCTCCTTGTTGTAGTACTAGAACTTGAACTCAGAGCCTTCACATGATCTATATCTCAATCTTTTTTTTTTTTTTTTTCTTTACAGGGTCTTGTCAAGTTACTTAGGTTGGATTCAGTACTTGTGATCCTCCTGCCTTGGCCTCCCAGAGTTCTGGGATTTCAGGCATGCATCATCACATTTATTCCATTCACTTCTTAACTACCTGTAATTTTGCTTCCACTGCTTCATCTCTGAGTAAGCCAAGTGACTTTATCTCTCTGTGAATTACTTCTATCTGGTTAACTGCAGGCTCCTTTCTTTTTCCACTAACAGGGAGCAGCATACAAATAAAACTCTTGAAATCTGTGAATCTTTGTTCCCAAAAACTTACCCCTAGGCTCACCTCAGCATAAATGCTTTCTGTAGGAAGCAACTAACTGGCCATTTGACATTCGATAATCAGCGAAGTTCTCTGGCCCTTAAGTGTTTAATGTGTAATATGAATAAGCTATACCAAGATCCTTCCTTTGTCATAGTTTGTAAATGTGAGAAACAATGAAATTAGATGAGCAAAGAGCCAAGGAAAAGAGTGTCCCTAATGTCTCCTGACCCTGGGGACAGTAGCAAAGTGAGGAAATGGCAAACTCTCTGATAGCTGTAGGACAAAGGACAATTGAGAGTGAAGGAAGCAAGGAAAGGGGGGAGGGTAAAAGAGCAGAAGGGTGAAATGAACTCTGTCCTGGAATCATAGCTACAAATACCCTACGAGAAGCCGGATGCAAGCTCTGCACTTGTGGACCCAGGATACTCTGAGCGTGAAGCATAACTTTGACATGTCATAGCCCCACGAACGGAGATGGGCACACACAGAATGAAATACATAGTGCAGACACCAATTATTGTGGTTATTTGGAGATATCCAACCACCCTGTTTGAAAGGTGAGTGCTTTGGGGGAGAGGAACCTCTTGTTGTTTTTCATAATTTACAGCTTCCCAGTCCAATATAGGATGCAGGTACCTTGGTTGTTAGATTTTTTTTTTTAAACCAGGAATCAAACTCAACACCTTGTGTTTCCCAGGCAGATTCTGTGTTGCTGAGCTGTATCCTCAGCCCACTGGTTGTTAAATTAAACTGAAGAATATTGATAGATTTTACTCAGTTTAGTACCAAAGAGGAATTCTGAGAGTGATTCAGAAAGACCAGAGCTTTGAATTACTTTTTTTTTTTTTTGTATTTTAGGGAAGGGTCTGTAGGGTATTCAGGGTCTTACTACTAGACGGGACTCATAGTGATCTGCCTGTTTACAGCTTCCCAAGATCTGAGGCTACAGGCGTGCACCACCATGCTCAGTCTCAATTGCCCTCTCAGCATGCCCTGGGTGTGGGGTCGGCAGGGCAGGCCTGGGGATCAAACCCCCAGCTTCTGCGCCTACTTGCAGGTGCTTTTATCCACTGAGCTATTTGGCTGGCCCTTTGAATTGCTTTAGCACTAAGGTTCTTATATGGACCCTTTCCTCATTTATTTACTTATTTATTCATTTATCTATTTCTTCTGTAATATAGTTTTTGAGGGCAAATATTTTCTATTTTCTTTCCAACATTAGATTAATGTTTTGAACAGGTGGGCTTTTAATAAATATTTACTGAAAGATCAAATGAATAAATATCTCGATGAAATTCCTATTTACGATTCCTGTATTTGAGGACCGGCACCAGGCTAAGAATTTCCCTTTCTTTGGTTCCTCATGCACTTCTTCTACCTAAGTAACAGAAGATGAGAGAAACAGGAATGCGTGCTCATTCTCACCACATGACCACTTGGGAGGTGCCAGTGCCACCTGCTTGAATCTGGTGCTGTCTGTAGCTCAGTACTGCTGTGACAATGGAGAAAGATTTGGCTAGGAGATGGTCAACCTTGTTATGAGTTAGTCTAAGGGCTCCATAGTGAGAATTCTCTCAGCAGCTCCTGTCTGGGAACCCATCCAAGGGTACCAGTAGGCACAGCCATGAGCTTTCCCCTATGTGTCAGCTGTATTAGCGGATCCAGTTCTTCAGCACCCACCACTAGGAGGGCCCATCTTATGGAAAATTCACAATAATCAATGTTTTGTGATATAAAGGAATTAACTGGTGACTATTTTCCACTTTGTTGGCTTGGGAGCTGTGTAGAGGATTAGAAAAGCACACTTCTGGGTGTGTCTGGGTAGGTCATGGCAGCATGACCAGTCTCTATTTGCCTTCTGACCCTTCTTCTCTGGCTCTGTTCCTCTGCCATTTTCCCAGCTGCCACGAACTATGCATATTTACTTTGCTACATCCTTCTGCCATGATGTTTCCGCCTTGGAATCAACCCACATGGACAGAAGCCTTTGAAACCAGGAGCAAAATTAAACTTCTCCTTCATGTTGTGGGTGTTAAGTATTGTGCTCCAATGATGGGAAAGCTAATACATGGTGTGTCAGTAGCTGCTTAGATGCATCAGTGATAAAGTATAGAAGTTTGAGTTCTTCCTCAACAAATCAAATTTAATGAAGAGCAAAGCTGTTGGCTTTATGCTAGATGCAAAGGTCTATGCCCTCCCAGAGCTTGCAGGTAGTGGAATTTACTACCTAAAAATTGCAAAAAGAAAACACTACTAGAAACCATTCCTGCTGGTCCCAGAAGACTGGCTGAGCTACAAAGATGGCAAAATTCATCTTTGGTGCCCTCTGTCTTTCTGCCTGTGAAGAAAACCACCTGCTTGATTACATCCATAAGAAGCTTCTACTATGAGTATTTGAATTCTCAAACAAGATTGTTCAAATAAGTAACCATTATGCCCTTTGATTTGACAATTCCTTTGAGGAATAAAGTCCAAGAAAACATCTAAAATGCAGGAGGAGGGGTGAAAACATCCCACACTTTCAGGAATGGGAATATTGTGAAATCAACATAATTGCACACTCTACAATGCTTAGAAACCAAGAAGTATGTGCAATAATGTTCAAAAAGAAAGAGCATAAAAGTCAATTCACATATTGTAACATGATCACTGACTTGTAAAGATATATATATATATATACATTTATATGCTGAAACAGAGGCCATCTACTGATAAAAGTGTCAACACTAGTCTGTGCATAGCTGAATGTTGTACACGTAGTAGGTATTTAGTAATAGCTACTGAATGAAGAAACAGAAGCAAACTTAAAGGAATGGTTGGAACTTATATTCACATTTCTCTTATTGTAAAGCTGTTTCAATGCATAACAAAATCATTTTTCTAAAAAACATCAACTTTTCAATTTCATGTACAGGAAAAGATGACCATTTTTTTTCCTGTTTTTCCAAGTGTTAATAGTAGTGGTGTCCAGGTTGTTAATTACATAGAGATAATTGCTATTTTCATTTATCAACTAAATGAATTTAGTTGTTCTTAATTTTCTAGCATATCCATAACCAGAGAAATGAATGATTTGTTTAAAGGATCACCTCAAGATAGCAAGTTATAAACCCAAGGGAATATATCTCGGTTGTTGAAATTGCAGGCATTATGATAAGCTTGGGGGTAGGGATATGTCTGGCATCTCTGAAAGCATACAACACAGGCCATTGCCAATCCAATCCTCCTACAAGTACAACTGGCTTTGGCACCTAGACTTCAAAATTGAGAAGCAGCCACTTCAGCAAGTCTGACTGAAGCCTACATATGTTAGAGAAGCATGCCTGTATTTCACACCATTAATACACAGGAAAATACATTATCTCATAATCTTGGAAAAGTGCAAGGCAATTCATTACAGAGTGCTTTTACTAGTAAAAACTAATTAAAATGTTCATTATACAGAATATTTTTTTTTCCATGTTCACAGGCTTACATTTTAGACAGTATTGAGACTTGTGGAACCTTAGGTACGCTTTGTGTTTCTCCACAGTTTACAATTATACATCACAATCCAAGCAATGAGAGTGTCTATTGCTGTGAATAACAAGTAATGGGAGACATGTCAGGAATATTTTATGGCTATGGAAGTTCAGATGAGATTGAGTGAACACATCCCATGAGTGAAGTTGTGCTGTGAGCCTTCCATGGTACATCACAAACTTGGCTTCAATGAACAGTACCATAAAGCCAGTACTTCAAACATCAGAAGGGTGTTTGCAGAAGAGAAGTTCAGACTTTTGATCATGTGACTTGCAGGATCCTACTTTGACATGCATTCTTTGATGATGACTGTTTTGGCTGTTCTTGTTCACCTACTAACAGCACAGTCTTGCCCTGCTTAGCAATGGTTTCCATTAGAAAGTCAGCCCTCACGTTGTCAATGTTTGACACCAGAATGGAGCTCTACTTTGGAGTGATATCAGACGGATACACATACTCCTGGGAACACGTGCTCTAGTGCATCCAGGTCCCTGGCAATCCTGGTTCTAAAGTGATCAGAAGAGGACTGAAGATTATGAGCAGCAGGGTTTGAAAGTCCATGGGCATTCAAGGTTCTTCCAGAAACATTAGCATCAAAAGGCAACTTGGGGCTGGGGAGATGGCTCAGTAGAATAAGTGCTTGCCTGACAAGCACAAGGGGCTGAGTTCAATCCCCGGTTCTGCCAAAAAAAAGAAAAAAAAAAAAAAAAAAAAAAAAAAAAGGCAATTATATGGTCATTTGCAGAAAGGATCAGCTTTCCTTTTTCATTCACTTCCTCCGGAGCCACTGCCACTGCCACTGCTGCCACAACTGGTGAACTCTTGCCTGAGTCTGCGCCGGGCTCATCCTCTGGTTCCTGGCTGCTCAGGGTGCAGAGTGCCTATAGCTGTCAAGGTGCCTGTCAAGTGCCGGGGTGGGGTGGGGCAGGGGCACAAGGAGGTGGAAAGCGGGGCTAAGTGGGGTGGGGTGCCTATCATACACAATATAATCTTCATAATTCAGATGTAAAAATGGAAGGAATTTTATCTTCATCTTTTTACTTTTAAAAAAAATTAATTTTAATGAGAAAGAAATAGAAATGAGACAGCTTCAAAACAGGTTAGTAGGACAGTTCCAATAATTAACATACTGCATATTGTTGTCTTTGTAGTAGTTATTCAGAGTACAAGATGCAGACATGATATCTTGTCTAAATATTAGTACAAATCTTTCTTTTCATCGAACTAAGAGAAGGTAGCTGTATATCTATCCTAACTATATTGTATATATATATTTGTTTTCACTACAAAATGGTCCTTCATTTATATCCACCTTTTTTATTTTGTTTTGTCAGAGATGGATGTTGCTTTGCCATTCAAATATTGCAGGTGCTTGAATTCAGCAAAATAACCCAATATAGTCCAATAGTCCATAGTAGTAGTGGGTTATCAGCAGACTTGGCAATGTCAGAAGTTGTTGACTTGAGCCTCTTACAGCTCAGCATATTAATATGGCTTTACTTTTTATACTTTATGGTTATACTTTTCTGATGGATGGTTAAGACCAAGTTAAAGCAAAATGTATATAACTAAAAATGTAACTTTTGTATTTGACAAGGTCAGTCAAATCCCCTCAGAATTTACCCTGAAACCACGTATAGCAGTTTGTAGATCTCTTTATCTTCATTTTTTCAGTTAAGATTAGTATATGTGGATGTCTGCCCTAGAAGATATAGGGCAGGTGTTGGGCCTAAAAGATGTGACAAGGTCATTTAGGAAAGGAAGACTGTTATTTAAATATGTACACAGATACAATGCCCTTGGGTCCAAGACATATTGGAACCATGTATATGGCTACAGAACTAAACTCACTTAAGCACAAAGAAAGATAATATTGCTAAGTAGTTCTGTGAAGTGAACTAACCACATAATACCTAAGAACATTTGAAAACAAGTAACTATTGAATAATATGTAGGAGAAAGAGTAACAGCAAGTAATCACCAAGGTCTGGGAAAGAGATCAGAGACCTTATTCTTGTTAATGAACCAAAATAATTAACATCATTAATTATTTGACTTTAAAAAATCAGCTTTCTGGGCAAAAAGTGTTACCACTTAAAAATAATTTAGAGCATACTGAGAAAAAAACAAAAAAGCATCCTGAGAGTACTTGGCTGAACTTATCAGATACAAAATTTACATTTCTTGGTATATAGGTCTTGCTATATCTTGGTTTTAACCATTCAGCAGAAAAGTATAAAAATGAGGTATATAAAGTAAATCCATATTAATACGATGAGCTGTAAAAGGCTCAAGTCATTAACTTCTGAGGATAACCCACTAATATTATAGACTGCTGGACAGTGTTA
>NW_004524595.1:8010068-8014369 GCF_000260255.1 Octodon degus | reverse complement strand
TTGAACTCAGGCCCTTGTGCTTGCCAGGCAAGAGCTTATTCTACTGAGCTATGTCTCCAGCCCCTTGTTATTATTTTTAAGACAGGGTTTCACCATGAAGTTCACGCTGGCCTTGAACTCACTTTGTAGCCCAGGCTGGCCTTGAACTCAGCAATTTTCCTGCCTCAACCTCCTGAGTGCTGGGATTACAGGCCTGTGTTACTATGCTAGGCTATATCTTTGATTTTAGAAAACCGTTTTTTCAGTGACTAGGCAAGCAATAGTCAGTGAAAGAAGGAGGTTATTACGATATATACAGCTGCAGTATGTCCTTAAGAGACACTGCATTCTGTTAACTTTGCAGCTGGCTTTATCTGTGCCTATTATTTTAGCCTGATGAGTAGCTGGGCATATTTTCACCTCAGTTTGAGCTAATTTTACTTTCTCATGGGCAATATGAAATGTCAAATATTACATGAAGTAGTTTGCATATATAATTTCATTTGATTTATGCAGCTATCCTTTAAAGTGAGTGGCAGTGTCCTGTTTTACAGATGACACCAGGGCTTGGAGATGCTGAAGAGGTTTGTCTGAGGCAACAAACTAGTAAGTGGTAGAGCTATTTTAGATCCAGGACTATATGAGTCTAAGCCTAGACTTCTTAACAGTTACTCCTTGAGCCAGTGTAGAAACTAAATGCTATTCAAAGTAAGATAGATAAATCCAGAGCTGGTTATATGTGGGCAAGTGGCAGTGCCATTTATTAAGTAGGATCATAAACTGGAACAATTTTTCTGGAGGTCAGTTTGGCAAGTATATAGTAAAAAAAAAATACATCTTTTAGCTAGCAATTAATAGTCTAGGAATTTAGGAAAATAGACTGCATGGAGGCAAATAATTATAGCATTTCCTATAAAAATAAATACACAAAAACCAGAAACAAAATGAACATTTTTGGTAAGGTACCAGTTCAATGGCTGAAGATATGCAATGCAAGAGTATTCAACTAGTAGTGATAAAAATACATTGTATAGTAAAAGATATCAGATTGTCAATGAAACTTATAATGTGATTTCATTTTATGTTAAATTAAACATATGTACTTTACTTATTTATTTAGGTTTTTGGAGACAGAATCTTGCTGTGTAGTTTAGGCTGATCTGAAACTTCTAAGCTCAGGCTGCTCTTACACTCTACAGCCTCCCACCTCAGGGTCACATGTGCTGGGATTACAGACTTGTGGCACTGTGCCTGGCCTAACTGGATTTATATAAACAAATATACACATGTATAGTTGTACTGTGTAGAAAAGTTTCTATTTTTTTTTTGAGTGTGTTGTGTTTTTTCTTTACTTTTGTTTGTTTTGAAACAGGATCTCACTATATAGTCCAGGCTGGCTTGAACTCACTAGGTAGCCCAGGCTGGCCTTGAACTCATGGTGATCCTCCTGTCTCAGTCTCCCAAGTGCTGGGATTATAGGCATGTGCCACCATGCCCAGTTCTGTCTTTATTCTTTTGTACTTTTCTTTATTTTTTAAATATTCTGAATCTGTGTTAGACAACATAAATACTACTTGAAAAAGAGAGTGTCAAGGTTAAGTCACTTCTTCCTTCAGTAACTGGAGCACTTTCATGTACACTAGCCATGTGTTCCATATATCTGGAAATCTACTATGCTTTGGAAAAAATTCAATAGTTATAGATCCTGATCCTAGAATTGTGTTTTTTCAATTTTTATTTTTTAATGTATTTAGTATAGGATCTATAGGGTCTCACTACACAGATCAAACTCACTCACAGTGAGCCTCCTGTTTTCAACATCCCAAGCACTGGGAAAACTCTTGTGTTTTTATCCTACCAAAGGATTATTAATGCCTGAGGTCAATAGTGCCTTAACTATTGTCAGATATATTTGGACTACAAAAATTAAATGTTGTCTTACATTTTCACTTTACAAATCTCACTTTCATTTAACTAGGGTTAGTCCTCCTTGTTGGTTGGCACTATACTTTGATAGTAAAGCTTTTACTTATGGGGTAAAGTAAATGAAGTTCAGAGAGGCTATTGTGGGGTTAGAAAGTAAGTCTAACTAATGAATCTTTTGTGTAGGGCAGAGGTTAATTGGAGTTAAGGAAGTGGGGTGGGTTATTAAAAGCAGATGGAGTTAGAAAGAGGATGAATATGACCAGAGAAAAGACAACTACTTGGGAGAGATAAGATGATGTAACTACTTTGGTAAATGATCATGACTCAAAGAGGAAGAAGAAAAAAGTCAAAGGGTTTATTAAAGAAGTAACATCTGAGAAAAGGAATTCTTTCTTTAACATCTGTAGACAGCTATGGTAATAAAAATAATACTTAAGTTTCATTTATCCTTTAACAAAATCTCAGTACTGTGTGTGTTGATATTTTAATGTTAAGTAAGTCACTTGGCTGCAGAATGGGGTTATTGGAAGAAAGAGATACAGAAGCGATTAATGATTGAAGCCATGGAAATAAACAGTTAACCTAAGCAAGAGGGTGGGAAGGAAAAAATGACTCTGGAAAAATGAAAAGCAAGAAAAGTGCTCAGAAAGTTCAGGAAACAGGTTAGTAGATGGGGAGGAGAGAAAGGTTTCAAAGCAGAGGAGTGAGCAGCACCAAGGACTGTGGAAAGGCTACCTGCTAGGAAGACAAGTGTTCTCGGGATGAGTTGTCAGCAGTCTGTCTGGCCAGAAGCAACATGTACAAACCACATTCGTGGGCACCCAAGAGAAGTAGGCACTTTAGCAGGTGATTAAATTGGTGAATGTGTGACTTATAGGCCTGTGGGCATCTCTAGCTTTACTGGGGATGGGACCTTAGCAGATGGCTAGAGGTGAAAGATAAAGCAGGTGAGAGTAAGAATTAATGAAATGGATCTAGGACCCAGAGTTGAGTTCTTGACCAGAATCAATTGCATGAATATCTGGATGAATGAATATATGAATGAACATGTGATGGAGACTATGGGTTGTTTTATGAGCATGAGCAGGGTAGGAAGATAGAATGGAGCATGTCTAGCAGTGAAGAGTAACAGAATGGAGTACATGCCTGTGGAAGATATCACCTGTCATTGTCTCAGAAAGGTGCCAGAAAGGCTGGTGTTTTCCAGGCAGTCAGGTTTCAGATGGGGTATAAAGGGTTTGGGAGATAACCCAGTGTGGTGGCACATGACTGTAATTCCAGCACTTTGGGAGGCTGAAGCAGAATTCAATTTGACTCAGTCTGGGTAGTTCAGTGGAGACCTTGTCTTAAAAACAAAAAAGCAGCTGGGGAGATAGCTCAGTGGTTTAAGTATCTGCCTGGCAAGCACAAGGTCCTAAGTTTAATCCCTGGCACCAAAAGAAAAAAAAAAAAAAGGTGACTAGAGCAAAGGCCCTGGGTTCAATCCCCAGAACAGGGGAGATGGAGTGATGGGAAAAGCAGATAAAGTTGGGAGACAGCCACAGCCCGGAGGGAAAAACAGCTAAGAGGATAAGTATGCAGAAAAGGAAACTGCAACATAACCTATAATCTCTACAACTGAAGACGGAGAGGCAAGACATAGCAAATTGGCCAGCGTGGGCAATTAAGTGAGACCCTGTTTTTAAAAAGTGGGCAGGCTGGGATGCTGCTCAGCTCTCCCTGAACGCAATCCCCAGCAGGGAGTAGTGGGGCTGATGGACCCATAAAGAACACTTCCAGAGATCAGTGTTTAGATGAGCCATCTCATAGACTTGGGAAGCTGCTCTTTGAGTTCCCTAGTGACACAAAACACTACTTTTGGAAGTAGCACTTTCATTATAGAATAAGAAAAGGAGAGAGACAAGAACATATTGGCCCCTTGAGGGGCAAGATCTGTGAATGACATACAGTTTATAGGTAACAAACAGAACCCCAGAGCCAGACTTGTCAGTCAGATCTTTTCATCTGTGAAACGAAGGCTGATGATTTTTCGTCTCCCTTGTCTAACAGCCTGTGAAATCATCTAGACAACCACCTCCCAATTTTACAGAATAAAAATGAGGCCCGCGGGATTGTCTAGCTCAAAGCAATACACGAAAGAGCGCAGGCCCTGACTCCTCCGTTGCACAAGCGTCTCCGACCGTTCCCAACTTTCCGCGAGAAAAAAGAGCAGCAGGGAGCCCAGGGCAGGCCGCTGGCGGAGCACCCTGGGGTGCGAGGCCCTACCCGGCCGGAGGAGGACCGCCCCGAGGGGAGGGCCCGAGGAAGAGTTCCGGCCTCCTTTCCCACACTTCATTAGGACGCGGGCCGGGGCGGGCCTGCAGCCGGCAGAGGGCGCGGGGCGGCGCCAGGCGGGC
>NW_004524595.1:7980896-8009962 GCF_000260255.1 Octodon degus | reverse complement strand
GGGCCCGGAGGGGGCGGGGCCGCAAGCGGGGGGCGGCGGCGGCGGCGGCGGCCGAGGAGGAGGAGAACATGGCGGCCGCGGAGAGCGGCTGAAATGCCTGTTCTTCAGGCCAGGCGAGCGGGAGACTGACCTGATTCGCCGAGCACTGTCCTTCGACGGTTGGACCGCGGCCTTGAACACCCCGGCTGCCTGTTTGCTGCTGTCCTCTCAGGCAGAACCCAGCCAGGGTCGTTCTGCATCCCCCTGTGGGGGGACCTCAGCTCCGGAGGAGGGGGCCGGATAGCCGCCGCGGCGGCGGCCGCCTGGGCCCCAGGGGCCGGGCGCCGGGCCCGAGCAGCGGCGAAGGCCGCGGCGGCTCCGCCACGGTCGCGGGCGAGCGTGGCGACCCGGAGCGCGGCCCAGAGGAGGCGGCAGCAGGTGAGTGGCGGCGGCGGGCGCAGAGCCTCGCGGTGGGTGCAGCTGTCACGAGCCGCGCGGCCGCCGAGGCCCTAGGGGGCGGGGAGCAGCTGGCGCCCTCCGCCCCTGCCCTCCTTTCTCTGGTTCCATCTCCCCCTCCCACTTTCCCCGAGTTCTCCTGGCCTGGCGTGGCTGGAGGGGGCGGAGGTCGCAGCTGTCACGGGCACCAGCTGGGGGCTGCTCCCCCGCGCGGACCCGCTGCAGAGCGCTTTCCCCGCGCGGCTCTCCCGCTGCCCTAGTTAGCGGACGGCGAGCATCCGCGCAAGGCGCGCGAGGCTGAGCGGCTGCGGCCAGGGTGGGGAGCGGGCGCCCCGGGCCGCTGCCGAGAGGGGGAGCCGGAAGTCGGCGCGGGCGCCCCTCGGCCCCGAGCGCCGTGACCTTGGCCATCCAGCCGCTGGGACCGCGAGATGGAGGCGACCGTGCCTGCCTTTCCGAGGGCTGAGCCTTCGGAGGCGCTTCAGCCTAGCCCCGCGCCTTTGACTTCGTGTGTGTGGAGGGGGGTTGAGGGAGCAGCTCGGGAGGTAGAAATGGGAGAATAAAACAGCTTTTTCCCCTTGCGCCTGGAGTTTGGTCCCCTTTCAGGGGTTGTGCCTAAAGGATTTAGGAAAGGAAGCAAATGTACTGTCTAGATTGGAAGGTGGGTTGAGTTAGTGGTCAGTGACAGAATTCGAGCTCTCTGTAGTCTCTTGCAAGAGACATGGAGAAGCCGGACACCAGGGTCCCTAGTCATGACTACACAGCTGTGGTGTTTGGCTGTTTTGTTTTTTTTACCCCTTCCCTCCAAGCAGTCACTCCCCAGGGTCAGACACTGCCCAGTCTGACGATGTTAGAGGGAGATTTAAAGATTGACAATACAGGTTGTGTGTGTGACAAGGACAGGTTGTGATGCTGTGGCTGCCGAGTTTGGCGGGGAGGAAAACTTTAAGCGAGAGGGTCTGTTAGTCTTTCTTTCTTGCCTCTCCTCATTCATTGTAGAGGCATTAAAAGGTAAGTGTCCTTGTGCAGAAGGAGACACTTTTTCTTTTGAGATGGTGATTTTTAATGTTGAGTATGATGTTGATGAATGAAAGGTTCTTAAGTAAATTGCAGTCCTTGCACCCTCTGTGGATGCCAAGATGTTGTGAGCATGATGCTTACACTTACGTGATGAAGAAATCTTCACATGTCTATGTAAGACACTGGTGCCCTGAAGCTTTGATTATATTGTACAGTTTCAGGGATGGATTTCAAGGGTTAAATTTGTTTGAGGTTTGTCTCTTCTGGAATTGGTTGGAGGTTAGTGGGGGGGGGGGAGGCAGATTGGCCAGAGGGGCCTCTTGGTTAGTTTCACATAAGCTGTGATGTAGTAGGAAGGGGGTCGGATTTCTTCATGTTGGGAATAATGGGAAAAGAAAGTATTTGCGTATTTGCTTGGGTCTTTTGGCTCTTGAACTAGAAATATTTTTGGGTTAAAGGTAGCTAGCTGTGGCATTTGATTCAACTTAATAAGTAGGCATTCCTTGAGCAATTTGTTAAAACTAGATAAAATGGAAGCGTTTCCTATCTTTTGTACTTTGTGGAAAAGTCTAAGGAGGTTTTGTGAACTCGTCTGCAGCATTTTATTTCTATTTCTTATTTAGATTTTATACTTTAGGAGCAGTGGATCACAAAAATGGGCTGCATAGGGTATATAGCTTGAAGAGAAAATAGATGTATCTCATAAGAAAAGGTACTGTATTTTATTTTTATAGATATTTTGCCCCTCTCACATATTACACCTACTTAGCCCACACTGAACTTGATAAAGTGCAAAACTTGAATTTTATATAGTTTGTAGTTAATCTCTTCCTTATTTCTGAAAAAAATCTGTAGGATTGTGTCTATTAAATTGCTTTTTGGTATAGTTTAAGCCAAGGGAATGATTTAGATCTGCATTTATCAGTAAGTGGCATTATTGAATAAAAGTCTTTGATGGAAATAATGTTAAATGTTCTACTTAAACTAGGATTACAAAGACAATGCATTGCCTTCCCTTTTTCTGCCAACATTTTTTTTTTTCTTTCTCCCTCATTCCAGGGTTTCATTTCTAGAAAACTTGGGTTGGAAACAAAAGCAGCCGTTTGTATAATCCTAAGAACTTTAATTTGCCAGGAAGCTATAAGGGTAACATGAAGTGGGTGTGATACAATGATACTGCTTTTTCAGACATTTAACTGTTCAGAGACTCTAGGGTTAAACTTTACTTTTTTTTTTCTGAATTTCCTGTTTTCTGTATATGTGTTAATTTTGGGGTAGGCAGAGAATTGGGTTACTATGGTACCAAATAGTATATATTATGAAAGTATTGGCAAAATTTCATGGTTGTACTCCGTAAAACAAGGTGATAAACAAGTCTAAATAATTTAAAGATGTTCCTAGGATAGAATGTTCCCTGCATGTCCTCTTGATCCTGCTAATCCAGTTAGCCATCTTCACTAGGACTAAATGTTGAGTAAGTGATGGGGGTCGTGTAGAGGTGCTGAATGGTAGGGTGGGGGACAGAGTATTGAACATCCCTTGAAAAATCCTTTTTTCTGTTGGACATTATACCAGACTGTGATTTCTAATTGTTTTTCAAGGACATTTTCAGCTTTTATTACTTGGATGTCATCAATTTCATGTATCTTCTTTTAGGTACTTCTCTAAGGTACTATTTCTGTTCCTTATATTAGTCCTTTTTGCCCCATCTCCCAAGTACGCTTACTTTGTTTGAATATTATGTTGCATATTTTGTGGTCTTGGTTGGCCCAACTTTTCTTTTAGGGAAGATATGGGTGGTCAGTACAGGTACATAGTACTGAGTAGAATCCCTTAAGTCATAGAGCATAGGGGATTCCCAGGATGCTTATTATTATCTTGGTAGTGAGTTTGCCAAGTATGATAATCACAGGAATTCTCAAAGGGCCTTCCATTGCTTTCCTGTCAGAAAGTCAAAAAACACTGTGGTGGGTACCTTTCTAGTTTACCTACAAATACTGGGTGATGAGGAGGGTGTGGGTTGGATGAAATATCTGTTTCAGGAGTTGGATGAAAGATCCTCATATCCTATCTGAGCTGCAGAACCATTACAAATTTCTCTCATCTAGTGTAACTTTCCTGCCCATTGGACAGATTAGATAGACTGTAGATAAGCACTTTTTCTTTGCTTCTCTCGCACATTAAACCAGTTGGTTACTTTTTGATCATTGGCCTCTGATAGGCCTTATGGTATCAGTTCTTTTTCTTACTATTAGAACTGAGGTCTGGGCCTTTGCAACTTTCCCTTTTCCCTTAATAATTTAGATAGTCTGTGTATTTCTTTTATAATATGGTGTTAGAAGTAATAATATAGCCTAGTGACAACTGGGAACTATGTTACTTAATTTAAGGATGTGCAGATTTTGTCTCTAGCCTCCTTCTGGGAAATAGTTTGTAAGTGTAGATGTGTCTATTTTATATTTCCATTGGAAACATAGCTGAACAAGGGAGATTATTATAAAACACTGATAGCAACAAGTCCAGTTCCATAAATGCAAGTAAAGTGAGTTGTGAGTTGTATCCATGTTTCCTCCCTGATAACCTATCCATAGGATATCTACAGTATTTTTGGGACTATTGAAAGCAACAGGCTTTTTAAAAAAAGCTTAGTACAGTTATCAGATTTAAAAGATAAGTAGCTTAAACCAAAATAGAAGCTATAGTCCCTTGAGTTATGGAAGACTTGAAGTTAGTCAGTCTAGTCACCCTCATTTTAGGTAATATTTTTGTTCTGACCTCTTCCCTTTTATCCCCTATGTTTTAGAATGGGAAGCAGTAATGTGTACTTTCACTGGGTGCCCCTGAATCACTAGGAACAAAAAAACCAGTGATAAAAATAGATAGAGGTACACTTATTGAGATGAAATCCCATCAGTAGAATCAGAAGTCTAATAACACTGGATTATCCTTTTTTTTTTTTTTTTTCAGAGTTATACATCAGTTTTACTCTTCTGGTTTTAATTTTGAAGGAAACTTGAAACTTCTTTCATTAAACTGTAAATTTAAAAAAAATTTTATATGAGTACATGTTTGCAATATATGATTACATTCCTTATAGAGAGTTGGTACTTATTCATAATACATCTTAATTTTTTTATCCCCTCTCCCCATTCCTTCCTCCTTTTCTCCTCCTCTCTCCAATTCTTGATCCTCTTTGCTTTTTCAAAAGCTGTCTCCCTTTTTCCTATTATCTATCTTCTATTTTGCTTTTATATTTTGGGTTTCTTGTATAAGAGAAATAATATGATATTTAAATTTGCGTGTCTCATTTCTTTCATTTAATATTATGGTCTCAAGTTGTAGCCATTTTCCCAGAAATGACTGATATTTACCTGTATGGCATAAGCTTCTTTTAGAAATGGGACTTTGATCCAGGCATGGTGGCACATCCCTGTACTACAAGCACTTGAGAGGCTGACACAGGAGGATTGCCAAGAGTTGGAGGCAAACCTGAGCTACATAGCAATACCCTTCTCAAAACAAAACAAAACAAAACAAAACAAAACAAAACAAAAATTTTTAAAAACTGGTTAATAACTAATCCATTATTAAATTCTGATTCTTTTTCATATTTTTTTGAATTTTCCGTATGTTTTGGTTTTACAGTCTGGTCCTCTTGTCATTTTGGGTATGGAGTAATGTCCCTAGTCACCTTGATTCAGGTCCCAAGTTTCTTTTTTTAAATGAGTATGTTGATCTGATTTCATGTTTCCTTTTGTGCTAAAATTCTGTGATTTGTAGTTTTATAGCTGTTTGCATACATTTGCCTTTCTGAGACATCTTACATATAAATGCTGAAAATTTTTCCTTCTAAAGTGTTGTTTGCCGTTACTGTTTTTAGTGAAGATTCTCTACAAATTTATTGGATTGTAAATCATTTAAATTAATTTTTTAATTTCTCATTCCAGAAAATTTGCTGCAGATGGCCTGTGCATAAATGCTTTGTAAACTATAAAATGCAACACAAGTGAAAAAGTGTAATCACTCATAGATCACTTCATTTTATTTAATTTATATTTTTAAATTTAAATTGTATTTCTTTTTCCTTGTGTTCTCGCGACCTTTAAAAACTAAATTGTTGCATTTTCCATAGTTTTGCTTTTATTACTCCCTTAGCATCAGTTAATCAGTTTGTGGTATATTTATTCCCTCCTTCCCTCTCTCCTCTTCCTTCCTTCCTTCCTTCCTTCCTTTTTTCTTTCCTTCCTTCCATTTTAGTTTCTCATTACATTGAAAATCTTTGAGATTGCTTGAACTACATGTAGAGTAAAGGAGCATAGTCTGTGAGCTCTGAGGAAAGCCCAGTATATCCTTGGGTTTAACCAAATGCTTACTGAAAATGTTAAAAAAAAAAAAAATTACATCCAAACTGAAGAGGTACAGACCCCCCCCGTCACTACTCCCTAAACAATACAGCTATTACAAGATTTAAAGTATGCACATTTTAAAAAATCATAAGAGGAGAATGTATGTAGGTTATTTGCAAATACTATGCTGTTTTATATAAGGAACTTGAAGCTCAGCAGATTAAAGCAGGCCCAGGAGCCAAGGTTTATCCCCAGTCCTGTCATGCTGGGCCCTGCCTCCAGGGCACACTGAGAGGGCAATTGAGACTGGACATGGTGGCGCCCCCCTGTAATCCCAGCACTTGGTGTTACTATGAGTCAGAACACCCTGTAGACCCTTCCCTAAAAAATACAAAATAAAGAAAGGAATTTGAACATCTCCAAATTTTGGTATTCAGAGGGATTTCTGGAACCAGTATAATAGATGTTGAAAGAAGACTGTATTTTTATTCTTTTGCTCCAAATTGACTTTTAAATATAATGTATTAACCAATAGTTAATACCATCCTTTTAAAATCTACAAAAATGCTTATAGAGAAGAGTCCTCTTTTCTTGTGTGACTCTTATTCAGAGGCAGCAAATATTTATTGAGTACTGTGTCTGAGCCATTTACAATGCTAAATCTACTTACTACATTTTAGAAATGAGGAAGGAAGGCTCAAGAAGGTAAGTGGTTGGTTTAAGATTGCACAGTTTATGTGAGGAATGACTTTTGAATTTAGGACTTCTGACTAGACATCACATTTACACCTCAAAATTGGCTTCTCTTCAAGCATGTTTGCTACCCTTGACCACATTATAACTCTTGCTTTTTGGACTCTTTCTTTTCTTTCTTTCTTTCTTTCTTTCTTTCTTTCTTTCTTTCTTTCTTTCTTTCTTTCTCCTTCTCCTTCTCCTTCTCCTTCTCCTTCTCCTTCTTCTTTTTCTTTTTCTTTTTCTTGTTCCATATGTGTGCTGTGGGACTCCAACAGTCTTGTTCCTTTCTGGTAACCTAAGGAACCATATATTCCATGTGCTTAAAGAAAATGTCACTTTAAGATTCTTGTACTATTTCTCGTCTCACCTTTGTATGTTAGTAATATTGATTCTTTAGTGCTTCTGTCCAGGTAAGCTTATCTCTGAATGGTTGGTTTTGGATTCTTAATCATAAAATTCTGCCTATCAAGTATTGTTAGTATTTAAGTAGCCAAAGCTTGATGTATAATTTTCATGTGTTTTTGTTCATTTAGAATAGTTTGGTCCTTCTGTTTGCACTTGTATTTTGAATGGTTGATTTTATTCTAATAGCATTAATGTATCACATCTTAAAATTTCACTTTGAACATATGGTTAAGATATTTACATAATTTTAGTATCAACCATAGATTTGATTAATAGAAGATGTTCTCTGTGTGTGTGTGTGTGTGTGTGTGTATATATATAAAGATGTCATACTGT
Source organism: Octodon degus (assembly GCF_000260255.1). NCBI lineage: Eukaryota > Metazoa > Chordata > Mammalia > Rodentia > Octodontidae > Octodon > Octodon degus. The sequence continues at coordinate 8,002,688 of NW_004524595.1, read as the reverse complement.
ATTAAACCAGATAGTTGAAGGATAAAATATACTTGATTTGTGAAAGTATCTATGTAATTCTAGTTTTACTTTGGTGAGTTTATTTGGAGAAAACAAAGGAGAAGTTATTTGTTCTGTGAAATCTAAGTCATGCCTCCCTCTCTATTCTAAATGGCACAGGAAGCCTATAATTGAATTTCTTTTCTTTTTTTTTTTCAAAGTTTTATTGATAAACAGCAATGAGACAGTTTCAAATCAAATCGGAAGTACAGTTTCAACAAATATTACACTGCATTTATTCTTCTTAGTGGTTAATTGCTGTACAAGATGCGGACTTGTGATCCTATTTACAAACACCATTAGAACAAATCATTCTATTCCTTAAGAGAATGCAACTATATATCTATCCCAACCACTTTGAATACACAGATACAAAATGGACATTCATAGGCATACCGCATTTTTTCTAAGTTCTGTTATTGAATATTATAGGTGAAAATGGAATAGGTTTTTTTTTTTTTTGTTCCTCGAATGCCTTCAGGGCACATTTGGCCAGCAGGAGAGTTGTGAGGTTCGAACTCCAGCAACCCGAGGCTGACAGTTTTGTGGAAGCAGCCACTTAAAGGATTGAGCTAGGCCCAGGCCCCCTGTAATTGAATTTCTAAGTAGTCACTCATTCATTAAAGTTGTATTTACAGAGTACATACTTTGTTCAAGGTGATGTGCTGTTAAAAGATAGGGAAGGAAAAAGACAGAAATCCTATTCTTAAGGTGCTTATGACCTAAGAGGTGATAAGACAAACACAAATATAGAATACAGTTCTAGTTACGTGTGATGAGAGCTCTGAGAGATGTACTAAAACAACAGTACTTAAAAGATTCATGGGGCCAGGGAGATGGCTCAGTAGAATAAGTGCTTCCCTGGCAAGTGCAAGGGCCTGAGTTTAATCCCCAGTTCCGCAAAAAAAAAAAAAAAAAAAAAAAAAAAAAGATTCAGGAAGAGTGAGCAATTATTTTCTTCTGAGAGATGAGGATGAGTTTCATGGAGGACTTGGTGGAAGACAAGAGCATTTAAAAGAGGTGTGATTTCCGTAAAGGTGGTGCGAGTTGAACACTATATTCAGGAAGGTTAAATAGTAAAAAGGAAGGATAAAAATATTGGGGTTACTCAAGATGTAATGGAGGGGAAAGTACAAGGAAGAGTGTAGTATCAGCTAAAGAGGCAGTAAAAGCAAATATTCTAGATGCAGTCACAATACATTGTAAGATTTCTATGTGGGGAGGTGATGGGAATGGTAAATGTGGTATGTAGATCTGGATGAAAATGAGAAATGTCAACATTCCAAATATATGTAATTTTTTTTCTTGGCTGGTTTTATACCCAAAATTTTATATTTTCATCATGTTTTGAAATGACTCCATATGTAAGTCTTACCACACTGGGAACTTATTCACTTATTTTTAATGTATATGTAAAAACAGATTAGGGTGTGTTTTTTTTTTTTGCGGAACTGGGAGTTGAACTCAGGCCCTTTTGCTTGCCAGGAAAGTGCTTATTCTACTGAACCATCTCCCCAGCCCCAGGGTTTTTTAAATAGAAGTTAGAACACAATCTTTTTCATTGTCTTATACTTTTTTTTTTTTAAAGTAGTAGCTACTTTTTGAAACTGTTTATTATCATTTGACATTCTTAAGATGATACAGTAGAGGTTTTTTTTAAGTGTAAAAATGTCACCTTGTATATTTTGTATTCCTAGTATAAAGGCATCCAACAATGTAAATGAGATTGGTCACCCAACTTGAAAGTCCTGGATCTCAATATAGTTCATGATTTATTTACTGATTTATTTATGTTGTACCATGTTCCCAAAAAGGATTTAAGGCAGGATATGTCATGAAGAGTTTTGGACCTTGTTCCAGACTTGTCTATTATTTGACTGATGCCCTCAGCCAGCAATACACAGAGAGGGCAGTGTTGAAGACAACTGGTATTAAAGAATGTGCTGTGGTGTATTTTTTGTCAATCTAGTAGAAATTTAGAGATGGTTACCCTAGAACTGGAATGCTTTTAATGATAAGTCATTTAAATTTTGATGGCATCTAGGGAAATTGTTTGGAAGGCACTGATAGTGACCTTTGACCTTTGGAGATCACCCCCCTACCATTACAGCCGTGGCTGTGTTAGAGCAGTGGTCTCTAAAGTAGGGTCTACACTGAATTATCTGAGAAATATTAGAAATCTAGGTAGAAGTTTCTTCACTTTTGTGATATTTTGAAGTTTATAAGGGATTGAATGATTGGGTTTTTAGATTTATTTTAAATGGTGGTAGACTCAGTACTGCTTATATTGCATTAGGGAGTCAGTATACTGTTTTTTGGGTGTGATATTTTATAGAGGTTTAGTGGTCATCATGAGGCAAAAGACTTGTCTAATTAAAAGATGGTTTATTTTTTCATAAAAAGACAAATGTTCCAAATTGATTGAGGGTATTTTTTTTGTGACATGTGGCTGTGAATGGTATGCTACCTAGCACATAAACATACTTCATCTGTCTCTTTGAACTAGTATGTATATTGCTACCAGTGACTCAAAAAGTAATGACCTTTCAGAACAAGAGTTCAGTGTTGTGGAGAGATTTTTTTTTTTTTTTTTAAGCTATCTTCCCAGCCTGAGAGAAGATTTTGAATTTGGATGTTTAGAAGTATTTTCTATCATTATTGTATTTAATTTCTCACATTAATGTTTTTATGTACACACTTGGGCTTGGATACAAAGTTCTCTATACCTATATAAAAACTCCCTAAAAAAAAGATATATGTGATTTTTGAGCTTGTCAGCAGAAAACATAAAAAGGCAATACCATCTGATTAATTTGTATGAACAATTGATTGCTATCAGAAAACATACAAGTGCAGTAGCTGAATTTTAGCAAAAACCTATACATAAATGGTGGATAGGATCACAATTGAATGTCACGTTTTATTCAGTACAGCTAGTACTGGATTTTTTTTTTTTTCATCTTTGTGAAGTGATTTTTCAGCTGCTCTGATCATAAAATCAAGTAGGATATTGTAAAAATGGGTAGAATTTGGAATAGACCCTCAAATTGTAGTATTACAAAGTGTGAAAGCAAGATTAAAAAATAATAAAATATGTTTAGTCACATTATTGTCACCAGAAGTAGAATTAATAACTTTTTAAGAAAATATACAAAGCTTCTATGTCATCAATAAATATACATTAAAAATTTTATTTTGTGATAATAGCTATTACTTTTTAGTTTCCACTTTGTGTATGCTTTACAAGGTACACAATTTATTGATTTGATGTGCAGTTTATACACATTGTAAATAAATATACATCAATAACTTTCTGTTCAAATCCTTTTGAGCTTTGGGATATATGATAAAGATAGCTACCACCATTATATAGCAAGGGTTTATAACCTGAAATTTATGGGGTAAGAGCTTCTACACTGGCTTTAGGGGAGGTCTGTAAACACTTTGAAATTGTATATAAAATTTTATATGTGTGTTTCTTTGGAGAGAGGATCTGTAGATTTCATCAAATTCCAGAAAGGGCCCATAACCTCCCCTGAAGGGGTAAGAATCTCTGTTGTTAAGAACTGGGACCTCAATAACTCCATTCATCCAGTCTTACCCTCTTGCCAAGTTTAATGGGTATATCTGATGTCATTACTGAAGCTTGCAATACAACTGGATTTACAGTCTGTTTTTCCATTTTGCAATAAATGTTATTGCAATGCCTTTGGCCTTTACAGGTGTTTGAGCTATATTTGTTGCATAACTCCCTGGCCCTTTATCACTTGCTTGCTTTTATATATCATTTCCCCCCTTATACCCTCTACTCCCAATAAAAAAGAGTAGATTTATTGTGTAAGTATGGAGATGAGAAATATAAATAAATATATCTCCAGTAGCCATTGAGTTTTGGGAGACCCTATTGGGTAGGCTACATTTCACAGTCATTGTGCTTTTAATACTTCTTTAGCATCTGAATCTCAGCTTTCTAGAGTTTTTAGGGTTTGGTTTGACATATATTAAAAAGCTAACCAAATTGTATTTGCTCCTTAGATCTATTCTCTCTCTTTTCACTGACATTATAATTCAGGCCTAATTTTTGAAGTAGTATATAAAGTGGTTTGACTGCCCCCAGTTACTTCCTTCTTTACTCTATACTCATTTTGTTTTAGAATGATCATCCTAATTTTTACTTTCATTGTGTTACTTTGCTAAAAAAAACAAACAACCCCCCCAAAAGCAAACCAACCAACCAATTGCTAAAACAAACAAACAAACAAACACCCCCCCCCCAAAAAAAAAAGCAAACCAACCAACCAAACAAACAAACAAGCAAAAAACCAAAAAACCCTTTAATGGTTCCTTATTACTACTGTTGAGATAAAGTTGTTTAATAGCTCAGCATTTAAAGCTTTCCAGTGTCTGGCACTAACCTGTTTTCTGGCCTCATTTCCCCGTTAATCTCCCCCAATAGACTGCTTGTTTGAAATAAAATTATCAGTTTATTGTTCCCTGAATATTGTAAGAGCTTATCCATCTCATTACATATCCTCTTTCCCTGGAATGTTCTTTTACTGTTGTAGTCTGTACTTTTGGAAATTCTGCCTGGTCTTTAAAGCTCAACTCAGATTTCACCTTGCTTGTCAAGTGTTCAGCTGTAAAATTTAAAAGTAAAGTGTTCTGTGAGTTTTTTAGGATTTATTTTTTATTATTCATTTGATACTATTTTGTCTATTCTACCTTGCACTGTGTGAAATTTTTGTTTTCATGTGTCCTGACATTTACATTAGGGTATGAGAATGGCAAAAAGGCAAAAAGAAGTCATGTTTTTGTATCTTGTCCTCTGAAATGTCTTACCCACATATGGATATTAAAATATTTGGCAAGTCATACTATATTGATTAAATCACAGCACTATTTATGAATGTACTTAGAGAAATAGATTGTGTGCATGTGTGTGTTTGCATTTGTGTCTAGATATTATTTTAGGGAATTCTCTCTACTGGTTTCAAGATACTTGGAAAATTGAATTGGAAATAAGATATTGCTCGGAGAACACATTGCCTACAGGGTAGATATTCGCTGGCAAGAGCTGCATTCAAAAGTCTGGTGTAGCCTAGTGAGTCATTATTCTCCAGTACAGAACTCTACCTGTCAGAGGTTTTTTGTTTTTTTTTTTTTTAAAAAAAGGCAAAATGACAAAAGCACTTCTTTCTTCTTAGAGGCACCAAAGACATAGTTCCTAATATCTTGAACATCACTGCCTTTCTTTCTTTCTTTTTTTTTTTTTTTTGCGGAACCGGGGATTGAACTCAAACCCTTGTGCTTGCCAGGGAAGCGCTTATTCTATTGAGCCATCTCCCCAGCTCCATCACTGCCTTTCTGATTTTAATTTTTTAAACATATCCTTCACAATAGAATATAATTTTTAATTAAATTTTATTGTTTGAATGGTAGTACAGGACACTATGAAGTTATTATATCTTTATTTTTTATTTTTTAAAATTTTTTAATGAAGTTATTATATCTTAAGGTTTTTCCTAAGAAACATAATCCCTATAGAGAGTCTCATTTGCTTCAAATCACACATGAATAAAAAGATAAATATAAGTAATACAAAAGATGTCACATGGGAATATGTGACTTAGGTGCTAAGATATATATGGAAACTCCTCTAGCACTTACCACTTTCAGCATTCACTTGAAATTTGTTATCATGTACTTGTATCTGTTTTTACAGAGGGCTTTTCCTTTCAATCAGATTGTAAATTAGGATAGAGATCATTTTACTTTAATTTTTACTACACTGCTTTCATAGTGCTCATATACCTTTAGTATATGTATATAAGTTTGTTAGTGATAGTGCTAGGAGCTTAGCATGGTCTGGGTAGGCTTCCTGAAGGAAGTGAATTTGAATTAGATGCATAGGATTTGAAATTGTGCACATGGAGTTGTCCTATGGTACATGAAAACAAAAGGCTATATGGTTAAAGTAATAGACTTTGTGTATTGGGGAAAGTTAGATGAAAAATTTTACAGATATCTTTACCTTTGGGGTAGGTATAATTTGTTTTAGTTTCCTACTATCTTTAAAGCATTTGAAACATGTAGAAAATGAACATTTGCCTTCAATGTAATAGATATAGAATATTTGAACATGTTTTGTTTGGCTGGTGAGCTTACAGGGTGAAGAAAGGGGCAGGGGAAGGAAGGAGAAAAAGGGAAAAGGGGTTGGGAGAAGAAGAAAGTAGGAAGGATAAAGGAGGGAGGGAAGAGCTTTCAGATACTAGTACAAATCTTTTAATGTGATAATTTTATAAAATTTTTCCTTAGGAGGACCCCTAGAGGGCTTCCCATTAACCTTTATCAACATTGCTAGTCAATTAATATCTATGTCTTTCATTGTTTTCTTTTCTTTTTTTTCTATGTTTTATTTATTTTTTTAAATTTATTTTTTTCATAATTTTATTGATAAATAGATAGCAATGAGACAGTTTCAAATCAAATCGCTAGGATAGTTTCAATAACTAACACACTGCATACATTCTTCTTAGTGTTAATTGCTGTACAAGATGTGGACTTGAGATCCTATTTACAAACACCATTAGAACAAATCATTCCATTCATTAAGAGAATGTAACGATGTATCTATCCCATCCACTTTGGTTTTTTTTTTTTTTATTCCATCCACTTTGAATACACAGATACAAAATGGACATTCATCTGTATACCCCTTTTTTTCTAAGTTCCGTTATTTGAATATTATAGGTGTGAAAACTCAGCAAAATATTCTAAAAGAGTCCAGTAGCCCTTAATAGCATTGGGTCTTCTGTTTAACTGGCAATGTCAGAAATTATTGACCTGAGTTCCCGACAGCTCAACCTAACATCACATCATGGCTTGTTTTCTTTTCTAATGCTTAGTTGGGTGAGAACTATTAGGTGCATGTTAAAATAGCATCCAGGTATGGGTTAGGGATATAGCTTAGTGTCACAAGTGCATGCCTGGCAAGTGCAAGGTCCTGAGTTCAGAACACAGAAAATACACAAAACTAAAAAGCTTAGGGCCTGTGAGATAGCTCAATGGACTAAGTGCCTGCTTAAGCAAGCACAGGGACCAGGGTTTGATCCCTGGCACCAAAGCCACACCGGGTCTGCCCCCGGGCGCACTGAGCCGACTATGAAGACTGGGCATGGTGGCACATGCCTGTAATTTCAGCGCTGGGGTGGCTGAAAACAGGAAGATGATTACAAGTCCAAGCTGTGTAATGACTCTGTACCTAATACATAAAAACAAAACACAAAACAAAAAAACTAGAAAGCTTAGGTTCTCTTTTATCCATGAGACTTACTTTTTCCACAGTTTTATTTCTGAAGTGTCAATATTGAAGTTTTTAGACCTTTGGCTTTCTTTTTTATTGTATTCCAATGTTTCTCTCTCTCTCTCTCTCTCTCTCTCTCTCTCTCTCTCTATATATATATATATATATATATATATATATATGATATGACTCTATTCCAATAACAAATTTAAAGAAATAGAAACATACAATTAAAAGGTAAAAATCTGTAGTGAATTATGTAGTAGCTGTTAGTTTAGGCTGTCTGGTATTCCCCTCTCTCTGTTCTTTATTATTATTTTAGATCATATAGTCTTCTCCTTGGCCAGGGCAATTATGATAGACCAAGGCTCAGGCTTTGTTATAATTGCCTTCTTTCCTTGGGCACAGTGCTTGTTGCAGGATGGCTTTGTAACAAAGTTCAGAGACTTCCCTTGATATTGAAAAATTATGAAGGACAGGCTCATCCTATTGGAGTTTCTAAGCTGAGTGAAGATTGGGGGCAGAGTGCAATGAAGGAAGTCCATCTCCCATGAGAAAGAGTGAGGACAGCACACAGATTGAGCCAGATGGGCTTGTTCACACACATTTTTTTATATGCTTTTGCTTTGTGATCATGGGGAACCATTAGAGTCTTTGGATCCAAGTGCATCTTAAATTAGATCCACTTTATATTTCCCAGTTAAATAAGCTAATCAGTTGTTTAACTTGCTTCTATATTTGATATGACCTTTCTGGCCTTTGGAGCAGAAAGAATCTTGACCCAACAAACCCTGGTTGACTAAACTACCTCCCCTTCACCCTCTCCCCCCCCCCAAAAAAAAGGATCTCATGAGTTATTATGGACTTTTAAAATGTAAAGCCATGGAAATATTAAGGAGCCATTGTATCTTTTAAACAACTGCATAAAATTATTTTTATTTAACTAGTTCTCTTTTAAGGGACATTTAAATACCAGTTTTTTGTTCTTGTAAAGTGTTTCAATAAATACTTTCCTTTGTACTTTTTGTGGCACATATTTGAGAATATAACCATGGAATTATTGCATGTGTATATATTAAACAAACTGATGTCCTGTCAAGTTGTCAGTCCAAAGGCTATATCACTTTATGTTTCCACCAATGGTAGATTCATTTTGGCAGGTTCAAACTTGTACCTAGGATATGTACATAATTTTCACTCTCATCATTCCCCAACTTAATAATCTTAACAAATATTCACTATAGTTTGGCTTTTACTCCCTTTATCACCACATTGTATAGTAGAGAATGTTGAGGCTCAGTTGCTTATCATTTGGTAACTAGAATTCTTTCAGAGGAAAACTTTGGTCTTTTACTTTCTTGGCTCACCTCCAGTGGAGAGAGGTGGATTGGCTTCTTTCTTGGACATTTTTATTGCTCAAGTTCCTTGATTTTCAAGAAAATATTAACTGAATTCTGCAGTTGGCTGGCTATGCAGTACTCACAAACACACACATGCATATCACTAATAACCCAACTTTTGTCAAAAACCTTGTAGTTAGCAAAACATTCTTTAAAAAAAGAAACAGCATTCTGAGAGTTGATTAAAACACACTCAATACATTGCTTTAAAACATTAGTTTCTACTTGGATCAACCCAGAATACCAGAGAACTCTGTATGTTAACTGTATTGTTTTACAGTAGGGTAGAACTTCTTTAACAGAACTATTCTTTGGTATAATGCAATCAACCTTTATTGAGGGCCATTAAAAGAAACAGTTTTATGAAAGTTACTACTCTTACTGTAGAATCCTTGAGAAGGTATTATCTCCTTTATCTATGAGTGCCTTTTTGATGTTATTGCTACCACCACTGATACTATCAGCCACTGATCTGAGGACTAAGACTGAACACAGGATGAGCTAATATTTGATGGGCAGATACTTGTTTGCTTTTAGCTGAAGGCACATGCTTATGTCCAAAGAGAGATACCTATTCATAGATGACAGATTAGTGAATGGTTAGGAGCATGGGCTCTGAAGCTGGATTTCCTCAGCTTGACTTCTAGCACTGTGTTACTTAACTTCTTTGTGCCTCAGCCTTTTAAGCTATAAAATGAAGGTTGTAATTGTACCTGCTTCTTCAAGGTTGTTGTGAGAATTTCATGAGTGTACATACATAACATGCTTGGAATATGTCTAGCCCAGGACACATAGAATTATGTGTTGTTTTTGTTTGTTATCAGCATATTATTAGAAGCCATGTACTATTTTCCCCCAGGCATTAGTACCACGAAAAGCTATTTTCTCTTTGATCAGTGGATTTGTTTCTTTCACTAACTTGTCAAGAACTCTTGTAACTGATTATGTTTCTTTCAAAGGGAGTTGAGTCAAATGTGTAACATTTCCTTTGCAACTGTACAAGACCTTGTGATACATGTTTGTGTGGTAAGCTTACTTCTGACTTTATTTTCCATTTTCAAAATTTTCTCTGTATATCTTCTTCACTTTTTTGGTAATTGTAACAACCTTGTGAACTGTCTCAAATACTTTTTGGAATGATATAGAAATTTGGAATAATATGGAAATAAGTACAGTGTGTGCTTGTATTGAAATTTCAGCTTAGTTTTCATTCAATTAATCTTAGGCTGACTACCTCTTCATGAAAAGGAGTTGTAATTTCATTAAGATACTTCAAATCATATCATAGGTGGTTTACCTCTTGGGAGGTTCCTGTTATAGCTAATCCTGCTGATGGTGTGGGTTTTCTTTTAAGCTTTAATTATGTACATGTTCCTTGTTGGCTTTTTTCTTTGTTGTAGTTGTTGTTATTCTTTTGACCTTTGTTCCAGCCATCTCTTAAAGATGTTGGAGTGAGGTTATTTAAACAATTGTAAACTTGTGGTCTTTAAAATTACTCTTCAGAATAAGACTTTTATTTTAGGTTGTAGCATAGACAGAATAAAGACTATATGTACTATTTTTGTTGTTGTTGTTGTTTTTGTGGAACTGGGGATTGAACTCAGGCCCTTGCTCTTGCCAGGCAAGCGCTTATTCTACTGAGCTATCTCCTCGGCCCCTATATGTACTATTTTTGCTTTTCTTTTATAAACAAGAATACTGAGCCAGCCAGATAGTTCAGTGGATTAAAGTGCCTGCTTAGGCAGACACAAGGGCTGGCGGTTCGATCCCCAGCATGTTGAGATAGGGACTGAGATGGCATGGTGGTGCACACCTGTAATCCCAGTGCTTGGGAGGCTGAAAACAGGAGGAACACTATGAGTCTGATCTGTGTAATAAAACCCTATAGACCCTGTACTAAATGCAAAATAAATAAATAAAATAAAAACAAGAATACTAACTTATTGATTTATAATGGAAAAAAATAAATGTCCCAAAGCCTGAAGTGCTCTAAATATTCTGGTAGGTCACTAGAATTTGTTCCCTCAAGAATATATATATGAGGCTGCTGTTACTAGGATTTTAAACATTTTAATTAATTAATTTATAAAAAAGCCTTGAGCTCATTATATAGGCCAGGTTAGTCTCTAACTCCTATGGTCCTCCTGACTCAGCTTCCTTAGTGCTGGGATTACAGGCATATACAACCATGCCTGGCTGTTCTTGGCTTTTTTTTGTGGGAGAATTTAAAAAATCAGTCTTGGTTTAAATATCACTTTAATCTTTTTAAGTTTGCACCACTCCTCCCATTTATTTTTTGAAGAAGCTGGGTGGGTGGTTTGTCCTATAGAATTTCCTACAGTCTGGCTTTCAATTTAGTTTTAATATGTTACTTGTAACATGTATACAGTATCTTGTAAATTGACAGTTTAATATAGAAGCTTGATTAAGTTTTAATTTGAGGGTAGGAGCATAAGACAAATTTATAGATGGTGTTGTAAAACATATAAAATGTCTAGTTATCCTTTTGTGATGTCAGTATTTGTTGGTATTGCTACTGGCTTCTAATTCTTAAAATCCTGAAGTGATCACTATGGTGTTTAGATGAAAAAGGAAAAATGATAGTTATTGTGCAGATAGGACTGCTAGGAACCCAGGAGAAAGAAGCAATGTTGTGTGGAATCAAAGAACTCAGGTTTTAGTCTTGGCTTTTCTGCCTAGGAGCTGTTTGATCCTGCATAATTAACACGGACAGCAACAGCTACAATTCACTTATTGCTTATTTTATACTTGGTTCGCTGCAAAAGGTTTAAATATACCAACTAATCAAATCCCTGTAACTACATTGTAAGCCAGATATTCATATTTTGCAGTTCAGAAGTTATGTAACTACCATGTTGGCCCCGCCCCCGGGGCGTGCTGAGACTTGGCAGTTGAGACTGGGCATGGTGGCGTGTGCCTGTAATCCCAGCGCTGCTTGGGAGGCTGTAAACAGGAGGATCACTATGAGTCTGATCTATGTAGGGAGACCCTGTAGATCCTGTACTAAATAAGTGGTTTTTTTTTTTTTTTTCCTCTTGGAACTGGGGATTGAATTTAGGCCCTTGCATTTATCAGGCAAGTGCTTATTCTACTGAGCTATCTCCTTGGCCTCCTGTACTAAATAAATTTTTTAAAAAGTTAAATAATTTGTTCCAGTCTGCTTTGCTAAGAAGTATGATGTGTTCAAGTCTTGCTTGATACCAATGTAGTGCTTTTAATAATTTTGTTCTTTCATGTCTATAAAAATGATGTGAAAGTAGCTGCCTTATCTACCTTGTAGGGCTAATGAGATATATGAAAAATGCCTTAAAATGACGTAGATATTAAAATGACAAGTGTACTAGACTGACATTGGAAAAGAAAAGGTGTGTGGTGGGGTGGAGACTTTACCTCTGAGACAGTGAAAAATTTGAGTGAAAGAGACACTTTGGCCTTTTTCTAACTTCTCTTTCCATTACTATTTCTGTTGAAATGTAAAATTTCCCAATTGTTAAAATTGACAGTGGCAAAGATTTTATAGATGCTAAATATCATGTGTGAGAGGTCACTTTACAGTCCCTGGATGAACAATGATGTTTTACTTAGTGGGCTATTGTGAGTATGTTTAACCAAGAGAGTGAGGGTACAGTCACAAAAAATGTTTTTTGTTTTTGTTTTTGTTTTTTGTCTAAAAGGATATTTATTAAAAGAAGGAGACTTTTTTTTTTTTTGGTACCAGGAATTGAACTCAGTACCTTGGAATTGTCAGGCAGATACTATGCCACTGAGGGATATCCTTGGCTCAAGAAGACGTTTTAACTGAATTTGTAACATTTTAGCTCTTTAGCTTGGTGATTGGTATATATGTTAAAATTATTTTCAAAATCTTTTTTGTCTGAGTTGTTTTATAATTAATAAAATTATTAAAATATTGACCTAGTATTTACATGTGTGATAGACTAAAGCAGAAAGAACTGTGGTGAGTTGGTGGTGAGCACAGAGAACTCTGTTGAGATGTTTGCCCATATCCTGGCTCAGTGGCAGAGGGTGTTGTCTGCTTGAGGCAGACATATAGTGTGCTTTGTTTTTATTAAGCTTTGGTGATGTTTGTTATAAAACTCTGGGGCTTGATCTGGACACACTTTCTTGGTACATTGCTTCATAAAGTTCTTTTTTTATTTTTTATTTTTTTTAATTTTTTTTTCATAAAGTTCTTTTGTTACTCTGAAAATTGCATGGTCAAAAATCAGTTTACTATGGTAAAATATCTAGTATTTCACTATGATAGTCTTGAGAAGAGTTTGCTATTCATTGTTATTGAAATATAGTTTATAAAGCATAAATCACGTTTATAAAGTTTATAGTTTGGTGGCATTTAGTATTTTACAAAGCTGCATAACCATCACTGCTATCTAATAATCTCAGACTATTTCACTGTCCCAAAAACAAATCCCATGACCAGTACCAGTCACTTCCCATTTCCTTCTTCCTCAGTCCTTGATAACAACTATCTCTATGAATTTGCCTATTTTGGACATTTTGTGTAATTGGCATCATACAGTATGAGACGTTTGCATTTGATTTCTTTACCTAGGCATAATGTTTCCATGGTTCATCTATATTGTAGCCCTTATCAGTATTTTGTTCATTTTAGTGCTCAAATGATATTCCATTAAATTCCATTTTAACTATTATGAGTTTGACTGTTATCAATTTCATATACAAGTTTTCACATGGACATTTGTTTTCATTTTTCTTGGTTGTATACCTTGGAACAGAATGGCAGAGTCACACAATAATGCCAGATTTAACATTTTGAGAAACTGTAAAATTGTTTTCAAAGTGGCTGTACTATTTTATATTCTTGCTTCCAGTGAGGGTTTTGATTTCTCTATATCCTCAGAATTATGTATTATCAGACTTTTTGATTCTAGCCATCCTAGTGAGTGTGAAGTGGCATCTCATTGTATTTTTTCCACTGTTCCAGGAATGAAACATAGGGCCTTGAACATGCTAAGCAAGTGCTTTACCACTGAGTGACATCCTGAGTCCTCATTGATTTGTATTTCCATAGTGACTGTTGAACAGCTTCTCATGTGCTTATTGGCCACTTGTATATCTTTCTTGAAGAAATATCTATGCAAATACTTTTGCCTATTTTAAATTGTGTTTGTTTTTTTATTATTGAATTGAGAAAATTTGTTATTCTAGATACAAGTCCCTTATCACATACATTCTTTGCAAACATTTTTCTATCATGTGGTTTGTTTTGTTTTTGTAATAAGATTTGAGTAAGGAATGAGAACTTTAACTTCTATTTTATTTTATTGAGAAACAAATATCAATAAGACAGTTTCAAAGCTGATTAATAAGACATTTTCAATAATTAATACATTGTACATTGTTATCTTCTTATTGGTTATCCATAGTACAAGAAGCAGACAGGATATCCTGTCCAAACACTATTACTACAAATCTTTCTTATTGAATTAAGCGAAAGTAGCTGTGTATCTATCCTAACTATTCTGTATATACAAATACAAAATGGTCCTTCCTTCGTATCCCCTTTTTTTGTTTAGTCCTGTCAGAGATGAAAATTCTATTGGCATCTAAATACTATAGGTGCATGAATTCAGCAACACAATCCAACACAGTCCACAATAGTGGTGGGTTATCCGTAGAAGTTGTTGACTAAAACCTTTTACAGCTCAGCATATTAATATGGGAAAGCTTTAACTTTTAATAAAGTCCAGTTTGTTGATTTCTTATGCTTCTGGTGTTTTATCTTAGAAACTATTGTATAATCCAAGGTCATAAAATTTTTTCTCTTAAAGAGTTTTACAGTTTCAACATTTACATTTTAGCTTATTAATCCACTGGAGTAAATTTTTCTACATGGTGCAAGGTAGATTTCTTTTTTTCTTTCTTTTTTTTTTGCAATAGAGACAAAGGTCATTATTTTCCAAATATCACATCAGCAGTACTTTCTGTTTCACCTCACTTGGTAATATTTAATTACTTTATGATTCTCCTACTTCATTAGTTTCACCTCTGGTTCCCTGCTACTGAGTATTTTGTTAGTGTTAAATGGAGTTTATCAAGAACGTATTAGCCTTTGCACTTATAGAATGTGAGAATTGGGGAAAAGTGTATTGATCAGTCAGTCTAACCTTTTATTAGAAGAGAAGAACCCTTCAATATTTGTGAAGAATGGGGTTTCAACTTCTTGGACACCTTCAAAGATGGTTTGTTCACTAAAGTGTTCCTTGTACTACAATGCAGTAGTTACACTCAGGGATTTTACTAAATTTTATCAAGATAAAGTGTTTCAGAGGCAACAGGTTAGAGGTTTAAGTACATTATAAATTAAAAAGAGTTGGTTGCCCATATTTTGTTTGTATTATATCCCACAGTATTATAATTAAATGAGTGGACTCGTTTTACTAGTATAGTAAAAGAAATGATGTATCCCTAAGCAGTCCAGTTTAGTTTTTAAAAACTTAAATGAGGGGGCTGGGGAGGTGGCTCAGTGGAATAAGTGCTACCCTGGCCAGCGCAAGGGCCTGAGTTCAATCCCCGGTTCCACCAAAAAACAAAACAAAAAAACATAAATGATTAAAAAGTTTATCTTATTGAACTGGAATTTGCCTTTGGTAATGAGTTTCCATTTTATCAAAGTTCTTTTGAATTTCTAAGTCTAAAATTAAACTCAGTACTTCACCTGTATGCCTAGGCCTAGTAGTATGAAGAATCTTTTACTCTTTATGTAAATAAGAATTAAGCTGTTTTTGAGAACCATATCATTTTTGGGGCTCATTTTGAATGTATAAATGAAAATCTTTTTAATAAGAGTGTATTTCTCATTTGTTTGAAACACAAGAGTTTTGAAAGTTCCTTTGTACTTACCCTCTTGATAACTTACTAGCTATGTAACATTAGCTGAAACATCCAACTAAAAAAAAAATCTCTATTTTCTTTTTTACTGAATCAAGGTAATACCCCCATTTTTGCAGTTTTGTTGGATAATTAAATGAGGTATGTGCCTATATGTGCTCCAGACTTGAGCACAAATAAATGGAAATAAAGCTGTGAAAATAGACCTCTATTATAGATGCTTTTTTTGCTAGATTTACTTAGATATTAAATGCCTATTAAGTAGAGTCCAGCAAGTCCATACATTTTTATTTATTTAATTTTTATTTTTTGTATTTTAGTACAAGGTCTACAGGGTCTCTACGTAGATTGGACTCATAATGATCCACCTATTTTCAGCCTTCCAAAAGCTGGGATTACAGATGTGCACCACCACGCCAAGTCTCAATCAAGTCTCAGTGTGCCCTGTGGGTGAGGCCGGCACAGCAGGCTGGGGATCAAACCCCGGCCACTGCGTACTGCTTAAACAGGCGCTTTAATCCACTGAGCTATTTGGCTGGCCCCATACCTCTTTATAGTCTGGATTGATGGAAAAATTTCAAAAAAGTTTTTTTAATTTTTTTTTTTTTTTTTGGACTGGCTCAGCCTGCCCTAAGGGGCAGTGGTGCCAGGAGTCAAACTGTGGTCCCTTGTACCTGCCTAAGCTTGCCTAAGCAGGCACTTCAGACCACTGAGCTATCTTGCCAGCACCTTGATAGAAATATTCCAAACATGCAGAAAAGAATAACAATAGTAGAAAACTCATCCCACGTATCTTATACCAATTTAGTCATATCTGAACATTTTGCTTCAGATTTTATTTTAGAGTGAAACTAGTCAAACTGTGTATGTCTACTTCCCAAAGGAGACATTCTCCTGTATATATTTGTTTTCTTTTTTTCATAACTTTATTGAGAAATAGCAATGAAACGGTTTCAAATCAAATTGGTAGGACAGTTTCAATAATTAATACATTGCATACTGTCTTCCTATATATTTGTTTTCTTTAATAATGTAATTATTTTGCTTTTTTTTTTTTGAGACAGGATCTTGCTTTGTAGTTCAGGTTGGCCTTTAGCCTTTAGTTCACTTTATGTAGTCCAGGCTGGCCTAGAACTCATGGGAATCCTTCAGCCTCAGCCTCCTGAGTGCTGGGATTACAGGTGTGCCTCACTGTACCTGGCATGTTTTACGTGTTTTAAACTTTAGATATGTGCTGTATTGCAGTAGCATCTTGCAATACATTTTTTTCCCTCCTTTCCCCCAAAATATCTATTTGATGGCCACACTATATGTTACTCACTCATATTCCTCTCAGTGGCTAGTAGGTAGTTTCTAGTATTTATTATTAGACAGTACTGCATTGATCATTCCTGAATATTCTTCTTGGGAACATATATGACTTTTTAGAGAAAGGGGTGTGTGTGTGTGTGTGTGTGTGTGTGTGTTTCTGTGTGTTTCTGTGTGTGTGTCTGAAGGATATGTGCTGCTTCAACTTCAGAGAGTAATTTGACATTTAATAAAGTATAACTACTTTATTCTTTAAACTTGATTTTTAAAAATTTTTATTTAAACTTTATTCTTTTATTCTTGACATTACTGTCAAGAGTGTGAAAGTTTTACTTTCCTCACATTTCCACTAGCAGTTTTTTAGCATCACTAAAATGAGATTTATAAGGTTATATGTGGTAGGAAGTTTGTAATTTCTGCACTTTCTCTGGCCAGCTCTAGAATCACTTGTAATAGGGAAACATACTACCAAATGAATGGGTTCTTAGAACTCTGGCTTAGGATCTATGGCTGAGATGTTCAGGTATAAGGGCACTTAGTATTCATTTGAAGAGTTTAGTTGAAAATTAGTAAATTTTTATTTGGCAGTAATCATAGTCTCATAAACAGTGGTAATAATCTTCATTGCCTATATTTGATGAAGCTCTGAGTACAGAAATAAGGAAGAGTCTAATCTCTAAGAATTATAACTTAAAATAAAGAATACTGATATATTAATAAACTGAGGACACTTCATAATAAAATTAAACATATAAATAGTTAAATTTATGTGGCTTAAGATGTGAATATGGAATGATATCTAAGGCAGTTTAACTCAAAGTGAATATGGTTAAGTGTGGAATAATGAGTATTATCTGTACAGTTAATAAAGTTACATTCACCACTCACAAGCTATAGATAGAGATGGTATCAATTTCTTGGGTTAAGTAGCAAGTGTGTGAGCCACAGAGTAAGGATGCTTGTCATGACTTTACCTTGCTTGGACACTGGGCCTCACAAAGTTACTATAACTGTTTATAATTGAAAAAGAGTTTAACTTGCAAAAGTTTACT
Source organism: Octodon degus (assembly GCF_000260255.1). Taxonomy (NCBI): domain Eukaryota; kingdom Metazoa; phylum Chordata; class Mammalia; order Rodentia; family Octodontidae; genus Octodon; species Octodon degus. The sequence continues at coordinate 7,984,692 of NW_004524595.1, read as the reverse complement.
ATTAAGAGCCAATGGTGGGGCCGGGGAGATAGCTCAGTGGCATGAGTTGCCTGACTGGCATGAGCAAGGTCCAAGTTCGATCCCCAGTAAGAGCCAATGGAGGAGGGTTTGCTTAGCATGCATGAGGCCCTGGATTTAATTCCAGGCACTGAAAAAAATTTGTTTTTCTATTGAAAATATATTTCCTGTGAAGTTCCTGAATTATTAAAGTTAGGAATAACTTAGTTCGGGGACATTTATTTTGGTTTCAAATTTATCTATACTTTTGGTATTTTGAGAGATTAAGAATGATACATACTATATTGTTCAAAAGAAAGCTGTCTTGATTTTGTTTAAATTAAGAAAAGAGTATGGAAACATAGAAAACAGGGAAAGTGTTAAAAAGAAAGAAGGAGAAAAAAAACCCCAGAGAACAAGTAAACAAGTAACTATCCATTCCATTCATGGTACCATCCCTAGACAAAAGGTATTATTTTGGTGACCCTCTGAAAGTTACAGGCTAGATTTATTTATTTTTTTCACTTTTCTTTTTCTTTTCTTTCTTTTTTTTTTTTTTTTTTGGCAGAACCAGGGATTGAACTCAAGCCCTTGTGCTTGCCAGGGAAGCACTTATTCCACTGAGCCATCTCCCTGGCTCCTCACTCTTATTTTTTCTAAAGTAAGTAACTTGTCCTGTGTTGAGCCAGATCTTAAAAACAAAAGTAGAGAAAGCTCAGAAACTCTCAGTGAAGCTCCTCCAAGAAAAAAAAAAAATGTTCTTTTAATTCTTCCTCTATTCTTGTCCTAAAGCAGAGTCATAGCTTTTTTCCAGCAACTCTCCTTGTGCTGGCTGCTTGCTCAGCTGAATAGGCTGAGCCTTGCTCTGCATGGTATAAAGATGCAAGTGACATGGACCCTGACCTATGAAATAATGTTTTTTTTCATTATAAATGGGTTTTGCCTTTTGTATTTTTAATTTAAGGGAGGGGCAAAGATAAAAGTTCATTAAACTGTAAATGGAAATGATTGCCATTGCTGTTAACCGGGCTAAGCTAGTGGTCATACTTATGAAATAGCAGTAAGTAATTGTTGTAAAATTGGTCTACCCCTTTTAATTCTTTGAACCAGGAATTGAACTCAGGCCCTTGCACTTGCCAGGGAAGACCTTATTCCACTGAGCCATCTTCCAGGCCTTTCCCTTTTGAGTCTTAGTTTGATACCTGATCCTCTTCTTTCCTCTCCTACCTGTTGATGTCATCTTTCTCATTTTCTTTCTTATTACTTCTGATTATTATTATAACATCATTTTTCTAACCTTTATCCCAATATGCCTTCCTCTTCTATGGAGCTCTTTGTTTTCATATTTAAATATCTTTATATGCCAGAGTTTTACTCACACACCTTCTTTAATCACATATGCATACCATTTTGTTAAGACTGCACAGTGTTTTAATATCTGTTGAATCTTAATGGTTTAAAGCTAGTGTGTACCCTCTTCAATTACATACAGACCTCATGTTTTCTTATTAGCTTATAATTGTCTAATTGCACATTTTGACTATAGCTTTTGAAGGGATTTGAATTTGTACTTTTCATACTGTATTTTCTGTGACAGTCTTTCTTTTTTCTTTAGGATCTCTCATATGCTGTCAGATACCTGCTGCTTCTCACTGTTTCTGTCTTTGCACACTGTTTGCTCTCTTTCAGACTCATTCTATGTTGACCTTTTCTTTATGAACACATAAATTTCTTTTGTACCCTAAGCCTGTGTATTTTCTAAAGGCCAGGTTCTTTTTGAATTTCCTCTTTTGAAGGTTTCTCTCACAGTTATTTTTTTATATATATTTAGTACAGGGTCTCACTACACAGATAGGACTAGTAGTGATCCTCCTGTTTTCAACATCCTAAGCGCTGGGATTACATGGGTGTACCACCATACCTAGTCTCAGTCTTGTCTAAGTATGTCCCACTGGCAGGGCTGGCACAGCACGCTGGGGATTGAACCTGGCCCCTGTGTCCGCCTAAGCAGGCACTTTAATCCGTTGAACTGTCTGGCCAGCCCTTCTTTCATAGTTTTTTTTTTTCATAATTTTATTGATAAACAGATAGCAAGCAATGAGACAGTTTCAAATCAAATCGGTAGGACAGTTTCAATAACCAACACACTGCATATATTCTTCTTAGTGGTTAATTGCTGTACAAGATACGGACCTGAGATCCTATTTACAAACACCATTAGAACAAATCATTGTATTCATTAAGAGAGTGTAACTATATATCTATCCCAACCACTTTAAATACACAGATACAAAATGGACATTCATCTGTATACCCCTTTTTTTCTAAGTTCTGTTATTTGAATATTATAGGTGTGTAAACGCAGCAAAATATTCTAATCATAGGTTTTATATGTGAGGATCTTTTCACACTGAGGTGTTGCTGCTACTCTGAGAAATTAAAGATCATTTAAGTAAAAGAAAAGAAATACTGTATTTATATATCAGAAGACTAAATATTGATGAGATGTCACTTCTCTGTAAACTATTCTATATATTGTGGGGCAATCCCAGTCAAATCCCCACAGGATTCCCCTTATCCCCACTAGCTGCTACAAGCTATTCCTCAATTTCATATAGGAATGCAAAGGACCTAAACTCACCAAAACAACTTTTGTAAAGAAAGAAAAAGGTTTTAAGACTTACACTGTCTATCACCAAATCTTATTATAAAACTGCAGTTGCAATAAAAATGGTATGGATTGCAAGATGGGCAAGTATATAGAATCTAAGATTAGATCCACACATATGTTAAATTGATCCTTCCCCCCCACCCTCAGCCCCCCGGAACTGGGGATTGAACTCAGGCCCTTGCGCTTGCCAGGGAAGCGTTTATTCCACTAAGCCATCATCTCCCTGGCCTTTAAATTGATTTTTTTTTCATAATTTTATTGAGAAACAAATAGCAGTGAGACAGTTTCAAATCAAATTGGGGGAGCCTGGGCCTAGCTCAGTCCTTTAAGTGGCTGCTTCCACAAAGCTGTCAGCCTCAGGTGTCTGGAGTTCGAACCTCACAACTCTCCCGCTGGCCAACGTGCCCTGGAGGCATGCGAGGAACAAAAAAAAAAAAGGGAAATCAAATCAAATTGGTAGGACAGTTTCAATAATTAACACATTGCATACATTCTTCCTAGTGGTTTAAATTGATTTTTGATAAAGGTACCAGAGTAGTTCAGTGACAAGGGTAGTCTTTTCGACAGCTAATACTGGAACAATTAGATATCCATGTAGAAAAAGAAAACAAAAGAAAAAAAATCCTTCAAATGGATTTTAGAATTAAATGTAATACCTAAAACAGTAACACTTCTAGAAAGAGAATATTATAAAATCCTTTGTGACCTTGAGGTAGAGATTTCTTAGACTCACCAGAGAGTGCGTGATTTAAAAAGGAAAAAAAGATAAGACCTTGTCAAAACTAAGAACTTCTGATTTTTAAAAGACATTGAGAATGCAAGAAAACATCTAATAGAGAAATGTAAATCTAAACCACAAAGATATGTCATTGTATACTCACTAAGATGATTAGAATTAAAATGCTTGATAATAACAAATGTTGTTGAGGATGTGGAGAAATCAGAACCCCTAAGTACCAAAACCAATATGGTCAGTTATGAAGAAACCTGGTAGTTTCTTAGGTGATTAAACATGGAGTTAAAAATGGTCTAACAGGACTAGGAATTTCTGCCAACTTCCGGGAACCCCCAGACCCAGTCCCAGCCCAGGTCCGGTGAGTGTGTGGAGAGCTTCCTGCTACCCTGCGC
>NW_004524595.1:7933620-7952622 GCF_000260255.1 Octodon degus | reverse complement strand
TCTGTTCCTGGACTATCTGGGTGGTTCCCCTACACTCTCTGCAGGGATTGCAGCTGCAGGGTTTCACCCCAGGCCTGTATGCCAGGCCTGAGCTGAGTCTGGAGAGGACAAAGTGGAGTAGCGGGGAGAGGCTTCTCTCCCACTACTGGGCCTGGGCTAGGACTGGATCGGGGTTTCCCAGAACACGACAGAAATTCCTACTCGGTGGGCGGGGGGGGGGTTACTATGGAGTGGTGGGGGGCGTCAGAAGGGGGTCAAAGAGGGTCTTACCCACGCTGTGCCTCGGCTGGGACCAGTAGGTCCCGGCGGCACAGAGTAGCCAGAAGCTCTCCCACACACTCACCGGGCCTGGGTAGGACTGGATCTGGGGGTTCCGGAGCGTGGCAGAAATTCCTACTTGGTGGGCGGAGTGGGAAGGTGCTGTGGAGTGGTGGGCAGTGTCCCAAGGGGGTGGAAGAGAGACCTAGTTTCTTAAGGAGTCTCCACATTGATTTCCATAATGGTTGTACCAGTCTACAGTCCCACTAGCAGTGGAAAAGGGTTCCCTTTTCCCCACAGCCTCTCCAACATTTGTTGTTGGTTGATTTCTTTATGGTAGCCATTTTTTCTGGGGTGAGATGGTATCTCAATGTTGTTTTAATTTCCATTTCACAGATGGCTCGTGATGTGGAGCATTTTTTCATATATTTATTCACTTTTTAATTTCATCCTCTGAGAAGCATGTGTTCATCTCGGATGCCCATTTCTGGATTAGGTCTTTAAATTTAAGGGTCCTAATGTTTTTGAGTTCTTTATAAATTCTAGAGAGCAGACCTTTGTCTGAGTGCTTATTAGTTAAGATTTTTTCCAAATTTTTGGATTGCCTTTTTCACTTTGTTGGTAATTTCTTTTGATGTGCCAAAACTTCTCAATAAGAGTTGGTCCTAGTTGTTAATTCTTTCAAGTGTTACCTGTGTGATTTGATTTTTGTTTATGAACTCTTTGCCTACTCCTATGTCTTCTAGAGTTCCTCTTACTTTCTCTTCCAGGAGATTTAGTGTCTCTGCTTTAATGTTTAGATCTTTAATCCATTTTGGCTTTAGCTTAGTGCATGGTGATAAACCTGGTTCAAGTTTTAGATTTCAGCATGTAGAGAGCCAGTTTTTTCAGTGCCATGTGTTAAAGAGGCTATCTTTCTTCCAGTAAGTGTGTTTGGCCCCTTTGTCGAAGATCAGGTGGCTGAGTGTGTTTGTAGAGGCTTCTGCATCTTTTAATCTATTCCATTGTTCCTCAGGTCTGTTTTTTTGCCAATACCATGCTGATTTTATCACAGTAGCCTTGTAGTATAATTTCAAGTCAGGAATTGTAATGCCTCCTACCTTGTCTTCATTGTCCAGGCTTGCCTTTGCTATTCTACATCTTTTCTGGTTCCAAATTAATTTTAGGAATGATTTCTGTAGGTCTGGGAGGTATGTTGATGGTAGCAACAATTTTGGGAGTGTGGCCATCTTCACGATGTTGGTTCTTCCTATCCAGGAGCATGGAATATCATTCTATTTTCTGAAATCCTCTATGATCTTTTTTTCAGAGTACTGTAATTTTCTATGAAACGATCTTTGACTTCTTCAGTTAAGTGAATTCCAAGGTACTTCGTTTTCCTTGGTGGTACTGTAAAAGGTATTGTTTCTCTAATTTTCCTCTGTGTTATCTGTGTAGAGGAATCCTATTGACTTTTGAGTATTCAGTTTGTATCCTGCTATGCTATTGAATTTGTGTATCAATTCTAGTAGCTTCTTGGTGGATTTGTTTGGTTCTTCCAAGTAAAGTCTCATGTCATCTGCAAATAATGATAATTTAAATTCTTCCTTACCTATTCTTATTCCTTTTATTTCTCCTTCTTGTCTAATGGCTTTTGCTAATGATTTCAAAACTATATTGAATAAGAAGGGTGACAGAGCACAACCTTGTCTTGTGCCAGATCTGAGAGTAAAAGATTTCAGTTTATCCCCGTTTAGAATTATATTACCTGTTGAGTTGTCATAGACGGCTTTTATCAAATTAAAGCAGAGGCCTTCTATTCCAATTATCTATAGAACTTTGAATATGAATGAATGTTGGACTTTGTCAAAAGCCTTTTCTGCATCAATTGAGATGATCATATGGTTTTTAAATTTTGCTCTATTGATATAGTGTATTACATTTATGGATTTTTGAATATTGAAGCATCCTTGCATCCCTGGAATGAATCCTACCTGGTCATGGTGTATGATCATCTTGATGATTTGCTGCATTCTGTTTGCTAGGATTTTACTGAGGATTTTTGCACCTGTGTTCATGGGGGAGATTGACCTGTAGTTCTCTTTCTTAGTTGTGTCTTTCCCTGGTTTTGGTATGAGTATAATACTTGCCTCCAGGAATGATTTTGGGAGAACTGTTTTTTTCAATTTCATTGAAGAGTTTGAGAAGTATAGGGATTATATCTTCTGTAAATTTCTTGTAGAATTCAGCTGTGAATCCATCGGGACCTGGACTTTTCTTTGTTGACAGGCTCTTTTTTAACATTTTGCATTTCATAGGCTGTTATTAGGTTATTGAGAGTTGTTATATCTTCTTGATTCAATTTTGGGTAATTTATACATTTCTAGGAATCCATCCATTTCTTCTGTATCTTCTATTCTTTGAGAGTAAATATTCTCAAATTCGCTATTGATAATGTTCTGAATTTCTACTGGGTCTGTGTTGATTACACCCTTTTCATTCTTTATTGCTTGTATTTGAATTTTTTTCTTTCCTCTTTTTGATGAGGTTAGCTAGGGGCTTATCGCTTCTATTTAATCTTTCAAAGAACCAGCTTTTTGATTCGTTAATTCTTTGAACTGTTTTGTTCATCTCAATTGAGTTAATTTCTGCTCTAATCTTTATGATTTCTTTTCATCTTCGGGCTCTGGGTTTGCTTTGCTCTTCCTTTTCTAGATGTTGGAGGTGAAGCATTAGGGTGTTTATTTGTTCTTGTTGTGTTTTCCTATTGTGTGAGTTCCCCCTGAGAACTGCTTTCATCGCATCCTGTAAATTCCGATAAGTTGTGGTTGAATTTTCATTGAATTATAGATATTGTTGAATTTCTTGTTTAATTTCATCTGTGGCCCATTGATTGCTGAGTAGGGTGTTGTTTAATTTCGATGTATTTAGGGTTGTTTTCCTGGTTTCTTTTGTTGTTTCTTTCCAGTGTCATTGCACTGTGGTCAGATAATGTGCATGGGATAATTTCTGTTTTCTTGCATACACTTATGCATGACCGATGGACTAGTATGTGGTCTATTTTAGAAAATGACCCATGTGCAGCTGAAAAAAATGTGTATTCCCCTGTGGTTGGAACACTCTGTACGTGTGCACTAAGTTCATTTGTTCCAAGCTCTGGTTCAATTCTGCTACTTCTCTGCGAATGTTTTTTTTTTTTCTAGTTGACCTGTCTTTCTGGGATAATGGGGTATTAAGGTCTCCTGTTAAGATCGTGGTATTGGATATTAGATTTTTCTTGTCCATTAAGATTTGCTTTATATGGTTGTGTGTCCCGTGTTTGGTGCGTAAATATTTATGAATGTTACCTCTTCCTCTTGTATTTTTCCCCTAACCAGTATATAGTGATCTTCTTTATTTCACTTGATCATTGTTGGTTTGAAGTTGAGACTGTCTGAGAATAGGATTGCTACCCCTGCTTTTTTCTGAAGTGCTGGGGCATGTAATATTGTGTTCCATCCTTTGACTTTCAGCCTATGGATGTCTTTATGAGTTAAATGTGTTTCTTGTATATAGCATATTGTTGGATTTTGTTTCCTAATCCACTGTGCCAGTCTATTTCTTTTGATTGGTGAATTGAGTCTATTTACATTGATGGTTAGAATTGAGATGTATTGACTTACGATTAATATGTTATTTACCTGTTGTCATTTACTCCTTTTCTCCTGTGTTTAATTGCTTGCCCTATTTAGTTGCTTACTTCTAATCTCATTCGTGGAGTTCTGATCATTTTGGTCTCTCTGTAAAACATCTTTCAGTAGTCTGTGTAAGTTTGGCTTTGTCATGATGAAATTCTTTAGTTGCTCTTTGTCATGGAAGTATTTCACTTCTCCATCAAACTTGAGTTTTGCAGGGTATAGTTGTCTGCTCTAGAATTTGTTTTCATAGAGGACTTGAAGTACTCTGCTCCATGCTTTTCTTGCCTTCATGGTTTGTGAAGAGAAGTCGGCTTTAATTCTGATGGATTTTCCTTTGAATGTGATCTGCTTTCTTTCTCTGGCGGCTTTCAGTATGTTATTCTTGTGCTGGATTTCTGGGATCTTGACTATTCCATATCTCGGTGTGTTTTTAATTTGGTTGAAGTTATTTGGCGTTCTGTATGCTTCAGTTACCTGAATTTTAGATTGTTTCCTCATATTTGGGGAGTTTTCTGCTATTACTTCTGCCCATATTCTTTTTATATCATTTGTGTTGACTCCTTCTTTCTCATTGATGGCCTATTAGTCTCACATTGTTCATCTTTGCGTCATCTTGCAGGGGATGGATTATTTTTTCCTCCATCCTAGTTGTTTTTAAGAGATCCTTTATTACCTTTTCACTAGCTGCACCAATGTCTTCAAGATCTGAAACTCTGTCTTCACTTTCGCTCAAAGGTTTTGCAGACTTGTGATTGAGAGTTTAAGTTTCTCTGTATCTCTTTGACTCTGCTTCATGCAGTCTATTTCTTTCCTATATTGCTCCTTCAAGGAATCTGTCATTTTTCTTATCGCCTCTATTTTTTTTTATCAATATCTTCTTTAGAAGCTGTTATTAATTCTTTTTTTTTTCCTTTCCGGAAACAAGGATTGAACTCCGGCCCTTGCGCTTGCCAGAGAAACACTTATTCTACTGAGCCATCTCCCCGGCCCCATTAATTCTTTTACTGCAGAGTTTTTTTCAGATTGGGTTTCCTCCATATGTTTCTATATTTGATTCATTACTTCAGATGGTATGAATTCAGATATTTCTTTTTTTATTTCAGAAATTAATTCTGCTCTGAGTTCCTCTATACCTTTCTGCTGTTTTTTCTTTACTTCTGATGATGTTAATTCATACATTTATGTTGAGCTAGTGTCCTCTGCATTTGTTCTGGATGGGCATTGGGTTTCCCACACATGTTTCTGTATTTGATTCTTTACCTCAGATGCTATGCATTCAGAGATTTCTTTTTTTATTTCAGAATTAATTCTGCTCTGAGTTCCTCTATACCTTTCTGTTGTTGTTTCTTTACTTCCAAGGCTGTTAATTTATTCATTTCATCTGAGCTAGTGCCCTCTGCACTTGTTCTGCGTGGGCCCGAGGCCTGAGATTGCATTTTACTCCTTGTCTTTTGTCATTTGGTGTAGCACTCACCTCTGACCTTTGGTGTAGAGCTTTGGTGCAGTTATAACCTTAGTACCTACTGAAATTTGGGTAGAGATCTATTAACTTTGAGTTTATCCAATTATCCCTGGCCTGGGTCTAGCTGTTACATTGAGGTCCTTCCTGTTGCAGCCCTTAGAAGTGAACCTGTTGTGCCCCTCTGTAACAACAGTAAACCTGTGGTGCCCCTCTTTTGTGCCCCTGGCCTAGGGGCACAGGGGAGTGCAGAAGCTTGCAGAGGTGAGCGCAGAAGCTCTGGCACACACTAGCTTGGGCTGGATCTGGGGGTCCCAACAGCGATGCAGAAGTTCTGACTCAGCCGGTTTGGTGGCAGGGACTCTAGACGGGTGGAGGGGTCCTGAGGGCGCAATAGAGTGTCTCACACAGCGTTCCTGAGTTTTGGTTCGGAGAGATCCCATGGATACAGGGAAGCCGGAAGCTCTCCCATTGACTCCTCAGGCCTGGACTGGGCTGGATCTGGGTGTCATGATAGTGTCACAGAAGTTCTTACTTGGTGGGCTTGGGGGTGGGGGCTCCAGAGGGGTGGAGGGGTATCGATGGCGCGGTAGAGGGTCTGACTCACGTGGTGTTCCTGAGTTTTGGTCCGGAGGGATCCTGCGGGTTTAAGGAAGCCAGAAGCTCTCCCACACACTCGCCGGGCTAGGGCTGGGCAGGATCTCCATTTTGAAACATTTCAACTCATGAAATATATGCTTATATTGCTGGGTTTTTTTTTTTTCCATCTCATTTGAGGTGGTCTTTATTTTCAGTCTGTTGTTTCTCCATTTCACTGTCATGGGAACTTTTTAGGTCACACAGCCAGCACCAGAGTCATCATCATGATGATATGATGGTCATCTTCACCCACGCACACCACTCTTCCATTATGAAAATGTATTTTAACATAATGGATTATCATCATCTGATGGTGATGATTTTCTTTTCTCTTCCTCCATAACTTACAAATCTGTTTTTCAAATGCTGTTATACTGAACTGGGCTACTTCTACCAGAAAAATCAAATGAAAACTCTTTCTAAGGTACATCCTGGATTGGTATAGATATACCCTCTGTGATGTTCAGGTACATACATACCCCAAGCATATTAGTTGGGGCATCATGTGTGTGTAAGTCCTGGTTTGACACTTTTGCATGCATGCACTCACCTTGGCTTTCATGTACCACATAGGTAAATACGAAGATTGCTTCCTGTTTTCCCTAGGTGCAAAAATTGAGATGCACAGCTGGTTACACTAAAGTAAAAATTTATAGTAGAAAACTGAAGGATGTGTTTGTGAAACCCTGTGCTCTTTGGATTTAAACAATATTTCTTTGTTTTGGGCTGGAAAGCTTTGAACTATTCTCCTTTAATTCTTCATGAAGTGTACAATAAAATTTTGTGAACCGTAGTCACTCTGTTGTGCTGTAGACCTCTATAATTTTATTCTTTGTCTAAAACAGTTTTATTATCTCACTTCCTTCTGTTCATCTTCCTATTATCTTTCCTATCCTCTAGTGACCACTATTTTGTTCATTACTTCTATCAAATCAACATTTTTATATTCTATATACACATGCAAACCTATGATATTTGTGTTGCTGTACCTGCTTATTTCAATTAATACAATTCTTCCAGTTCTACCCATTTGTTTAAGTTGCTAGGTTGTCATTATTTTTATGTCTGAATAATATTCCATTTGTAAAACCACATTTTCTTTATCCATTCACCAGTTGATGCATACCCTACGTTGACTCTATAAGTTGGCTATTGTGAATAGTACTGCAACATGGGAGTACAGATATCTTTCATATATTGCTTTCATTTCATTAGTGGGACAGCTAAATAATATGGTTATTGTATTTTCAATTTTTTGAGGAAACTCTAATGCTTTTCATAACAGCTGATTTAGTGTGTAGGGGGTCCCCTTTTCTCCAGATCTTTGCAATAGCTTGCTATCTTTGGTCTTTTTTTTTTTTTTTTAAATATAATAGCTATTTTAACTGGAATAAGATGATAGCTAGCTCATTATGATTTTGATCTGGATTTCCCTAATGATTAGTTGTGAATATTTTTATGCATTTGTTATTTGTATGACTTAAGAAATTTCTGTTCAGATAGTAGTATTTGCCCATTTTTAAATTGGACTATTTGGTTTTTTCATTTGAGTTTTTTGAGTTTCATATATATTCTATTAATCTCTTATTGGGTGATCAATTTATAACTATTTTCTCCCTTTCTGCAGGTCATCAGTTCATTCTGTTCATTGTCCCTTTTGTCGTGTAGAGGTTTCTTGGTTTGATATTATCCCATTTGTCTATTTTTAGCTCTTGGAGTCTTTCCCCCAAAATTATTTGCCTAATACCAATATATTGAAGTATTTCTTCAGGTTTTTTTTTCCCTAGCAGTTTTACAGTTTGGGATGTTACAATTAAGTCTTTTATCCATTATGAGTTGGGTTTTGTATGTAGTGAAAAATAAAGGAATAGTTACATTTTCTGAATATCCAGTTTTCCTAGCACTATTAATTGAAGAATACCTTTTCTTTTTCTTTTAGTACATGATTTCTCAAATTTCCCCACATTCAAATTGATAAGGACTTTGGCAGCATTTACATTGAATTCTAATCTTGCAGAAAATTTATTTCTAAGTCAGTAAACCATAAAGCCAGGACAAAGCATTATTTATGCTTCATGAAAACAGTTGTGTTGGTGAGGCACAAATTGCAGAACTATTGAAATTACCAGAACTATTGAAATTATTGGACAAAGCTTTGAAGATAAACCAATCAATTGATAGATGAAGTCTTGTACAGCATATTATTGAATTTTGCTTCCTAATCCACTCTGCCAGTCTATTTTCTTTTTTTATCCTTTCTCAGGTTTATTTGTATAAAGAGCACAGGACACCAGCACCCTACAGATGGCACTCTAGGGGTCACACCAGTCCTTCTGTTTTTACATCAGCAAATAAGAGGCTTTTACTGTGGAGCCTTCATGGGGGCCCAGGCTCCTTTGGGGGCCTGGGCACCTTTGGGAGCCTGGGTTGGAGCAGAAGCTGGAGCCTGGGCCTTGGCTGGAGCAGAAGATGGAGCCTGGGCCTTGGCTGGAGCCTGGGCCTTTGGTCAGCAAGGCCTGTGAACGTTGGCAATGCAGGCAGAGATAAGCTTCCCAAGCTTGGGGTGGGCAATGTAGGTAAGTCGAGCGAGCCTGCAGTTTATTCCCTTTGGAATGATCTTGGGCTTGACCTCTTTGAGCTTGACAAGGGTCTTTATAGTCTCTGCATGTGCATTCATGGCCTTGGCATTGTTTGCTTGCATCTTCTTGAAGCTTTTTGTTGTAGCACCCATTAATTGAAAAGCTTATCCTATCTCTAATGTATGTGTCTTAATTATACATTCATCATTCCTGGAACAAAAATAGTTTACCCCCCACAAGTTAAAGAAGAAGAGGTTTATTTCAGCTCATAGTTGGCAGAGATTCATTTCATAATCAGCTGGCTCCAAGGCAAGGCAGAATAGCATAGGAACATTATAGAGGCCAAATGGTTCATCTCAAGGAAGGAAGGATTAACAGATCAAAGGAGGAGGAAATATATATCCTTCCAGGCCACACCTCCAGTGACCTACTTCTTACCACTAGGTCTAACCTTCCAACATCATTCCCAGTTGTAAACCTATCAGTGGACCAATCAGTTTATGAGTATTAATACCCATGATCCAGTCACCTTACAAAAGCCCCACCTACGAGTGCATGATGCTCTGTGGGAGGTGCTTAATTTAAATTATAACAATATGTTTGGTCTATTGTTGGCTATAGGTATCTAAATTTATTTTTGGGTTCTCTGTTCTACTCTATTGTTAATGTGTTGGTTTTCATCCTAATACCATGTAGTTCTGGTTTCTATAGCTTTTGTAGTATGTCTTGAGGTTAAAGATTGTGATATTTCCAACTTTTTGTTCTTTTTGTCTAAGATTGCTTTGGCCATTCCATAGTCTTTTGTGGTTCCATATGAATTTTAAGGCTGTCTTTTATGTTTCTATGAAGAATACCATTAGTATTTTGATAGAGATTAGATTCAATCTGTAAATTGCTTAGAGTAAGTGAGCATTTTATTTTTATTATCTGTCTCTCATCTGAGTTTATCATAAAAGAGAAACTATATTATTTAAGATGTGTGTCAGACTTATTTCACTTAACGTTGTACTTTCAAGTTACACCTATTTTCCTACAAATGCCACAAGTTTATCTAAAAATTAACTCTTCTGCATCATTGGGAATGTAGGCTGCTACAATCACTATGGAAATTCTGCAGAAAACTACAAATACAAATTCCATTTGTCCCCCTCTTCTTTCATACAGTTTTGAACCTAAAGTTCATTTTATCTGCTGTAACTGTGGCTACTCCTGTTTACTTTTGGTTCTGTCTTTGGTTCCTATTTCTTCATGTTGAGTCCATCTGTGTCTTGACTGGTAAGTGGATTTGTTTTAGCCCATTGGTTAGATCTTCATATTTGCATCCATTCGTCAGTCTAAATATTTTGATTGCCTAGATGGGAAAATGGTGGAGTGAAAAATTTTCCTCTTGCATTCCCACATTTCTAAATCCTGTATCTTTAAAAATATAACCATAAAGCTTTATTAATCTTTTCATAATCAATTTTAAAATTACAGTTGAATTCTATCATTAGCAAAGACACAGCTGTGACATTCAGTACATATTAGCTGTAAGTCAAAATCTGGATGTCTTAATGTTTACACCATAATTGTAGATGTCTTTTCTAGGGTTAAGGATAGTGCACAATTGGTCCTTATGATAATAGCCAGTTTGGCTAGCTGATTTGCTTGATATTATGGTGGCGGGTCACATAATTGTTATTTTCCTGTGAGCTGGCACTCAGATTACCTTAGTGACATTAACAATACTAGAGTACATTCCCAAGGAACTTAGTTGCTGGGCTAATTATACTGCATCCTCCCTTCCCAAATTAAACAATATGGTTGGATCTTGGAATGGAAAGGACTGTAGTTGGGCATGCCCAAAGTATATCAGTGGAAAGCAACTAAAGAGATCTTGTATACAAGCAACAAAATCTTTACATTATAAATGTCCACAAACCTTAGTACAAATTAAAATGAAAAATAGGGCCAGCTAGATAGCTCAATGGACTAAGGACTGAGGTTCAAGCCCTAGTACCACATGCCATACTGAACCAGCCACCATGACTGGGCATCGTGGTACATGCCTGTAATCCCAGTGCTGGGGAGGCTGAAAAACAGGAGGCTCACTGAGTCCAAGCTGCATAGTGAGACCCTGTACCAAATACATTAATAATAAATAAATAAATAAAATAAGAACATAATAATGTGATTTCCCTTTTTCATTTCTAAGTGCATGGATTTGGTTCTTTCCTTATCTTGGTAAAGTTAGCTAAGGGTTTGTTTTCTTTATTCTTTCAAAGAAACTCCAATTCATTGATTGTTTTATTTACTCAGTCTTATTTTTATTAATTTGTGTTTTAAGGTTTATAATTTCCTTCCTTGAACTAGCTTTGAATTTGGATTGTTGTTGTTGTTGAGTTTTTTTCCCATAATTTTATTGAGAAACAAATAGCAATGAGACAGTTTCAAACCAAATTGGTAGGACAGTTTCAACAATCAACACATTGCATACATTCTTCCTAGTGGTTAATTGATCAGATTGTTGTTTTAAATGAGACCTTGAGGTACATTATTAGCTTATTTATTTGCTATTACTGTGCTTTTCTGATATGAGAATTCACCACTGTTAAATTCGCCCTTAGGACTGTTTTCACTGTATCTTATAGGTACAAGAATGTTGTGCTAGTATCATCATTTGATTGTAGAAAATGTCTACCTTCTTCATTAATTTCTCCTGTGACCCATTGATTATTTGAGAAGTTACTGTTTAATTTCCTTGTGTTTGCATAGTTTCTGTGGATGCTTTTGTTACTGATTTCTAGTTTATTTACACTGTGACCTGATAGTGTGCATAGAATAATTCTGGTTTTTTTTTATTTATTAAGTATGCTTTTTTGGGGGGGCCTGGGCCTAGCTCAGTCCTTTAAGTGGCTGCTTCCACAAAGCTGTCAGCCTCAGGTGGCTGGAGTTCGAACCTCACAACTCTCCTGCTGGCCAAACGTGCCCTGAAGGCATGCGAGGAACAACAACAACAAAAAAAATCCTTAAGTATGCTTTTTGGGCAATTATGTGATCTGTTTTGGAGAAGATCCATGTGCTGCTGAGAAGAATTGTTGGGAGCCCCTCTTGGTCCTCATCTTGGTCCAAGAAGTTTATATTTGTAATCTGAAAATATGTTATTGGAATCTCTCAAGTTAATTCCAGTCTACCTCTTCCACTGCAACCCACAACAAGAATAAAGACACTAAGATATATTTATAGTTATGGGGATCCAAGAGGTCCTAAGTCCAGCCATGGTGATATCTATTTGAAACAAAGGCCTCCACCCAAAGGTGGGGCTTGGGTTTTATTTAGTCACAAAGAAGGAGTGACTTATGGATGAATGACTGAGAATTGCAGGAAGTAGGTGAGTACTGTGAGCTGGGCTAGGTAGGAGGCCTGCATTTATCTCTGCGATATGCAGAGAGAAAGATATGCAGAAAAAGTAATTTGTATTATATTATTGAGATAGTGTCTAATGTTTTGGGGTCCAGTGTGTCAGCTCTGATGTGTAATCTTTCAAGCTCCAGGAAATCATAGCCTCTGTCTTGAGGCTTGATCCCAGCCAACAGTGTGAAGCATTGGTTCTTCATCTTGTCTTGACCTGGCACATATTAAAGAGTAGCAGGTGTGAGTTATCAGGGAAACACACATGCCATCTTTAAAGACTACCACCAGCATCTCGGCTAGACCAACATGCACTGCTTAAAGCCAATTGAAGGGATAAGAAGAAGTCCTAGCCAGCTCTGTACCTATCAATACATGGAAATAGGGTCAGGGGCACAGCTGAAATGGAAAGGATTGCTCTTTCAAGGAGAGTCACGCAGGTGGTCCTCCACAAAAAATGTATATTCTGTTGTTTGAAAGAACATTCTGTAGATATCTATTGTTTGAAGGCTTATTTCAACTCTGATATTTCTTTGTGAAGCCAGAGGGAATAAAAAAGAATTGAGCCCTCCATTGACCTGGTACCACACAGCTGATGAGAGAAATCTAAGATATGCCCCTCCCTCCCTCCACTGATGAGACTCAGCGTACAGGGACCTAGGGGAACGCCAGTGACACAGTAGCACTGTGACTAAGGCACACATGATGCACAGGCAGAACTAGAGGCATGGTAATATCCCATGCATCATTAGCAATATGAGCCAGCTGGTGATCTCTAATCTTCTTGTTTTAATCTACTAGTCCTCTTTCTCTCTTTTGTCAACTGTCTCTCTTGACTTTATGATACTTTCATGCAAGCAAACTTTGTCTTGCTCTGGTTCACTTCAAAACTCCTAGGCCTTCCCTTCCAATCTTTTTCTCCTGTGCCATGCAATTACCCAAAACCTGGATGTTTTTCCTATACCTTCCAACTTTGCTCCTATTATATTTAACCTCCTTAATCTCTCCATCCTACTACCTAGCCTCCTGATGCCCCCCCCCAACAGGTTAAAATCACTCCACTAAGAAGAAAATCATTGCGTACAAACTCCTGGTTGGATTATATTTCTGTAGACCTTCCTCCTACTGTTATAGATATCAGGCTCTTAGTTATCAGTTTGTCAATAGCCAGACTGTACTTGGGTCTATTGTTATTGCCAGTTAAACTACTTTAATCACAATGTCATATACTTTATAACCAGTTATCCCCCCTGTATGAAAACACGGTGATTATAAGGTGTCATAACCATCACCATAGTCCACTACCAAAGGAATGGGCTCTTAAGTCAAGTTGATAGCAACTCCTTAGACTTAGCATATTGGGAAGGTAAGTTCTTGAAATCAACATAAAAATCAAGAACTACTTAAAAGACAACTGGAGGAACAGACACCTCCTAGGAAAATCTCAAAACCAGTAATAAGACTATCTAACATAAATCTACAAGCATCAACACAGAAAACAAAATAAAATAGAAAACAAGATGAAGAAGCAAACTGCAATCCTAAACATCCAGCCCATGCAGCACAAGTCCAAAACACCAAGAGATAGAGGAAATTGGAAGCCAACAAATGAAACTTTCCGAAGTTATAGCAATAGAAAACTGATTGAAAGAGACAGAGGGTCACTTTGTACTTTTTAAGGGAAAAAACAAATGGAAGAGACTACAGAAAAAATAATCTCTAAGGTGCAAAGAGAAATGACTATAACAATACAAGACATTAAAGCAGGCACAGGTAAAGAAATAGACTATAGTGAGACCCTGTACACCCTGTACTAAATACATTTAAAAAAAAAAAAGGAATAGACTAGCTCAGGAAAATTATGGAAACCATGAATGCCAAACATAGACAAGAAATGGAATCAATGAAACAGATCCAGACAGAAAAGCCAGAGATTAGAAATTCCATTGAAAGTATATGCAGCAGACAGAATGAAGGTAAAGATTAAATATCACATCTAGGAGACAGAGATGTGACTAGCAATCAGGAAAAGAAAGATATCTTTTTTTTTACCATAATTTTATTGATAAACAAATAGCAATGAGACAGTTTCAAATCAAATTGGTAGGACAGTTTCAGTAATTAACACATTGCATATATTCTTCCTAGTGGTTAATTGCTGTACAAGATGCGGACATGATATCCTAACACCATTAGAACAAATCATTCTATTCATTAAGAGAATGTAACTATATATCTATCTTAACCACTTTGAATACACAGATACAAAATGGACATTCATCTGTATCCCCTTTTTTAGTTAAGTTCCATTATTTGAATATTATGGGTGTGTAAACTCAGCAAAATATTCTAAAAGAGTCCAGTAGCCCATAATAACATTGGGTCTTCCGCTTAACTGGCAGTGTCAGAAATTGTTGATCTGAGTCCCCTACAGCTCAACATAACAGCATGGCTTTACTTCTTATATTTCATTTTTATACTTTTCTGCTGGATGGTTAAGACCAAGGTAAAGCAGGACCTGTATAACAAGAGTTGCAGCTTTTGGGTCTGATAAGGTAAGAAAGATATCTTAAAAATTGCAAGATACATGAAAAATCAACCCAACAGCTATAGGATGATGTAAATAACAACATAAGATTGTTTGGAATTGGTGAGAAAGCTGGAGACAGCAAAAAAACTATTAAAAATCTCTTCACAAAAATAATGGTGAGGGGCTGCGGAGATAGCTCAGTGGTCTAAATGCCTGTCTGGTATGCACAAGGACCTAGCTTTGATCCCCAATACTGCATGCAGTGCCTGGCCCAAGCTGCCATGCTGGCCAGAAACCGGGCAAGGTGATGCAGTCTATAATTCCAGTGCTGTGGAAGCTGAGACAGGAGGATCGCTGTGAGTTTGAGCTGCACAGCAAGACCCTGTATCAAATAAATAAAAGTAAATTAATTTTTAAAAAAAGTCAAAGGATGGAAAACAATTCTCCATGCCACAGGAACCCAGAAAAAAGCAGGGGTAGCTATTCTATTTCCAGACAATGCAAAGTTGAAGCCAAAACTGATTGAAAGAGACAGAGGGTCACTACATTCTTTTTTTTTTTTTTTTAAATGGAGCCAGGGCTTGAACTCAGGCCCTTGCACTTGCCAGGGAAGTGCTTATTCAACTGAGCCATCTCCTCGGCCCCACTACATTCTTTTTAAGGGAAAATTCCAAGAAGAGATAATAATCATAAATATCTATGCACCAAACATAAGTTCACCCATACACATAAAACAAATACTAATATATGAAAAACCAAATAAGCACTAACACAGTTTAGTGAGGGACCTTATTTCCCCACTCTCAGAAATAGCATAACTAGACAAAAAAAAAAAAAAAAAAAAAAGAAAAAAAGAAAAAGAAAAAAGTATACCAAGCCTGTGAACAAATGAACTTGGTAGATGTCTTGAGTGTTCTACACCAAAACATCAGCACACATTCTTCTCAGCTGCACATGGGATATTCTCCAAAATTGACCATGTATTAGCTAACAAAACATGTTTAAGTGGATGTAGAGGAATTTAAATTATCCCATGCATACCATCTGACCACAGCACAGTGAAACTGGAAATTAATGCAAAGGGAAACACAAAAACTACATAAACACATGGAAATGAAATAACAACCTTTTGAACAACCAGTGGGTCCCGGGGAAAATTAAGCAGTATATACAATTGAACAATGCTGATACAACATACCAAAACTGATGGGACACAATGAAAGCTGTTCTTTTTTTTTTTTCTCCAAAATTTTATTGATAAACAGCAATGAGACAGTTTCAAGTCAAATCGGAAGTACAGTTTCAACAAATAACACACTGCATATATTCTTCTTAGTGGTTAATTGCTGTACAAGATGCGGACTTGAGATCTTATTTACAAACATCATTAGAACAAATCATTTTATTCATTAAGAGAATGCAACTATATATCTATCCTTACCACTTTGAATACACAGATACAAAATGGACATTCATCGGTATACCCCATTTTTTCTAAGTTCCGTTATTGAATATTATAGGTGTGTAAACTCAGCAAAATATTCTAAAAGAGTCCAGTAGCCCATAATAGCATTGGGTCTTCTGTTTAACTGGCAATGTCAGAAATTATTGACCTGAGTCCCCCACAGCTCAAAATAACAGCATGGCTTTACTTCTTATATTTCATTTTTATACTTTTCTACTGGATGGTTAAGACTAAGGTAAAGCAGGACCTGTACAACAAGAGTTGTAGCTTTTTGGTCTGAGAAGGTCAGTGAAATCCCCTCAGGATTTATCCTGAGATCCTGTACCTCAGATTGTAGAACCTTTATCAGTGCAGCCATGTGGATGAGTCACGGCCATTGCTTGGCCAATGTGCTCTCTGTGAAAGCCTGAGAGAGTGTTTTCTCCCCATGTGACTCTCCTTAGGCACACTCTACGTCATCGATCACTTTCCTCCTTGGCCCCATAATCTTCTTGATCAGAAAATTTGGGACACTACCGAGGTACATGACGTTACAGTACAAGTTCTCATATGTCCTGAGTCTTAATTGACCTTAGAAAGTTAGGGCCAAAATATTGGCTTAATGAAAGCAGTTCTATGAGGGAAATTTAGAGCAATGAACTCATACCTGAGGAAAACAGAAGGAACTCAAATATTTAACAGTCTAATGTGGAACCTCGAGCTTCTAGAAGAGGAAAAATAAATCAAACCCAAAGCTCATACAAGGGAGAAAATTACAAAGATAAGAGCAGAAATTAATGCAGTGAGAATTAGTAAACAATACAAAGAATAAATTGAAAAGTTGTTTTTTGAAAGAATAAGTAAAATTGATAAACCATTAGCCAACATCATCAAAAAGAGGAAAGAAAAAACACAAATTCAAGCAATTAGGAATGAAAAGGGAGAAATCACAGTGAATTCTGTAAAAATCCAGGAGATCATCAGTACATACTATGAGAATCTATATTCTATTAAGATGGAAAACAGAAGAAATGGACAGATTCCTAGACACAATCCAATTGCCAAAACTAAACCAAGAAGATTTAATAATTCTAAATAACCCATTATCAGCCAATGAAATTGAAACTATAATTAAAAACTTATCAGGAAAAAACCCCCAAAAACCAAAAGACAACAAAACGTCCTATGCCATGACATTCCTATTTGAATTCTACAAGAAGTTTAGAAGGGCCAGCCAGGTAGCTTAGTGGATTAAAGCACCTGCTTAGGCAGATTCAGGGACTGGGGTTTGATTCCTGGACTGCTATGCCAGCCCCGCCCCCCGGGGCGCACTGAGACAGCAATTGACATTGGGGGTGGTGGTGTGGGCCTGTAATCCCAGCGCTCGGGAGGCTGAAAACAGGAGGATCATATGAGTTCAATCTATGTAGTGAGACCCTGTAGACCCTGTACTAAGTACATTTTAAAAAAAAAGTAGAGAAAAACTAATGCCACTACTTCTGAAAATCTTTGAGAAATGAAAGGAAAGCAGTACTCCCAAAAATCATTCTTGGAAGCAAGCATTATTTTGAATCCAAAACCTGAGAATAATACAACCACAAAAAGAAAACTAGAGGCAAATCTCTCTAGTGAACATAGATAGAAGAATCCTTAATAAGATAGTGGCAACACAATATAAAAAATCATCATCACCATGTAGGGTTCATCCCATGGATGCAGGGATGGTTAAACATACACAAACCAATAAATGTCATACAACACTTTACTAGAACCAAAAGAAAAAAAAAACCCACGATCATCTCAATAGATACAGGAACATATTAGATAAAGTCCAGTACCTATTCATGAAAAAAAAGTACAGAAATTTAGAATAGATGATCATTACCTCATCTTATGAAAGCCATCTGTCTCAGTTACTTATCTCTCATTGCTGTGACAAAATATCTGACCCCCAAAATTAAGGAAGAATAGTTTTTTTAGCTCACAGTTTGTGGAGGTTTCAGTCCGTACTCAGCTGGCTGCAAGGGAGAGTGGCACATGGCAGAGGGCAGTAGTTGATGGAGGCAGAAAACAGCATAGAGCAAAGAACAGAGCAGTGGCTCCAGCATCTAGCAACCCTCTCTCCCTTATGTTGTATTCGCCCAAGGTGGTTGTAGTGCTTACAGCCATAATCTCAGTATTGGATAATGAATTAATCACAAATTCTAGAAGACTGCCCAATGACTGCATAAGGCTTTGGAGGAACAGCTAGAAACAACCCATAACACCAGCTATGACAGACCAATAGCTAACATATTAAATGGTCAAAACCTGAAAACTTTTACATTAAAATCAAGAATGAGAGGAGGTCCATTGTCACCATTCCACTCAACATAATTCAGGAAACAGCCAGAGCAATTGGACAAGACAAAGAAAATAAAGGTAGGAGAGGAAGATGTTAAATCATGAGTATTTGCAGATGACATGATACTCTACAAAGAAGACCCCAAAAACTTCACCATGGAACTTGTAGATTTAATATCCAAATTCAGTAGTGTGCCTGGTTACAAAGTCAACACTCAAAAATCAATAGCATTTCTATATATAAGCAACAAACTCACAAAGAGAAAAATTAGGGAAAGCACACCCTTCACGATAGCATCTAAAAAAATTGAAACACATAGGAATCAATCTAACAAAGGATGTAAAGATCTGTATAGTGAAAATTGCAGTACCCTAAAAAAGAAAATTGAAGAGCATATCAGAAAATGGAAAGATGTCCCTTTCTCTTTCATATGAAGACCCAACTTGGTGAAAATGGTCGTATTCCCAAAACTGCTATACAGATTTAATGCAATCCCAATAAAAATACCACTAGCATATCTCACAGATCGAGAAAAAAAGACTCCTAAATTCTTTTGGAGCCAGAAACCTAGACCAGCAAAAGCAATTCTTGGCAGTAAAGGCCAGTCAGGTGGCATCACAATCTCAGACCTGAAATTATACTACAAAGCCACTGTGATAAAATCAGTGTGATATTAGCAACAAAACAAAACAAAAAAAGAGGC
>NW_004524595.1:7914563-7932804 GCF_000260255.1 Octodon degus | reverse complement strand
AAATCACAAAGAGAATGAAAAACAACTTACATAATGGGAAAAAATTATAGCCCGTTGTCCCTGAGACAGGTGACTTCTATCTAGAATATATAAATAATAGAACAAATCAGAACCCCCGGATTTTAAGACTTCATCCAAAAATGGGCATTTCTAGGGGTTGGGGAAATGGCTCAGTAGAATAAGTGTTTGCCTGACAAGAGCAAAGGCCTAAGTTCAATCCCCGGTTCTGAAAAAAAAAAAAAAAAAGAAAAAAGAAAAGAAACAAACACAAAAAACAAAAAATGGGCATCTGAGATTAATATATATTTCTCAGATGAAGGGATACAGATGATAAATATATGAACAAGTGTTCAACATCATTGGTCTTTTGAGAGCTACAACTTGAAACAATACTGTGACTCCATCTCACCTGAGGAAGAATGGCTATCAGCAATAAATCAACCAATAATAAATACTGGAGGAATTATAGGGAAAAAGGAAGCCATCTCCACTGTTGGTGAGAGTGTCAACTGGTGCAATCATGTGGGCATCAGTGGGGAGGTTTCTTAAAACACTAGGGGTAGACGTGCTGGCCCTACCCCTGGGGCGCACTGAGACAGTGATTCAGACTGAGTGTGGTGGCACGGGCCTGTAATCCCAGCACTTGGGAAGCTGTAAATAGAATCACTATGAGTCTGATCTAGTAGTGAGATCCTAAACACCTTGTAGACCCTTCCTTAAAATACAGAAAAACAAAAAACCCACTAGGGGTAGAGATCTCATTCAACCCAATTACTCCCCTTCTGTGTATTTTCCCAGAAGAATTAAAAACATCATACCCCAGCAATATGTGTGCACCTATGTTTATAGAAGCACTACTGTAAAAGCTAAATTTGGAAACAACCCAAATGCCCATCAATATACTTTTCAGTTGTAAAGAAGGGTAAACTGGAGCATTTTATAGGTAATGGATATATCTTGAAAGCATACTGATAAGTGAAATGCATGAGACTCATACAAGTAAACATCATATTTCTCCCTAGTGTGAGAAACTGAACAAGTACATAGGGCCCAAACTGTACAATAAAAATAGTGAACTGGTAAAAAACTGTTTAAAAGAAAAGATACAACTGTCATTTATGAAAGGAGAAAGGAAGAAAAAGAAAAAAAATATACACAAGGTAGTTAAGATAGTTATAGGGCTAGTTTCTCTTAGCTCATTAAAAAGAATGGTTTGTACTAATACTGTTTGGAGAAGATATCATACCTATATATTATACTCTGAATAACTACTATGAAGATAACAAGAGTATTATTATAACTCTCTTACCTGGTTTTTTTTTTTTTAAATTTTATTTATTTGTGTGTGTGTGTGTGTGTGTGTGTGTGTGGCCAGCTCAGCCCACCAGGGGGCAGGCTGGCTGGCATGTGGTGCTGGGGGATTGAACTGTGGTCCCTGGGCTTTGCTAAAGCTTGTTCTAAGTAGGTGCTTTAGACCACTGAGCCATCTCACCAGCCCCTCTCTTACCTGTTTTGAAACTTTAATATATTTTCTCTTTAAAGAATTGAAATGTGTTTGGTACATGTACCAGTTTCTTACAATGAATGTAATCATTATGTACTGCAAACATATAGGGCCAGCCAGATAGCTCAGTGGATTAAAGTGCCTGCTTAGGCAGATGCAGGCACTGGGGCTCAAAGCTCAGAGTGCTGTGCTGGCCCCGCTCCCACTGAGTGCTGAGACAGTGACTGAGAGTGGTGGTGTGTGCCTGTAATCCCAGTTCTTGGGAGGCTGAAAACAGGAGAATCACTATGAGTCCGAGCTGTGTAGTGAGACCCTGTAGACTCTACCAAATACTTTTAAAAAAACAAACCTGTATTATAAAAATGAAAATCTTTAAAAAATAAACATATTGGTGGGAGAGTTCAGTCTGTTTATATTCAAGGTTATTATTGATAGATAAATTACTTGCTCCAATCATTTTATTTTGTGTGTTCTTTTGTTCATTTTTGTAATTTGATTTGTTTTTATTTTCCTTTTTTCTGTGTCTGTTCTGTTGGTTCGTTGTATATATATTTTATTGTGTGTTTTTTTTTTTTCCTTTATTTAGGATAGGGTCTACCAGGTCTACAGGGTCTCACTACGTAGATTGTACTCACAGTAATTCTCCTATTTTCAGCCTCCTAACTCCTGGATTATAGGCGCACACCACCACGCCAATCTCAATTGCTCTCAGTGTGCCCTGTGGGCAGGGCCAGCATAGCAATATTTTCTTGTTCTGATGATGATAGTTATAATCCTTCTGCTCCTTAATGTACTAATCCCATAATCATTTTTCATAAGGCTGTGTGTTATTGATGAGTTTCTTCTGTTTTTGTGTTTGGAAGTCTGTATCTTTTTTCATTTCTGCAGAATAATTTTCTTGAGTACTGTGTAGTATTTTTCTGTTGGCAAATTTTTTTTCCTTTCAGTAGTTTGAATATATCATATCATTCTCTCCTGGTTTCTGTTGAAAAATCTATTTAAGATTAGTCCAATAGGGATCTCCTTATATTTGATTTGATGCTCTTCTCTTGTTTTTAACAGTCTCTCTTTGTTTTGGATTTTTGATAGTTTGACTATTACATGGCTTGGAAAAAACCTTTCTTAGACAGATGCAATTAAAGTTCTTTGAACTTTCTGGAGGGCCGTGGAGATGGCTCAGTAGAATAAGCATTTCCCTGGCTAGCACAAGGGTCTGAGTTCAATCCCCAGTTCTGAAAATAAATAAATAAATAAATAAATAAATAAATAAAGACTTGAACTTCCTGGAGCTTCCTGAATGTCTGTTTTTTTTCTCAAGATTAAAATCAATTTTAGCAAATATTTCATTAAATTAAATAGGGTTTCAATGCCTCTTCTTTTTTCTTCTTCTTTTGGAACATGTAATATGAATATTTACTTGTTTAATGATGTCCTGTAGGTTTCATAAAATTTCAATTTTTTTCAAATTTCTTTTTAAAAATCTGAGTTATTCAAAAGGTCTGAATTTGAGCTTAGGAATTCTTTATTCTATTTGATCTGGTTTGTTATTAAGAATATATATATAATATTAAATATATATAATATATTAGTATATATTATCAATCTTCTACATTCCATAATTTATGTCATAACATTTTTGTAATGCTGATGATTGGCGCTGTGGCTTTGCACATGCCTTACCATGTGTTATGCTCCCATCCCCATTAATTATATTTTTAATTTCATTTATTGAGGGTTTTTGTTTTTTGTTTTTTTGAGACAGGGTCTTGTAATGCAGTTCAGGCTGGCTTTGAACTCACTTTGTAGCTCAGAATGTTCCTTGATTTCCCAACAATCCTTTTGCCTCAGCTTCCTGAGTACTGGGATTACAGGTGTGTACCACTATGCCTGGCTTATTGAGTTCTTCAGTGCCAAGATTTTTGTCTAGTTCTTTTTATGATCATTGTGTCTACTAAATTTCTCATTTCTAATTTCATTTAATTTTGGTCTATATTCTATCTTGTTGAGATTTATGAAAATAATTATTTTGAATTCTTTTTCAGGAAGTTTACTTATTTCCTTTTCTTTGAGATCTGTTGCCAAAGTTACTGTTTTTCTTTGAAAGCATTCTTACATTTTCTCCCCTTGTTTCTTGTGTCTTGGTATTGTTTCTACATTAGGTACATGAGTTATCAATGTCTGTGGGCTGTGATGGGGTCCTGTTGTACTGGTGGGCTTGGATGAGACACCCATAAAGATCCAGGGTTTTCCCAGTTACCTTTGTGGACTATGGCCAGCTGACTTACTGAGGTTCATCCATATGACTGCTTTGTTGGGCATCAGGAGTTGAATTTCTTTATAGGCTCATGTCAGTGGTATTATAATATAACTACATGATAAGAAATGATCTTATAATATTCTGTCATAGTGGAAGAATATGTAGAGTGGCTAGGATGGACTTCTTAGTTGGAAACTACCATAAGATAATTGTATTTTGATTCTAATTTTGCATCTTGCTTTTTGTTTCCAAGATGGTGGAAGGAATAGTCTATTTACCAAAGAACAGCAAAACCTAATTATTGCCTTGTAAGCCCACAGATAGTCAAATATGGGAAATTTATACTGCTGTTAAATGTTACGAAAGGCATTTCTATGGTGCTTTTAGAATAGATAGTTAAATTACAGACTATACCCATAAAATGAGCAAGGCTTATGTCTTTGTATGTTACTGGTCACTTGGGAAAATCTCTAGTTTGAGCACTAGTACTTGTCTTCAAAAGCAGTCCTCAGGCCTGGCAGAGTGCTTATATATAAAATCTAGGTGAGAGTTTATTTTGCAAGAACTTTTATTTTCAGGCAGTACTTAACTGTTATGATAGTATTATTCTTACTAAAGCTTCAAAGTATGTGAACAGTAATAAAATAAATCCATAAGGTTGATTGAGCTTTGTAATACCTGAGTTATAATCCATATTCTATTGGAAATTCTGAGCTTCAGCAGGTTGGTTTATTTCTTTGGGACCCTGTTCTTTAGTATGTAACATTATAATTTGGATTTGCTGCTGTTAAATTTTCTTTCAACTAGATGTGGTAATGTACACTTGTAATCCCAGCACTTGGGAGGCTAAGGCAGGAGAATTGCTATGTATTTGAGGCCAGCTAGAGCTACATAGGTCAAGACCAGCCTGAATAACATAGCAAGACCTTGTTTCATAAAAACATTTTTCAGTTTAAAAATCTGTGATTGCACAATTTTCACATCTTTCTTACCCCCTCTGAATGTCTGTGTACATCTTCCTTTGTAAAATAGTTAAATAGATGGCCCATTCCTAAGTCCTTTAGAGTCATTGATTTAAAAAATTTATCCAGAAAACATTTATTTGGCATGTATACGATTCTTTTAGCCCCTGAGAAGTAAAAGACAGAGAAGGTGTAGATTGGGAGATTATAGTCTAGAAGAGGAAGAAAAAAACAATAATGTAGGGTAATAAAGACTTATGTTTTGGTGGTATGGTGAAGTGAATCTTTTTTGACTAGCCAAATAAGTTTACAAAGGAAGGCATACTAGGCAGACTAAAAATTTTAACCCCCTTCATTCCTATAAAGGTATAGTATGTTCTTAATTTATGAAAAGTGGGCAGTATAGGTAGGTAAAAATTTATGTTGTTTGCATATTAGAAAAGTTATTCTGGACAATTTCAAGAAGGTAGATAACATTCACTAACATTTTGCTTTTCTTCACAAAACCTATAGACATAGTAGAAAAATATACAGTATTTGTAGCCATATGTAGACACCAGAAAGGGATGCTAGGTATCATGGTGCACTTTGGTAATCCCTGCGACTGTGAGGCTGAGGCAAAATGATGACAAATTGCCCAGAGTGAGATTCAATTTATCAACTCAGTGAGACCCTGCCACAAAATAAAAAATAAAAAGGGCTGGGATGTAGCTCAGTGCAGAAACCCTGGATTATATCTCCAGTGTAAGAGGGGGACAAGTGGGAGGGGAAGATCCCACTCTCGATAAATAAACTGAAGAATTTTTGAAAATAGATAGGAGACCATGTGTATCATATTCATATCCAGTGGCAGGATATGAATGGGAACAATAAAGGTTCCAGAATGATTTGTTACCATTGCTGCAACAAGAGCAATTAGGTACTTTGATCTCTGTATGTTCTACTAATTAGGTCCAACCTGAAAATGGGTTTCTACATGAAAGCTGCATGTAGGAGTATGGTCTGTCCTCCTGGAAGCACCCAGCATAACTGCCTAGAAGGCCAGATAATGATGTCTGGTGGATTGTTCTGTTCCTCCTCTATTCCTACTGAAAGTAATATGAATATATTTTTAGAGAGAATAAAAAGTAGTAATAATTAAATTAGAAATGATATAGAATGTCACTAAACAAAATAATATGAATTTGACCGTATTTTTTATATTGTATAGTACTGTCTTTAACTTAATTAGGTTACCAGATATATGCATGCAAAGTTGGGGGGAAAAGTTATAAGAAATTAAGAAGAGGAAAAAAAAAAGAAAAATAAAAACAAACATTAACTTCACCTCTCCACAGAGGTGAAGACATACACAGTACAATTATCCAAGCCATCCTGCAAATATATGTAGATATATCTCTTTCCCCCACTCCCTCCCTCTCCTGTCCTTCTCACCTCTATAATTCCTTCCTTTTTAACAGATGCATTCCCTTTTTACAATACCTATTGTACACTTCAGATTTTATTTATTATTTTCAGGTTCTTATACTAGGGAGACTGATTTATTTAACTTACGAGTATGGTGGTATGTTCTCTAGGTGCATCCATTTACTGAGAGAAGCCTCAAATTTATCTTTTTTTTTAATAGCTAATACACCATTGTGTAAAAATACCACATCTTTTTTATCCATTCCTCAGCTGATGAATATTTGCGTTGTTTCTGAGATTTAGCTATGACAAATTGTGCTGCTCTAAACATGGGTGCACATATATTGCTGTGGTATGATGTTTTCACTTTTTCTGGAAAAATACCCAGAAAGGGAATAACTGGGTCAAATTCTAATTCTAATTTTTCTCACAGTAGTTTTGAGAAATCTCCATAATGATTTCCACAGTGTTGGTACCATTGTACACTCTTGCGAACAGTGGAGAAGGGTCCCTTTTGCTCCACAGCCCCTCCACCAATTTTTTTGGTTGATTTCTTGATAATGGCTATTCTTTCTG
Organism: Octodon degus; assembly: GCF_000260255.1. Classification (NCBI taxonomy): domain Eukaryota; kingdom Metazoa; phylum Chordata; class Mammalia; order Rodentia; family Octodontidae; genus Octodon; species Octodon degus. The sequence goes on along the minus strand of NW_004524595.1, from coordinate 7,926,098 downwards.
GGGTGAGATGCAGTCTCAGTGTTGTTTTAATTTGCATTTCTTGAATGACCAATGATGTTGAGCATTTTTTCATATACTGATTTGCCATTTGTATTTCTTCATCTGAGAAGTGTATATTCATTTTAGATGTTCATTTTTGGATTGGGTCTTTGAATTTTGGGGCCTGATTTTTTAAAGAATTCTAGATAGAAGGTTTCTGTCAGAGGGTCAGTTTTACTCTTTGGATGATTTCTTTTGATGTGCAGAAACTTTTTAAAAAGTTGAGATCCCAGTTGTTCTTTGAAGTATTTCTCATGTAGTTTGGTTTTTGTTCTTCTACTCTTTATCTACCCCTGTCTTTAAGATGTCTACCTACTTGTTCCTCCAGGAGACGTAGTAGTTTGGTTTTAATGTTCAAATCTTTGACTCATTGTGTCTGCAGTTTAATGTGAGGTGGTAGACATGGGTCTAATTTTAGTCTTTGGCATGTGGAAAGCCAGTTTTTTCAGCACTATTTGTTAAATATTGTCTTTCTTCCAGTGAATATGTTTGGCCCCTTTATCAAAGATAAGGTGGCTGAGTGTGTTTGTATCTTCTAATCTGTTCCATTGACCCTCAGGCCTGTTTTTATGCCAGTAGCATGCTGATTTTACCCCAAATATATGCATGCAAATATATGGAATAAAATTATCCAAGCTTTGTGGTACAATTTCAGGTCAGGGATTGTGATGCTTCCTGATTTTCCTTTGTTGCCCAGGATTGGTTTTGCCATTCTGGGTCTCTTCTGGTTCCAGATGAATTTTAGGAATGTTTTCTCTATATCTGTTATGTATGCTAATGGTATTTTAATTGGGATTGCATTGAATCTGTATAACAATTTTGGGAGTATGGCCATTTTCACAGTGTTGGTTCTTCCTAGCCAGGAGCAAGGAATATCTTTTCATTTTCTGATATTCTCTTTTATCTCTTTTCTCAGAGTACTGTAATTTTTCACTGTATAAATCTTTTATTTCTTTGTGATAGCTAAATCTTGGAAACAGTCCAAATGCCCATCACCTGAAGAATGGATAAAAAAGATGTGGTATTTTTATACAATGGAATAATACTTAGCAATAAAAAAAGATAAATTTGAAGCTTTTATAGGTAAGTGGATGCAAATCAGACCTACACATTGTATTGTCTCCCTAGTTTCAGAACCTAAAAGCATAAATAAAACCTGAAAGGTATGATAGATATAGGAAGAGAGAAAAAACCTGAACATAAGGAATAAACAATTGAAACAAGACAAACAGATAGGAAAAAAAAGAAGGGGAGAAATCATATAAATATATACACAGAATAGTTAAGATGATTGTACTATTAATTTCTATCAGTCTTTTGAAGGTAGCAGGCAGTGTTTAAAATTTTTACTTTGACCAATTTATATGCTAATATCTGTAGTTTGGGCAACTACATTGAAGACAGCAATGTGCAATATAATAACCACAGTTGAATACCTTTCATCTTGTCTTTTAAAATGTGTAACATCTCTAATGCCTTATCTATTATTTTTATACTCACTAAGATAAACTAAAAAACAAAAAGTGAAACGGAAAAGGAAAAAATTAAGGTTTATTGAAAGCAAGAGTTAATATTTATTTGATCAATCTTGCATGCCTCTATCTGGTAATCTAAGCAACAAAGTTGATGATGACAATATGAATAGGAAAACCATTGTTAATTTTCTATTCTTTTCAAATTCTGTGGCATTTTTGTTTTATGTTGCTATGTTTTTGTCTTTATTCTTTTGTTTTTTCCTCTTTAAAATTAAAAAAAATTTCTTTCCTTTGTGAAATTGATTCCTATATATTTCTTTTTTTTTAATGCTATCGTGAAAGGCATGTTTTCCCTCATTTCTCTCTTAGTGTTTTCATTGTGTGTAAGAATGCTATTCATTTTTGAATGTTCACTTGGTATCATGCTATCCTACTGAATTTGGTTATTAATCTACAAGTCTCTTGGTGGAGGTTTTGGGGTCTTTAATGTAAAGTAATCATGTCATCTGCAAACAATAATTTCACTTTTTGCTTTCTTATCACTATTCCTTTTATTTCTCTCTTGTCTAATTGCTCTAGCTAATGTTTCCAGAATAATATTGAATAGGAATGGTGACAGTGAACATCCTTGTCTTGTTCCTGATTTTAAAGTGAAGACTTTTCAGTTTTTGTCCATTTAATATAATGTTGGCTCTTGGTTTCTCGTACGTAGCTTTTATCAGGTTGAGATACAGGCCATCTATTTTGCTTTTCTGTAGGTTTTTTTTTTTTTAATCATGAGTGAGTGTTGGATTTTGTCAAAATCCTTTTCTGCATCTATTGAGAGAATCATGTGATTTTTGTCTTGGCTCTGTTAACATAGTGTATTACATTTATGCATTTGCATATATGGAACCATCCCTGCTTTCCTGGGATGAATCCCACTTGGCTGTGATGTATCATCTTCTTGATTATTTGCTGCATTGTTTGCTAGTATTTTATTGAGGATTTTTGCATCTATGTTCATTAGAGAGATTCACCTGTAGTTCTTTTGTGGTTTGGTCTTTCTCTGATTTTGGTATTGGAATAATGCTAGCCTCCAGGAATGAGTTTGGGAAAGTTAGGGTTAGGGTTAAAAGGGTTGCTTCACTTTTAGTTTCTTTGAAGAGTTTGAGAAGAGTTGGCATTAAATCTTTAAATTTTTTTTGTAGAATTCAGCTGTAATTCCATCAGGACTTGAGCTTTTCTTTGTTGTTAAGTTTTGATTACATTTTAAATTTCATTTATTGACATTGAGTTATTCAGAGTTTGTATATCTTATTGACTTGGCTTTGGCAATTCATGTGTAGCTCAGAATCTGTCCATTTGTTCTGTGTTTTCCATCCTTTGGGAGTAAAAATTTTGGAAGTAGGTACTGGTTATCTTTTGAATTTCTATAGGGTCTGCAGTGATTTCAACCTTTTCATTCCTTATTGCATGACTTTGATTTTTTTCTTTTCTTTTGTCAATTGTATTTATTCTTTCAAATAACCAACATTACTTTTTGTGTATTTTTTTTCATCTCCATTGCATGAATTTCTTCTGTGATCTTTATAATTTCCTGTTTTTTTGCGACTTGACTTGCTGTCCTTTTTCTTGGATCTTGAGGTACAGCATAGATTGTTTGGGCTTGTTCTGTTATCCTGATGTGAGAATTTACCACTATAAATTTCCCCCTGAAGGAAGCCTTCATTGCATCCCACAGGTTGAAGTAAGTTGTATCTGCATTTTCATTTGATTGTAAATATTATTTAATTTCTTCTTTAATTTTATCTGTGACCCACTAGTTGTTTTATTTTAGTGTGTTTATGGTGTTTTGTCAATAATTTCCAGTTTCATTATACTGTGGTCAGATAATATGCTTAGGATAATTTCAATTCCTTTGCGTTTTATTTTCTTTCATTTTTTTGTATTTAGTGCAGGGTCTGCAGGGTCTCACTATACAGATCAGACTTGTAGTGAGTCTTCTGTTTTCAATTCCCAAGTGCTGGGATTACAGACTCAGGCCACCACACCCAGTCTCAATCAGTCTCAGTGTGCCCTGGGGGCAAGACCAGCACAGCAGGCCTGGGGATCGAACCCCGGACCTTGCATCTGCCTAAGCAGGCGCTTTAATCCACTGAGCTGTTTGGCCAGCCCTTCCTTTGCATTTTCTTAGTCATTTTCTATGTGCTAGTAGTCTATTTTGGAGAATGTCTGGAGTGCAGCTGAGAATACATCTGTATTCTGATGTTGCTGCATGGAACACTATGAAGCTCTACTGAGTCCATTTCTTCACAAGTTTGGCTTAGTTCTTTTTTTTTTTTTTTTGTTTGTTTGTTTGTTTTGTTTGGTTTTGCGGTACCAGGAATCAAACTCAGGATCTTGCACTTACCAGCCAGGAGCTTATGCCTCTGAGCTATATCCCTGGCCCCTGGTTTAGTTCTGTTAAGTTTTTGCTTATTTTTTGCCTAATTGATCTATCTCTTTGTGACAGTGGTGTGTAAAATTCCCCCATTACAATCATGTTATTGTTTATTTGATTTTTTATGTCTGCTAAAATTTGTCTTATGTAGTTAAGTGCTCCTACATGTGATGCATATATATTTATGAATATTATCTCTTCCTCTTGTAGTTTTCCCCTTACAAGTATGTAATGACTTTATCTCTTTTAATCATTCTTGGTTTGAAGTTGATGTTAGCAAACAGAATAGCTACCCCTACTTTTTTCTGGGTTCCTGTGACATGGAGTATTGTTTCCCATCGTTTGACTTTCAGTCTGTGAATTTCCTTTGGAGTTAAGTTGTCTTTCAAACAGAATATTACTGAATTTTGTTTCTTGATCCACTCTGCTAGTCTGTTTCTTTTGATTGGTGAATTGAGGCCATTTACATTCATGATTATTACTGACATGTATTGCTTTATCTTTGTCATGTTATTTTCCTGCTGTAGCTTCCCTACTTTCCCCCCATTTAATTGTTTGCTCTACTTGTTGGTTACTTTTTGTTGTTGTTCTTGAAGTTGTGGTTGTTTCTATCTCTTTCTAGAATATTTGTCAGCATTGTTTATAGGGTTGGTTTGGTGGTCATGAATTTTTTCAGTTCTTTGTGGTGGAAGAATCTTATCTCTCCATTCAATTTGATACATAGTACATCAATCTGAGTTGAAAATTATTTCTTTTAGGACCTAAAATAACTCATTCCAAGCTCTTCTTGATTTGATGGTCTGTGTTGAGAAATCTATGATTCTGATGGACTTTCCCATTACAAGTGATCTGTTATAATAGCTTTTAATATTGTTCTTTTGCTGAATTTTTGGGATCTTTATTATGTGTCTAGGTGCAGATTTACTTTGAGTATGGCTAATTGGAGTTCTACATGCCTCAACTTAACTGTATGTCAGATTCTTTTCTCATGCTGGGAAATTTTCTGCTACTACTTCTGTAAATAATCTTTTTATGTCATTTGTACTAATTCCTGTTATTTTGTTGACACCTATTTGTCTTTTTTTTTTTAATCATCTTGTGTTAATTTGCTGAATCTGCTGCCTACAAGTTCTGAAAATCTATCTTCAGTTTTGTTCAAGTGGTTTTACCAGCTTTCAATGGAATTCCTAATTTCTTGGATATCTGTTTGAATCTTTTTTATGTGTTCTAATTCTTTCATATATTGTTTGTTGTGTTTTGAGCATTTTTTTATTCTCTATTTTTTTAATCTGTGTATTCCTTAGATGTGCTAAGCAATTCTTTCATGATTGTCCTTTCTTTTATGACCTAAGAGATTATTTCTGATTTGATTTTCCAATAGCCTGATAGAGTTGTTTCTTTACTTCAGTTATCATTTTGGAAATTTCAGGGGTGTAATTTCCAAATTCTTCGATGTCCTTGTCTCCTGGACTTGTTTTGGGTGGGCTGGAGGGCTGAGATTCCATTTTACTCTCTGTTTTGGCATTTTGAAGCTCTCAGTTATCACCTATACTCAACAGTGGTGGATTGCAGGTCAGTAAGATTCCTGCTATGGTGGATGGGGGCAGGGTCTGACTCATCAAGGTTGTGGCGACTGGTGTGTGGGGCCGTCAGTGGTAGCTCAGCAATGCTTCTGGGCAGATGGTAGACATGGATAGGACCCCCACATCAGCTCTGTGGCCATCCCTTCCCTTAGATGTTGGGATAGTGTTCTGCAGATACACTGTGCCTCTGTGGGGGTTGTGTGTACAGTCAGGACTCAGCAGGTCCCTGTAGCTGCCTGGCCATCACTTATGTTCTCAGACAGTGGGACAGGCAATCAGCAGAGCCTCTGTGCTGGTGGTCCATGTGGGTGGGTCTCACAAGTACACGTGGCTGCCTATGTGTCTAGGTGCCAGCAGATCCACTACACCTGCACTTTGGTCTTGCACTTGGGCTGCACTTACCAGAACTCAGTAGCTGCCCAGTGTCTGCCTATGTTCTCAGATTATAGGTCAGGGAGCCAGCATATCTGTGGTGCCTCCACAGTGGTGGTCCATTTGGGCAGGACTCACCTAGGACCCCATAGCTGCCAGTCATCTACCTACGTTCTCAGATTGGATCAGGGCACCAGCAGATTCCCTGAGCCTCTCTGCTGGTCTTACATAGGCCACAATATAGGTATTTTTCCTCGACTGAGCTGTATCCAAAGCCAGTGAAGTGTAATAGAATCCTGAGGTCAAAGATAAAGATCTCCAAATGTTTCAGGAAAGCCAACACTGTACAAGAGAATCAACAAACAGAAGAATATAGGGTCAAGTAAAAGTTACTAGAATAGAGTTCTAAAGTAAGTGTCACTAATAATTTTAGATAGAGAATTGATTATATTCTTAACAAAGAAAAATGGTTCTGACAGCATGTCCAACAATTTGAATTATTTATTAATTTGTATGCCAATTGTATAGAACACATTTTCCAAAAATTTTAAATATAATTTATGTTTAAAAAAAGAAATGCTATGTTTGAGGTGATACATATGTTAATTATCTTAATTTGAGCATTACATAATGTATAAATTAAAAAAAAAGAAAAATGGTTATAAAATAAGAGTAGGTGTTTCTTAAAAAGAGTCATTTGGAGATCTGGGAGTGAGAAACATTGTTGAAATAGAGAGCTATCTTTTGAGGGATAAAGTGCATGGATGAGAATGGTGCAGTATTGATGGCAGAGAGAACTGGTTCTTTTTGGTGGTCCAGTGATGAGATCCCAAATTAAGGTTGAGATAGAGCTGAAGAACGAAACACTAGACATATTAAAAATGTGACATTAAGAAGAGCAAGTGGATGCTGTAATGAGAAGAGAGAAGGAGGTTCCTCTAACGTTCCTGGATTTTCTGTTTCGTATTTCTGCTATATGTATTCTCCTTAATTGAAAGATTACCCAATGAATTTTAAGTAAATAAAATTGTACTTATTTTAATCATTTAAAAATGTGTCTATATCAGTTTACAGTAGTAAAACTACCACCCACATCAAGGTCCTGAACAAAAATCTTACATCTATAACCACTAGGAAGGCAGTATGCAATGTGTTAATTATTGGAAATGTCCTACCAATTCGATTTGAAACTGTCTCATTGCTATTCATTTCTCAATAAAATTATGGAAAAAAATCCTACATCTGAATGTCACATAGTCTCTTAAATGTTAAATTTCTTATATTGTCCTCTTTATGGCTAATGAACATGTTAATGTCCATTTCTGTGACCTAAAGTATTTCTATCGCCTTTGACCTTAGTTTTATACAAATGTATCTTGGATCAGAGACTGATTGATTTTTTTTATTCAGTTTGGATCTTATTAATTGGGAATTTGACCAGTTTATGCAAATTTTAATACTTCTTTGGTATTTTCCTTTTGTTACTGTTTTTTGTTTTTCCATGTTTACTATTCTAGAAACATGGAGAGTTCTTTCTCCACAACTCTGAAAAATTGATGTATATGAACTCTCTCTAGTTAAGTAATTACTGTTTTTTCCCAATCAGTAAGATATATTTACTGAATTTTCTTCTTACATTATTAGTATTAACATTATAAACTTGTTATTTTTTTCAAGAAAATAAAACTGTACCACTTCCCAATATTGTTAGATTGGTATTTAAAATATCTTTACTGTTCTTGTCCTGCCCACAGTGATAAAACACTTTTATACAACATACATTTGACTTAGCAATGTGTCTTTATATTTTATGGCAAAAATAAAGCAGTATTAGGCTGGTGAGATAGCTCAGTGGACTGAGTGCCTGCTTAGGCAAGCACAGGGAACAGGGTTCAATCCCTGGTCCTACGTGCCATGCCAGCCCTGCGCCTGGAGCACGCTGAGCAGGCGACTGAGTCTGGGCGTGGTGGCACATGCCTGTAATCCCAGTGCAGAGGAGGTTGAAAACAGGAGGATCACTATAAGTCTGAACTGCACAGTGAGATCCTATACCAAATACATGCATGAAAAATAAAAAAAAACAAACAGTATTTATTTTCACAACACACTGAATATTTGGCAAACACTTTGGCAGCTGAAAAATCACGTAAATTAAATTTTTTAGATTAGTTTGCAAATCCATGTTGCATTTGGGTTTATTATCCATATGTAATAATTTTAGACTTCTTGCTTAACTAGTTTTAGCCATTAGTTCTTTTATGTAATTATCTCCTTACTTAAAGAAGACCTTCTCTGTAACATGCAGTTCAATGCTATGTTTTTTTTTAAAGAGAAAAAAACCAAAAATGATATAAAATTTCACAACAAGATAGGAAATTAATAGTGGTTATTATATTGCATATTGCTATCCTCAAAGTAGTTGCTCAGATTACCAGATACAGGCATGAAAAATAGAGTATTCTTATGGGATTTTTTGACTCTTAATGTATATGATTATAACTTTAACTGACTTTATGGAATATTTATTTTGTACTTATTAAAGATTTAATGAGAAGCTGACAGTTATTTAGTATCTGTCAAAAGCTCACTTAATACCTCAAATATAAGAAAGACAGTCTAATGAATAGTTTAATTAAACATCATTCAGTTTTTCTTGTATTATCTCTTAAGAAAACAAAAATATCAGTGTCCTGTCATCTTGATCTTTCTTGCCATGAAAATGCCTGTGCTTGTTTCTGATTTAATGATATCATCTGTCTGTAAAGAATCTGCCTATAAGAAATACAATTTGCTGAGTTCAATCCCCAGCTCCACCAGAAAAAAAGAAATATAATTTGAATGATGTATATTTTCTAAAATTATATTTGAAACTATAGTCCACTGGGTCCATTGTTCTTTGTAAAAATTTATACAGTTCAGATATGAAATTTACATGTTTCTTTTTTCTAGACATGGAAACTTATGACCTGGAAAATGTAGACCCAAATTTGACTGAGTGTTTGTAATCTGCTGATTTCAGGAGCTTCATAATATCTGTTTCAGTTACCTTTGCCATATAACAATCATTGCAGAACTTTGCGGCTTAAAATAATGATTTATTATTTTTACAATTCTGTGTGTCAGGGGTTTGGCTAGGGGATGCTTTTTCTTTTGGCATTAGTTGGGATTACTTAGCTGGTAGCTGGGCTAAGCTGGTGAGCTATGGCCTCCCTCTTGTCTTACATTTTAGTGTGCCTCCATATGGCCTCCTCACAGCATTGTGGTATTTGTATATTTTTATTTCTTACTTGAACTCTGACTTCTAAGAGGGAGAATTGGGAATCCTCCCAGTCCTGCTAGTCTCTGAAGTTTATTGTTCTCACCACAACCAGCTTGTCAGAGCAAGTCCGAAGACCCCCTCAAGATTTAAGGAGCTGGGAAATGAAGTTCCATCTCTTGCTAGGAGGCATGATATGTGCAAACTGGGAAGAAAGGCAGCTATCCTTGGAGGGTAGTATGTGATCATAACATCTGCCACAATATCTAATCTTTTAATTTTATTTACATGGTTTTCATTAATCTTCTTTGCCTTTTATTTTAATTTGTAGCCAATTTAAGTCTTCTTATAAGTTAAATAGGTTGTAAATGTTAAAAATTATTACCTTAACTTAAAGGATATTGGGAAACCCTGCTAAAATGCTTTTTATTGTCACTCACTGTGGTTTATCTTGGATTACTTAGTTGAAAATCTTCTAATACATTTTTACTTAGTAATTGTAGCTATAATATGAGAATTTACTACTTCACCTTAGTCTTCCCTGATTTGGGAAATTTATTGATATGTTTCATATTTTTTACAGCCCTGATAAACTGTGTGGAGCACAGCCTAGTGAAGGCTATCATAATTTAAAATGCAGTTTCTCTTTAACCTAGTAATTCCATTCCACGAGTACAGTACACAGGGGTCATCAACAGTAATGGCAAATACTGGAAACAACATTATCAGTAAAGAATGATATAATGTATTAAAGGATATAGAAATTATTTATGAATGATATGAAATGAGTTCCAAGGGCCGGCCCAGTAGCTCAGTGGATTAAAGCACCTGCAAGCAGGCTTAGGGGCCAGGAATTTGATCTGCCACCGGGGTGCACTGAGAAGGCAATTGAGACTGGGTGTGGTGGCATGCACACTTGTAATCCCAGCTCTTGGGAGGCTGTAAACAGGTGTATTACTACGAGTCCAATCTAGTAGTGAGACCCTGAACACCCTGCAGACCCTTCCCTAAAAAAAAAAAAAAAAAGCTTCAAGATACAGTAAATGAAGCATAATGTAAACTCTCTATAGTATTTCCACTACTTTCATTTAATATATATGTGCCAAATAAAAACTGTTATTCTGCATAAAGAAATATGCACTAATAAAAATTGTAACATATATAGTTTATAAAATATATGCAAAATAAAAATACATATTGGTTTTATATGCGTAGGCACTTGTGAATACAAGTAAGCAAAGGAAGAAAGTGAGATCACTGGGGAGAAATTTCTATTCAACTCAGCTTTTTTTTTTTTTCGGTACCAAGAATAGAATTCAGGACCTTGCGCTTGCCAGGCAGGTACTGTGTCACTGAACCATCTCTCCAGCCCTAGAAATTTCTGTTTATCATAATAATTTATACAGTTCACTTGTTATATCACATTAATATAGAACTTACTTCAAAAATTATCTTTTTAAAAATGCTCTGATAGACTTATAATAGTCCCTCCTTGCTCATAGAGGATGTGTTTTAAGACATAATCCCTCTCCCCTCATAGATGTTTAAAACTGTGGATAGTACCAAATCCTTTACACACTATGTTTTTCTTATACATACATAACAGTGATAAACTTTAACTTATAAATTAGGAAAATTAAAGATTAATGACAATAAAAGTTATAGCAGCATACTGTAATAAGTTATTTGCATGTCACCTGTGGTCTTTCTCAAAATATTTTACAATAGTATTTTTATCCTTCTTATGATGACGTGAGATGATATAGTGCCTGAGTGAGGAGATGAGTTAGGAAAAATTATATAGCATTGTGACATACAGTAGGCTACTGATGACATTCTGAGGACACCTCAGAAGAGCCATCTGCTTTGTTTTGGAATGACACAAGATTTTGTTGTACTGCTTAGAATGGTATGGAGTTTAAAATTTAGTGGTTGTTTACTTTTGGAATTTTTTATTTAATATTTCTTGGTTGTGGTTGATCATTGGTAGCTAAAACGTAAAAATGAAACTGGGGCTGGATACTGCTGTAGTATTTCAATTCTGGATATCTTTTATGTAAGACAGCACATTGAACAACCAGTTCAAACAGGAATGGGCTAGATTTAGGAAGTCAACAAGTTAGTAGGAAAGATTAAACATACCCACTAAAGGGGCCGGGGAGATGGCTCAATAGAATAAGTGCTTCTTGGCAAGCTCAAGGGCCTGAGTTCAATCCCCGGTTCTGGAAAAAAAAAAAAAATCATACTGGATAAACATATCCACTAAATTAGGAGACTTTTGAAAACAGTCATCAATCCATTCTTCAGATATTTTGCCATTATTTTTATTGGATTGTCTATTTTCCTATTGTGTAGAATATTTTTATATTCTGGAAACAAGTTTTTTTT
>NW_004524595.1:7909784-7914408 GCF_000260255.1 Octodon degus | reverse complement strand
TTTTTTTTTTTTGTAAATATTTTCTCCGCATTTGTGGCTCATCTTTACAGTATCATAACATTGTGAAGAGTAGGTGTTTAAAATTAAAATGTTTTTTTATGACATTTTTGTGTCATATCTAAAAACTCTTTGCTTAGAGTTGGCAAACCATAGCCTAATAAGCCCATTATCTGTTTCAGTAAGTAATGGTATTTGAATATAGCCAAAATTTATATATTGTCTGTGGCTGATCTCATGTCATAATGCAGTTAAAAGTTGTCACAGTGATCATATGACTCACAAAACCTGAAATATTTACCTTCTGACCCTTGGTATGATATATTTCCTAATACTTGGACTAACTATCCCAAATTCTCCTGTTTTCCTCTAGAAATTTTATACTTTTGTATTGTTATACTTAAGTCTATTAATTTTTATGTAAGATATGAACTATGGCTATTGGGTAGCTTCTTTTAGAAATGGCTCTCCAATTAAGCACATTCCAGGTCCTTGTCTGGAAGAAGCCAAAAACAGTCTCAAAGTTTATTTAAAACTAAAGAAGGGGCTGGTGAGATGGCTCAGTGGTCTAAAGCACCTACTTAGAACAAGCTTGGCAAAGCACAGGGACCGCGGTTCAATCCCCCAGCACCACATACCAGCCAGCCCCGCCCCCTGGTGGGCTGAGCTGGCCACACACACACACACACACACACACACACAAATAAATAAAAATTAAAAAAAATAAAATAAAACTAAAGAAGGATGACATAAGGAAGAGCTGACTCTACAGAGTGATGTTGGGCTGAACTAAAGAGAGGAAAAGATAAAAGCAAAATAAAAGTGCATCCTGGGTCTGGGAAACACAGGACAGCAACCATGAAAGGAACAGAATAGCGAGCAGGCTCATCATGGTGTTCCCTCTATGCTGTTCCCTTCCTGTGAGAACCACAAGAAGTTCTACATATGGGGTCCTGAGAGACAATGCTGTGTAGATCCTGGGATCCCACCAGCCTCTCTTTCTGGCCAAACATACCCTATCTCCTGTCTTACTGAGTTGAGGGTTAAGAGGGTAAATAAATGGATTACCAGTTGTTCCAGCACCATTTGTTGCAAAGATAGTTCTTTTTCTATTGAATTGCACTGGTACTTTTGTTGAAAATCAGTTGATCATAAATATGTAGACTTCTTTTTGGCCTGTCTTTTCTGGTCCATGGATCATTGTTTATCCAACCTGGAATCACAGTGTCTTACTACTTATTTTTAGAAAGTCTTGTTGTCAGGTCCAACTTTGTTCTTTTTTTTTTTTTTTTTTTTTTTTTTTTTGGTGGAACTGGGGATTGAACTCAGACCCTTGCGCCTGCTAGAGAAGCACTTATTCCACTGAGTCATCTCCCCGGCCCCTAATAATTGGTTTTTGTTTGGTTTGGCTTTTTTTCAGAACCAGGGATTGAACTCAGACCCTTGTGCTTGCCAGGGAAGCACTTATTCTACTGAGCCATCTCCCTGGCCCCCTGTTCTTTTTAAAGATTGTTTTGGCTGTTGTGGTGGATTGCCAACTGGTGGTCAACTTGTTACACACAGCTGAACTGAACTAGTAGTGTTGGGTATGGGAGGCCCACCTGAGTATTGTTGTCAGCACCATAAGAGGCTGTTAGGGAAGCTGTTTGGAGAAGCTGTTGGAAGCTGCTGGTTCTCTTGAGCTATTTAGCTGGGCGAGCTTGTCATGCTGGCTTTCCCGGTGAATGTAGCAGTTCTCATTGGAGCAGGAACTCGGGACCTCATTATCACTGAGAATGGCTGTATATATGGTTCGCTTTCAGGAAGCTGATTCTCATCTTGAACATTGCTTCCTGGCTATGGAGGGGAAGATGGTACACAGCTCAGTCTTCTGGAGAAGTATGTGTTGGCTTTCCTGATGGGAACTCAGCTTTCCTCATCAGAGGAGCTGGGGATCTTACTGTTGCTGAGGATTGCTGTCGTTCTTTTCAGGAGAACTCTTGATTCTTACATTGAACATTGCTTCCTGGCCAGTTGAGATCCCTCAGCCTGCTAGCACAGATTCTTCATCCCATTGGCACAGACTTTCTAGCCTTCACCACTGACCTTTGGGCCTTACCAGTACAGATCCATGAAGCAGGCCTGCATGAGACATTGTTGTGGGCTCTAGGCCTCCAGCTGGACTTATAAGAGGCATTGTTATGGGCTCTAGGTCTTCAGCTGGACTCATGTAGGATAGTATTGTGGGATGCAGCCCTTCAGTTGGATTCTTTGATCTTTAGTGAGTGGACAGATTTCCTGTACTCTTTGTATGATTCTTTGGATGATTCGTTATAAAGTAATCTTATAAGGTATGTATCCTGTATTGCATTGTTTCCCTTGCAAAACCCCAAACCATGACAACCATTCTTTGTCCTTGGCAGTTCAATATAAATTTTAGATTTGGCTTTCTCTGTTATTACAAACAAAACCTTATGGAGATTGTAGTTGAGATTTACATTAACTCTATAAATTAATTTGGGGAGAATTGACATCTTAATATTGATCTTTAATCCTTTTATACATAAAAGGAGTGATCAAAATATATGGTAAATACTGGAATTTTAAAAAATTATTACAGTAAAAGATACTTTGCCATTAATTCCCCTAAAACACACCCTCTTACATTTTTGAACACAATTTTTCCATTGTCCTGTATGGTTAATGCTGCTGCTGAGTGCCATCCAACAAACAGTAGGTTCACAAAAATAGTATAATGTGTTCTTCTATACCTTATTCACTGGATCTAGCCATCCATTGGGGCAGTCTTGAAACAATCTCAACTGGTAAGAGAGCCTACTTTATCTATGAGATCTGTAGTGATGTCCCCTTTCATTCCTGGTTAGGTGATTTATGGCATTTCTCCCCCCCTTTTTTTAATTACTCTAGTACAAATTCATTCAATTTCAATGGAGTTTTTAAGGAATTAAAATTTGGACCCATAGCTCTTCCGTTTTGTTTTAGTTTTACTCCTTTCTATATTTTGCTTTTGGTTATTTGCTCTTTTTATTTTTATCTTCCTTAAGATAGAAGCCTAGATTATTGATTTAACCCCTCTTGATTTCTAATGTTAGAATTTAATGTTATAAGCTTCTAAGAATTACTTTATTAGTGCCCCACAAATTTTGATATTCTATTTTAATGCTTATTAAATTTAAAATAATTTCTGATTTTCCTTACTTTTTATCCATTAACTTTCCTTACAGTTTTTAAATACATTTTGTTAATTTCCATCTCTGGTAATTATTAGCTATTCATTCTGATGAAATTGTTTTGACCCCAGAAAGTACATTGTTTAATATTAATTCTTTTACATGTCTTGAGATTTGTTTTGTGGTCCAGAATATGCTCTGTCTTAGTGAATATTCCATGTGCCTCTGAAAACAGTGCTTTATAAATGTGCAATTTGGTCTATCCAGTTGATAGTATTTTCAAATCTTCTGTATGCTGATTTTTCTTTCTTCTGATTTTCTTTGGTCTTGTTCTGTTGATTAATGCTTCCTATCATTTTCCTTTTAACTTTCACATGTCTTTGTATTTAAAGTTGGTGGTGTGTGGACAATATAGATGGATCTTGCACTTTAAATTTGATTTGATTAGAGCCAGCCAGATAGCTCAGTGGATTAAAGTGCCTGCAAGCAGGCACAGGGGCCAGGGATTCGATTCCTGGGCCTGCAGTGCCAGCCCCACCCCCACCCCTGGGGCATGCTGAGAGGGCAATTGAGACTGGGTGTAGTGGCATGTACCTCTAATCCCAGCTCTTGGGAGGCTGGTAAACAGGTGGATCACTACCAGTCTGATCTAGTAGTGAGACCTTGAACAACCTGTAGGCCCTTCCCTAAAATACACAAATAAATAAATAAATTAGATTTGATAAGCCAGGCATGGTGGTGCATGCATGTAATATGAGCACACAGCAGTCTGAGGCAAGAGAATTGCTATGAATTTGAGGCCAGCCTAGGCTGCATAAGCAGTATACTTAAATTTTATACCTCCCATTTTTATACTGTTATACATTTTATTTCCAAATGTTTTAACTCCACAATGCATTGTTATTTTTTGCTTAGTTGAATAACCTAAGGTGAACAAAAGTAAGACATGTATTTCTGGTTTCTGTAGGTCTGCCTTTTCTACTCAATTATCTAACATATTGTTATTTTAAAATTTGAGTTTTGACAATGGAGCCATTTCTAATTCTGTTGATTAGCTTTTCTAATAGCTATAATATTGAGTGCTTCTTTATCTCAGAGTTATCTTCTGCTGGGACACCTATTTCCTCCTATGATTCCATTTTACCTAAGATCTGGCACTGAGGGACCTGCTGCTGAAATGATTTCAGCAGCTCTGATGAGTAAGCTGTCAGTTTCTGAGCCCCTTACCTCCTTGGAATACCAAGGAAACCCCAGTTTGCTCATACCTGCACTGGGGATCTGACCTTTTGTTTTATTTTTTTGTTAAAACCACTTACTGCATCTTATCAGCTTTGTAGTTCTTATCCTGTTATACCTTTGAACTTTAGTTTTTTTCTCCGCTTGTCATAGTGACAAGAATGGGAATTGAGCAGCGGCCAGGGTTTGATCACCTGCTTGCTTCCCCCCCCCCCCCCCCC
>NW_004524595.1:7905028-7909684 GCF_000260255.1 Octodon degus | reverse complement strand
AGTATGAGTTTTAGGCTGGCCAAAGAGCTCAGCAGATTCAAGTGCCTGCAAGCAGGAGCAGGGGCTGGGGGGTTCGATCCCTGGGCCTGCCGTGCCAGCCCTGCTCCAGGGGCGCGCTGAGATGGTGACTGAGACTGGGCGTGGTGGTTCGCACCTGCAATCCCAGCTCTTGGGAGGCTGTAAACAGGAGAATCACTGGAGTCTGATCTACATAGTGAGACCTTGAACACCCCGTAGACCCTGTACCAAATACATTAAAAAAAAAAAAAAAAAAGAAAGAAAAGAAATGGGAATTGGCTTTTTAAAAACAAAACAAAAAAACCTATCCAAGCTATCTGTGTAAGAATCTTTGCATGTTTGCAGGGAAACAGTGATGTGCCACAGTATCTAATACTTATAAGTAATTCAGTGTCCTAAATATGTCTTTTTTCTCCTACTTTAGATCTAACCATACTAATGGAAATGTAACCAGAACTGACTCTGATGAGAAAAACAAGGACCATCAGACAAGATCATGTAGTAGAAATCTTTGCTACCAAATGAAGTCTCCAACATTTAGAATTTCTACTTATTCTAAGGTATTTGAAGCACGATTTTATTTTGACTTCTTGGCAGCCATTTTTGTTGGGCTCTATGTATAGATTTTGCAAGTTTAAGTTTTTATATATTAGAGTGTTTAACTTTTAAAAATGAGTTCGTCTTTCCCATTACACCTAGTGGAAAAAAGATCCAGATGTCAAATGAATACTTGTACCTTATAATTAGGTATCTTGTTAGTTATAAGAAATATATTGAGTAAAGATTAAGACTCAGTAAGCTACATAGAAGAATTAAAATAAATATCAGGTTAGTGATTTACCTGTTTATGTCCCAACTCCTGAAATTAGTAGCTAAATTTAGTAGCATGAATCTGTCCACATGTAATCAGAGACATTAGACATTATTGTCCTTTAATTTGGACTTTATTTTTCTCCTAGTGTCATTGCTTCTCCCATAGACTGTTCTCAAAGGACATTTGGAATCTGATTGCTTGGTTTCACTTAGACTAGAAAAGCAAGATATGTAATTAAAGAGTAAAATGACCCTTCCAAAACATGGAGTGGGTGCTCACTTTAAAGACCAGATGAAACAACTGAAAACAAAAGAAATGCAATTGACAGAAATTATAACAAAATTTGTCCTATTTTTCTAAAATACACATAAATTCTAAATAGGATATAGTTAGGTTTCATTTAATAGCAAAAATTATAATAAAAATACCATTTTCACTTCACTTTTCCACATCACTATAAAGTACGGAAAATATATTAGGTCAGAGTTAGTTGGTTTCCTATTTTACACAGGCTTGCAAATTAATAATGCCTTGTTAGAATCTAAAAGTAAAAAGCTGAGGAAAATATATCACTTAGATTAACTCTTTAATTTCATTGTATTCTGTTTTGGAAGAAAACATGTAAAGCAGTAAATTCCAGAATAATAGTAAGAATTTATGATATGGAAATCTCAAGTAAGCAGATTATCTCTAGAAGACTATAGTATAATTGAGCAGTTTTTGTCAAACAAAAGTTGTTTGACAAGTATCAGATGATACTGATACTTGTTTATCAAGTATCAGATGAAAAGAGATTGTGCCAGGTATGGTGGTGAACTCCAGTAATCCCAGCACTCTGAAGACTGAGGCAGGAGGATCACCTTGAGTTTGAGGTCAGCCTGGGCTACATAATGAGTTTAAAACTCACTAACATCATATAACAAGGCTCTGTCTCAAAAAATTCAGAGAGAGAGAGAAAGATTGATTGATTTGTTTTGATGACAGGTTATAAAATTTCTCTAGCAATAAATGTGTTATACTTTTCCTAGTTCTTT
Source organism: Octodon degus (assembly GCF_000260255.1). Taxonomy (NCBI): domain Eukaryota; kingdom Metazoa; phylum Chordata; class Mammalia; order Rodentia; family Octodontidae; genus Octodon; species Octodon degus. Next base: position 7,907,818 of record NW_004524595.1, on the reverse strand, counting down.
GTTTCATCTTGAATCAAATAGCAATGATGGAGCTGGCCAAATAGCTCAGCAGATTAAAGCACCTGCAAGCAGGCCAGGGGCCTGGGGTTCAATCCCCAGGCCTGCCATGCCAACTCTGCCCCCAGGGTGCACTGAGACAGTAATTGAGACTGGGCATGGTGGTGCATGCCTGTAATCCCAGCTCTTGGGAAGCTGTAAATAGGCAGATCAGTACGAGTCAGATCTAGTAGTGAGACCCTGAACACCCTGTAGACACTTCCCTAAAATACCAAAAAAAAAAACCCAATAATGATTAAATAAATAATTTTTCTTATTACCAGACCATTTTAGTCAAAAAAAAGTCCAAACGTTTTCTTTGTTTGTTTATTTGCATTTAAGAATAGCAGTTGAGGGGCTGGTGAGATGGCTCAGTGGTCTAAAGCACCTACTTAGAGCAGACTTAGCAAAGCACAGGGACCACGGTTCAATCCCCCAGTACCACATGCCAGCCAACCCCGCCCCCTGGTGGGCTGAGCTGGCCACATACATACACACACACACACACACACACACACACACACACAAATAAATAAATTTAAAAGAAAAAAAAAGAATAGCAGTTGAATGTTCAAGCTTTGCAAACAATGATTTTAAATATGTGGAACGATATAAATTATTGTGTGAATTTATTACAAATGAAGTTGAAGACATCTTTTACTCAGGATATTTACTCTGAGGCTAGGGAAAATACACTTATGAAAACATTTATGTGCAGTCATAAAATGAGCAAAGAAATCATAATTTAGTTTCTCAGTAATGAAGTCTGTATTCAGACCTTAAAGGAAGATCAAGATTTAGGGAATAGGAAATTCTGATTAATTGAACTTGCTAATTGGTCCTGGTTGTGAACAAGTTATGATTCTACCTCTTCTTTTTTTTTTTTTTTTTTTGTACTGAAAATCGAACTCAGGAACTCACCCTTGAGATCACAGCACAGTGGCAGGTGCTGCGCCACTGTGCTGAATCTCCAGCTACATTCTGCTTCTAAAAGTGTCATATAGCCTAAATTAGGGTGCTTACATTGTTAATTTAGGAGTTGTTAATATCTCTTCACCCTTTTGCAAGTAATCATAGAGTGCGAACTCCTATTCACATTTGTTGTTTTTCTTTTTGAAATGAAAAGTAAAATTTCACAATTTGGGCCAAGGAGATAGCTCAGTAGAATAAATGCCTGCCTGGCAAGTGCAGGGTTCTGAGTTCAATCCCTGGTGCTGGGGGTGGGGGGGAATTTACAGTTTGTGTTGAAAGTGTTACACAATACATTTGAACAATATTTTCCTATAGTCCTTTTGAAAGGACTTTAGACTTTGAGACTATGGAATTTTGTTATTTGAGGGGGATTAGAAGAAAACAAAATTATATCTGAGAGGATGAGTTAAGGCCCTACAACATTTTTGGTGGTATATGAGCTATATTACAGTTTATATTAAGTTACAGTATTAGCTTTTAAAAATACTTTGAGCTCAATAAAATAAAAAAACAAATTTCAGCAAGGCATATTAAGGAGATTAGTATCCCTTGCTATAATTTTCTATGTGGTATGATGGGAAGGGCACAAGCCATGACTCCTCTGTTTCCTTGCTACTTTGGGGGCACTGAATTAGTATTTCTTAGTTTCCTCTTCTATAATAGATGTTTAGACTTGTGATGAAAAATGAAGGCCAGCCAGATAGCTCAGCAGATTAAAGCACCTACTTAGGCAGATGCGACTGAACCCATGCCAGCCCTGTCCCTCATGAGATGGACTGAGACTAAGTGTGGTGGCACACACCTGTAATCCCAGCTCTTGGGAGGCTGAAAAATAGGAGGATCACTACGGGTCCAATCTGTGAAGTGAGACCTTGTAGACCCTGTACTAAATACATTAAAAAAAAGTGAAATGAAATAAGTGATTTTAATGATCAGTGAATGTTATTGCTAAACAGAGACCATACTATTTAAGTATATCATTCAGAGGTTTCCTTTTCATAGCAAAAAACAGGTCAACACATACTACTGTACTAAGAAGCTTGTAAAACCAGTTTCAAAGTTAATGACAAATATTATGCTTGGAGAGAAAGTAAAATGAGCTTTTGGCAAAAATCCCTTATCAAAGGCATACCATCTGGAAAAGCAATTACTGCCATGCATACACTAGCAGATACTTTGTTTTTCAGATGAAGGAAAGTACTGATGTATAGAACATTCTAGTACTTGATACAAGTGTTACTTTTATCACTAGAAGATCACTACAATTGAGTTTATTTGGGCTTTTTGTTTTAATGATAGTGATCAGTTGATTTTTTTTTTTAACTAAGCTATAATGTGAACGAGTTGCATAGGTTCTGTCTGAAAAAGGCTCTAACAGCTTGAGCTGCAGGAAAGTGTATAGTGATTTTTTGAGTAAGAGATTGTACCAGCATATCAGTTCGTACCTTTTTTTCAGAGAGAACTGGCATTCAGTAATGCGATTTCTGATTGTGATTTAGTATTGAAGAAAAGAGTAAAAAATGTGACTATAAGCAGTTTTTGGCTATGTTTCTTTTCAGAGTTTTGTGAAGAAATGGTCAGCAACAATAATATTCTGCTTTTCCACAGTGATGTATGCTAGCTGTCTAGGAGGAAAGTGTGTGCATATTGGCTAGTTTTTTTCTTTTTTTTTTTTTTTTTGTAAAAGGATAAATATGTCTTTATTACTAATAGTGCCATTTACTACTAATATATCAAAGGGCATAGCTTAGTATTTTAAATATATAACTTTAATTCACAATA
>NW_004524595.1:7900790-7904251 GCF_000260255.1 Octodon degus | reverse complement strand
ACTCAGACCCTTGCGCTTGCCAGGGAAGCGCTTATTCCATTGAGCCATCTCCCCAGTCCCTAGTCCAGATTTTAATATTAAAAAATTATTACTAATTTTAGGTATGGCTCTAGTATGTAGTTATCCTTTCAAAGTCCTCTATAATAGGGAAGTATCTTGAAATATTAATGAATGTAAAGATGTGCTTTGGATCTGCTTTATCATTGTGTATATTACAGGGGGACACTATGAGGGACAATTGAACAGTATTGGCCATGAGGCATTTGACCATTTTTTTGAACTGAATGCAGAATTTGGAACAGTGAGTAAGAGAGGATAAGAGGCTTGATCATCATGGTTTTCTTTAAGCTTTCATGAAAAATTTCATAAGAGAACAATCCAAAGACTTAAAGATTCTCTTTTTTGGCTTATAAGAAAATAACTGAATTATGTACTTAGCAGTCCACTGAATTTGGGGAGGGGATAGAAATGGGAGATTCAATACCCAAGGTTTCATGGATCCAGCAAATGCTCTACTGCTGAGCTACACCTCCAGCCCTACTTAGTTAATGAGTTTTGAGACAATGTCTTGCTAAATTGCCCAGGCTTCCCTTGAACTTCTTTCTGCCTCAGCCTTTAGACTAGCTGGGATTATAGGAATGTGGTGCTATGCTGGCTGAAATAATGTTTCTCAATTAGCAGAAATTGTGCCTCGGACAAACCTCATTGGCTATGATACTGTCATTGTGTGAAACTGAATTCTTATTTCTCATAATTTCTTTAACCTGTTGGTTGTTCTTTATAGAAAAAGATACTGTCTACAAAGGATAGTTTTACTGTATAGTACTTACTATTTACTAGCTCTGTTCTAGAAGTGCATCTCATATTAACTCATTAGATCTTCACAGTAACTTTAATGGAGAGATGTTAACTTTTGAATGTGGTAGAGCTGGGATTGGTAATCTAGGCATTCTAGTCCTAGTAGTTTTTGTCATTCATAACTTTCTGCTTTTTTTTGTTTGTTTGTTTTAAAGTAAGTTTATTGGTATGTGTTACATATACATAATGATATTCATCAAAGGAAATTGGAAATGATATATCTTGGTTCCTTTTTTCTCCAATCCAGCCTCCTCTCTTCAACACAGATGCATGTTCCAATTTCAGTTGCTAACTAACTTTTAGTATTCTATAACATAAAAGACTAAGGTATGTCTGTAAAGAAGAAGGTGGGTGGATTATTGATCACTGTAAAAGCAAATAGAATAAAGATATACCATGTACAGGAATCTACTAACCTCAGTGAATATAAACACTATATGTTCTAACAAAAGTTAAGGATAATAAAATCAATAAGAATAAAAACAGGGATAGAGAATAAGAGGAGGAGGGAGGGAAAAGGAAGGGAAGGGTAAGGGAATTTAAAAAGAAGAATTAAGCTGCAGTAGATACATGTAGGCACTGCCCAAGATGAGTGTCATCTGCATGTAGTGCAAACATGTACTAGTAAAATAACAGTGCAAAACAGCAAAATAAATACATAAATGAGAACTCATATACAAACTTCAGAATGACCACCAAATGAGAAATGACATGAGATTATGGCATTAGCCTCCGTTTGCTCAGGACTAATGAATATTAATTGTATATTTGAAAATTTGTGAGGTGAAAATGGTTCCTCAGTTGGTAAACAAACTCTACCAAGTACAGCACCCCTGAAGGCTCCAAAGGAGATGAAGTGGAGAATCTCACATTAAAGAATTTGATTTGCTGAGATAATTCACACTGAAGCCACTGGGCTGGTGAATTAACAGATTGAGGGGTAATGTCATGCAATCATTTTAGGATTTTAAAGAAAGCAGTTTCCTGAGAATTGTATATTCATAATCAAGGTAGACAAGCACACACAAGCTCTGTCTCATGGAGTCATTCACATCAGAGAGAGGAAACCTTGTGACTGAGTCTGGCTTCCTGCCATAAAAAGCTGAGAGACCATGAAAGTGCGGTCAGTTCTGAGCAGTTTACATGCAGGTAATGGGCTATCGGGAGGGGAAGCAAACTGTCACTCATTTTACATTTTTAGCTAGAGAAAGGAAGTCAGATAAACTGAGGTAGCAACCATTTGTGTCTCAGGAAAAGCTAATAATGGGACATTTCTCATGGTCAATCCTTTCAAAATCCAAAGATTTTGAGAAAGACACAGGAAGGATTGAATTGCAGACCAGCCCCTCACCAGCTGTGTGACTTTCTGTATCCTACAGTTCTCAGACAGGTAAGGGAGAAGTGACAGCATCATGAAGGAAAGTAAACTTTCCTTTTGCAAAACATAAGTATCTTTCAACAAAAATAGTTTTGTTTTTACCTTTTTTGTTTTACTTTATTTTAAAGAGAGTATAATAGTTGATAATTAGAAAAGGTACACATATAGAAGACAAAAATGAGAGGTATTCAACCATGGGCTTTGTACTACACATTGATGTCTTCCACGTAGTTGCTAAGATCAGATAAAAGCCATATAGGGTTAATCAAGGTGAAAATTCTAAACATTAACTGCTATTTTCAAAACTTTCTGCTTTTATTTCCTCTGTTCTAATCCTTATGTCTTTTACTTGTTTCAGTGTGCTGGCCAAAGAGTTCAGTTTTTAGTTTTTAATTTTTTATTTTGTTAGTATATGTTTGTAGTACATAATGATTCTATTTATGGTAGAGAACTGGTACGTATACATAATACATCTTGATTATTTTCTCTCCTTTACCTGTACTTTATTTTGCCAGCATCAGATCCATTTCTCTTAAAGTCATTATAATGTTAATCACTATATATACTGATTAACAACAATAGCCAAAAGTAATATAAAACACATTAAGACCATTATGCTAAATCAAGGTACACTTTCAGATGCATTGTCTATGCTGGAAGGAGTTCAGTTTTTAAGTCTTCATTTGTAATTTAGTTTTTGAAGTTGTCTTAATATATAGGAAATACAGGGGCCAGGGAGATGACTCAGTGGAATAAGCGCTTCCCTGACAAGTGCAAGGGCCTGAGTTCAATCCCCGGTTTAAAAATAAATAAATATCTATATCTATATCTATATCTATATCTATATCTATATCTATATCTATATCTATGAAATACACAGTCCATTTGAGTTTGCTTTTTTACAAATACAAGACACTCTAAAAGACTAAGAATCAAATTAGTAGTTAGCAAGAAATCAAAGAATATTCTATAGCAAGTGTCCAGTTTCTTTTTTTATATTTCCCTATCAATTTGCAAGCACTGTACTCAGAACTGATTTTACCTTCAGTTATTTGTTGATTTTACTGGTCCTACTTGAATTTCTGTATGATACCTAGAAAAAATTATCTTTTTCACCTTTAATCCCCACATCTGTTAAATAATTACTTACTTCACTTTATATAGGCCATTTAAGATAGAATACTAATACACTAGACTCAGTCCTAGCCCAGGTCCGGTGACTGTG
>NW_004524595.1:7882976-7895850 GCF_000260255.1 Octodon degus | reverse complement strand
AGTTACTTTAGGAAGTCTGGGCCAGGTGGGAAAACCTGTTAATAATGTATTACAGGGCTCAGTGGTCTAAGCACTTGCCTGGCAAGCAAAGGACACTGGTTAGATTCGTGAAACCTCCTGTGGCACCATGAGTGAGCTCTATGTACTGTGAAAAGGATTCTTTTTTAAAGTCTTTCAGCTTCAGAAAGATTTCTGTCTCAGTTACTCTTCTCTCATTGCTGGGACAAATACCCAACACCCAAAATGAAGAAAGGAAAGATTTATTTAGCTCACAGTTACTGGAGGTTTCAGTCCATATTCAGCTAGGTCCAAGGCTTAGCGGCAGGAGGCAGCAAACAACCTTTCATGGTGGGGGGGGGCAAAGAGTGAGAGAGCCAAATGGAGTAGTAGCAGCAGCTCAAGCAGCTAGCTTCTCTTCCCTCCTTACATTGAAATGCAAATTACCTGCCCCATGGCAGGTGCGGCATCCACACCCACAATAATCACAAACTCCAGAAGCAGCCCCCTGACTGCATGAGGCTTTGGGGAACACCTAAACACAAACCGTTAACACTGACTAAGTTGATTGCTAAAGGAATACTTGCCTATTAGGAGGTGAGTGGGAACATTTCAGGGGAAAATGTAACTTGTCCCAGTTTCCGTGGGTTTTTGTTTGCTGTTTTTCCTGCTGAAGGGATCATGACGATGTAGAAAGATGCCCAAATTTTATAGCAGGAGGCACAGAGGCTGTAGTAAGAAGTTTTAAACGTGGAAGCAATGGATTGTAACTGAGGACAGCCTTTTCCAGGTGGTTGTGGAATTCTGAAGGCCTCATATTAGTGATGCTGTTTTTCTGTGTTTCACCACCTGCCTTGCTCCAGCCCAGCTGTTCTTTTTGTGTAGCAGTAAACTGAAGCAATCTTTTTATGTGTTTTTCACTGTAACTTTTATGTCTCAATTTTTAATTTTAATTTTTTTATACTGGAAATAAAATTTAAGACCTTGCATTTGCCAGGCAGGTGCTGTGCCACTGAGCTATATCCCCAGTCCTTTCATTGTATTTTTTAAAGGAGGAAAGGTTCATTTTGGCTTATGATTTATAGAGGTAGCAGTCCATAGTTGGCTGCTTTCAAGGCAGAGTAGCCTGGCCGAGGACATCACAGAAGAGGGTTGCTTATGGCACAGCAGTCAGGAAGCAGGGAGGAGCTATTTGAATTTTTTAAAATGATGCTAAAGTATTGGAAACTGAAGATTTAAAAGGTTTCAAGAATTTCATTTTCCAATGGATCATTACATTTCCTGAGTTATGGCATAGCTACCAGAAATGTATAACCAGGTATTTGTGTTAAAGAGGAAGATTTTAGAAGGCCATAGGTGAGCAGTAAAACATCATTTAAACAATAAAGCAAATGTATGTGGCAGAAACTAATTCTCTTATTTGATCACAAAAACTTTTAGAGGACAGATAAAAATTCTGTCCATGCTAAATCACGATGGTATGGAAACCAAAAGATAATAGGCAAGAATACGTATAGTTGAGAGAGGTACTCAGTTTAACTTCCGTCATCAGTTGGGGGAAAGCATTGAGGCAGTTTTGTGCTCAAGATACCTTAAATGAGGAAGCATAGTTAATGTAGTCTATACAGAATGCTGTAACAGCTGAAAACAAAAAGAAAGCTGATATGAGGCAAGCAATTATAGTAATAATTGATGTTTAATGATTTCTGTGTCAGGCATTGACAGTGTGGCAAGATCCTCTCCTCCCTTCTTTGTTCTCTCCATATGTTGTTCAGGTTGGCCCTGAACTCCTGGGCTCAAACATTCTTGCCTCAGCCTCCCAAGGATATAGGACTTTAGGCATGTGCCACCATGTCTGGCTGACATACAGTTTTCAGATACTGTCCCAGTTACCATGTGAAGTGTACATTATTATTATAGCTACCTTATATACAGCTATATTAAGGCTTATTTAAAAGTTAAATAACTGAGGGTAAGGCAGGATTCCTTCATCTCTTTCTTTCTTTCAGGTTTGAAATTAGTACCCAATTCTTAAATTAGAATTTTTTTTTTTATTGTTTGCAGAACCGGGGATTGAACTCAGGCCCTTGTGCTTGCCAGGGAAGCGCTCATTCCACTGAGCCATCTCCCCGGCTCCTTAAATTAGAATTTTTAAAGTGACTTTTTCTTTTAGTTTAAACAAATGCAAGGGTCAGCCAGAAGGCTCAGTGGACTAAAGTGCCTGCTTAGGCAGAGCACAGTGGCTGTGTTCATCCCCAGTGTGCTGTGCCCGCCCCCTCTTCAGGGCACCCTGAGGTGGCAGTCGAGACTGAGTGTGGTGGCACATGCCTGTAATCCCAGTGTTTGAGAGGCTGAAAACAGGAGAATCACTACAAGTCCAATATATGTAGTGAGACCCTGTAGGCCCTGTACTAAATACATAAACAAATACAAAAGCTTAGATTTGGGAATACAAAGAACTGAAGTATTTTAGTAGTTCAGCATAAATTTATTATATGATGGGACCCCTAAATGTTACTATAATCACAGATATATCAGTCGTAGTATAGTGTCTCATACAAAATATTCAAAGTTAGCTGGACATGGTAGTGCATACCTGTAATCCCAGTACCTTGGAAGATTTCTGAGTTCGAGGACAGCCTGGGGTACATAGTGAATTCAGGCTAACTGGTACTACAGAAAGACTGGTACTACCATGCCTTAAAAACAAAAAGAAAGAATAGTCTAAGTTGTAAATGCTACTCATTAGTCAAACTATGCTTCATGATTTTATTTTTAAAAATTGCTCAATTTTTTCTTTTGATAATAGCTTTTTTCTTTTATTATGGCACTAGGTGTTATGATTTGTGTCTAGGCGCTCCCCCCAAAGCCTCATGCAGTCTTGGGGCAGCTTCTGGAGTTTGTGATCCATTATTGTTTGTGTGGATGCTGCATCTGCCCTGGGGCAGGTAAGTTGCATTACAGTGTAAAGTGGGAATAGAAGCTAGCAGCTGAGCTGCTGCTACTCCTCTCCCTTGTGCTGTTGCTCTTTGCCACCACCATGAAAGGTTGCCTTCTGCCACGTGCCACTCCTCCTTGGAGCCAGCTGAGTATGGATTGAAACCTCCAGTAACTGAGCTAAATAAACCTTTCCTTCCTTCATTTTGAATATCGGGTATTTGTCCCAGCAATGAGAGAAGAGTAACTAAGACACCACTAAACCACACCCCTATTCCATTTATATGAAGTGATTTTTGAGGTATTCTATCACTTTACCTTTCTCAATTAAAAATGAACATCGTGGGCTGGGGTACATCACTTGCCTAGCATGAGCAAGGCCCTAAATTTTATCCCTATCACTACAGAAAAGAAATGGAAATGTGTGATAGTAGAGTGAATTTAGTTAGCTATAACATTTTTTTAGAACATTTGGATCTCTTGAAATTAGAAATTTCTAACATCTTAAGAACCACTCTTGGGGCTGGGGAGATGCCTCAGTAGAATAAGTACTTGCCTGGTAAATGCAAGGGCCTGAGTTCAATCCCTGGTTCCACCAAAAAAAAAAAAAACCAAAATGAAACAAAAAAAACCCCACTCTTCCTATCCAGTCTAATAGAATAAATGTAAACTGAGATTAGGTATAAAATTACAAATCTTTGTCCTTATTCTTCACATAGTAAAAATGGATTTAAAACTAATAAAAATAGAATCCCCAAAGGAGAACATTTTAACACCTACATTTCTGATAATGGAGTTTATTTAGTTCTAGGGTTTTTTTTTTTGTTTGTTTTGTTTTGTTTTTTTAAGTATATGTGCTGCCAAAGCAAGCATGATGGAGTTTATTTAGTTACTTATGAAGCTTTCATTTCAATATGAGATAAAGTATATTTCTCCAATTGATCATGGAACATTAAAACATTTATTTTTAGATTAAACCACAAAGAAAACGCTCATTAATTCCAGAAAAAAGTATATATACACATATTTTGGCTATGACAGTTTAAAATGTAAAACTCCAACAACTTGGATAAAGCAAACAGAAATCTTTCTTAAATAAATATTGAACAACACATAAAATATATAATATCTGATTGTTTAGCGAGCTAGAATGAGACTCAGACTAATTCTGTGCTTAGAAGTAAATGTGTAATTTAATTAGCTTCAAAGTTAATAAAGAAAAAAATGTAGTAAGCACTCAATTTGATAAACAAAACCCAAGCAAAAAAATGCCTAGGAGAAAGGAAGGATTATTAATAAATTAAAAGCAGAAATAGATGCATAAGAAAACAGAAAACATAGAAATGAATAATGTAAGAACTATTTCTTAGGGTTAAAAAACAAAATTGGTAAATTATCAAGGAAAAAATAGAAAAAAATTTGGTGGTTTTTAGAAAAAAGTAGTTAAATAGGTAACAGCTGGGTGCTGTGGCTCATTCCTGCAATCCCAACATTATGGGAGACTGAGGCAGGAGGATGACAAGTTTGAGTCCCATCTGGGCAATTTGGCAACACCCTGCCTCTGCCTCTCTCTAAAATCTATATATCTGTATCTATATATCTATATCTATATATTATGTAATACATACTATTGATATATATAATATAAATTATATATTATTGGGGGGATACTGGGAATCAAACTCAGGACCTTGCTCATATCAGGCAGGCATATGTGCCCCTGAACTATATCCCCAGCAAAATACAGTATTTTGAAAGGTTCAGGGATTAGTTCAGCACAAAGACTCTGTTCAATCCCTAGTAGCACCAAAAAGAAAAACAGAATTTTTAATATTATAAGGAACCATTAATAACTGTATCAATTTATTTGAAATCTCCTTGAAATGAATTATGAAACATTCTTTTAAAAAAATTATAGTGAGAAGTTCAAAGACATTTTCCTTATAAGTTGGTTCTGAGGCTAGATTGTTTTGTCGATAAATTCTTTCTAGTTTTTAAGTAGTATAACTCCTATGATGTCAAATAGTGTACAGATTACAAAAAGATGGAAATATGCCCATTTTATGTTATAAAATCAGTAAGTATCTCTTAACAGCATTTTAACAGAGTGACATTTCTTGGGGTAAAGTTTACGTTTTTCTCATTAATTTATTCAGCAAACAGTTACTGAAAGTTAACTCTACCATTGACACAAAGATAAAAGGATTTCTATTTTCATGGGGCGTATGTTGTAGAAAACAAACATAAGTACAAATTCTGGTAGTAAAGGACTGATGATATGATAGTTGAGATATGATAAAAAGCAAGACTGTTGTGAAGCAGGAAGAGTAAAGTGGAACAGCTCCTCAGTGCAAAGATACTGAAATGAAATGGTTTAGTCAGGTTCATGAGTCTTAAAAGCTGAGTGACTGAAAAAGATAAGGAAGGGTAACATCACATGGAGATTAGGTGATGGCTTTCCTTTAAAATTCAAAAGGAAGCTGCCTTTCAAGGCTTTCCCCATTTAAGTAGAGAGTAATATGATCTTATTGTGACTTTTTTATTTCCCACAGTTCAGACTTGTAGTGATCCTCCTGTGTTAGCCTCCGCACCGCTTGGATTACAAGCATGCACCACCAAGCCTGATTTCCAGGCCAGCATGGGGCACCCAGGGTTCCAGGGCAGGCATGACATGCAGTACTGGGGATTGAACTCTGTACCTTGTTTTTGCCAGACAGGTGTTTATGGCACCAAGCTATCTCCCCAGCCCTGGTACTTTTTTTTAAATCAGATTTTATTGGTACATTTTAGATACACATAGTGATCACATTCACCATAGAGAATTTGTACCTGTACATATAACTTGATTTTCCCCCATTCCTCTAACCTCCCTTCAAGCCCTTCTCCCATCCCCATGTACAAAAGCTTTGATTCCATGTTCTCTCTCCCCTTCTCCTCCCGCTTTTTCTTTTCCTTCTTTCATTTGCCCCTTCACATTTGAACATTTCCTTCCTATTTGACAGCATTTCTTACACATTTTGGTCCTTATTTAATGTAAATAAGTCCAAAGTGTGTAACAGATATTATTGGTACTTTTTGTGTTTTGCTTTGCTTTGCTTTGTTTTGTTTTGTTTTGAGACAGTATCTCTATGTAGTGCAGGCTGGCCTTGAACTCATCATGCAGCCCAGGATGGCCTTCAACTCAGTGATCCTCCTGCCTCAACCTCCCAAGTGCTGGGATTATAAGAGTGTGTCACCACACCTGGCTTTTATGGCTCTTTTAAAAGAATACTGACTAAAGTACAGAAATCACAGAGGGAGATAGGCTTTGCAAAAGGATAGTAACAGACATAAAGAGAGGTAGACGGATTTGTGCTATACTGTATTTTGAAGGAGAATTTGATAGGATTTGGTAATGAATTGAATATGAGAAGTGAGAAAAAGAATCAGGCATTTTCATGTTTGACATCTTTCTGAAGTAGTTACAGGGTTACCCACTACCTAATTTGATCTTTCCCCCCAAGTATGTAATGTATTAAATCAAATATCACCCACTGTGTATGACCAGTTGGTTAAGACAGGAGCCTGATCATTATCTTCTATTTCTGTTACTTTTCATATGCCATATAACCAATAAAGATCATTGATTTTAACTCCCAAATACCTCTCAATAGCAAATATTTCTCATATATATGGATATATATATATATATATATATGTCTCCATGCCCAGAACCGCACCAGAATTTATATAGCAGTTTTGTGCCTAACTTGTTCCTCTGCCTCCTGCATCATTTCTGTTATCCATTATGAATACTGCAGACAGTTAATTATGGCATTTGTCTGCCTCCCCCTCTATCCCCCCTCTACTCCTCCACTTCCTAATAATAAAGATAAAACTTCCTAATAGGATCTATAGAAATTGCTTATGATCTGTCCTCTGCTTACCTTTTCAGTGACATTTTTCAAGCTTTCTGCCCTTGCTTACCTATTAGGGACATAGAATTACCATTGCATCTTCAGTGAGCCATAATTTGTTTTGCACTTGTTTCCTTTTCCTGGTCTCCCTCTTGTGTCTATTTTTTTGATTGATTATTCTCCTAGTTATGGGTGATATTTTTCTTTTGTCTATGAATTGATTAGATACAAGACATGAGTTTTCTGGGTGCTGGATTTTGTTGTATTCCTTTTGATAGGTTTTAACTGTAGCAGAGATGGCGGCTATCTCAGCGGTATGGCAGAGATAAGGGGGAGGGGAAGCCTTTATTAACTCTGAAGACATGGGCATGGAGATGGGCAGATCCTCTGACCTGAGATGGGGAGCCTGAGACTGTGGACTTCTGCTGGGGGCAAAGCTTGAGGGCAGGTTCTGTGACACACAAGAAGCTGATGGAGGCTCCCTTGTGTGGGCGGGGAAGGTCAAAGGAAGTTGTATCCAGGGTGGACTGGGGAAGAAGGAGGAAGTGGTCATGGGGAAGACAAGCTGTTGTTTTGGAGATTCAGCCATGTTGAATTAGAGCCATGATAATTTAGCAGTCTGTACTCGGGCCGTCACCTATCACCTTTCACTAATTTTGGTCCAAGTTTTGATATGCAGTTGAAATGTTTTAGATCAGTTTGATGCTTTTTACACTTTATTTTGAAGAAGCTTTTGAAGGGTGGGTCTAGAATCTTTTTTCCTACACTTAATTTAGAAGTTATTTCCTTTTAAAAGCTTTACATATGTCTCAGCTACTATAAGGTTTTTTTACCCTATTCAGTGAGAATCCAAACTCTTCATAACCTTGTATAAATTTTAAGAATCCTTTGAGCTGTTTTTTTCCGCCAGTGACCCTCCCCCCAACCTCAGGAAGTTTCCTTTTATCTATGACAGATGAGTACCCTACTTCACTGTCCCAAATTTTCTAAGGGCTTCCTCTTGTGTTGTGAATGTTTTCCAGTATGAAACCATTGTTCCATCTGTTTCATCTAGTTTTTTGGTTGTCTAAGCTGGGAGGATCAGTCATATTCTTGATACTCTATCATGGCTGTTTGTGGAATTTTTTATTTTTTTATTTTTATTTTTTTGTCTTTTTGAGACAGGGTATCATTGTGCAGTTAAGGCTGGCCTTGAACTCACTTTGTAGTCCAGATTGGCCTTTAATGATCCTCCTGCCTTAGCCTCTTACAGGTATGTGCCATCACACCTGGCTCAGAAATTCTTATCTTTACCATCTTCTTTTTTTTCCCCTATTGGTTAAGATGTGGACCTAAATAGAAAAGTCAAGAAACTACTTGAAAAGTTTTCTTTGTTTGAAGTATTTATCTTACCTGTAATGAAGGAGGAAGAATCTTTTTGTTTCTTGTCCAAACCCTTTGATAATAATTAACAAGTAGTTTCAACTAACACATTCCTTTTTATTTCTCTTGGGAACCTATTGCAGCAGTAGGGTGATTAAATCAAGAATTATAGTATTATGGAGTTGTGGATATGGATGAGTGGAAGAATGCTACCATACTTGACTTTATCTTATCCTTTTGGAATTACTACTAGGGATTGGAACCCAGAGCCTTTGCACTAGTGGCTGAGCTTGAGATCAGTCATACATGTGGGGCTACAGTAAGGCCAGTCCTGACAACATGGAGTGTCCAAGGTGAGCCATAGGGGAAGGGTTTTCACCTGATATCAGTGTTCAGAGTATATAAATAAATGCACTATAGTCCTCCTGCACTTCCTTTTCTCCCATCAGGAGAGAAGGTTCCACCTGACTTCATCTTTCTGCATTCTGGCTCTTGTCCTCATTTATTTATCCTCCACCATCCTCCCACCAGGAATTTCAGCAGCTGTGCTGGATGCAGCACCAGCCTTAATTTTTTTTTTTTTTTAACTTCGAGATAGAATCTTACCGAGTTGCTGTGTTGCTCTGGCTGGGCTTGAACGTGCAATCCTCCTGCCTCAGCCTCCCTGAGTATGCTGGATTTACAAGCATAAGTCACCATGACTGTACTAAGTTCATTTTTTAAATAACTTTTTACAGTTTTAAGTCAAGTGTACGTTTACCCACATAACAATGGTCTCTGGAATCATAAGATTGAGTTTAATCCCTTCTCCCATTCCATCATTGCTGCTTTTCCTCTCCTGTGCTTGTCTCTTTTTTTTTTTTTTTTTTTTTTTTTTTTTTTTTTAGGGAAGGGTGTACAGGGTGTTCAGGGTCTCACTACGAGATTGGACTTCTAGTGATCCACCTGTTTACAGCTGGGATTACAGGTGAGCACCACCACACCCAGTCTCAGTCTTAGGCACCCTGGAGGCAGGGCCAGCATGGCAGGCCCAGGAATTGAACCCCTAGCCCCTGTGCCTGCTTGCAGGTGCTTTAATCTGCTGAACTATTTGGCCGGCATTCCTTACATGTGTTTGTTTGCTTAGCCCTCATGCATTGTGATTATCAGTATAGTTTTGAGTCATATGCTTGGAATTTAGATGCTTAGATTTAACTTTGTGTGCTACATTCACAGTTTTTTCTATAGATAAACCATAAATTAAATAACTTCCTTTTTTGAGTCAGTTTGAAACTTTTTATATCTACCACTTGGGTGATAGTACTTTGTAAAATTGGTCATACCACTTGTCTTTCAGTCCTGATAATTCTATGATCTATTTTGAGAGATGATGCAATTTCTGCTGCTTTTAATTGTCCTTGCTTGGCTTACAATACAATTTTTGCATTACAATAGCTTTTAATTTTAGTGTATATAATGGTTCAGTCTTGACTCTTTTTTAAAAGTAAGTTAGACTTTCAAATTTAAATTAAAGTCCAGCTGCATGTGAGTTTATGCAGTTATCTCAGCTGTGGTCATTGACAACTTCAAGGGATGGTATTTCTTAGAGATTCAAATAAAAGCAAGCAGACATCACAGCTTATTCATTTGCTTGCCTACTGGTCAATTTTTTGGATTTTAATTATTACACTATTTTAAGCAAAGCTCATTTATAGAATTGAGAAATGTGGTTTAGGAATTTAATATACAGTAAGCAAGCATAAAATCTGTCAGTGATAAGATGGTTTAATAAGTGTAGGAATGATCAGATAGCAGTTAGAAAAGCTAGTATTGAGCCTACCCATATTTGACTATAATGGGGTTAACATCTTAAAACTGAAAAACTAATAAAACTGTGCAAGGAATAAAAATCTTCTGAAGAATACTGTGGGCCACGGCCAGCAGGACCTCACAAGTATTTGAGAGCACCCCAAGGTTCCCTTCTGCTCCCCAATCCTGGCCTGGTGCTGAGACCAAGCTGGCCCAGTCCAGAAACCCTTAAGGGCCACCTTCATCTGGGCTTTCTACTCACTGGCTCCTCAGTCTGATCTGTGGTGTCTACTTCTGGCCTGCATACTTCTTCCTGTGCAATCACACGGTTGATATCATTCTTTCCTCTTTGGAAAATGAAATTCCCTGTGTTTTTGTTTTTTCAAAGGGGTATTGTTTCAAAGCAGATTACTTCATTAGCTGCTCTCACTAATTCAGCAATAGTTGATTGAACTTTTTGCCAGCTTCCTAGAATTAGATTCTTAAAATTAAAAAAAAAAAAGAAAGAAAAGAAAAGCACAATAGGTGGCTGAAACGAGAGTATCACAAGTTCGAGTCCAGCCTGGGTGATCTGGAAAAAAATCTCAAAATTTAAGAAGAGCTGAGGATGTAGTTCAGTGTAAACGTCCTGGATTTAAGCCCCAGTATATGTGAAGAAAGAAAAACTAAACAAAACCCCAATGTCCATTTTATTTCAGGAATGGTTTAAATGACTTATTTTCTCGAAGATTTTGTATTGAACTTCTTGTTAAATATTCCTTCCTTATACACTCATTTTCAAACACATTTCTGGTTTTTCATGCTTTCCATGGAAGTATAGGTTTATTTTTCCACCAATGTCCTGTACAGTTCCTGTCTCAGTTACTCTTCTCTCATTGCTGGGACAAATATCCAACACTCAAATGAAGGAAGGAAAGGTTTACTTAGCTCACAGTTACTGGAGGTTTCAGTCCATGCTCAGTTGGTTCCAAGGCAGAGTGCCCATGGTAGAGAGTGACCTTTCATGGCAGCAGCAAAGAGCAGAGAGCAAAGGGAGTGGCAGTAGCTCATGCAGCTAGCTAGCCTCTTTCCCCTCCTTACATTGTAATACAGATTGCCTGCCCCAGGGCAGGTGCAGCATCCACACCCACAATAATCAGTCACAAACTCTAGAAGCCACCCAATGATTGTGTGAAGCTTTGAGGGGACACCTATACACAAATCATAACGTTCTGCCCTTGGGCCCTCAAAGATGCATGCACATCCCTTTATGCAAAAGACATTTTAGTCTATCTCTAAGAGTTGCCAAAGTCCCAACAGTTTTAGCATTGCTGTAAAGTCCAAGTCCTAAGTCTCCTCCAAGATCCAAAGTAAACTCCTAGCTGTGAGCCCCTGTACAAATGAAAAGTTAAAATACTTATCTGACATTCAATGACACAAAATAAACATTAACATTCCAAAAGATACAAACAACAGGGGAATACAAAGCGTTGTGACCAACACAAGTCCAAAATCCAGCAAGGCAAACATTAAGTACTGTAGTTCCATGTAGAACATACGAAGCAACCTGTGGCAAATTGTGAGCTGCATATGGCTCTGCCCTTATGACACTCTTAGTGGTAGCACCCATGGCTTCTCTCTTAGGCCTGGTTGGCTCCCTCCTTGCAGTTTCCCTTAGATGATCTACATTCCTGCCTTTTCCAAACTTCTGGTGTTTCCATTGAATAGGCTTCTGACCCACAGCTTTACATACTGCCCACCCAGGGGCACACTGCCTGGCCTTCTAGACCTTCTTCTGAAATCTAGGTGGAAGCCTTCTTAACCTTAGAACTCCTGCATTTTGCAAGCACTTAAAACCAACACCATGTGGATGATGCCAAGGTCCACTGCCAGCTGGAGCAGTAGCCAGGTTTTCCTCTCTCTTGGCTGTAGGGATTGAGTGAGTGCCTGGATTGCTGAGCACTCTGACCCTGATTCCAAGAAATAAACTCTCCATGTTGGGGGCCATTCTGGAAGCTAGTATGACTGCCACTGCCATTTTGGAACCTGGAACTCAGTGGCTTTTTCCCCAAAGCAGAGTTCCTGACCTTTGCAATTCTGAGGCTGCAAAGCATGGAGACCTGCTGCCTCCTGTGATGCACTCAGGCCATCCTTCCTATATTCTTGTTCCTTCCTGGCAGTGGAGATCCTTTCAGCTCTCTTTGCATTCCACAGCTTTATTGAAACTTTTTTTTCTGCCAAACTCACAACATTTTAAATCATCCTGCTGGGCTCTTTCCTTTTGATTCTCAACATAAATCTACTAAAATCTCCCAACAGTAGCCATGTCATTCCCTTGATACCCAACTGCTTTGACATATCTTTTGCCAG
Organism: Octodon degus; assembly: GCF_000260255.1. NCBI lineage: Eukaryota > Metazoa > Chordata > Mammalia > Rodentia > Octodontidae > Octodon > Octodon degus. Next base: position 7,883,521 of record NW_004524595.1, on the reverse strand, counting down.
ATTTATCAATCTACTGTGCTTAATCTCAGTTTCAGGCAAAGTCTCTTGCTATTTTGTAGTACATTCTGACATCATATATTAGAGAAGTGGAATTAAGCACTTCTCACAAAAAGGGAAAAAGAGGAGACCCAGGGCCGCGGGATCCTGAATAGACCCAGGGCGCAGGCTTGGCGAGTGAGTGAGACGACCGGGGGCTGTGGGATCCTGAACAGACCCAGAGCGCAGGCCCTGCGAGTGAGTGAGACAACGGAGGGCCTGCGGGATCCTGAATAGACCCAGAGCGCAGGCCCGGCAGGGAACCCTTCAGCAGCACTCCATGCAAAGAGGCTAGAGGCAAGACCCACCCAGCTGATTCAGGAGCAGAACATCTTCCCAGAGAGACACAAAGGGTTCAACTCGAATGCCTGCAGCAGAAAGAAGTGGAGCACACAGCCAGAACCAAACAACACCCACCTGGAGGAATCTGAACTTCATAGATCCGGACCTGGTGCTAAGGTAATAACTCTATCTAAGCTCTACACCAAAGGTCAGAAGACAGTGGTATA
>NW_004524595.1:7878209-7881343 GCF_000260255.1 Octodon degus | reverse complement strand
TTACTCTCAAAAAAAAAAAGCGGGGAAAAGAAAAAAGAATATTGTGAAGAAAACTAACACAATTAGAACTAAGAAAAAATAAAATGGAAACCATTTACAAATATGACCTTTAATGATTAGTGTATTATAAAAAAAAGTTTACAACACTAAGGTTCTAGTAAATATGTTGATAAGGACATAGGCTTTAAGTCATAGGCAGCATAAAATAAACAGACATAAGGAAGTGTTCAACCTCTTTGGTAATTAAAACATTAGCAAATAACTTTTTCATTGGACAGCCAGAAGAAATGAATCCATAGGGAATCAACTATTAATGCATTGGTTTTGGAATTCATTTCATTTGGAAGTATAGTAGCATGGTAATACATATAGTAAAAACTGTAAATATTGATTTAATGGTCCTACTCTTGGGAATTGACTGTAAGTAAGTCCAAGGAATAACAAAGCTGTATTAGAACTGTGTACACAATAGCATTACTTTTAATAGTAAAAACTGAAGATAATCTAATTGGTCAGTAGTAAGAAATTTGATATATTATAATAAATTGACACCAAAATAGTTCATATTCTATGTCCTGTAAGTGTAAGCATTGTGACAGCAGACACTGTCTTTTTGTTCTGTTGTAAAATGAGTGCCTAGAATAGCTTGTCATATAGTGGTACTCCATAATTATCGGCATATTTTTAAAAAGGAAAACAGCCAATGGAATCAAGTTAAGGAAAAATTTAAACACACACAGAAATGGTTCTCAGGGACTTAATAAGTAAGAGAGATGGAGAGCAAGTTGACTTGTGAAGTTTTTTGAAGAAATTTGACCTAAGGTTCGAAAGTTTAGTACGATATGAATTATTTGGGGAACCAAAGATTGGGAAAGTTGCTTTAGGAGGGATCAGTTTGAAGAAAAGCCTGGCATTAGGAACTGGCTGAAGATAAGGTAAGAAATGAGGCATAAATAAGGTGGAATTCTGAGTGGACCTGACTTTGTTCTGCAGTATGGGGAGTCATTAACGGTTTTTCAAGAGAGGTTAACACTGGAAGCAGCTGCATTATTCTGAGAATTAATGTGCCTTTGGTATGTAAGTCAGACTGCATCCAGGAATCAGTGCAATACGTTGGAAATAGACTAGCACTTCCATAGTTGTTGTAAAGCTATTATATTTTTCATCTATATAGGAACCTGATAATTTTTTTCTTTCTACGAATGTTTTTGAGATAAAATTTGTTATTTAAGAGGATGGTGCCATTAGAAATTAAACCAAAATTTAAAGATAATACAGAAAAAAATTTTACTGAAGTGTTTAAAATGATTTTAAATGTATTTAGGGCTAAAATAAAGCTTCTATTTAATTCACCTCATAAATAGTATTTCTCTCAGCCATTCTTTTGTTTTGTAAACTCTTTACTGAACACAGAAGTAAACTATGTCATTTGTTTGGTCTGACAAAACTATTGCTAATATTAAAACTATAATCTTCTAAAAAAAACTATAATCTAGTGAAGAGTTAGATGTTTTAAACATTGTGAATTGAGGGTGTAGTTTTCTCTGTAGGAAACTATATCTTTCTGTATAGGAAAAATTACATTTATTGTTTTTTCCCCCTAGCTTTTAATATGTTAGTGAGATTTGAGTACTAAAGTTTACATTTCTGAATCAGGTTATTATGCTGAATTAGGATCCTGAAATTTACTTGAAATAAACTGAGAAGAGTCTTAAAAACCAATTTGTTGTCAGTTTTTTGCAAAACAAATTCTGTATTGTTTATCAAACTGAAAAACATAAATTATATTTAGATAAACATATACAGGTTCTTTTTTAAAAAGTGAGCATTTTATCAAACAATTGAACAGTTTTTGAGCATTGATGTTTAAAATTTGGAATTAAAAATTTAAATGAAAGCTTTAGAGAGCAAAATGATGATTTTTAATTGAACTGACAATTCAGTTGAATTATTTGAATAGTATTTTAGAAGAATATACTGAAGTGCCTAACTAAATTATTTTCAGGTGAGGTTTTGAGTTGAAAAAGGCTTTGCAGAGCAGGTTATGCTTTCTTTGCCTCACTGCTGAGCTATAATAATTATCAAATATGATTGCTCATCAAACATGCTGGCTCTACACACATGCACCCCTTTCTCTGTGTAACTATGAATTATTTATACACTGGTTAACCAATATTGACAAAAGTTAATAATATGCTATGAGATTAATGCGTAGAGATTAATTAGTACATTGAGATTAATTAATGCATAGAGATTAATTTGAAGAAGGAAAGAAGAAAAGGGAGTGTTAGTACATTATGGAGAAGGTACAAAAGCTAGGGCTTTAATGATGGATAAGAACACACAACCTAGAGAAACGGAGAAAGTGCTATCTATAGATACAGTGCAGGATGAAGAAACACAAGGTTCTTTCCCCCTTTCTCACTAAATATAAATACATAATCAGATTTTTTATTTGATGGGTGTAGAAAAACGTTTTACTACATATCAATCTGTTTTTCATAGCATTCATTAGGAAAACCTTTATAGATTATAAAGCAAAGATTTTCTGAACTGCAAAGAATTACAAAGAAGTATTTTAGTGAAATAATGGAAATGTTGATAAAGGTGCTTACACAGGTAATTTCATTGGCAAAACTATTTTCCCTATATATTTATATTGGGCACCTTTTATTGCATCTTAACTATCTCAATAATAGTGATTTTAAAATGATCTGTGAAATCACACTTCCAGTTTTATATCTAATACTTAAAAAATTGACTTTCTGAGGAAAAGATTTTTTAGTTACTCATTATCAAGTTATATGTCCAACACAGAAATAAGTATATAAATCATACCATAGAGAGCAGAATGTATAAGATACATGCTTTCATGAAACAAATTTTAGTGGAAGAAGGAGACAGATAATAAAAATAATTAACTTCAGATAATGAGATGTTATTAAAAATAGCATATGATCCTGAGATAGCCTTTTGTTTTTTTGTTTTGTTTTGTTTTGTTTTTTCTTTTCAAAGTTTTATTGATAAACATATAGCAATGAGACAGTTTCAAATCCAATCGAAAGTACAGTTTCAACAAATAATACACTGCATATATTCTTCTTAGTGGTTAATTGCTGTACAAGATGCAGACT
>NW_004524595.1:7871779-7874126 GCF_000260255.1 Octodon degus | reverse complement strand
CTCTCTCTCTCTCTCTCTCTCTCTCTCTCTCTCTCTCTCTCTTTGTATCTGTGTCTCTGTATCTCTGTCTCTGTCTCTCTCTTTGTTGTGATTTGCAGCCCCCAGGCTGGTCTCAAACTTGCAGAGATCTTTCTGCCTCAGCCTACCGAGTGCTAGGATTTCAGGCATGCACCACCACACTTACTTCTGAGGCTGAGATGGCACGCCTGGGGTTCCAGGGCCAGGGGTTGAACTCTGGTCCTTGTGCTTTCCTCGAAGGTGCTTATGCATCTGAGCTGTTTTCCCAGGCCCAGTTAATTTTTGTAGAAGAGAGTAATTAATTTATTTTCCTTTTAGAACTTTGATATCAGGAATATTAGATTACCTACAATTGTTCCACAATTTCTCTGTGATTATCTTTTCTAACTTATTTTTGTTGTTCAGATTGTACCATTTCTATTAACCTACTGCAAGTTTACTTGTTCTTTCTTCTGTTATCTTCATTCTGTTATTAAATCAACTCAGAGTGTGACTTTGGCTAATAAGTATTTTTCAGTTCTAATTTTTTGGTTTTTTAAAATTTCTTTTCTTTGCTGAAACTTTTTTTTGGCGAAACCAGGGATTGAACTCAGGTCCTTGCGCTTGCCAGGGAAGCACTTATTCAACTGAGCCATCTCCCTAGCCGTGCTGAAACTTTTTTAAAAAATTGTTTTGGTAGTTTTCATAATAGCTTGATGGAGGAATTATTGATAGCTCCCTGACCCTCACCCCCCGTACTGAGGAATGAGTAGTGGTCACACTGAGTTACATCTCCAACCTTTTTTATTTCAAGACAGGATCTCATTGAGTGACTAAATTGCGCACACTGGCAATTTACACTTGCACTTTCTTTGTCTTAGCCTTCTAAAATGCTAGGAACAGAGGCATGTACCACCATGCATAACTCAAGCCTAATAACTGCTTTAAAATTCTTGTCAGGTAATTCATATATCTGTGTCATCTTTGTAGGACACAAATCAACTATCCATATTTGTGTCTTATTTCTGGGTTATTTATGTTTCAAAAATCTGTGTGTCTATACCTTTGCTAGACCAAATTCTGTTAGTAACTCTACTTTCTGTCAAGAAATTGGAGGACTGGGGAGATGGCTCAGGAGGCTGGGGAGATGGCTCAGTGAAATAAGTGCTTCCCTGGCAAGCGCAAGGGCCTGAGTTCAATCCCCGGTTCTGCCACAAAAAAAAGATAACTTGGTATCTGTTAATTTTCCCATGTAAGTAGAGATTTTCCATGTATTGCTTTATTTTTTCATAATGAGAATAATTACTATGAAAACAAACAAGATATGAATAAAGGAAAAAAGCAACTGTGGTGACACATGTCTTTTATCTCAGTACTCTGGGAGGCAGAGGCAGGAGGATTCCAAGTTCTAGTCCAGCCTGGATAATTTAGCAATTTAGTGAAACCCTGGAGCTCAGTGTAAAAGCCCAGGTTCAATCCTGGTGAGTAGGTGGGATGAGGGGCATACATAAACTCATTGTCTTTGTCTGTACATTAGAAATAGTATCTAGTTCATAGACTTCTTATAAAAACTATATAAGAATGCCTATGTGAAGAAATATCTAGCCCTGTTCCTAGAAAAATAACAAATGCTTATAAAATATTAGTTCAGTTTGACTTTTTTTTTTTTTGAGCAGAATATATTTTTGAGGAAATGAAAGCTCCTGTCCGAGAGAGGGACAGGAGGGGGGTCCCGAGCAGGTGGTCCCCAATATTCTTTTTTTCTGATCATAGCATTTTAAAATCATTCTTGTCAACAACAGCATTTGAAAGTAAGCTCCTTGAAGGAAGTCTTAAATCCACCCTGCCCCCCCCCCACACACACACTCATTCTCTGCATTGTGGTTACTTAGCCTGTTCTATAATACTGGATTAAGTTTGTTCTTTTTGTTAAACTTAGAAGCTTCCTCCTTTTCCTAGGCCTAGGAAATTCCCCCACTTTAGAGAATCAGTCCTCTCTAACTAACTATGGCACTCTTCTAGGACAGAAGCAGAATGGGATATTGTTAGTACTTCCTCCCGTCCCACAATTACTTGCTGCCTAGGGTGACAAGAACACTTTCACTTTTGTTACAACTAAGCATTGTGGACAAGATTGAAGGAGGTGGAGGCATGGGAGAGGTGATGGAGATAACAAAAATGGTGAGTGACAAAGCTGGGGAATCCAGTAGTGCTCTGAATTCTACAAGAAATTCAGGGAAGATCTTGGAACAATATGTCTCAAAATTGCCAATAAAATTCAAATAGAATTCAGTGGTGAATCTATCATTTCCTAGGCTTTTCTTAATTGGTAGGTTTTATTATTATTATT
>NW_004524595.1:7866529-7871503 GCF_000260255.1 Octodon degus | reverse complement strand
AATTATTGAAGTATGAATTTTTGAAGTCATTATTAATAATCTTCCAATTGCCTGCCTGCCTGCCTGCCTGCCTGCCTTCCTTCCTTCCTTCCTTCCTTCCTTCCTTCCTTCCTTCCTTCCTTCCTTCCTTCCTTCTTCCCCAATGCTGTTTAACTGCTCACCTTGCCTGATATATTCATTGTATTAGGACTTTTGCCTAGCTCTCTAGGCCTTTAAGGTTTGTATTGAGAAGTCTGTTGTAATTCTAATGAATTTACCTTTATCAGTGATGTGTTGTTTTTCTATAAGAGTATTTATTTATTTATTTATTGTATTTGGTACAGGGTCTAATCCTGATCCCTACGCTTGTCTAAGCAGGCACTTAGTCAGTTGAACTATCTCACCAGCCCTCTATAATAGCTTTTAATATTCTGTCTTTGTTTTGGACTTCCAAGATTTTGATTAGGATATGTCTGGAGAGGTTCTTGTTTGATTGTGGTTCTTTGGAGTCTTGTATGCCTTACTTTCCCCTTATTAAAAAAGTTTCCTATTATTTTAGTAAACAAGATTTTTATGCTCTTTGTGCTGTCTTCTGATTTTTCACTAAATCCAGTCATCCTTGAGCTATTGGTTACATTTTTCATGTTCTCTTGTTGTTTTTAAGGTATATCTCATTAATTGGTCACTGCCAACAGCGCTGCCTTCTAGTTCTGACACTGTCCTCACAACAGCCACTTCTGCTGCCCACTCTCTCTGTTTTTCAATAAATATTTTCTTTCCATCATCTACAGTCTTAGAAGCAGCAACTCTTGATTTTTTTTCCACCTAGCTTTATGGCCCGTGTATTTGTGAGGTGCTTTCACCTACTCTAGAGGACCCTCTTTCCATAAACTCCAGGTAGTGGCAGTCTTCCAAGCTGAGGTATATCCTTGCTTGCATTAGTAAATGGCAAAAACATTGCAACCATTGGTTTCTCCTAGGTGTAGCCAGCAGGGTGGCGGCTCAAGTGGATTGCTGAACTTAATGTCTGCCCTTTTAGATTCAGCCACTTCTAAAAGCCATACTCACAGAATCTGGTTTATCACCATGGGAGCAGGGCCTGTGTCCTTCCCAGCATGAGCTTGAATGTCTCATATCTATATGTCACATCTATGTCTATATCTATTTCTCACACTTTTTATGGCTGTCTCTTATGGCTATCTCTCACCTAGTCCCTATGATAGGATAACCCTTGAGTGCAGTTGTTCTTTAGTTCTTCTGTGGTTCAGTCTTAAGTAATTAACCTTTTTCCAAAATGGCACCTAATTGAAGTCACTGTGACAGTACAGTAGATGTTGCAGTGATTTCTTCCTCAACTATAGCCTACTGTAAAGGAATCCTAAGTAAAACCCCACACTTTTTCACTTTTTTTTTGATACAGGGTCTCTCTACATAGCTTAGACTTGTAGTGACCCTCCTATCTTAGCCATCCTAGTGTTGGGATTATAGGCATGTGCCATCATACCCGGTTCCAGGGCAGCAACAGTGCGCTCAGGGTTCCAGGACTGGCACAGCATACAGTACTGGGGATTGAACTCAGTACCTTGTGTTTGCCAGGCAGGTGCTTATGTCACTGAGCTATCTCCCCAGCCTGCCACACACTGTTTTTATAGTTTATAATAGGCACAGGTTTTTCTTGAGCTAGTGCTGCTTGTTATTTCCTTGTTATTTCTCCTTAAAGTTGCCAGCTCTCCAGGTCTTACATTCTCTCCCGCATCATTGATAGTCCACAATTAGGTTTGTCAGTTGGTTGATGCTTCTGCTGTCCTGTGCTTAGGGGAAACAAAATGTAAAGCCAGCTCAGAATTGTTGGCAAGGCATGGAATATGGACACAGAGTTGGTTGGAGGTAACTGTGGTATGGCCCTCCACAACAATATCACAGCTCTCCATTGCACACTCCATTACATGACATGACTCTTGTCCTTGTTACATTCTTAGCTTTTGATTTGTAATATAAAGGATGTATTATTGTATGGCTATGTTTTCTATGAGAAGATTCTTAATTATTTATTTTTGCTACAGAAGCAAAAAAAGATACAACTTAAAGTGAATTAATGTTTTTTTGTGTAAATTTTACTTATAGAAATAGTTCTTTTTGAAATGTTATCTAAAGCTAATGTCCGGGCTGGAGAGATGGCTCAGTGGTCTAAAGCACCTACTTGGAACAAGCTTGGCAAAGCACAGGGACCACAGTTCGATCCCCCAGCACCACATGCCAGCCAGCCCCGCCCCCTGGTGGGCTGAGCTGGCCACACACACACACACACAATAAATAAATGTAAAGCTAATGTCCCATTTTGAGCATTTCTATGTTCTTGGTTTTTTTTCCTAGTCTTTCCATAGGTAAATACTGTTAGAAAATTTATTACCTATCTTTTTAACATTTTCTGTCCTTTCATAAATATACGCACATATATATATATACATGTATACATATATAAGAAATGTATAAATACTGTATTTGCATAGATTAGAAATAGATTTTTTTCTCTCAACATATTTGGAGTTAGTACACAGAGATCTATATTTTTTATTTTCAGTTTCTGTATTGCATTTTGTACTACAACTATATTGCAGTAAAGAAAGGAGTAGTCCTATATATCCTTTTATATTCCCACAACAGAATTTCTTAGAGAAGAGAAAGATAAGTAGAATTTCTGAGTCATTTAATACATGCCTTTGTTTTTTTAAAAAGTAATTTTATTGAGAAACAAATAGCAATGAGACAGTTTCAAAAACAGATTAGTAGGACATTTTCAATAATTAATATATTGCATATTGTTGTCTTTATAGTGGGTATTCATAGTACAAGTACAAGAGGCAGACATGATATCCTGTCCAAACACTATTAGTATAAATCTTTCTTTTCATTGAATTAAGAGAAAGTAGCTGTATATCTATCCTAACTATTCTGTATATACAGGTACAAAATGGTCCTTAACTTGTATCCCTTTATTTATTTTTTTTTGTTTAGTTTTGTGAGAGATGGGTATTCCATTGTCATTTAAATAGTGTAGGTGCTTGAATTCAGCAAAATAATCCAATACAGTCCAGTAGTCCATAATAGTAGTGGCTAATCCGTAGGACTGCCAATATCAGAAGTTATTGACTTGAGCCTTTTATAGCTCAGCATATTAATATGGCTTTACTTTTTATACCTTGTTTTTTAATACATGCATTTGAAAAATGTTTTATTATGGAAAATTTCAAGCATATGCCATAATAGACAAAATAGAATATGAGCTACTTCTATTCAACAGTTGTCAGTATGTGGCCAATTTTGTTTGTATTTATACTTTGGCTCACTTTCTGCCCCCTCATAGTTTGAAACAAACCCAAACATTATGTCATTTGATCTTTAAGTCATTATGGATCTGGAAAGGATAGGGTCTTCTCTTTCTTTTGGAAAGCACATGATCAGAATACTATTATTACACTTAGAATTAACAGTGATTATTTAATGTCATTAAGTATTTAGTGTTCAATTTTTTAATTGTATGTCAAAAAATTTTTTTTGTTCTGTGTGTTTACTGTTTTGTCTGAATTGGGATCTAAATAATGTTTATTTTTTTATTTTATTTTTTATTTTTTGGTGGAACCAGGGATTGAACTCAGGCCTTTGGCACTTGCCAGGGAAGCATTTATTCTACTGAGCTATCTCCCCAGACCTAAATAACGTTTACATTATAGTTGATTTATAGGCCTTTTATCTTTGTCCTACTCTTTTTAAAATTTTTGCAGTATATTTGAGTGAAGAAAGCCAGTTATTTGTCTTGGCACTTTTTGTATGCTGTGACCCTTTCTTACTGTATTCCTGTAGCATTTTTTTTTATCATATTTTGTGTTCTTGATATTTCCTGTACATTTTCAATTGGCTATTAGACCTTGAAGAGGTTCAGGTATATTTTTCTTCCTGTCAGAACTATTGTATAGATAGTGCTTTAGATCATCTGTGAAGAGGTACATGATGATGTATGTCTAATTAATTTGGAAATTATTGCCCCATTGTCTTTCAGAGCTGCTGTTTCAGCCTTTACCATCATCATCAGAGTATAAATTCACATTTTAAACTCTTATCAAGCTACAATTAAAAAAAAATCTAACCATTAGATTTTTTTTTTTAATTTTAGGGAAGGGTCTACAGGGTATTCAGGGTCTCACTACTAGATCAGACTCATAGTGATCCACCTTTTTACAGCCTCCCAAGAGCTGGGATTATACACGTGTGCCACCAAGTCCAGTCTCAGTTGCTATCTCAGCGTACCCCAGGGGCAGGTCCAACCCCAAGGATTGAACCCTTGGCCCCTGTGCCTGCTTGCAGGCACTTTATCCTCTGAGCTATTTGGCCAGCCCTGAAAAAAAATTTTGTTTTTAATATTGCTTCCCCTAATTATGAACAAGGTTATTTTGCTACTTTTTTAGAGTCATTCATATTTTTTAATAAAAATTGCTTAGAAATTATTTTAAGGTACCTCAAATTATCACTTTTTTCTTTATATCTATGTGTACATTTTAATTGGAGAGAGGATTCTTTGCACAGATGCATAAAAATACGTATACTTTGAAGAAAATGATTGGTAGGCAAGACATAACAAAATCTACCATGTTAGTAGTATAGTAGTGTAAGAACATGTAGGCTGAGTATAGTGGTGTAGGCCAATAATCCCAGAACCCTAAGAGGCTGGGACAGGGGGATCCCAAGTTGAAGCCCAACCTGCAACCCTGTCTCAAAGACTAAAAATGGGCTTGAAATGTAGCTCACTCTGTGTGAAGACCCTGTGCTTAATCCCCAGGGCTAGAAAAACAAAAACAAAAAAGTACCATTATGTAATAAGTCTTTAGAACTTCATCTTCTAAAACTAAAACTATCAGGGCTGGTGAGATGGCTCAGTGGTCTAAAGCACCTACTTGGAACAAGCTTGGCAAAGCACAGGGACCGCGGTTCAATCCCCCA
>NW_004524595.1:7864268-7865871 GCF_000260255.1 Octodon degus | reverse complement strand
TATGCAGTGTATTATTTGTTGAAACTGTACTTTCGATTTGATTTGAAACTGTCTCATTGCTATATGTTTATCAATAAAACTTTGAAAAGAAAAAAAATATAATAAGTAGGATTCATTTGGTTTAGCAATCCTGTTATATGTCCCTCATCTGTGCTGTCATAAGGAGAATCCTGAACTCATAACCTTAATAACTATTCACTAATTTTAGTTGTTTTTCTCAGTTAAACCTGTCCCAAGTCCTTTATCTTTAAAGAGTAGCACATGCCAGTCACTCAAAATTTTTTTAAGTGAGTGAATTGATTGAGAGGACAAGAGGACCTACTTTGGATTCCCTATAATCACTATAAAAAACTAAAGTGAAGAATTCTATATTTGTTAGGGTTCACTAGAAAAACAGAATTGTTATGTGTTTGTGTGTGTCTGTGTTCATGCATGCATGCATGCATGTGTGTGTATGTAGAAGACTTGCACAAGAGCTGATGTTAAAGCTCAAACGTGATGGCAAGCTCCAAGCAGAACTCTTCCTAGGAAAACCTTAATCTTTTCATTGTAAAATCTCCAAATAATAAGATAATGTAGGTGCCCCTACATTATGGAAGATAAATATGATTCTGATGTTAAAAAAATTTCTTCACAGAGACTTTTTGGTGGTACTTGACTATCTCTATACAATGGCATAGTTGACACATAAAATTAACCACTAACAGGTGATGAGTGCTTAATTTCAGGAAGAGAAAAGAGATCTCAACATTCTTACATGTGAGATAAAGTTTGAAAAATTTGTAATTAATATAAAGAATAACAACAAAATAAGATTAAAGGAAACATCCATGGCTGTAGGCAGGAATATCTTGGTATAATAGCACCTTATATATAAAAGTGGAACAGAAAAAATTAAGCAAGCATATTAATAGTATTGGAGGTTTTTTTCAAGGAACAGTGACCAGAGTGGAGTAAATTTAGGGAAAGTCATCTTTAAACATTAAACCTCTGTTGAAATGCATTTATTTTAGGCTGCATGATGATGATATAAGAAAATTTAGAAGAAAAAACTCCGCAGAAGTTTTTCAAAATAACATTTATACTAAGCAAGTGCTCTACCACTAAGTAGTACTGTAACATTCAAATTTGATTTAGAACATAACAGTAGAAACAAGACTACAAACAAAATATTTGTGTATTTTTGGAAAGCATTCTTTTTTGTTTGTTTTGTTTTGGGAATTGAATTTAGGACCTCATGCTTGTCAGATAGATACTGTGCCACTGAGCTAAATCGCCTGCCTGGGAAGCATTCTTCAAGGATATGAATTTTGACCAAATTTTGAAGAATATGTATATGTGACACATAAGTAAGATACCAAAGGCCTTATAAGAAGCTTAACAAAGATCAGGGAAAATTGTGAATATGCATTTTAATTTGTGTAGCTAGGTAATTAAAAGCATAACTTCTGAGAATTAATTAGAAAGGAAAAAATTAAATCAAAATATTTCTGTTTTTGAAAAACATGCCTTAGGGACGTCCAAATAGCTCAGCAGATTAAAGTGCCTGCAAGCAGACGCAGGGGCTAGGAGTTCGATTCCTGGGCCAGCTGTACTGGACCCT
>NW_004524595.1:7858927-7864168 GCF_000260255.1 Octodon degus | reverse complement strand
CGGCTGGCTGGCATGTGGCGCTGGGGGATCGAACCGCGGTCCCTGGGCTTTTCCAAGCTTGTTCCAAATAGGTGCTTTAGACCACTGAGCCATCTCTCCAGCCCAAAAGTTATGTATTTAATATCTCACTTTTCTTTAGATTGGAAAACTAGTCATGAATTTTGTCTGTTTTCTTTATTGTAAGATAGTCAGTGTCCTATATAGTGCCCCAAACATGAGTAAATTATTTAATAACTCCAGAGATTGCTAATAAATTTGAAAAGAGGAGCAAGAAGAAGCATAGGAGAAATAAAACTATGTAGAAAGTAGTAAAAGAAACAATATTTCTAAGGTATATTCAGGGTTATCCATATTTTTACTCCATATTGTTACTTTCTAGGCTTCTTTGTTGTTGTTTTTGTCTTTCAGACCTATCACACGTGTATCAGTTATGAGTCACTAAAAGAATAGGTTTAATATTAAATGTCTGCACAGAATGCTGTCTTTGCCTGCACATATATTAAATATATCATATTGAATTGTATCACACACACAGACATACACACAACTTTACAAACTTCTGATACAAAAATTGGTATCACTTATGGCTTATTAGAGGAGCAGATTTAAATATGAATGTTTGTGGGATTTATAAGGTAGACTTACATTGGCCACTTGCAGTCAGAAGTGGGACAGTGCAAAAGGGTATTCTGTGCTGCAGAGGTAGAGGATCCAAATAACGTGTAAAGACATGGAGCTCACTGCAGAGTCCCGTGTGAATCAGTATCAGGAAACCAGAATGTCAGAACAGAAGACTGAAGAATCTGCACAGAAGCCTGAAGAGATGACTGTCCAAAGGCAACGGAGGAGCCTGGTGCTCCTTCAAAGAAGCAGAAGCTAGACTTCCTTCTTCTCCTTTTTACTCCATCCAGACTACAAACCTAGCATGGGTCTTCCCTCTTCACTAAGGCTATCATCCAGACACACCCAGAACTTGCTAAACCAAGCAACTAAACTTTTCTTACTCAAGTTTACACAACAGTTAACTGTCACAACACCCAAATACCTTAATTCTACTCTTAAATTAATTCCAGTATACTCTAAATTAATACATTAACCAAGTTGACAAAGGGTAGCAACCTGACTTTAAGATGAAGGGAGATCTAAAGAGTTCAGAGATGGTCCTGCCCTCAGGACATGCTGAGAGGGTGACTGAGACTGGGCGTAGTGGTGCACACCTGTAATCCTAGTGCTTGGGAGGCTGAAAACAGGAAGATCACTAGGAGTCCAATCTATGTAGTGAGACCCTGTAGACCCTATACTAAAGAAAAAAATCCTAAAACTAGAAAAAAAAAAAACCCAAAACCCCCAATTTATAATTAAAAATTATTAACTAAAGGAAAGTGTCAGTATGATGGCAGGAAATCTATCATTGTTGGTTGCTTTGCAGTATATTTCTTATTCTAGCTATACAACTTCAAAAGAAGGGGCACCTGTCACTGTAAAGCACAATCTGCATTATTAAATACCCTACTGAATTTCTACAAGAAAAAAGAGTTCAGAGAATGTTTTTTAGTCAAAACATCTTAGATTATCATGTAAGGGGTACCTCCAGGACCACATACATATCCCCAATCCCTGGTCACAGTGAGTACCCACACACTGTTTTCTCTCTGAGTGTGTAATTCTTCACCACTCTCTAGTGAATCTGTCTGTGCTTCTAATCGATACTTCCTGAAATTTTTTTTCTGTGACAAGAATCAACGAACCTACCTAGGGTGAGTGGCAGTCCTCATTTCCTCTTTGGAGAATCTTAATGGAGCCTATCCAGTGACAATATTTGATAACCTTCCAGTGAACAAACTTGAGAAGAATAACTTGAGCAAATTTGTTTGAACTGTAGGCAAGATCTTAGACTCAGATTCATATAGTACTTACTGAGCAAACTTGTGCTTAGTTTTTTTTCAAGCATGCTTCTATGTTGGAAAACAAATTCTATGATCTCCTGGCAAGAATATTAGTTAAATTCATAAGATATTATCTCTTTCAGGTGACTAAATTGGTTTTTGAGGATGAATCCTAAATGAGGTATAAAAACCTCCAAGCCTCAAGATCAAGCACCCTGATGGCTTGTAGGGAAATCATAATCTTGAAGCCTTTGCCTAGCTATCACCATGTTGTTACTAGAGCTCCATTTGATGAAATTTAAGAAGTCTGTTTTTCTCCTCAAGCTGTGATTCCCTCCAAATTTTTTTCTATACTGTTTTGAAGCAGTAACCATGGTTACTAGTAGAGGCTTCCTGGGAGCTCAGAAACATCAGTTTCACAGCTGGAAGCAGAGTTATCTAGATAAAAATATAAAAATAAACCTTACTGTTTCTTTTTCTTTTTCTGTTATAACTATGTTTTTTCATGAGGGAGCACTTTACATAAAGTATAGTTTAAAGTATTTTGTTCTCACTAAAGTAGACATTTTAATTTAAATAGGTAGTAAGCCATCATCTGGCCTTTTTTTAGATCTGCAGAAGGGTGGTAAAGATGTCAGTAGTGTCTTTTTCCTTTTTTTCTGTCCTTTTCCTTAGCATCTTTTCCTGGGTAACAGCATAGACATTTGAGGCTCAGAATGGGTAAAGTTGAGAAGTTGTGGCTGAGATAAATGGGAAAAGAAAAAAATAACGCAGCACTGAAAACTTGATACATTAGCACCTTGAATATATTTGCCAGAGTCCAGAAGAGTTGTAAGACAATGTCAGCATTGCCTGGATGGTGGCACTGTTGATAGGGAAAGGAAACATGTTTCATTAAACATCATTATTATTGAAAACATGCAGAGGTACTTTCTCTTGTGTTGTGCTTACTCCCTCCTTCCTGTCCTCCCACCCCCAATACTGGGAATTGAACCCAGGGCCTTCACACCCCCCACTCCCTTTGACTGGGCCCTAAATTGTCTAGTCTGGTCTTGACCTTGTGATTCTCCTGCCTCAGCTTCTCAGAATACTGAGATCACAAGACCCCCATCACCATGCCTTGTTATCATCATCTTTCTTATAGTAGGTTATGATATTATTTTTCTTCTTAGTATTTTTATTCTGAAACTGTGCCTCCTTTGCTTATAACTGGTTTGTACTATCTTGTTTCTTCATAAACTCTGGACCTGAAGTGGGCAAATCACAGCCTTTGGGTCAAATGTAGCCTGTAGTCTGTTTCTCATAAAGTTTTATTGAAACAAAGTCATAATGCCCATTAGTTTATGTATGATCCATAACTACTTTCACAGAGAGTGGAACTGAGTATTTGAGGCATACTCTATAGTTTTCAAAACCTAAAATATTTACTGCCTAGAACTTTACCAAAGAAGTCATCTGATCTAAATGGACTAGATCAGGATAGCTTGGAGTGGACCGGAAAGTAATTACTTTGGGGGAGGGGGGACACAGCTCTAAATATTACTATTTGTGGATATTAGAATAGTGACAGCATAGAAAGAGGCTTCTGGGAATTGAGGCTTCTGGGATTTGGATGAAACTGATGAGTCTTCTGAGCTCTTCTTTTCCTAAGTCCAAACCTAGGTTATAAAAAGCTCTTAAGTGTAAACTTCTTTTCCAGTGTGCATATTTATGTATAGACTCTTACATAGATTTACTCCACTTCTGTTAGTCATTAATCTACCTGTATGTAGACTTATATAGTGTTTTAATTGGAATTAACCTTGGAGTTTCTTTACTCCAACATCCTTATTTTATAAATGCCAAAATTTAGTTCCTTAAAAGTTGTCATATTCCTGACATCACAAAAGCAAATTCAGTGTCAAGCCATAGAGGAAAACTTTTTTTTTAAGAAATTCCCATTATCGGGCATATAAGCAATGAGGTCTGCCACATAAGTCCCTGATAGTATATCCTTAGGTCTAAGTAGGACCTCTTAGAAAACTGAAAAAATAGCTAAGTCTAGGTTTTGATTTAAGTCTGCTGTTGATCCCTTTGCATCTGTAAATGCAATTCTTTGATTAAATAGGAATAAGAATCTAGTCAATACAGTTTGTGGGCTGAGTTCCAGATAGTTTCTTCTTTTTCCCATTGCTTTTCATAGTACAATTTGTGTAAAGGAAATATGGGATTATTCAGTTAAACAAAGTGCAATATTTAGTCTCAAGTAATTTGTAAGTAGAACATTGAAGAATCCAGAGTTCATGTTCCTATTAGAAGGTTATATAAGCTTGTTTAAACATTTTGTTTTGTGAACTGAATAAACTGTAATTTATAATAAAAATGCTTAATTTATGATTTAAAAACAATGAAGCACTTCATTGAGAAAATTAGATGTAATTTAATTAATAAGCAGAAAGAAACACACCAAAAGTTACAGTCAGTTTTCATTTATATTTGTGACAGTGATATTTCTGTCACAATTGGAGTACTCAGTACTTTCCTAAAATTCAGTGTTACAAAGGCCTCTTCCTTTGTTGCATCAGAAAAAAAATCACAGAATTTTCTTTTGTTACTTCCCTTGGGACCCATTTCAGAAAAGAGAAAGCCTAAGAGACCCTTGTACAAAAGATGTACATTGAAACTTGGCTACAAGTACAGAAACCAGCATTCTTTTAGCTTCTGTGGATGATTTAGAAAAAATTAATACTAGTGTTATTTGCCTATTTTTAATTAATCTCTAAAGAATTATATAATTATTCTTTCTTCCTCTCCTTGGATAACTAAGCTATCTCAGTGTTCATTCTCTTACACTTAAAAAGTTTTACTTTTTCTTATACATATAAATGAACAGATTCATGTGTAGCTCAACATATTTAACCAATCAATTATCAATTTTGATGAGATGATAGTCTAGTTTTATCTGTAATTTTTTTTTTTTTCAGAACCAGGGATTGAACTCAATCCCTTGTGCTTGCCAGGGAAGTGCTTGGTCCACTGAGCCATCATCCCGGCTCCTTTCTTTTTTTCTTTTTTTTTGGTGGAACCAGGGATTGAACTCAGGCCCTTGCATTTGCCAGGGCAGCGCCTATTCCACTGAATTAATTAGTACCTAATTTTCAGAAAATTAAGCTCTTTGTAATCACTCATTTAGTTTTGAAACTTTATTGAAGACTTCAAATGGTGTTTGTTTAAATTTGGAATTCTAAAAGCTTTTTCATCACAGTTGGTTCATTAGAATTGATAGTTACGGGCCAGGGAGATGGCTCAGTGGAATAAGCGCTTCCCTGGCAATCACAAGTGAGTTCATGGGAAAAAAAATAAACAAACATTTAAA
>NW_004524595.1:7855625-7858672 GCF_000260255.1 Octodon degus | reverse complement strand
CATTTTATTCATTAGAGAATGTAATGTATCTATCCTAACCACTTTGAATACACAGATACAAAATGGACATTCATCTGTATACCCTTTTTTTTTTGGTTAAGTTCCATTATTTGAATATTATAGGTGTGTAAACTCAGCAAAATATGCTAAAAGAGTCCAGTAGCCCATAATAGTATTGAATTGTAGTAGTTTAATTATCACCTATCTGGAACTCTGAGTTGCCAACATAATTAAGTTACAAGTTGACTAGCTCTATTCTGAAATGTTTTAGGCCAAAACTATTTTAAGTGTTGGGGTTTTTTTCCTTCAGATTTTGGAATATTTACACATACATAAGGAGATATCTTGGAAACAGGGTGCAAGTATGACACAAAGTTCTTTTATATTTTATGTGTGTCCTACACATGTAGTAGAAGCTGATTTTATATAATATGCTTAGTATACCTGGATACATAATGAGATATCTTGGAAACAGGGTACAAGTATGACACAAAGTTCTGTTATATTTATGTGTATCCTACACATGTAGTAGGAGTTGATTTTATATAATATGCTTAATATACCTGGATTTTGACTGAGATTGGCCACAGGATCAGCCACAGAGTTTTCTACTTGGAACACTAAATTGGCACTCAAGCATTTCAGATTTCGGAGTTTCAGATTACGGATACTCCACTGATACATTTTAGTTTTTCAGAAATATATATATATATATATATATATATATTACATATATATTATATATACACGTATATATTATATAATATATATATATTTAGCTTAGAAAACTGGGAATAATTTTATTGAAAGCAATTATCAGTTATAACAATCTTAATAGGGACAATTTTTGTGATGCACCTAACCATCATATGAGTAAAGTTGCATCAAGTATTGCATGCCATTTGCTACTGCATTCTAACAACATAGAAGACATTGTAAACTTCATTCACAGTGATACTATGTTTTCACAAGATGCTAAAATCCTCTTGCTAGTTCTGTTGAAAACTTCTATTGCTTACATTGAAATCACAACTTCCCATAACAAACACTCATTTTTACCACATTCAAAAATTAACTTTTTTCCTATTGAGGCCTTGTATTTTTAAAGGCTGTTAAGCTTATCCTTAGTACTGCTAAGTACACATACAAATTTCTCTTCCTTAATTGAGAAAGTGGGCAAAAATAATAGATATATATATATATATTGGGTGCTTTAGCTCCAATCTAGCTTTTTTTAAAAATTAATTTTATTGAGAAACAAATAGCAATGAGACAGTTTCAAAACTGATTAGTAGGACAGTTTCGATAATTTATATACATTGCATATTGTTGTCTTTGTAGTGGTTTTTCATAGTATAAGATGCAGACATGATATACTGTCCAGACACTATTAGTACAAATCTTTCTTCTCTTTGAATTAAGAGAAAGTAGCTGTATATCTATCCTATTTTGTATATATAGATGCAAAATAGTCCTTACAAAATTATATTTTTCTTTAACAGAAAAATAATCTCTTTTTGTTTGCTATAGTTTGAAATTTAAAATAAATACAATTCATTTTGAAGAGTACAAGGTATAACTTTGAAATTTATCAATACATTTTCAGTTTATTGATTTCTATTTAAATTTATAGAAGTTTTTCATTTCAATTCAGTGAATCACTTGAGGCCATTAGTAAACTCCCTTGATATTTTATACAAAATTTTATCAGTGTGGAAATCCCTTTGATATAAAGTATCTCTAACTTATATTGGAATCTCACAGTTGTCTATCACCCAAAAAATGTTAAAGGCCTTTTTTGGGTTTCTGATACATAGTATCTTCCAAAAGGATATGTAAGGTACATTTGTCTTGCTTTGTGGAATCATTTAATTATAGAAGGTTGAGTATCCAAACTCCATTTTTATAGATGAGGAAATGGAAGGTCCTAACAGTTAAGTGATTTACATAAGGATATTATAGTTTAATCCTTTTAAATTATCAGGAGACCCAATAGGGCCCTTGTAATATTCTGATTGATTTCTTAGGGACTTTTTAGCTTTTCAGTCTCTGAAAAGAGACTGGGGTTGTTGAACTTTTGTTTGTCAAGAAGATGTTTATATTTGAATACAAAGTTTTTATGGATACAATAGAAATCTCTAATAATTTGCCCAAATTACTTTATGAAGCATTAGTGTGATGCTGTATAGACTCAGAGGGAATGTATATAGAGGTGTGTATGGTCCCAAATGAAAATGTCTTACTATATATATATATATGAAAAGTGTAGGGTTTTAGGAGCTAAGTCATGAGATTTCAGACTATAAAAATTCAGGCTTGTGAGCATGTAATTCATTCATTTAACAAATATTCATTGTGTTAAGAAGTAGATTTTATTGATGATAAATAATACTTATGGAAAATTAGGAGTTTGTGTTCATCTAATAATTGTCAGTTTAATTAATGTTGGGAAATGTTTTTCTTTCTGATCACTAACTCACACAGTAATGTGCCAAACAGTTTTCATAAAACAGTTCTTAGCACATAGTCTCAATGTTATAAAATACTGTAACTTCTGATGCTACTAGTAATTAAGGAAATTTTTAAGTTAAATATAAAACCAAAGCCCCCAAATTAACTTTTTCATCATTTTGTACTATCTGATGATTTAAAATGAGACTTTATGACTCAATATGTTATTGCATTTCAAAGAAGTAAAGACTTTTGCCATTTTGCAATCATCATTTTATATGGCACACTTGAAATTTATGAACTAAGAATGCTGTATATCTTTGCAATTCCACTTAACTCATTTGACTAAGTTGCTTAGGCTGGGCTTAAACTAGTGGTCCTCCTGCCTGACCTTTTGGGATAGCTGGGATTACAAGAGTACACCACTGCATCTAGCCTGTGCTTTTATTTATTTTATTTAGAAACAAATATCAATGAGACAGTTTCAAAGCTGATTAACAGGACAGTTTCAATAATCAATACATTGTACATTGTGATCTTCTTAGTGGTTATTCATAGTACAAGATGCAGGCTGGATATCCTGTCCAAACACTATT
>NW_004524595.1:7836370-7850370 GCF_000260255.1 Octodon degus | reverse complement strand
AAAAATGGTTGAGATCTTAGAGACTGGGCCTGGTGGCGCACGCCTGTAATCCCAACACTTGGGAGGCTGTAAACAGGAGAATCACTATGAGTCTGATCTAGTAGTGAGACTCTGAACACCCTGTAAACCCTTCCCTAAAATACAAAAAATAAATAAAATAAAAACATGCCTTAAAGATACTGTTTTTCATACTGATGGACTAGAGTTGTAGTTGCTAAGCTAGAAGTGCAGAAGGTAAGGACTTGTACAAAGATGTATAAATAGATTGTAGAGAATCAAGACCTCAGAGGTTGCTGAGGAAATTGATTGCTTTGTGATTTATATGAGAAAGGATGTACTAATTTTGCCTAAACTGATGGTCTGGTGCTATATGAATGATGCTAATTATAACAGCAGTGTGGAAATTGCACTATAGTTACATGGAATATGATGAATGATGAGGTCCATGTTGACTTGAGATATCCCATAATATAAAGTCATTATATCATATTCTGACATTTTGAGCATCATGTGATATAGAGTCCTCATTAACAATTTTATTCTTTGTGGTTAACCTAACATACTTTTGTTATAGAATTTATAGTGTAAAATTCAATTTTTGAAGGTATCATATATACCAAGAAGTAAATCATCTCTTTTGTCAGGCAGGAGCTGTACCATTGAGCTGTGTCCCCCCCACTCAAGTTATGTTTTTTGTTCGTTTTGGGTACCGGGAATCAATCTTGCAAACTTGTGCTTGTAAATCATCTCTTTTGAATGTAGCATTAATATTTACTGTAAGATAATAGGAAAAAAAAACTATAGAAGTTCAGGTGGGAATGTATTTAAGATCAACTGTTGAGAAGGATTTATTTGGGATGTCAGATGTTAACTCTTATAGATTGGATTTCAAAATGTTACTTACAGGTTGAAAGCCCCACAAATTGGAGGCGCAGGTAAGGCTTAACATGCTATGCGGGGCTGGGGATATAGCTCAGCAGCACAAGCACTGCCTGGCAAGCACAAGGTACTGAGTTCAATTCCTGATACCAAAAGAAACATGTTTTTAAAAACTTTTGTTGGGGCTGGGGAGATGGCTCAGTGGAATAAGCACTTCCCTGGCAAATGCAAGGGCCTGAGTTCAATCCCCAGTTCTGCAACAAAAAAAAAGCGCCTTTTGTTAATTTGGAGTATTTTATAATTTATACACAGTCCCTTTACGTTTTTATTATGCATGATTATCATTCTTGCATGCCTCAGCCTTAGTACTATTTAGAGCCCTGGTGACTTTAAACTACTGTATCATCTACTTTATAATTAACCTCTTTTCTCTTATTCCTCATTCTCTTTTCTCCTCTATCAATCTCAAAAATCCATTAAAGTATTAGCCACTTCTTGAGGCTAGCATTGAACTTATCTGTATTTATTCCCTCTTGTTATTACACTGGGCAGGCTTTTATTTTCATTGCTTTGTCATTGTCCTAACAGTGGTGTTAACTGGGATGTTCCTTGGTTCAGAGCCTTATATTCCTGTTGTCACTGTGCTCAGCCTTTTCCCTCTTGGTCTCTTTCCAGATAGGAGCTTCTTTCAGTGATAGTATCTGTGCTTACTTCTGAAGTCCCATTTGAGTTTCTGTTCTCCAAATCCTGTTGTTTCTTACTTTATACTTCTGTGATAAATCTGGTTTTTTGGATTGTACTTATAGCAGTTTTAATGACATACATAGAATTTGAATTACAGGAGTAAAATTGAATTTATTTTGTTCACTTGAGGTAATGTTCTGTACATTAGTGTTCATGAAGTTCATTTTTCCCCTACTCTGTATTGTGTTGCATTATAGAAATAATATATAATGTTGCTGAATTTGCCACTTACAAAATTACTACAAGTGGAATAGTTATGTATGTAGTTTACATGGAAAACTTTCCATAATTGCATAGCTTCAATGATTTTTTTTGGAAAAATGTTTATTTATAGCAGTTAATCAGTTAATAAAGCTATATCTAATAGTGCTAGAAAAAGATTTAATAGATGTAAGCACTTCTTTCTCTGACAGGGTTTTTTAAAATTTTTTATTTTTATAAATAGGGTTTCCTCAGGAGCTCATTCTTTGAAAAACAACTCCTTTTTCTTCCCTCCCATGAGGTTAACATGGAAATATTCTTCTTTTCACATGTACTTTACATTAATCTTGATTAAAATTACAGTATGCATTTATCATTTGTTCCTTGTCATATTTTAATAATTTGAAATATATTCACTGTAGATAAAATCCAGGAAGCACAATGCAATTTGTTGAATGTTCACGCGACTGGGAAATAATAGCCACAAGTAATTGGGTCATTGTAAGGTTTTTAAAATAGTTTAGATTATTTTTTACTTTTATGAACTAGCAATTTTGAAAGTAGTTCTCTAACCTAGACAATAAGTATTTTTTTAATAAAAAGAAGCTAGGATTAACTGAAAATTTTAAGTTATTATCCAATATTGTTCTCTAATCTCTTTACTTTATGAAAATGTAATATCCTTCATAAAAAAAGGTAGGTAAAAGACTGAGAATGTAGGTTAGCGGCATAGCACTTGACTGGCATGCAGAAGGTTCCGGGTTAATAAATAAATACAAACATTGTTTAGTATTTTAATGTGAAGTAAATACTAGACTATACACCAGCCTGTGAAGTGGATGCTTACCTATACTGTGGGAATTCTTTGTGTATGCCTGTCTTAACTCCTTTCTGTTCTTACTTTCTCTCTGTGTAACCCACGCAAGCTGCATACAGCTGTACATAACTAATAACACAGTTCCACAAGATTATAAACTTTTAACACTGTAATGTGGCTTTTAGCCATATAATTCATGACTTTATTGTGGGGTGCTTCAGTGGGGACCATGTAGGGACAAGGACATTGTATAAGAAAAGACCTAGTGCACTTCTAGCTCCACCTCCTCTGCCCCTACACACAATCAGTCCACTCAAAACCCTGGATATCAGATGTTCAACATGGAACACAGCAGTAACCAGTAATAATATTTCAACCCACCTACATGTGTGTGCCTGTGATTCAGCAGACATATACATTTTCCCATTTAATTATTTAACTTTGTGTTATTTCATTTTAATATTATAATAAGAATAAAGGAAGTTTTATTACTTACATAAACTGTATTATATATTTTATATGTGGCAAGACAGTTTCTTTTCATCCAGTGCAATCCAGGCAAGTCAAAATATCAGACATCTATGCTATATGCTGAATTTTATAACTTATTCTTTTGAATTTTTTTAACTATAGCCATCATTTTTATTAGATAAAACATCTTAAATTTTTTATCTTCATTTCTCTATACATAAATTGTCATGCTGGATTCTTTCTTTCTTTTTAATAATTTTATTGAGAAAGAAGTAGCAATGAGAGTTTCAGAACAGGTTAGTAGTACGGTTACAATAATTAATACGTTACATATTGTTGTCTTTGTACTAGATATTCATAGTACAACATGCAGACATGATATCTTGTCTAAACACTATTAGTCCAAAACTTTCTTCTCATTGAACTAAGAGAAAGTAGCTGTATATCTGTGCTATTTTGTATATACAGATATATATATTTTTTCACTACAAAATGGTCCTTCATTTATATCCCTTTCTTTTTTATCAGAGATGGGTATTCCATTACCATTCATATATCGTAGGTATATGAATTCAGCAGAGTAATCCAATATAGTCCAGTAGTCTATAATAGTAGTGGGTTACCACATGACTGGTAATGTCAGAAGTTGTTGACTTGAACCTTTTACAGCTCGGCATATTAATATGGCTTTACTTTTTTTTTCCATAATTTTATTGAGAAATAAATAGCAATGAGACTCTTTCGAGTCAAATTGTAAGGACAGGGTCTGGGAAATGGTTCAGCGGAATAAGCACTTCCCTGGCAAGCACAAGGGCCTGAGTTCAATCCCCGGTTGGACAAAAAAAAAAAAGAAAGAAAGAAAGAAAGAAAGAAAGAAAGAAAGACAGACAGACAGACAGACAGACAGACAGAAAATAAATTGGTAGGACAGTTCCAATAATTAACACATTGCATACTACCTTCCTAGTGGTTATTTGTTGTACAAGATGTAGACATGATATCCTATTTTCAAACACTATTAGACCAAATCCCTCTATTCCTTGAATTAAGAGAATGTAGCTATATATCTATCCTAACCATTTTGAATACACAGATTGGCTTTACTTTTTATAGTTCGTTTTTATACTTTTCTGCTGGATGGTTAACACCAAGATAAGGCAAGACCTATATAACAAAAAATATAACTTTTGTATCTGACAAGGTCAGTAAAATCCCCTCAGGACTTACACTTAAACCCTGTACAGCAGTTTGTAGATCTTTTGTTGGTGTCAGCCATGTGGGTGAGTCATGGTCATTGCTTGGCCAGTTTGCTCTCTGTGAAAGCCTGAGAGAATGTTTTCTCTCCAGGTGACTGTCCTTAGGCACACTCTCCATCCTTGATCACTTTCCTCTGTGGACTCATAATCTCCTTGATCAGAAAATTTGGGATACCACTGAGTTACATGGTGTTACAGTACAGGTTCCCTTATGTCCTGAGTCCTCACTGACCTTGAAAATTACAGAAGGACTAAAAGCCAAAATTTTGGCTAACCTTGTAGTCCTTCTTTTTCTGTAATTTTTTGGTCTTCAAACTCAAGTTGTTAACCCTCCAGAAGAGAGGCTTAATGATATTATTACCCTAGAACATAGGCTATTGAGCTTTCACATCAGTATCTGTCTGAATATCAAATGCCTTAGACATAAAATGAATCAGGTATTTTCCATCAATCATTGATATGCTGAACTTTAAATCCATACAGAATGTGAAAGAAAATAAAAAGAATAAAAACAAGAGTAAAAAACAATAGAAATAAACAATTACAAATTTTTACATAGAAATTTAGAAATCTAATCATATACAACATTGTAGCAGGACAGTCCTATGACATTTTTTTTTCTTGTCTCTTGTTTTCATTTCTTACCTTTTTTTTAACATTTACTGGAGAGAGAATATAGCAATAATTTATATAACATTAGAAGCAGTACACTTTTAGAAGATCAGTATGACAGGGATTCCAAGCATGGCCCTAGTATTATACATTGCTATCTTCAATGTAGTTGCTTAGTTCACAGGTATCAGCATATATGGTTAGTCAGGGTGAGAATCTACCAATTAACTGCTGGTTTCAAAAACCTGATGGAAATTCTCAGGATCATTGCCTTAACCATTTTGTGTATATATGTGTATGGTTTTGGCCTGCCATGTTTCCTCGCTTTTCTTCTTGCCCTTTCTTTGTTGTTTAATCCTTAAGTTCTCGCTTTCCATTTAGTTGTGTTGTTCCTTTCAAATTTTATTTCTTCTTTTGAGTTCTTACACTAGGGAGACTATATGATATTTACACATGTGGGTCTGGTTTATTTCATTTATGAGTATATCTTCAAGTGGCCTCCACTTATATAGGAAGGCTTCAAGTTTATCATTCCTTATAGCTGAGTAATAATACTCCATTGTATAAAAATACCACATCTTTTTCACCCATTCCTCAGGTGACGGGCATTTTGGTTGCTTCCAAGATTTGGCTGTCACAACTTGTGCTGCTATAAACATAGGTGCACATATATTACTATGATATGATATTTTCATTTCCTCTGGGAAAATTCCCAATAGGGGGATAGCTGGTTTGAACAGGATTTCCAGTCCTAGTTTTTTAAGGAGTCTCCAGATTGATTTCCATAATGATTGCACCAGTATACATTCCTACAAGCAGTGGAGAAGGGTTCCTTTCTCCCCAGAGCCTCTCCAACATTTGTTGTTGGTTGATTTCTTTATGATAGCCATTGTCTTTGGGGTGAGATTATATCTCATTGTTGTTTTAATTTGCATTTCATGGATGGCTATTGATGAGAAGCATTTTTTCATTATTTTAACTCTTTTTTTTTTTTTTTGGTACTGGAAATCGAACTCAGGATTTTGCACCTGCCAGGCAGGTGCTTATGCCTCTGAGCTATCTTCTCAGATCTCAGCACTGTTATTTTGAATGCTAATAATTCTTGCCCCCTTCTTGATTATTGACTTCAAAATTGCCAATTAGGCTTTGAATGTCCAGGCGGGAAATAAGTTACCTATGGGGGCCGGGGAGATGGCTCAGTGGAATAAGTGCTTCTCTGGCAAGTGCAAGGGCCTGAGTTCAATCCTCGGTTCTGCCAAAAAAAAAAAAAAAAAAAGTTACCTATGAAAATCTCAACCACTCAGGCCAGAGAGATAGCTCAGTGGAATAAGTGCTTGCCTGACAAGCACAAGGTCCTCAGTTCAATCCCTGGTACCACCAGGAAAAAAAAAAAATCTCAACTACCCAAGGAGACAATAGTACAGACAAAAAGAACTATATACAAATACTGTACTGCAGTTAGTTATTTTTTTAAACTTTATTTTATTATTTATTTATTGGTGGAACCGGGGATTGAACTCAGACCCTTGCGTTTGCCAGGGAAGCGCTTTTTCCACTGAGCCATCTCCCTGTCCCCTAGTTTTTGTTTGTTTTTATAGGCATGTAAGCTAACAATTGTGAAACTACTTCTGGGACTGTATACCAGAGTTGAACAAAGAAGTAAATTTTAGAACATGGAAGCCACTTTTCTCACATCAATAATTATCTTCTAACAAAGGCCCTCAACAAATTGTCCTGTAGTGGAGATCACAGTTGCTAAGCCCTGTGTAGATGATTAGGCTATTCAATGAACCTTTTTTAGCCAGGCAGCTGTATATCACCAGATATCTGACAAAAATATGTAATATAAATAAAAGAACCTAAAATAAGCAGATAGGAAGAGAAAGCATACCACATAGCTGAGAAAATTTGGAGTATTTGTATATAAAAATGTGCTTCATGTACCTACATATACGTCTATATGCGTAAGTACATAAACTCATATGTGTGTGCATAAAGTATCTGCAGATGTAAAGCAAGAGCAGGATTATATTTTTAAAAAGGAATATTCAGAGAACATAGAAAAAATAATGGAAGAAAAATGTAATAGGTAAATTGGGGAAATTTTTCTAGAAAGTAGAGCAAAAAGGCAAAAAAATGATAAATAGGACCAAATTTTTTGAGAAATCTCAGTACTGATTTCCATAGTATCTACACCAGTCTACATTCCCATCAAGAGTAGAGAAGGGCTCGTTTTCCCCCAGAGCTTGACCTGCATTTGTTATTGGTTGATTTCTTGAAAATAGACATTCTTTCTGGAGTGAGATGGCATCTCAGTGTTGTTTTATTTTGCATCTCTCTAATAACCAGTGATGTTGAACATTTTTTCATATATTTATTTGTTGTTTGTATTTCTTCATCTGAGAAGTATATATTCACCTCAGATGCCCATTTTTAGATTAGGTCTTTAAATTTGGGGGGCATCTGTTTTGTTTTTTGTTTTTTTTTCAATTCTTCCTATGTTCTAGATGTAAGTGCTTTGTCTGACGAAAGAAAACTGGCTAAAATTTTCCCAACTCTATGGGTTTTTTTCCCTCACTCTGTTAATAATTTACTTTTCTATGCAAAAGTTTTATCCCAGTTATTGATTCTTTGTATTATTCCTGTGTCATGAATAGAAAGAACCAACATAGTAACAATGGCCATACTCCCAAAATTGTTATACAGATTCAGTGCAAACCCAGCCAAACTATCATTAGCATGCCTCACAGAACTAGAGGGAATATTCCTATAATTGATTTGAAAATAAAAGAGACCTAAAATAGCAAAAGCAGTTCTTAGCTACAATCTCAGGACAGGGGCATTGCAATTCTTGGCTTGAAATTATACTACAAAACTACTGTGATAAAATCAGCATCGTACTGGGGAGAAAAGAAAAAGCAAGGATCAGTGGAACAGATTAGAAGATGCAGAAACAACTCCAAACACAACTCAGCTACCTCATCTTTGACCAGGAGTCAAACATGTTCACTGGAAGAAAGATAATCACTTTAATAAATGGTGCTGGGAAAACTGGCTTTCCACATGCTGGAGACTAAAACTAGACCCACGTCTATCACTGTGCACTAAAGTAAAATCAAAATGGATCACAGACCTAAATGTTAAAAGTAGAAATACTAAATCTGCTGGAGGACTTCTAGAATAGGCAGAACTCTTGAAGACATAGGTATAAGCAAACATTGCTTGATTTTTTTTTTTAGCTAGTTCCATTAAACTACTGGAAAAAAATTTAACAAAATAAATTATTAAGAAAAGGGTATCAGAATTACCAACTGCAAATGTGGATTTTTCTATGTGTTTAAGTTAATGTCAATTTTGATTCATTTATTTTGAAGCTTGTGTTATGTGTACAAGCATTTATGGTTGTGTCTACTTGAAAAATTGGCCCTTTTATCATTATGAAGCATGTCTCTTTAATCTTTGATTACAGTCCAAGTCTTAAAGTCTTTTATTAATATTTTGATTTTTTTAATGCTTGCTGCTTGTACATTGTATCCTTTTTATTTTCTAATCTTTAAACCTATTTAAATTTTTATATTTAAACTCTTCTATTTATTTATTTAGTAATTTGAGACAGTCTTCCTTTGCAGTGCAGGCTGGCCTAGAACTCACTGTGTAGCTCTGGCTGGCCTGAACTCACAGCAATTTTCCCGCTTCAGCCTCCCAAATACTATGATTACAGGTGTGTGCCACCACATCTGTTAATATTTAAGCTCTTCTTCTTTTGGGTAGCATATAACTGGCATTTCCTCTAATCTGGCCATCTTTGCCTTTTAATTAAAATGGTTATTTCCCATACTTTTTATTAGTGCATATTGTTTATACAAATTAGTGGATTTTGTCAGATTTGTACCTGCATGTAACATACTTTAATCATTCCTTCTATCCCCCCCTTGATCCCTTCTTCTCTGGTTTCAGATGTTTTGGGGGTTTCAGTGTATGTAATGTATTTAGATCTTATTCATGCCCTGTGATACTCCCTTATACCTCTTTTGCTCCTCCTTTATCTTGTCTAATAATGTTTTCTGTTCACTTCTTTTTTTGTCTTGTTTGTTTGTTTAGATGCTACATAGTAGGGAAAACATGTGATATTTATCTGAGACTGGTTTATTTGGCTCAACATCATGATCACTTGGGTGTTTCATCAATTTATATTTAAGATGATTATTGTTATGGTTGGGTTTAAGGTACATTCTTTGATCTTTCTCTGTTTTTCTTGCTTTCTCTGAAATTGGACATTTTTTAGTAGAATGCTAAAATACCACTTAGCTAACATGTTAGCCATAACCTTTTTGTATTTTAAATTCCTTATCACTTTTTAAGTACTACTTGTAAAATATTTTAAGTAGAAAAACTACAACTGTATATCTATAAATTATATCTTTATTTGTAAAATTGTAATACTTCATGTAAAATGTAACATGAGATGCTTTTACTTTCTCATTCTTTGTTATATTATTGTAATATAATTAACATTTGATGTTGTGAACTTCATAATACAATGTTATATTTTACTTTTAAAGAAATTAAGAGAATAAAAAATGCATAGTCCTTTTATATTCATCTCTTATGATTTCTGGTGTTTCTGTCTCTTTTTTTGTAGACCTGACTTTCTATGTGGCATCTTTTCCCTTTTGCCTGAAAGAAAAAGTTCCTTTAGCATTTCTTACATATCTATTCTGCAAAAGATTTATTCAATCAATGCTTGGTTATCTTAAACTGTATTAATTTTGCCTTCAGTTTGGAAGATTATTTTTCCTGAGATAGGATTACAAATGGTAGATTTTCGCTTAACAAGTTGAAAAAAAAGTCATTCTATTGTCTTCTTACCTCAGTTGTTATAAGAAATAATATTCTTTCTTTCCCCATATTTAATGTACCACTTTTCTCCTACTAATTTCTAAATTTTCTCTTTAACTTTATTTTTATTTATTTTTAATTAATTTTATTAGTTCATTTTAAATATACATGATAACATTTATCAATGGGATGTGTGACTATACATGATATATCTTGATTCTTTATTTTTCCCCTTTCCCTCCCATCCCTTCAAATTGCCTCCCCTTCCTTATTTACAAAAGCTTTGTTGCATTTTTTTTTCTGTTCTTTTTTTTTCCTTTTCCCTTCCTTCCTTTCTCCCTCCCACTTCTCCCCTACCCTGTTTCCCTTTCCATTTGAACATTTTATTCCTGTTTCACAATATGTATTATACATTTTGGTTGTTATTTACACTTTTGGTTTCTCACATCAGAGAAACAAAAGATTTAAACATGTGTGTACAATTTATTTCACTAAAGAGTATGATCTTTTGGTACATCCATTTACCTAGAAATGCCTCAAATTCATTTTTCCTTATGTCAGAGAAGTACTCCATTGTATGATGGCTTAAGTTCTTTGGGGAAGATAACTATCAGGGGAACCACTGTGTCATACAGAATTTCTAATTTCAGTTGAGAATTCTCCATACTGACTTCCATAATGGTTTTACTAGTTTACATTTCCACTAACAGTGGAGAGCTCCTTTTCACCACAGCCTCACCAGTGTTTGTTATTGTTTTCTTAATGATTGTCATTCTTTTGGGAGTGAGATGGAATATTAGCATTATAATATTAATTTGCATTTTTCTGATGGACAGAGATAGTGAACACTTTTTTTTTTGGGGGGGGGGTGATACCAGGGATCAAACTCAGGACCTTGCACTTGCCAGGCAAGCACTTATTCCACTGAGCTATTTCCCTAGCCCCAAACATTTTTTTTATACATTTGTAGACAGTTTGTATTTCTTCCTCTGTGCCTGTTCACTTCTCTTGGCCATTTCTTGACTAGATCTTTAATTTTAGGTGGTTTAATTTTTTTGAGTTCTTCATATATTCTAGACATTGGCCTTGTGTATGAAAATATTTTCCAAGTCAGTAGGTTGTCTCTTCCATCTACTAATTGATGCTGTTTCTGTACAGAAGCTTTTTAGCCTGATACAGTAGCACTTGTTGATTCTTGCTGTTATTTCTCCTGCTATTGAGGTTCTGTTTGGAAAATATTTTCCTACATGTATGTCTTTACATGTTTTACTTATTTTATCTTCCAGAAAGTTTAATGTTTCTGTTTTAGTGTTTAGATCTTTGATGTATTTTCATTTTAATTTATTATAAGGTAAGAGATAAGGATCCAGTTTCAATTTTCTAAACACAGTTTTTCAAGCACCACTTGTTAAATAGGCTGTCTTTCTTCCAATGTGTTTTTGACCTCTTTTTGTAGAAGATCAAATAGCTGAATATGTCTTGGGAAATTTCTGTATCCTAAATTCTATTCTGGTAGTTCACATATCTGTGTGTGTGTGTGTGTGTGTGTGTGTGTGTGTGTGTGTGTTGCTCTGATACCATGCTGTTTTTTATTACTGTTGATTTTTCATATAGCTTGAAGTCCGGTATTGCTATGCCTCCTGCTTTGCTCTTATTGCCCAAAATTGCTTTTACTTTTCTGGAATCTCTTTGGATTCCATATGAATTTTAGCATTGTTTTCTCTAGTCCTGTAAAATATGGTATTGGTATTTTGATTGGGACTGCATTGAACATGTATAATATTTTGGGGAGTAATGCCATTTTAACAATACTGATTCTGCCTATCCTGAGGAGCTGGGGATATCTTTCTTTTTTATTTCTTCTTCTTTTTCAGAGTACAGTAGTTTTCTTGGTAAAAGTTTTTCACTTCTTTGGTTAGGTTAATTCCTAGGTATTTCATTTTTCGTGAAGCTACTGTGAATGGTACTGTTTTCATAATTTTCTTCTCATCCAGTTCATTTCTGTTTCCTATATATGCTAGTGATTTTTATGTGTTGACCTTGTGTCCTGTTACATTGCTGAAATTCATTACTAATTCTAAGAGGGTTTTTTGGTGAAGTTCTTTGGGTCTTCTATTTTCAGTATCATATCATCTGCAAATAAGAATTTGAATTCTTTCTTTCCTATGAGTCTTATTTACTTTTCTCATTGCTAAGACCTGACACCCAAAAGTTAAAGGGGAAAAGACTTATTTGGCTCACAGTTTCTAGAGGTTTCAGTTGCTAATCACCTGGCTCCAAGGCATATGGCAGGGCAGGCAGGCCTCACAGGAAATCTTTCATGGCAAGTAGAAGATAACAAAGCAAGGAAGAACCCTTAAGAGCATCTGTCTACCCCTTATATCTTATCTGGGACACTTAGGGCAGATAATACTCACAGCCTTGTCCTAGTGTCCTTGAGTCTAGGCCTGCACTGGGAATTAATTGTAGCATCACATATTCTAGATCTAGGCACCTCTGAAAATGCCACACCTATGCCTATATGAAGCTTTGGGGTGATATCTAAAAACAAACCATAACACTGTATATGTCCTTTTTATTTCTTTCTCTTGGCCAGTTGCTCTGGCTAATGTTTCAAGTACTGCCACATCTAGCATGGCTCTTGAAACTCTGGAGAGGGAACAGTGGAGGATGAAGAAAGACAAGAGTCAAGATGCAGAAAGCTGAGGTCAGGTGGAGCCTCCTTGGTAGGACAGAAAGAAATGTCCAGTGAGTATACTGAGTGGAGGGGATGATGCTAATTGAAACCCTTCTGCCTAGCAACTTGTTTGCCTGGCTCACCTCAGGGACCTCACATTCTTAAAACTGTAGCAGCTTGTTTACGCAGCTCTCCTTGGGCACTACATATTCTTGGTGCTGGCCTTGCTTTAGCCCCACATGTGTAAATGATCTCTAGCTTCAGCCATTCCTCACAAGGTGCTGTGTTGAATAGAAGAGATGATAGTAAACATCATTGTCTTATGCTTGATTTTAAAGGCAAAGCTTTTAGTTTTTCCTTATATAGTATGATGCTGGTTACTAGTCAGTCATATATAGCTATTATCATATTCAGGTATGGTCCTTTTGTACCTGTTTTCTTTAGATATTTTGTCATAAAGTGGTGTTGGATTTCATCAAAAGCCTTTTCTGCATCTATTGATATGATTCATATTTTTTTACCTTTCTTTATTTGATGTATTACATTCATTGACTTGCACATGTTGAACCACCCTTGCATCTCTGAGATGAAACCTACTTGATCATGATGTATGATCTTTTTGATAATCTGCTGCATTCTATTTGCTAATGTCTTGTTGAGGATTTTTATAGGTATGTTCATTAAGGAGAAAGGCCTATTTTTTTCTTTTTACTTGGATCTTTATCCAGTTCTGGAACCAAGGTGATGCTGGCTTTTATAAATGAGGTTGGGAGCACTCCATCACTTTTAATGTCTTTGAAGAGCTTGAGGAGTAATATAGGTTTTGTAGAATTCAGTCCCAGTGTAGTGGTGCACTCCTGTAATCCCAGCACTGGGGAGGATGAAAACAGGAGAATAAACTGAATCTAACCTGCGTAGTGAGACCCTGTACCAAACACCTTTAAAAAAAAAAAAAAGGAATTCATGTTGTGGACTTTTCTTAGTTGATAGATTCTTTATTACTATGTTAGTTTCATTGCTTGTTATTTATTGAATTGTTAATCATATTTATGTCTTCTTGGGTTAGGGTTGGTAGTTTATGTGTTTTTGAGAATCTGTATATTTCTTCAAATTTGCTAATTTTTGGGAATATTTTTGAAGTAGTTGCTGTCTTAATTTCAATAATATCTCTTATGATTTCACCTTTTTTATTTCTAATTGTGTTCATGTCTCTTCTTTCTCTTGGTAAGAGTGGCTAGGGCTTATCTATTCCATTTATTCTTTCAAAGAACAAACTCTTTATTCATTGATTTTTATTTTTTACTTTTTTTATTCTCAATTTCATTTATTTCTGCTCTCTTCTGTATAATTTCCTTCCTTAATTGGCTAGTGACTGGTTTGCTATTGTTTCTTAAGTATCTTTAAGATTTCTCTTAAGGCTGTGAACTTGCTCTGTTTTCTTAATGTTTAGCATTGATTGTGATGAATTTCTTCTTAGAACTGATTTCTTCCACAAAAAAAAAAA
>NW_004524595.1:7835123-7836270 GCF_000260255.1 Octodon degus | reverse complement strand
TATGGCTTTACTTTATATATCTCGTTTTTATACTTTTCTGTTGGATGGTTAAGACCAAGATAAAGCAAAACCTACATAGCAAGAAATGTAACTTTTGTATTTGATAAGGTCAGTCAAGTACCCTCAGGATTTATCCTGTAACCCTGTACTACACTTTGTAGATCCTTTGTCAGTGTCAGCCATGTGAATGAGTCATGGCCATTGCTTGACCAATTTACTCTCTGTGAAAACCTGAGAGAATGTTTTTTCTTCATGTGACTCTCCTTAGGCACACTATACATCATGGATCGCATTCCTCTGTGGCTCCATAATCTCCTTGATCAGAAAATTTGGGGCACAACTGAGTTACATGTTACAGTACAGGTTCTCCTATGTCCTGGGTCTTCACTGACCTTAAAAGGCTAGGACCAAAATGTTGGCTCACCTTGCAGCTCTTCCTTTTCTCCAATTTTTGATCCGCAAACTTAGGTTGTTAAAACCTCCAGAAAAGAAGCTCATTATTAAACTGCAACATAGGCAATTCGGTTTACCCTGTCTGTCTAAATACCAAACATCTTAGGTATAACATGGAACAGGTATTTTCCATCAGCTATTGATATGTTAAACTTTAAGTCCCTACAGAATATGAAGAAAAAAAAAGTTTAAACAAATAGTAATAAACACATTTTTATGCAGAAATTTAGAAATCTAACCATAAACAGCTTTGTAGCAGGACAGTCCTGTGACATTTTTTTTTCTTGTGTGTGTGTGTGTGTGTGTGTGTGTGTTTTCATTTATTACCCTTTTAAAAAAAAACCTTTTATTTGAGAGACAGTATGGTAATAATTGGTATGTTATGACAAGAAGTATGTATTTAGAAGACCAGAATGACAGGCATTCCAAGTGTGACCCTTCTATTATACATTGCTATCTCGGCCTGTGCTTTTATTTGTGTTTTCATTTTATAAAGTATAGAGTAGATAATTGGTTTCCACAATTCAAATATAATGGACAGTGTTTTAAATATAATAAGTAGGTCACAGATATCAGTATATATAGTTAGTCAGGGTGAGAATCTTTCCAATTAACTCCTAGATTAAAGAATCTTCTGAATATTCTCCGGATCATTGCCTTGCTCAACTTTTACATATAACTGCATGGCTTAACA
>NW_004524595.1:7809473-7829024 GCF_000260255.1 Octodon degus | reverse complement strand
AAAAAAAAAAAAAAGGGGGGGGCCGGGGATGACAGAAGAAATTTTGGAAAAAGCAAAAGCTCCTAGAAAATTAACAATATACTCCTAAATAACCAATGGGTCACAGAAAACATCGAAGAAGAAATGTAAAAATTTCTGGAAGATAGTAATGGTACAATTTGTTAAAACCTCTGAGACACTATGAAATCAGTTCTTTTTTTTTTTTTTTTCTTTCAGAACTGGGGATTGAACTCAGGACCTTGCGCTTGTCAGGGAAGCGCTTATTCCACTGAGCCATCTCCCCAGCCCCTTGGTTTACCTTTAAATGTGATTTTATTTTATTTATTTATATATATTTTTTGGCTTGTTTTTAAAATTCTGGTTTTTGGCTGTATATCTGGTAATTTAATAAGGACCTGCGTTGGTGAGCTTCTTTTTTGAACTCAGGCCTTGCGCTTGCCAGGGAAGGTGTATTCTACTGAGCCATCTCCCCCACCTGAAGGACATTTTTTCTTTTTTCTTTTTTTTTTTTTTTCTGGCGGGCTCAGAATGCCTTCAGGGCAGGTCTGATTTAGCTTGAGGATGTGGGGATCGAACCTCAGCGTCTTGAGCCTGACTGCATTGTTTAGGCACTTAAACAACAGGGCTAATGGGCAGGCCCCCATGAGCTTCTTTTTTCATCATAATTGTTTAATGTGCTATGAGCATTGCTTATATTTTAAACACTTTTCCTATATTTGGGAAAATTTCTTCTCTAATTTCTGTAAGCATGTTAATAAATCTATCTATCTACACTGTCTTCTAGTTTTTTTCAAACTCTGATTAGCCTTAGGTTGATCTTGTTATGTGATAGATACTGGATAGTGCTCTCTTGTTCTCTTTGTGTATTTTTTGGCTTCTTTGAGCTCTTTATCATAATTCACTGTTTTGTCCTAAATATCAGATACTCTGTCTTCTCATTGTTCATTTCTGCTATGTATGAATCCAAATCTTTTTGAGGATTCCATGTCCATTTAAACTAGTTTCATTAGCTCATCCAGATTTTTTTTAACCTGTTTCCCCAAAATTCACCATGAGCATATTGACTAAAATTAATGTGAGCTTTTGGTTCATTTCTTCTTTGAACTCATCTATTTTCTTCATCCTTTTATAAACTTTTCATAGGTTTCTGCTACCTGGTATTGCTTTCTTCTCCATTTGTGACCCCTTGCCTTGAGAAAGTTGGGGATAGGTGATCATGTTCTTCTATTTCTTTGTTTCCCCTTTCTCCTATGCACATATACCCATATTTGTTTGTTTTTAAAATTATACATGCCCCTTCTTTTTCCCTTCCTTTTTTGGAGGGGTTACTACCAGCTGGGGACTAGAGAAGCGAGGAGAGTTTGTGGTTTATAGGGAGATTTTAGTAAGATGTTGCCTGCCCATGAATAATTTTTAACTTTGTGTGTCCAATGCTAGTATTCCTGTTATTTACCTTAAGTGATTTCAACTCTGTCTCTACATTTTGCTGAAAGAATTACTTCTTTTTATAGCAGCAGCCACAGATTCATTCAATCTCACACTACTTCTATATGTTAGTCCTTGCTGGTATATTTCCCCCCTTTGTCTATTCTCTATGCACACTAAGACAGTTTATTTGCGGTTGTTCTGAAATAAAGTAGATGAGGGGTTAGAGAAGGGGAGGTGGTTGGATGCAAAATATTAAACATTCAGGGAGAGGTTTGAAGGGGGAAGTAATGGTACAGGAAAATAAAAAGTGATATGGGTCTGATTTTTATTGGAATACTTTTAGTTGAGTTGAATGGCTAGTGTTACAAGTTTTCAGAGGACATTTTGTGGGGGCGAGGGTGAGATATGGGTGAAAAGGGGGTTTATTTTGTGATTTAGGAAATCTGTGTGGTTGCCAGAACTTGCTGAGAAGAACAATAAACTACGTAAGATATGGAAGTCAGAAGCTTAGGATAAAGAGTTTCAAGGAATGACACTAGAGATAGGAGTGACTGTGAAGAAGCTAAGTATAAGGAATTTAAAAACTGGAGGAGGCATTTACCTGTTTGGAAAAAGAATAAAGAAATAAGAATATTGTCTTGGGGTTTGAGGTGAAGAAATTAGATAGGAAGCTGAGACCAGGGAGCAAATCTACACATCTGTTTATATCAGAACCAATGAAGGAATAAATACACAAAATAACAACCTAATAAACACAGGAATACATAAAAGAACATGAAATGATCTCACTAAATGACCTCTTACTAAATCAAGATGTGTAAAAAAATTCAAACCTGTAAGATGATTGATAGTAACACAGATTAAATATTCCAGTAAGGCATAGCAGTGGGATTCCCAAGTAGCTTCTTTGCCAAAGTGTAAGTGTTCATACCCCCATAATTTCTGTGCTCCTTCCACTGCAATACTGAAGCTAACTCAGACTCAGGACTTCTTTGTGCCAGGTTGCAGGCATTCTTGCAGTCTGACCCAGTCTAAGTACTTAGAAGCTCTTGCTGTCCCTTTCCCTGGGTTTGATAATAGGTTCAGCAGAAAGGTTTACTGGCACAGAATTGTCCACTGAATCAGGATTATTCCTGTGCAGTCAAATCATCTATAGCAGTAACAGGCTAATCCATTACAATGGTGTCTGTCATGGCTGGTTGAAAAATGATAGCTGTACAACCCTCATTTGGGTAGCGCTTTAGGCAAGACAAGCAATCCACACTTATAGCATAAGTATCTTAACAACCCTAGTCTTGACCCGTAGCTAATGTGCAGTGAAAGCAGTGGCTGTATCTCCTCTAATGGTGAAAAACCACATTCAAAGCAACTTTTAAGGGCCAGTTATCTAAAGTCCAGGGGCTTGGGGATCAGGTAATGCCAGAGGAGAGAAAATAGAATAAAAGAGGAGAAAATGTTTGGTTTTGATTCTTCTGCTGTATTGTCAGGGAAGAAGCAAATAGCAGGGAAGAAGGGATCCTCATGATGGTCAGGAAGTGTTATATATTTAGAAGGGGATAACAAGGAAAACTGGACATGAAATTGGTAGTGAGAAATGGGAAGAGAAAAAGATTCATGACCGATATAAATATAAGGGATAAATTTAAAAGGAAACAAAGAAAAAGAGTGAGAGAAAAGAAAAAAAAACTTGAGAATGAATAAGACACGGGAGAAAAAAGTCAGGCGAAGAGATACAGGTGAAAGTAAGAAGGCTACAAAGGGACAAGGGAGAATTCCCTCACCCTCTGTAATCTATATTGGGAGAAAAAAGGAAGCAGAAGAAAAGCACACATACACAGATAAGCTCATAAAAGAATAAAGGGTAAAATAATGAAAAAAAAAGTGTGAGGGGAAAATGTAGGTAGGAAGAAAACAGCAAAATTAAATATAAGAAAAAATTTTAAAGTAAAATTAAAAAGTAAGGGTCGGTGAGACAGCTCAGCAGACTGAGCACCTGCTTTGGCAATTGCAGGGACCAGGGTTCGATCTCCCATCCCACATGTGGTGCCAGTCCTGCCCCTGGGCGCATTGAGCCAGCGACGGATTCTGGGCGTGGTGGCACATGCCTGTAATCCCAGACCTGGGGAGGCTGAATACAGGAAGATCACTACTAGTTCCATCTGTGTAGTGAGACCCTGTACCAAATACACAATTGAGAAAAAAAGAAAAAGTAATACAGTCAAATAAAGAATAATAAAATGGTCAACTGTTTTAGAGGGATGGCTCTGTTCCTCAGCCTAGGACTGAGGTGAACAGGTCAAGCTAGGATGTTCATACTAGAAGTCTAAGGCACAGTCCACCCCTAAAACATCCTGGACGTAGAGCCCTGCTTACAGTGAGAACAGGCATCAACATGAGCTTCCCATCCTGTGTAAATGAAGTAGAAGGAAGCTGGCCTGTGCATGCCAGGGCCTGGTCTGCGCTCTCCAGCCCCACCCTCTCAGCAGTACTCTCCCCAGTCAGCTCTCCACCTACTGACAGTTTCCTATGCCTGACTTCCCTTCATCCACCCTGGGAACTTGGCAGTGCTACCTGGAGGCTGCTGTGGGACCCAGATTTAAACAGTAATTTCCTCAACAGCTCTTGCTCCTGGGTTGTTGCTGTGGTTGCTTGGACCAAAGTCACTCACCAACTGTTGATTGTGGAAGGCTGCTCTGAAAGCAGTGTCCCATGTTCCCACTGTAGGTGGTTCTTTCAGGCCTGATGCAGTTCTCTAGTTTTTCTGTTAGCTTCACTTTGCCTCCCAGCTGGCGGCTAGCCAGTCCTGTCAGCCGCACTGTGCAATCTCACCTCTGCAATGTGATCTATGTCTTTTGTATCACTTAATCCAATTTTCTTCTCCATCATTTCCCTCCTTTCGTCATTCTCCAGTAAACTCCATTCACTTCAGTTCCTCTCGAAGCTACTGTTTTCCAGACTGTAGACACTTTGTCATAGAGAAGCTGAGTGGCTGCCATTCACTGCTCTGCCATTTTTTCAAACATTTTATGACACATGACTATATATAAATTGGTGCATGTACTTAAACTGTCGCAGAATGATAAATAATGACATACAAAAAATAAGTGCATTCAAAAACTAATAATAAAATTCGGGTGATATCTGTAGTTTATATAATTGTGTGAATCATTTTCCAGATTTCTGTCAGCCCTAATATAGAGTTGCCAGTGCCTAAAGCCAAATACTGTAGACCATGGTTTTCTGCTTTAGTTCCAGCCATCTAGCATTTAAAGTATAAAGAAAAGTTCATTTAGTAGAAAGTCTTATAAACATTTCTCTCAATCCAGCATGGTCCTTTTCTTCTAAAGACTAGGTCCCTTACAGTGTCTGCTTTAGTCACTTCTCAATATTTTCAGTTGATTTTTATGTTTTAATTAGAGTTTTTAATTATTGTATGTGCTCAAGTTAGTCCAACATAAGAGTCCATCATTACTGGAACCCAGAGCTCAACTAACTTTATCATGATTATAAAAGTGTGTGAACTTTTTCAATAAAAATCCTAAGGTAAAATATTAAATAGCTTAACGTATTATAACTTTATGTAATGCATAGGGTATTAATTAAATAAAATTTAAATGATACCTGAAAATGTGAAAAATCAGAATTTTTAGGTAAGAAAGTACAGCCAGAAACAATTTAAAAGACATATAAGGTCAAAAAATGAAGGGCAAAAAATATAATTATGTATCAGTTAAGTAGCAAGTTTTCTTAAATAGGAATCACCAGAAAGGATTTCATCTGCAAAATCAAATCTTTGTTGTGTTTTGGAAATATTTTTCCATT
This sequence comes from Octodon degus, assembly GCF_000260255.1. Classification (NCBI taxonomy): domain Eukaryota; kingdom Metazoa; phylum Chordata; class Mammalia; order Rodentia; family Octodontidae; genus Octodon; species Octodon degus. The sequence goes on along the minus strand of NW_004524595.1, from coordinate 7,823,774 downwards.
TGGCCTTAAAGTTGCATTTTCTTTCCATTCCTAGCATTTCTGGCCTTTACCATTCTGTGGAAAATAAAATGACAGTCTAACCTCCTTTCTGCTTTTCTTTTTTCTTCTTGTTTTTAGTTGTTTGTATAATTGACCTTAAAAGAGGAGAGAGTAAAGAGACTAGACCTGTCTCTGGAAAATAGTATTGTTCCATTCCCTGGAAGCTACCACCTGAAACACTATATTTGACCAGATCTGTTTTGGGAACTCATTATGAACAAGGAAGTCTCCCAGGTAGGAAATATATATATATATATATATATATATATATATATATATATATATGTATGTATGTATATATATATATATATATATATTTTTTAAATACAAGCTCTTCATAGGTAGTTCAGATTTGCCTTGAACTGGTAATCGTCCTATATCAGTTTCTAAGTGCTGGGATTACAGGTGTGCACCATCACGCCTGGTTTATTATAGCTATTTTTAAATAGCTTTGTCTCTGCAAAAATGAAAGAGGGAAAATGATTACCTATTGGGTATTATTTTTTATGGAAATGTGTGTTTGGTCTAGAAAGCTTCAAGGTTATTATAAAACAAGTACTTCAGCATTCCTAAGTGAACATGTTAGAAAAGTTATAAATTGAAACTAGTGTAGAGTTCAGATCTTATATTTTACAGTGAGATGCTTAAGACATTACTGCAGTAAAAATAGCAGCAGAAAACTACACTAACCATCCCATGAAGGCTAACTTCATGTACGTCTAACATATCAAGTCATTAATTCTCAATTGGTGTAGTGTCCATTTGGGCAGTTTTATATTGTTGCTGTTTCCTTAGAGTTCATGAAACAACTAGGAATAAAACCAGTATATGCGTAAATAAGATGATAGCAATACCAAATTGTGGGTAATAAAACAATGTATGCCAAGCCAAGACCATAGATGAAGAGTTGAAGAGTAATCAGAAACTGTAAGTCAGTAAGGAGAAGACTTCCAGGAAGAACATTCTTAAATCAACAGATTTCTAATTGAATTGTAACATTGACATAAAAATCACAAACTTTAATAGTTCCCCTTTATAGTGCTAGGGATTGAATCTAGGACCTCCAGCATAGTAGGCAGGTGCTCTACCATTGAACTACATCCCTAACCCTTTAAAAAAAATTTTTTAAATAAGGTATTTTTAAATTATGTCAGCCAGTTTCAAATTTGTGATCCTCCTGCTTTAGCCACCCAAAAGCTGGGATCATAGACATGTGCTACCATACCCAGCTAAGGTTATAACTTTTGAGTTATGTTCTGAACATATTTATATGGCCATTTTGAGAGTTAAGAATGAAAACAATAATAGTACTTATAAGTCCCCTTATACCCTCAGTCCTAGCTGTACACTTGCTTTTTGAAGGAAGACATGACAGTCAGTATGAAGAGTAATAGTTATCAGTTTAGACGGTGGGGATCAACAATCATGGCAATGAGAGGCAGTAAACTTTAGCTGACAAACAATACCTGGCTTTGCAATCAGTAGTGAGTTTGGGAGCTGGAAACAGTACTATCAAGAGAGTTTTTGTTTTTGTTTTAATGTATGTATTTAGAGACAGGATCTGGTGATTTAGTTCAGGCTGGCCTTGAACTCACCGTGTAGCCTGGGCTGGCCTTGGACTTGTAGCAGTCCTCCTGCCTCAGCCTCTTGATTGCTGGGATTACAGGTATGTGCACTATGCCAGCAAGAGTTTTAAAGCAAGGATGAGAACTATAAAGTTGTATCAGAAAAGCCTCATTTAATGCTGTACCTCTCTCTTTAAAATTTCATTAACTTCTTGAACAAGCACAAATCTAGGCTTCTGAGGTTTTTTGTTGTTGTTGTTGGTTTGTTTTTTGATAACTGGTGATATGTTTACCCACTTAATTTTTTCTGTCATTTGGAGTTTGACTTCTGGTTATCAGTAAAGACAGAGAAATGAGTAAGCATTCTGATTATTTTTTAAAAGTTTTAGCCAAGTGTGGTAGCTAGTAAATTCAAGACCAGCCCAAACTACATAGCCAGATATATCTCAAAAATAAAGAAATAAAGTTTAGTAGAAAAGCAGGTGTTCTAACAGAATTTTTAATCAACTAAAAGAGCCCACTAACAGTTTTGAGATAGTTGGTCTAGGACTGTGGCTCAGTGGTAAAATTCTAGCCCAATGTGCTTCAGAAGTCCCAAGTCCCAAGGTCTAACCTATAGTATGCATGCCTCATTGAAAGCTCTAACAGATTCGGCATTACTGTCCTAAGTATATATACCCTAAAGAATTGAAAACATGTTCACACAAAAACTTGTGTGTTCTTATGGGCTACTGGACTCTTTTAGAATATTTTGCTGAGTTTACACACCTATAATATTCAAATAACAGAACTTAACAAAAAAAAAGGGCATAGAGATGAATGTCCATTTTGTATCTGTGTATTCAAAGTGGTTAGGCTAGATATATAGTTACATTCTCTTAATGAATAGAGCGATTTGTTCTAATGGTGTTTGTAAATAGGATATCATGTCCTCATCTTGTACAGCAAATGACCACTAGGAAGAATGTATGCAATGTGTTAATTTTTGAAACTGTCCTACCAATTTGATTTGAAAAAAAAAATTGTTAGGTTTTTGTTTCGTTGAGGATTTTGGGCATTAATTTTCTTTGGAAAAAAATAAAATAATGTCAATATATAAAAAAAGAAAATATAATCAGAACCTCAAAATATTATTTTGTAAAAAAAAAACTTGTGTGTTCTTTTTGAAAAAAAAAACAAAACTTGTGTGTTGATGTTCATAGTAGTATTATTGACAATACCCAATAAGTAGAAACAACTTACATGTTCATGAACTGATGGATAAATAAACAAAATATAGTACAGCCAAACAGCTGAATATTATTCATTCATGAAATGTGCAGCAAATATCCTATAGTTCCCATCTTTCTTATCACATGAAAAAGTTTAGTGATCATTGAAATGAAAAGATAAATTGTAAACTTCCTATACAAGATCCTAGTATCTGAGCACCCAGTCTGAGAAACATTTCTTTATGAAAAATACCTGGTGCAAGAGCTCTGTGTTTATTATGATTTTTCTTCTTCATGCATCCCACCAGTTTGGGGAAATGTGTTTCTCAGAGTGTCCCTCTTATCATGTATGTGCATTTCTCTGCTAATGGTCTGCTAAGACTTTTTAAATATATTATTAGAGTTGTTTATTAAATACTTTGGTACTGATTTTTCAGTTCTCAGCTAAATTTAGAAGATTAATTACAAATTTCTTATATAGAACTTTTAAACCCAACTTAATTAAAAAGTATTGTCCTATTTCTTCAGCTTTTACTACTTGGTTTAGTCTGGTACCTTTAAGCAGACCATTAGCAGAGAGATGTGGTTTAAGCAGAGATAGATGTAGTTTCTGGTTCCTAAAACTACTAGAGATTGCATGGGATTGGGTATAATTTAGCAACTCTTTAAAAAATCAGCAGAGTACTTTTACTTAGAAACTTTACCTCTTTTAAGAGATGTTATACAAATTAGTTTCCTGAAGCCAACATTTCTTTTGTTAATAACCCGCTCTTCAAGTACCCTCCTAACTGCTGAATATAAAGCCCATTCTACATAGATATTCAACTGTAATAGTTTGGCCTCCTCATTAGAGGTTTTGCCCGGCACTATTAGTTTATTGTTTTGTAAGTAGAAAGCAGTTAATGCAGGAATGATGCCGTCAGAAAATTCTTGGTGACTCTCCATAGCTCTTTGATTATTGGCTTGTTTTGATAAGCCAGTCTGTCTGACTGAATTTTCTGCTGTTCCCTCAGCTCCAGAATTTCAGATAAATTTAGCAGATATGAAACTTCAGCTAATAGTACTTAAGTAGAATACTATGGGAATCTTATTTTTAATCCAAGTTTATTTGTTGCTCAAAATTATCGAATCTGTGAGATTGACTTATTTTGGTTGTGTAATTGCAACCTGGCTGTTGTAGTTTGTGTGTAGATGTCCCCCCACAATTTCATGCAATCATGGGGTGGGCTTCTAGAGTTTTTGGTTCAATGCTGGGATTATGCATGTGAGTGCTATACCCACCCTGAGGCTAGTAGCCTTCAGATAATACAAGAGAATGAAAGCAACTTGCTCTCTGCTGCTCCTCCCATTTTTGTTCTTGCTGCTTTTGCTATCCTAGTGGTGTCCCCCCACACACACATGTGTGTCAGAACTGCTGCCCTCTGCTATGTGCCTTGGAGCCAACAGAGTATAAACTGAAATCTCCATAAATTGAGCTAAATAAACCTTTACTTCCTTAATTCTGTGTGCCAGGTTTTTTGTCTCCAGAAGGGGAGAGTAGTAACCAAAACACTGACTTTGTGCCTCTATAATATTGAGATATATTTCAGGTTGTTTCAGTAAAATAGATGTTTACCTTTTCAGAATTAGAAGACATATTCTCCAATTTCTAGAATCAATAAGGTAGTTTTTGTTTTATTTCTATGTAAAATAGAGGAATAAGGATTTCAAAACAAGCTTGTGTTTCCTCAATTATAGGAAAGAAGTTCAACGCTTTATAAATGATTCTAGAAATTTTTATCATTAAAAACCTTACTTACACTTTAAAAAGTTTAAATGTAAGCCAAACAGAGTGGTGTACACCTATAACTTTTTGCAGGCTAAGGCAGGAAGATGAGAAGTTCAAGCCCAACCTGGGCAATTTAGTGATTTAGCAAGACCCTGCCTCAAAATGAAAAAAGAAAGAAGCTGGGTGTGGTAATGTGTGTTTGACCTGTACTCATAGGTGAGACAGGAGGATCACCAAGAATTTGAGGCCAGTTGGGGCTACATATTAAGTTCAAGGCCAACTTGAACTGTGTAATGAGACCCCATATCAAACGCATTAAAAGAGAGAAAGCGAGAGAATGTGGCTTTATGATAGCTTAATCACCTGCTCATTTAACTTCTATGTCTTTTAGGTCTTATGTCATTAGATATTAAACAGATGGTAAAAAGATTTAATAAGTGCCTTAGTTCAAATCTTGAAAAGGAGACAAAGAAGTAACTGCAACTTAGAGCATATTGTAATACAACTTAGAGCATATTGTAATAAGAAATATATACCTATAAATATTTTTAAGAATGAGTAGACTTCCCAGTAAATGCAACATAATTTCATTGGAGGCAGAAAAGTTTGGCAGCTTCTTAAGAAGTGGTACTTGAGCGTGAAATACAAGTTAGAAACTCTTTAATTTTGATTTGGGCAAGCGCTAAAGTCATGTCTTCTCTTTCTTGTTTATTATTTCCTTCTCTCTGTTCTTTATATTTTTGTAGAAAAGTTTAGAGTTGATACTTCATTATTTATTGCTTAATTTCATTTTATATAAACAAATTGTATGTTTTATTTGTATGTGTAAATAAAGTTAAGTGGTACCTTCAATTTTGTGATGTTTGGTTAATCTTATTTATAGTTCTGTTAATCTTAATAGAAAAGAAAGTTTCTTATTACAGTAATGTATCACTTAGCTGATTGTTTTTATTTTGTTTGGATTTCAAAATGGATGCTAGGAAGACCATAGTCAGGTTTCTTCACTTTTATTTTTCTCTTCTCAGTACTGGAAATTCAATCCAGGGCCTTCTATCTCCAGCCTTTTTTTACTTTTCTGTTTTGAGAGGGTCTTGTTAAGTTGCCCAGATTAGACTGAAACTTGCCATCCTCTTGCCTCAGCCTCTCAGAGTGCTGGGAGCTGGCATACAGCACTGTGCACATCTTTCTTTAAGGCCTTACATGCTATTGCCTCCATTATCCTACTGACCCCATCCAGTACTCTCATTCTTCAGTCTAGCCACACAGCTCACCTCTATCATGTTTCTTGTACTATACCATTAGGTTGTTTTGCTTTCCAATGCCAGAACAACCTTTACTCATATGGCATTCTCATGGCTATCCCTCATCTCCTTCAAATTTTTCTCACATCTCATTTTTTCAGAAAGGCCTTTCCTGCTGGCTACCCCACTGCTGAACACACCTGAGCCTCTTTGTTTTACCCTATTCTTCTACATAGCACTTATGCCTTGTAATACACTTGATAATTTACCTTTTTAATATCACTTTTTTCTCACCCTTTTCCCTAAGATCAAGTGTATAATTTACTTTTTAATTTCATTTATTGTTTGTTTTTCTTACAATAGAATGAATCTCTTTAATAGTGTTGGCAAATCTATTATACATACCACTGTGGACTGTTTGTATCATTAAAGCTTTAAGAGATTCACCATCACTGCTCTATGAAGATGGTGATTTTGTAAATTTTATTCACAACTGTGTCCCCAAGGCCTAGAACAGAGGTTGGCATATGTTAGGAGTTCAATAAATATTGTTAACTTGAATTGGATTATTCTCCAAACTAAGGTCAATTTAAAGTGTTTTTTGCCTACTGTTTACCTTTTCTGGGAACATGAGATGTTACCAAGAATCCTATTTTTGAAGCCTTTTAAGATTGAAACTCAAAGTAACATACATATGTGTGTGTTTGTATATGCAGATTATATATCAGTTTGTTATACAGAATTTTTATTTATATGATACATAACATCTATAATGTATAAACACTTTATTGGACAGGCATGTAGCCATTGATTTCATCAAGTTCTATAATAGACTCACCCAAGAGCTAATGTAAACTTTGTATATTATGTTGAAGTTGGATGTCCTTGGGGGTAATGATCATTTAGGGAAGGATTGACAATGATTAAACATATATTTGGTAGCCTATTCTGGTGGTTCTGCAGTAGGTGGATGTGAAGAAAACAAAACTGGAAACAGGGAAATCATTTGGGAAACTATTTTTGTAGTCCAACAAGGGATGATGTAAATCTCAACTCATCATCTTGATAAAGGCAGAGGTAAGGAATGAATGTATTTAGGAAATACAGATGAACAAATCCTAGTCTTTGCTTGTGTGGAGGTCAGACAAAATTTGGCTAGAATGACTTGAAATGTGTTTAAAGATAGGCTATGAATCAAGGACGGGTAGGCACATTTTGGTTAAACCAGTACTTAAAAAAGTCCTTCTCCTGTATAAGCTCATACTTTTATCTGCCGTGCTTTAGTAAGGGTATTCAGTTGATTCTCCATTAAGAAAGTGATGTTTTGAAAATGACATTTGAGCAGGAGTGTTTTTGTTGCTGTTCATAGGGTAGATTAGGAGTGAGAATGGAAAAATAAATAAATAAATAAAATAAAAAAGAAGTGAGAATGGTTGGAATTGAGAAGCAAGAGGAAAAGATGTATTAATTTAGAATGTTTGGTTCCAAACTAGGATTATATCTGAGACTGAAAAGGGAAATTCTAAAATTCCTTGTTAGAAAGGAATTGGCAGGACATGGATACCAATTAGAAGTGAGAAGTAAGAGAGAAAGAAGAATATTGCAGTCCTAGGTGTTAGAAACTTTTATAAGCAATTCTACTAAAATGGAAAAATTTGCCTGGTGTGGTAGTGCACTCCTGTAATCCCAGCACTCGGGAGGCTGAAGACAGGAGGAGTGCTGCAAGTTTGAGTCCTGCCTGGGCTATAAAGTGAGCTCAAGGCCAGCCTAAACTGAATAGGGAGACCCTATCTTGAAAAAAAGTTTTTTAAAAAAAGTTATTTTTTAGTTAGCTACATGACATAGTTTCATGATTAAAATTTTGGGGACATTTGTACAATGAGAATAATATGACAATCTTTGGTCTTCAGAGAAAGGCCTGAAACAGAGTTTTTAGGGTTGCAGAAAGCATTTACTCATTGATAGATGCTGATCTTATATTACAGTTGTAATAAAAATATGATAACTAAATTCATGTGAGAAATACTCAAAGACTTCAATATTCATTATAATACATGTTTCCATCACGGTAGCTAACATATTAGACCGAGATTGTTTAATAACTCAGAATTTAGGCCAGGTGTGGTGGCACAGGCCTGTAATCTTAGCACTCGGGAGATTGAGGCAGAAGGTTTGTTGTGAGTTCAAAAGCAGCCTAAACTGCATATTAAGACCTTATCTCAAAAAGACCAAAAATAATAACTCTGAATTTTAAAAAAGGCTAGAAGTTCCCCTTTTAACATGTTTGCCTTTCTTTTATGAGGATGAATTAAATAAAAGGATGTAGATGTGTTGCTTGGCACTAATAAAATCTAAAAGGTAATGATAATTGCAAGGCCAGGGATGGTTCTGAGTTTTCTTAGGGATCACAAAGGAAGTGGATGATGAGAAAGCAGATAGGGTCTTTAATTGCAATCACATACTGGCACAGCAGGTGAAAGAACTGGCTGGCATGCAGGAACAATGACTTTATGTTCTCTGGCATCTATACCAAGATCTTAACATAGACTAAACATTTGATCTTTGTAGTCTAATTACATAAACACAAGGTTAGGAGTATGTTACTCAAAAGTGGAAAGTACAATTCAAGTTCCAAATTAATTTATTACTTTAATCATATATATGATTAAATATATATATTTGTGTTTCTATCAATATAAAGTACTAAACCTTGAAGGGAAGTTACTTTATGTCCTTTTACACAGTAAGGTCTGAGGAAAAATCTAAAAACAATTTCTGTGACTCTTATTATATACTCAGTATTTACATTTACAGATAAAATTTTTTTCTCTTTGTAAAAACAAAAATCTTTTAATTATTGGAACAATAATCTGAATTTATCACAGTAATTTCATAAGGGATTTGATTTTATTTTACAGATTTAGGAAACAGAAGTATAGAAAATGAGTAGCTGATGACCCTTGTAGTTTTCTACAGATACTGATGTTTTTATTGCAGTTGTAATCTTTTTATTGACAGACCACAATGTTTAGAAATTTTGGCTATATTAAGAAACATGAGAAGGGGAATTCCCCATCCGTTATTTGGTTAAAAAGGCTATAAATTAGATTTCTTATTCTTACCCTTCCTTTTTAGGTGTGAAATTTTTCAACATGAGTGGCCTCGGGGATAGTTCATCTGATCCTGCTAACCCAGACTCACATAAGAGAAAAGGATCACCATGTGACACACTAGCATCAAGGTAGGAACATTTTTCTGTCAAGAGTTTCCATGTTATTTTCACTGCCATTTTGGAGCTTTTGGTTCATCTTCTTCAAGTTCAGTGGCCTTCCTAGAGCTCCATGTAATCACCACATTCTTTTCCTTCTCATCAGTCTGTGTACATGCTTCTCCCTCAGTCCAGCTTGCTTCTTCTTAATTTCCTGTAATTAATACTTAGGCATCTTCTTAGTCATTATTTCCTTTAAGGGAACCTTTTCTTCCTTCTGCAACTCTTAAGGTCAAATCTTTCTCAGTGTATAGATATTGCACATCTAATTATGGCTCTGATCCATAATTAGAGGTTTTTACTAGTTTATGTGATGAATGATGCAGTTTAGACACTAAACTACTGTTTGATAAGGTAACTTATCTATTCTATCACGATGCATGGCTTGTACTTAGTAAGGACACAGTAAATATTTGTCAAATGATTAAATCCCTTGAATATTTTAATGCTATCTTGGGAAATTAGAATATATTATTGTATCAGGAATATTAAAAATGATTATTTGCGAAATTAGTATTTGGTATGTTGTAAGGAACATGGTCATCTTAAAAATGCTAAAAGAAACTAACTGGTTGTATTGAAAAATGGTTACAATAGATATATAGGTACATTCTCTTAATGAATAGAGGGATTTGTTCTAATAGTGTTTGTAAATAGGATATCATGTCCGCATCTTGTACAGCAATTAACCACAAGGAAGAATGTATGCAATGTGTTAATTATTGAAACTGTCCTAACAATTTAGTTTGAAACTGTCTCATTGCTATTTGCTTCTCAATAAAATTATGGGGAAAATAAACAACAAAAAAACCAACTGCTGCCAGATGAGGTGCCACACACCTATGGTCTCAGCACTTGGGAGCCTAAGGCAGGAGGATTACTACTAGTTTGAAGCCAATCTGGGCTATATAGTGAGTTGAAGGCAGCCTGAACTCAATTACATAGCAAGACCATGTCTCAAAAAAAAAAAAAAAAAAAAAAAGAGCAAACAAACAAACATACTTACTGCTTAGGAGACCCTAGCTTGGGTACAAATAAGTGAAACTATTGCCTTTTACATTTAATTTTTGAGGAAATGGTTTAATACATAAAAGAATAGTTTCAACTCTCACCCACATTAAAAGATCTGTTCCCACCTGAGAAGCGAGGAGTGAAGACTTCATTGTATTTTGGTGTCTAGAACAAGTTTCTTTAAACTCCACACTATTGACATTTTGAGCCAAATAATTCTTTGTTGTGGTGGGCTGTCCTGTATATTATAGGATATTGTTTTAATAAAGTTTCTGTCTCCAGAACAAAATACCTTATACATGCAATTTAAAGAGAGAAAGGTTAATTTCTGCTCATGATTTCAGAAGTTTCAGTCCATGGTGAAGTGGCTCCCCTGTAGAAATATGGCTAAAAGGCATGGTATAGAAAAGCTGCTTAATTGGCATCCAGGAAGCAAAAAAAAGAAGAAAGCCAGAGAAGTCCCTACCTTCCAATAGCCTATTCCGCTGTGAATTCATCACTGTTAGCACATTGTTGAGGTGCTGGTGGCTTCACAATCCAGTCACCTCTCTAGGAATTTCTTAATCCAGTCAAATTGACAAACAAAATCAATCAATACAGATCCTTAGGAGTACCCTTCTTTCTACATACTAAATGCCAATAACTGCTTGGTCATGCTAACAAAAAATGTCTTCAGATATTGTCAAATGTATCTCAAGGGTAGAGTCAGTGAAATCAGCCCTAGCTAATAAATCCCTGATCATCATTAAGAGGAAAGCTGCAGAGGCTTTGCTGTGCTTCTCTTACTCAGCACAGAAAACTGCCATAGAGAGAAAGTAATTTAAATACTTATAAGTGTCTAGATACTAGGAAGAAAGGTTATATCAAGATATATCACATGTGTGTTATCAAGTTAACACGTGTATATATAAAGTCAAGTGTTCTTAAAGGAAAACATTAGAACAAATAAAACCATTATCTTTTACATTTTTTTATATAAGGACATTTTAAAAATATCAATTATTAGGGCCAGTGAGATAGCTCAGCAGACTAAGTGCCTGCTTTGGCAAGCGCAGGGACCAGGGTTTGATTGCAGATTCTGCAGGCCCCACACTGAGCCAGCAAATGAGTGGGTATGGTGGCACATGCTTGTAATTCCAGCGCTGGGGAGGCTGAAAACAGGATGACTATGAGTCTGAGTTGCATAGTGAGACCCTGTATCAAATGCATACATGAAAAAAATCAATTGTGTGAATAAATTCTATATCAATAGAAGACTAAGAAGCCATATATATTCACCACTTATAATTAATATTTTTATGTTGTTCAGATGTTATTAATGCTTTTCATAATCCTACTTAAATAAAATTCCTATTCTATTTATTTTTACGAGTGCTTCTAATCTAATTTTATACCCATATGTATCTATGAGCACTATAGAATGTTTATTAAATTTACATAAATTGTACACTTTTTCTATAATTTTTAACATGGATTTTTTTTTCCCCTGTCATTTTGGCATTTTGAGACAGAGTTTCCTTCTGCAGTTCAGGCTGGCTTTGAACTCACTTTGTAGCCCAGTCTGGCCTCAAACTCACAGTGATCCTCCTGCTTCAGTTTCTTAAGTGCTGGGATTACAGTTGTCCACCACCATGCCTGGCCCGTCATGAATCTTGAAATTTAAATATACATGTATTTATTCAGTACTAGCAACTTAACTTTAAACTTTTACTTATACTAGTACTGTATTTCCCCTCCCTCCCTCCTTCCTTCCCCCCTCCTTCCCTTTTAGAAAAGTTATTTTGAGGTGTTTTTGGTTTTTTTAACTACTACTTGTTTTCCCTTTTTTTTTAATATATATATACATACATATATATATATATATATATATATATATATATATTATATGTAAAGCGGTCTTCTAGCCCTGTAACTATGACATCTGTGAAAATACAGAACCTTATGTATGATGAGCATGGTGGCACATTCCTCTAATCCTGGCATTTGGGAGGCTGGGGCAAGAGGACTTCCATGAATATGGGGCCAACCTGAGCTACATAGTAAGCTCAAGGCCAGCTTGTGTCAAAAAAAAAGTAAAAATCTTAGGTCTTCATGTGCTGAGCTTTTTAGGGTCTTAAGAATTTTCCAGGGGTAGAATAAGCACTTCTCTGGGAAGTGCAGGGGCCTGAGTTCAATCCCTAGTTCCACCAAAAAAACAAACAAAAAAAAGAATTTTCCTTTATTTTTAAGTCTTAAATGTATTTTTGTATATTTTCATCTACTATACTTAAGGGTTTTTATTAATTGAATTTGTTTTTCTGTATTGATAACACAAGGCCCCAATTTTACTGTTTTTTTCTAGTCAGTAGTTCTGATACTATTCTTCCCTACTGTTACAGTTATATTTATCATAAATAGGGGTCTGATTGTGAGCTTTCTCTTGATAGTCCTTAATGTATATCTGTTAAGTCAAATCCCTCTTCCTTGTTATTTTTCAAAATTATTTTCCCCATTCTTGGTTTTTTACGCTTCCATAAAGTTTTGAGAATAACCCCCCCAACCCCAGCACTGGGACCACAAAGCAGAACTCCCCCACTGAGCTATATCCCAACTTTACTCTCCTTTTTGTATTTTTGAGACAGAGTTTCACTAAATTGCCCACGTTGGGCTCCAACTTGCAATCCTCCTGCCTCAGCCTCCCAGAGTACTGGGATTGTAGGTGTGCCCCACCTTACCTGGCTTAGAATCCAAAAACTATTTTACTTGGATTTTGATTAGACTTTCATATACTTTTATAGATTAAATTCATGAAATTGACATTTTTATGTTGTATGTTCTAGAAAATTCTTATTTATGAATATAAAACTTTTCATGTATTCAGGGCTTTGCTGTTTTTTGATATTTTACAAGTTCTCCAGTAAATGTCTAGCCCATCTTTGATTAGATATATTTTCATACACCATAGAATTTTTATCATGTTTACCAGTGGTATCACTTTGTCTGTGGGCTTTTCTAATTGTTAATGTATAAAATGCTAATGATTCTTGGGTATTGGTCTTACACCAGTCCATTGTACTGAACGTTCTCACTTGTTGTAATGATTTACCTGTTTCCCTTTGATTTGTATGTATGCAGGACATCATTACATAATTGGTATACTTAAGTTTTACACATGTGTGAGATAATTATCTTCTTGTTTGCTTTAAAAATATTCTGAAAGCAATGACTGCTTTTGGTTTGTGCTTGTGGGCTTCAGTATGATTTTTTTTGTTTGCCCCCTTTGTGGTACTGGGGATTGAACCCCGAAACTTTGCACTAAACTACATACCCCTATCTTCTTTTGTTGGCTGTAGGAGTGAGGAAGCAAGGAGAAGGGAGATCTTTCTAAGATGTCTAGACTGAGTTCTAACTGTAGATCCTTCTGCCTCAGCCGCACAGAGTGCTGAGATTAGAGGTGTGTCCATGTCCAGCTATCTGGGCTTCAGTTTTAGTAGAGTGGTATCTTTGATATAGAGAACAAAATTTTTACTGTTTTGAAACTGATTGAGTTTATGCATTAATAACAACCTTACAGTGTTTCTTCTGGTTTTATTATCACATTCCCAGAGTGTGACCCCATTATAAAATGCATTGATTAGATCCCAGGGTATTGTCAGCTCTGTGCACAGAGACCCAGACTGGAGAGTTTTTCATTTACTGTCTGTTGGAGTGAAATATCTTATATCTCTTTCCAGTTACCATTTTTCTATTCCTGTATTGTTCTCAAAGAATAAGAATGAACACTCCAGTTGTAAAATAATGGTTGGGAATGCTTTATATTTATATAACATCTCCAGTTAAACTCAGTGAGTACCTAATCAATGCCAGCTCTTCAACTTCACCACCATCTGTGTAGTATTTTAAGGCTCTAGGTGAAATGTGAGACATGTCTTCTTAAACCTTCAAAGACTTCTCATTGTCTTGAAAATAAGTGAGTGTAATTTAAAGTTAAACTTGCTCAACATTTATTGAGCAAGTAGTAATATAGGGGAATGAAACTCTTGACCTAAAAGGTACCTGGGATGAGTTGTAGTTCTCTAAAACTGAAGAATGAGAGTGTGGGGAGAGCTTCCTGCTAACCTGCGCCGGCAGGACCAGTACCAGCCCAGGCGCAGCGTGGGCCGGACCCTCTCCCAACCCCTTGGGCCGCCCCCAAACACTCCGCCCTACCTCCCCCACC
>NW_004524595.1:7786502-7802485 GCF_000260255.1 Octodon degus | reverse complement strand
GAGCAGGGCTGGGAGATAGCTCAGTAGAATAAGCGCTTGCCTGGCAAGTGCAAGGGTCTGAGTTCAACCCCCAGTTCTGCAGAAGTTAAGAGCAGAATATTTATTGGGGAAAGAAAGCTTCTGTCTGAAAGAGGGACAGGAGGAGGTGCTGAGTAGGTTACCCCAGGAAGGTACCCTTTCCAAGGATTTTTATAGAATAAAACCATGTGTATCTAAGGTAGAAAAAATGGGAACTCGCTTAGGTGGGCTTGAGGTGGGACAAACTTTGGTCAACCAATAAGGTTACAGGTATCATTGCTCAGGTGAAATTGATTAAATCCAGGACCAAATGGGGAAGCAAGTCAAGTAGCAAGCAGGCATGAATATAGAACAGGAGTTTATCTGGTAACCAGCTGGTAGTGGTTGGATTAATGACTCTTCCTGGCTTCCTGAAGGTGATGCCCAAATGCTTACCTTTAGGGAGGTAAGCATCTGTTCGATCTTTGGTCTTTAGGTCTGACTGACAGCAGGAGCATCTGTCTCCCTCAGAGTTGCAAAGTATCTTGTCTTCCATGCTATCTCCTTGAGGGCCTAGCCCTCTCTGACTGCCTATAATATTTCTATTTAATTGAGCTGCCTACAGTAGTAGTGTATGCAAGCACATTGAAAAGCATTTTACCTGTATCATTTTCATCCTCCTAAAACTCCAAAAGGTAATTAATGTCATTATCTCAACTGTATAGATAAGGAGATTGAAGCATTGAGAGGTTAAGTTGCTCCTGACTTATCTGGGTTAGTGGCTGGTCAGTGACAAGTATGAGCCTATGCTTTCAGGCAGCATTCCACACTCTACAGTTGTGGTATGCAAGATCCCATATGACATGTCTTATTATTTTTCTAATTGCTGAGACGATATACCAAAAACTCAAAGTTAAAAGAGGAAAGGTTTATTTAGTCCACACTTAGTAGTGTTTCAGTTTATAATTGGCTGGCTCCAAGGCAGGTTAGCTGGCAGAGGGTCCTTGAGGAGGAGGCAGCCAGAAGGCAGCGAGCAAGTGATAAGGAACTGACAATGACCCTCTTTCGGTCCCTTATAACTTATCCAGCTACCCTGCCCTTAGGGTGGAGAACCCTCACACTCAGGATAGGGCATCCTTAATCCTACCCACAGCTATGCCAAAGTTTTCAGAGGACTAATTTAGTAATCACATAGCCTTAATCCTAACATCCCACATTCTAGATCTGACCATCTCTGGAAAAGCCCCAGGTATGACCACATGAGACTTTAGGGGAACATCTAGACACAAGCCATAACATGATATGATTCAGACCTCATCTCTTGCCCTGGTGGTTTCTTCCATAGTCTAGCTGTATTATTGTATTTAATATGGTCTTTAACTTGATGGTTTCACTCTCACTTTATATCTTTGAAAAAATGGTTTTTTTTCCTTTCAGAACACCCATCTCCCTGCCATTAAGTTTATACATCTTATAATATAACTATGAATGTTGTTACTATGTCCTTAACTATTCACATACTATTTATATTGCATTAAGTATTATAAGTAATTGGAGATAAAGTATAAGGAAGAATTTCCACAGGTAATATTGCAAATAAATACCACTTTATATAAAGATTTTAAGCATCCTTAGCTGTGGTATGGATGTGGTATGTGAGGGATGACTGTATTCCATGAAAAGGTAGCTTAGCATATCATTAACTAAAATGTTTGCCATATAAATGGTAAAGGGGGGGTTAGTAAATGAAGAAGTGTAGTTAGTCTAAAGAAATAAAAGAAGTTGTATAAGGTAGACTTTTTTTGTCATCTCCACTTCTTTAGTTTTCGACTTTGTTTAATATATCTTTTGTTGTCTTCTCTATGTGCTTCATGGTAAATTTTTTAAATTCTTGATCACAAGTCGTTTTATAAACACCTCACCATTTCATTACTTGTAGTTTGTTTTAGGTTCCTCTGTCTCCTCTTTACAATGAGATACTCATTTATTCTACAGTGGTTTCAAGCATTTCAGCACCACAGAAAACTTATTGGCAAAAAACATATTTAGGAGTTCCACCATGTGAATCAATATTCTTTTAAAATTTAGACCCATAGGGTCCAGGGAGATAGCTCAGTGGAATAAGTGCCAGCCTGCCAAGTGCATGGTCCTGAGTTCAATCCCCACTATGAAAATAAAAAAGTTAGATCCATAGATTCAGGCAAAATGTACTAAATACATTTTGTATTGCTTAGATTCTCTAAGGTAAAATCACATGTCCTCAAATACAGGGTCTCACTATGTAGATAGCACTCATAGTGATTCTCCTGTTTTCAGCCTCCCAAGAGCTGGGATTACAGGTGCGCACCACCACATCCAGTCTCATTCTCCGTCTCAGCATGCCCTGAGGGTGGGGCTGGCAAGGCACACCAGGGTCTGAACTCCAGCCATTGCATTCTGCCTAAGCAGGTGCTGTAGTCAACTGAGCTATCAGGCTGGCCTTCTATTGTTCTTTTTGGATTTTATTCTTTCAGGTTCTTATACTAGGGTGACAGTATGTTTATACAGGTGGACCTAATATCTTATTTATAAGTATGGTTTCTAGTTGCATCCATTTACCTATAAAAGCCTCTAGTTTAATCTTTCTTTATAGCAGAGTAATACTCCATTGTATAAAAATACTACATCTTCTTTATTGATTCTTCATTTGATGGACATTTGATTTGTTTCCAAGATTTAGCTATGACAAATTGCACTGCTCTAAACATAGGTGCACATGTATCGCTATGCTATGATGTTTTCAGTTCATTTGGAAAAACACCTATAAGGTGTCGGGCGCCCTCCCGTCCAGCAGGAAAGCACTCAACACGATTTGTGCGGCGGAAAGGCTTTAATCGTTCTCCTGAGTGATGCGCCCCTAGAGAGCACAGTTCCTCTCTCCGTCCCTCTTCCTGTCTCTGACCCTCCGCGTCGCGGAGCGTTTCTTTTATATCCTCACACTGTCCAATCGAGGGTTGATACATGTTACAGCGCCATTGGTTACAATCTCAGGGAAGGTATCTTACATCATTATAGGCGGGTGTATAGCGACTGCGGAAGCAGGAAATGAGCGCCATCTTGGCACACTCGGTGGGAGGGGTAATCTAGCGCAGGCTTCAAGGGCTGCAGCAGGCCTCACCCAATGGTCTCTAGGGATTTGGTTCTGATGCCGCGATTCGCGGTATAGGCTCTCTACAATAAGGGGAATAGCTGGGATGAATAGGACTCCTATTCCTAGCTTTTTGAGAAATCTCCACACTGATTTCCACAGTGGTTGTACCAGTCAACATTCCCACCAACAATGGAGAAAGGTACCTTTTACCACAGAGCGTCTTCAGCCTTTGTTATTCATTGACTTCTTGATGATAGACTTCTTGATGATAACCATTTTTCCTGGAATGAGATGGAATTTCAGTGATGTTTTAATTTGCGTTTCTTGAATGACCAATACTGTTGAACATTTTTTTAAATATTTATTTGCCATTTGTATGTCATCATCTGAGAAGTGTATATGCATCTCAGATGCCCATTTTTGGATTGGGTCTTTGAGTTTGGGGGGGCTTGATGTCTTAAGTTTCTTATATGTTCTAAATAAAAGGCCTTTGTCAGAGGAACAGTTGGCTATAATTTCTTCCCAGTTTGTGGGTTTTCTTGTTACTCTGTTCATTATTTCATTTGATGTGCAGAAACTTTTCAAAAAGATGAGATCCCAGTTCTTTATTCTTTGAAGTATTTCCCATAGTTTGGTTTTTGTTCATGAACTCTATACCTACTTCTGTGCCATCCAGATTTCTACCTACTGTTTCCTCCAGCAGACTTAGTGTTTCTGTTTTAATATTTAAATGTTTGATCCATTTTGACTATAGTTTAGTGCATGTTGGTAGACATGGGTCTAGTTTTTAGTCTTCAGCATGTGGAAAGCAGTTTTTCCAGCACCATGATAGTCTCTTGATTATCTTTCTTCCAATGAACATGTTTAGCTCCTTTGTCAAAGATAAGGTAGTTGAATGTATTTAGAGTTGTGTCTGCATCTTCTGATGTTTCATTGATCCTCAAGTTTGTTTTTTGTTGTTGTTGTTTTGTTTTGTTTTTTGCCAGTACCATGCTGATTTTATCACAGTAGCTTTGTGGTATCTGTCATTTCAAATCAGAGATAGTAATGCCTCATGGCTTGGCTTTGTTGCTTAGAATTGGTTTTGACATTCTAGGTCTCTTCTAGTTCCAGATGAATTTTGTGAAAGTTTTCTCTAGATCTGTGACATATACTAATGGTATAGTCAAGGGGATTGGGTATAACAATTTTGAGAGTATGACCATTTTCCCAATGTTGGTTCTTTCTATCTATGAGCAAGGAATATCTTTCCATTGAACAGGTATTTATATGAGAACTAACTAATGACCTTATCAGAGTAAAAAATTAAAGAGTATCAGATTTATAATTATAACTCCTTTGAACTGTAGCATCGTCTGACCTGTTTAACTTGTATTAAAGGTTTTTGAAAATACATGAGTGTTTTCTTATTTCAGTGAGTTATTAGAATGTATAGTAGTTCTAAGTACAACTGCTAGGTTTACAATCTGGTTTCTTTTAATATCTAATAATAACTTACTATTTCAATATATTCAAGGTAGTACATCATTGAGGAAACATCTGTTACAGCAGTGTTCACTTAATGTATTTCCACCAGAACTGTTTTCTCTCTCTCTCTTTCTCTCTCTCTCTCTCTCTCTCTCTCTCTCTCTCTCTCTCTCTCTTTTTTTAATGTATCTAGTACAGAGTCTATAGGGTCTCACTACATAGCTCAGACTCCTAGTGATCCTCCTGTTTTCAGACTCCCAAGCACTAGGATTACAGGTGTGTGCTACCACAACCAGTCTCAATCACCTGTCTCAGCGCACCCTAGGGACGGAGCCTTGCATCTGCCTAAGCAGGCGCTTTATTCTGCTGATCTATCTGGCTGGCCCTAGAACTATTTTCTACACTTTGGTATTTTATGAAGTCTGTTTGTTTTTTAGATATGAATTAAATTGTTTTTTAAGTCTGATTTTATATTTTCAATAAAAATAAAGATTTCTGTAAACATGTAAGCATTAAATACTTGAGCAGAGAAGGAAATAAGTTAATATAATGTACACTAAATGAATTTTCTTTGTGTAACAGCACTGAAAAGAGGCGCAGGGAACAAGAAAATAAATACTTAGAAGAACTAGCTGAGTTACTATCTGCCAACATCAGTGACATTGACAGCTTGAGTGTAAAACCAGACAAATGCAAGATTTTGAAGAAAACAGTCGATCAGATACAGCTAATGAAGAGAATGGAACAAGGTAAAAAAAAAAAAATATGGCCGTGTTCTTGTTATTAAGATACTTACATGTGACTTTACCCTTACGATGAAGAACCACATTAACTCCTTATAATTTTATTAAAGAAATTTTTGTTTTAGATAATGTTTATTTTATTGAAGCTGACAGCCTTCTTATAACAACATGGTTTCCTAAACTAACATGAAAACTTGTTGCTTCAAGAGTTTATGGGACTCTGTGTCATAGGGGATTGAGACAGGAACACAAATAGTAACATAGGCCCTGAATCCCAAGATGAAGTTGAAGAGCGGTAACTCCATGAAGGAAAACTATTCCTGCCTACTGGAGGAAGCTTGCCTCTATCTAGCGTCTGGTAGGAGAAACAGTATCCTCTGGAAAAAAAAAAAAAAAAAAAAAACGCTTGATATATTTTTAAGATTGGGTTGCCTACAAGAACAAAGGCAAAGTACTTTGAAGAACACTCTTACCACTCGCACCATGGAGGTGACACAGAAAAATGCCTCTGAAGGTGATTTTACACTAAAACTGTACAAAACATAGGAGAAAATAGTCTATGATGAGGTAATAGGAGGAACACACTCAAAAGAACTTTAGATTAATAGCAACATAATGAAAAGACTTTAAGCAAATACACTTAAAATAATTAAAGTTATATAATTTGAAGATTTTAGAATGTAGAACACATAGTCTAGTGACTTCTTCATTAGCAGATAGGAGAAACCAAACTGGATGCCAGTAAACACCAGGAAGTTGCTGATATTCCAGAAACTAAAGATGGTGGGATTTCTCTGAGGAAACTGGTTGCCACCCACAGGAGAAGGTATGTGGGATGATTGTCAAGGGAAAAAGTGAGCTACTTACTTTGCTCCCACTACTCATACTATTACCAGTCAGCATTTTAGTGCCTCTCTTTTAATATCAACAAAACCCAAGATATTTTTAGAAATACTATTGTATGAAAGAGAACAAACCATGCAAACAGAAAAAAAGACTCAGAGAAAGCAGAGACAATGCAGGGAACAGAAGAAAACTTAAACATCAAATTGTCCATCAGAGAACTAGGGAAGATATTTTTTTTATAATTTTATTGAGAAACAAATAGCAATGAGACAGTTTCAAGACAGATTAGGAGGACAGTTTCAATAATTAATACATTGTATATGTTGTCTTAGTGGTTATTCATAGTACAAGATGCAGACATGATATCCTGTCCACAAACACTATTAGAACAAATATTTCTATTCATTGAATTAAGAGAAAGTAGCTATATATCTATCCTAACTATTTTGAATATACAAATACAAAATGGTTGTTCATTTGCATCCTTTTTTTTTATTTAGTTTTGTCAGAGAAGGGTATTCTATAGTCAGTTAAATATTGTAGGTGAATTCAGCCAAATATCCCAGTATAATCCAGTAGCCCATAATAGTAGTGGGTTTTCCATAAGAATGGCAATGTCAGAAGTTGTTGACTTGAGCCTTTTGCAGCTCAGCATATTAATATGACTTTACTTTTTATACTTCATTGTTGTACTTTTCTGCTAGATGGTTAAGACCAAGATAAAGCAAGACCTATATAGCAACAAATGTAACTTTAGTATCTGACAAGGTCAGTCAACTCCCCTCAGGATTTATCCTGAAACCCTGTACCACAGTTTGTAGATCCTTTCTTTGTCAGTATCATCCATGTGGATGAGTCATGGCCATTGCTTGACCAATTTTCTCTCTGTGAAAGCCTGAGAGAATGTTTTCTCTCCATATGACTCTCCTTAGGTACACTCTACATCATCAGTCACTTTCTTCTGTGGCCCCATAATCTCCTTGATCAGAAAATTTGGGGCACAACTGAGTTATAGGATGTTACAATACAGGTTCTCCTATGTCCTGAGTCTTCACTGACCTTGAAAGGCTAGGGCCAAAATGATGGCTATCCTTGCAGCCCTTCTTTTTCTCTAATTTTTGGTCTACAAACTTAGGTTGTTAACCCTCCAGGGAAGATACTTCAATAGATATTTTGTCCATGAACATAATAACTTTAAAGTAGGATATCTGGGAAAACTTTTACTTCTTTTCTTACTTTCTCCTCTTTCTTCATCTCCTCTTCCCTAACACTCTGTCTCAGATATTTACACTCACCATTGCCTATGTCTACAGTGCTCTTCCCTGTATATCCAAACACCAGGCAAGGTCCCTTGCCTTTTTTATGTCTTCATTCAAATGTCTTCTCAATGAAATTGTTCTTAATTTCCCTGTTTAAAGTGTTTTAAAGGGGCCAGAGAGATAGCTCAGCGGCCTAAACACCTGCCTGGCAAGTGCAGGGTCCGAAGTTCAATCTCTGGTACTACAAACAAAAGGATAAAATGTTTTAAAAGGAAAGAATAGATACATCCCTCTACACCTTTCTTGATTTATTTTCCCCACAGTATGTTTGACATCTGATATGTAAAAAAAAATTTTTTTTTTGTCATTTTGAGGTAGGGTCTCGCTATGTAGTTCAAACTGGTCTTTTTTAGTGTATTTTGTACAGGCTCTACAGTTCTCACTACACAGATCGGACTCGTAGTAATGCTCTTGTTTTCAGTCTCCCAAGCACTGGGATTACAGGCACACACCACCATTCCCAGTCTCAATTGCCATCTCAGCACACCCCAGGAGCAGGGTTGGCAGGGCGTGCAGGGATCCAACCTTGGTCACTGCACCTGCCTAAGCAGGCACTTTAGTCTGCTGATCTATCTGGCTGGCCCACAGGCTGGTCTTGAGCTCACTTTGTTGCCCAGGCAGATCTTCAACTTACACCATTGCTCCTGCCTCAGCCTCCTGAGTGCTGGGATTACAGGCATGCGCCACCATGCCTGGCTTTGACATGTAAATTACTTGAAATAAATTCCTCAGGGTATGATGGGATATGCCTGTAACCTTAGTTATTAAAAAGTCAGAGGCAGAGGCAGTAGGATCACCAGTTTTGAGTCAACCTAAGCACCTTTTCCTGTCTGAAAAATAAAGAGCTGAGGATGTAGCTTTGTTCCAAGAGTTTTTAAAAATCAGGAGAGTTTTCAGATAAATTTCAAATAAAACTTTATAAAACAAATGTAAATGACAGCACATATGTTAGCTCATTTATTGTGTGGATTGCTATAAGTTATTTAACTGTGTATATTGAAAGTACGACAAGAGGAAAAATATGTGTGTAGTAGGTAAGGTAAGTAAGTTAAATACTTACTCTCATGATGGCATGGCAATAGATATACATACCAAGGGCAAAAACATGAACCGACCTCAGCAAATAATCATGTGACTATAATTATTACATATATGAGGTTAGTCAGAGTGTCATTTAGACCAGTGTAACAAGACATCCATGGCTTTAACAAGGCATTCTAGGTAGGTGTCAAGGACTCAGACTCCTTTCATCCTGTGTGTCCTTCCATTTGGAGAGTACTGCCATTATCCATGCTGCTCAACGTGGCTCTCCTGTTCAAGTCTTGGCTGACAAGAGGAGACAGAAAAAAA
Source organism: Octodon degus (assembly GCF_000260255.1). Classification (NCBI taxonomy): domain Eukaryota; kingdom Metazoa; phylum Chordata; class Mammalia; order Rodentia; family Octodontidae; genus Octodon; species Octodon degus. The sequence continues at coordinate 7,793,633 of NW_004524595.1, read as the reverse complement.
ACAGGAAGCTGTGTCTCCCTCCTTTTACAAACAAGACCCAGAAGTTACACATTGACTCTGTTCATGTACCTCAGGCCAGAAATTAGTCACATAACTACTCTTGTTGTAAGTTTTCCCTAACATTTTAGAAGTTTTGATTTTTACATATGGTAATTTAATCTACATGAAATAGATGGGTTTCATTTTAGAACTCTTAAAAAGCAAAACTCTTGGTGTACATAGTGGCAGGAAGATCACAAGTTTGAGCTTAAGACAAGATCCTGTCTCAACATAAAAATAACAGAAGGGTGGTTATGGGATGCCTGGGTTCAATCCCCAGCACCAAAAAAACCAAAAAGAAACAAACCACAAAAAACATGAATCTATGTCTTCATAAAATTGCATTTATGGAAATGAGCTCTGTTTTGATATGTGATTTTTAAAGTTTCTTTATTACAGAGAAATCAACAACAGATGATGATGTACAGAAATCAGATATCTCATCAAGTAGTCAAGGAGTGATAGAAAAAGAATCTTTGGGACCTCTTCTTTTGGAGGTAAGTGTCTTCATTGGCCTAAAAACTAAGTAAAATATTCTTGCCAGTTTGGCTTTTTAAAATATTATGTCTTATATCCAGTTAATAAATTATAAAATAAAGTGAAGTTTTAAGAGCTTTCTATAATTATTGTGAAAGCTGCTTGTTACAATTTCAGAATTAAATGTGAAAAATGCACATGAGAAATTTTCTTAAAGACTTTCTAAGTCATTAGATAGAAAACTGAAGCATACTATAAGGCCTTTGTTTGGGAAATGGTTAGAATTTGCTGGAAGAGTAAAACACTGAATTATTTAAGTAGCTAGCACTGTCTACAAATACTGTACAATTTCATGAATAAAATGTGCCTTCCTATGTAGGCTAGGTATCGTCTCAGAATGTTTTCTGACTAAAAATTTTTAAGTTACTCATATAAACATTTTAAAAGAATTTCTTTCAGACTTTGAAAAGCAAAGAACTTTTAAACTTGAATTACTTTGTAATCACTGTGTCATTTTTACCCCTGCCCTCCCAAGTTTCAATTCCTATAGTCTCAACACACATATTTTGTTTACAAGTAGGCTCATCACTTGAAATGCTTTCTGTCATACAAAAAGTCCTTTTTTTTTTTTTTTTTCTTTTTCTTTACTTTTTGGCGGAACCGGGGGGTTGAACTCAGGCCCTTGAGCTTGCCAGGGAAGCACTTATTCCACTGAGCCATCTCCCCGGCTCCTTTTATCAGAAAATCCTCTCTCTCTCTCTCTCTCTCTCTCTCTCTCTCTCTCTCTCTCTCTCTCATACAGATATGTTTAAAAACACCTATCTATAGAAATACAAATACATATTATTTATACTTAGAGAAAGGTATTAGAGGAAATACCCTTACATCTGTGAAAAGGAGTAGTACCATAGCATAAGCATTTCTATTCTCTCTAAACTCAATTTCATGTAATTTACATAGTGCAAATATATATGAAGTAAATTCTTTGCTCTTGTCCTTCTTGATGGCCCTTCTTTCTGGCAGACCTTCAAGAATAAATTTGCATCTATCGCTTTATTTTCTAAATCCTTTATATACTATTTCCTATTTTTATAACTTCTCTAGCCTTTCTGTTAAAAGTAATCATTTAGATCCTAGTGTCTCTGTATAGTCTTCATAGTTCCCTCTTCCCACACCACAGCTAATGTTTGAAAAGTGAATTTCAAATTCAGAATTTTCTCTTTTCCATTCATTAAATGTTTTTTAACATAGTGTTGTATATAGTCATTTGAGACAATGAAGAAATATTAGAGAAAGCCTTGAAATTTCTGGGTTTCCTGTAGAAAAACAGTGATCATTTGGATCCTGGTCTTTCTGCCCAGACCTCAGAAACCACACAGATCCACGTGAAGACCAAATGGAGTATCCAGACTGAATAGTGTACACCTAGAAACAGACTCTTACTGCTGCTGCTCTAATTTATATATATACTGTACATTTGTGACTATCAGAAAAGTCCAGACACTTTCAAGCAAAAATGACAGGAAAGTAGCCTCTCAAAAGTAGAAGAAGCGGACAAAGTAAGGATATTTCTCTTAGCTATTGACAGTTGTCACTCTGAAAATCCCTTTGAATCAAAGGAAAACACAATACACTTGAATTAAATTTTATTGAATATTTTCCAATATAAAAAGGATATCAAATTATATATTCTAAAAATGGAATAGAAATTTATTTAGGTTCTCAGCCTTAAGGAGCTAAACAGTTTGTTTTTGAGCTACAGATGTATGAAATGGAGTCTTCAAAATAGAATTCTAAGATTTGACAATCTAGTGTCTTTTCTATGCCTTCTCACTCCTCAGCCTTGTCTTCATTCACTTAAACTTTGTAACATCTAATCCCAGGCAGCTAAATTGAAGGTATTAGAGGAAATTTCCTCACATCTAAAAAAAAATTAGTTATACCATAAGCTTGAGACATGCTAATTAAATGGATGCTCAGTGGATACCATACTCTTAAGTGAAATAAATCAGACACATGTAAATACCACATTGTTTCTCTGGGGTGAGAAACTGAAAGTGTAAATAAGTGTAAATAAAAAAGTAGTGTTAGATTTTGTTTGTTTAATGACTATTTACTGTGCATCAGTTAATCTCCATGGAATTATTCTGAAAATTAAATTATATCATTTGTTAGCAGTATTTTTTTAAGAAGCACATTTGTTCTTTATTATCAGCTATTCAAAGATCTACAATATTTGATCCTAACCTTTATTCTCCACTACCCCAAAGAAAAATTCTGTTTTAATTAATGAAGTCTCTAATTTGCATATACATTGAAGCTTCTTCACCTTGCCATTCTCTGTATTACCATGTGGCTTATAACTGTTGTCAAATAAAAGAATCTCTCCAGATGCTCTGTTGCCACAGCTGTAGAAGCTACCCACCATGTGCTGTTTGTTCTGTCGAGTCTTCTATTACCTCACCACTGCCTCATTTCTGGCTTGCATATGAACTGGAGTGTCACTGTAGCATTGCTACGTGGTCTCCTTCCTCCATTCTGTACATAGTGCCCACCACCAGAGGATCTTTCAAAAGGATCATGTCACTCTCCGGCTTAAAAACTGCTTTCAGTTTTAATGCAAAGGCACTGGATTCAATTCCCAGCACCAAAAGGGGATGGGGAGGTAAAAATTATTCCTATTTTCATATAAGTCACAGGGCTAATAAATAGGTATTGATAACCTATTATGAGGTTTATAGATACTCTGACTTTTAAAAACAAGTTAATTGCATATAAATGTACTTTCTGTGTCAGTCTAAACTCTTTATAGTTTACAAGTGGTTTAACTAGTATTGAGGTTTTCAGATTATTGTTCATCGCATCCATCTTCCCTTGCAGTGTAGATTACGTGATAAATAGTCTTGGTAGCCACGTGGAATAAAAATAGCTTTATTTGATTTTACTTTTTCATGTTAAAGAAAAAATAAACAGTATTTCTAATGAAAATAAGGGGTAGTTAGTGCTTATTTTTTAAAATCTTAGCTACATTCTTTGTGATGGAGTGATTTGGAGGTGTAATTCTAAGTTCAGTTTATTATTTGGCTTAACTGTAGTCTGATTAACACTTAGGTTGATTCTGTATTTTGGCTGTTGTAAATAAGGTTATAATAAACCCGTGCTGATATTTCTTCAAGACACTGTGTAATTTCATTCCTGTTCATTTTATATCCAATGGTGGGATTGCTGAATCTGCTGATATTTCAATTTTGAAGCTTTTGAAGATACTCCATACTGTTACGTGATGGTTGTACCGATTTACAATCCTACCAAGAGAGTACTTGGTTTCCCTTTTTCCACATCCTTATCTGTACTTTTTAGTTTCTGTCTTTTTGATAATAGCCATTTTAATAGAAATGCAGTGATATCTCTTTGTGATTTTAATTTGAATTCCAATCTTAAGTGTCCACCAACCAATGAATGGATAAAGCCTACTTGTAAACTGAGCACTCAGGAGGGTGAGGCTGGAGGATCACTATGCATGTGAGGCCAGCCTGAGCTATTTAGCAAGAACCTGTCTCCAAAAAAATAAATAAATAATAAACATTCACAATCAGCCTTTTTTGACAAAAGAAATATATATGAATCTGGAGAGTGTTCTGCTAAGCTCAATAAATCCAGTAACCACAAGATAAATACTATATAATCTTACTTCTGTGGAGCCCACAAGCTCCAGAAGCAGAAAGTAGAAAAGTTATGACCAAGAGCTGGACGGTAATGGTGTGGTGGTTAGGGAGGTGTCTATCAAAAGGAAAAAAACATTTTAGTTAGGGCTGAGGCTGTAGTTCCATGGTACAGCACATGCTTATAAAGAAAGTGACAGAGCACTGTGAAAAAGAAAAAAACTAATTTAGGAAACTTATCCTACATCATTATCACTGTAGTTAACGATATAATCATCATGTAACTGAAAATTGGTAAGAGTGTAGAGGGTTGTTTATATTTCACTGGGGTTTTTCGTTTGTCTTTTTTTTTTTTTTTTTTTCCTGTAGTGCTGGGACTTGAGCCCAAGGCCTCACACATGCATTCTAAGCCAGCACTCTACCACTGAGCCTACTTGGAATAGATTTTTTATGTATTTGTTACAGGGTCTCACTATGCAGCTCAGACTAGTAATAATCCTCCTGTTTTCAGCCTGTCCAGTAGGGGGATTACAGATGTGCACCACCATGCCAGGTCTTAGTGGTCAGCTCAGTGTGCCCAGACACAGGGCTGGTGCAACATGTGGTGCTGGGGATTGAGGGAGTAGATTTTGTAAGTTTTCACCACAACAAAGGATAAATTTGTGAAGTAATTCATGTTCTAATTAGGGTGGCTTAGCCATTTCACAGTGTATTCATACTTCAAAACATCATGTTGTATATCACAAATATGGATCACTTTAAGAAATTAACAATAATCTTTGCTGAAAAGAAACCTCACAAAAGTGAGGTAGGTAAATGAAAAAGTATATTATTGGATGCATTTATTAAACCACAACATTCATTTTAAAATACCATCCACCAGTTATGCAGAGATTTTTATTGACACTTCATCTTCCTTGATCTCAAAGAGTATTTTTCTAAACAAATTAAAAGTGGCATTTTCACATTTCAAAACAAAAGTGAGTTCAGAGCCCACTGAAATACTAACTGGAAGATTTTCAACAGGTAAAAGGCTAAGATCTTAAACTGAGGAAGAGATATTGAGGCAGTTCACACCATTTCAGCCACAAACGCATAACCATGGTAACATTTCTAAACGTTCATTTTCATATGCTGTCTCTGTGCCATAAGTATATTTCTGAAAAGTTTACTTTTTATTTATTGTTAAAATTCAGTCTTAACGCTAAAATGGAAAAATTATGTTGTTTTTTTAAGGGGAATATGTTAGGTTGCATATTATTATCACCAACCACTATCACAGAAAAGATGAACAAATTTGGGACACTTGGGTTTTACAAGAAAGAAAGAAAAGACAGACAGACAAAAGAAAAGAAAAATCAGCTGCCCATCAACATTGTAAGACAACTCTTTTAAGTATTTTCCCACAGATAATTACTGACCCTTGTGTGATACATAGGATTTTAATGGTGGTTTTACACCTTGTTACAAAGTTTGATAAATGTTTTGCAGTTCAGGCTAGCATTGTGCTCACTTTTGTAGCCCCCAGGCTGGTCTTGAACTCTCAGAGATCCTCCTGACTCAACCTCCTGAGTGTGGAGATTACAGGTGTGTACCTCAATACCCTGTTCTGGGCCGCATGGTGGCCTCCTGCATCCGGGGCTGAGACCTCATGGCATGTGGGGCAAGGGATCGAACTTGGGTCCTTGTATTTGCCATGTAGGTGCTTATGCCTCTGAGCTATCTCTCTGGCCCCAATGTTTTGCTTTTTAATATTTTGTTTTTATTGCTTTTATGCATTATGTAGCAAGTAAACAGCAATATATTGTGAATAGTTAGAAAAGTTGCAAGTACACAAGGTGCCACCCAGCCTTAGCATTCTTGATCTTCCCACAGAGTTCTAGGATTTGTAATGTGTGATTCTCAGACTTAACGAGACACCAGTGTGTCTGTATGGGGCTTTTTTGTTTTGTTTTGTTTTTGTATGTTTATTAAACTTGTTTTCTTCCATTGTGTTTTAGGTTACAATATAACTACAGTCTAATTTTCCTTTTCCACTATTGTGGATATTATTATGTGCCCTGTAGGATATATACAAGGGTCCATCATAAGGCTGGACCCTTGGCCCCATCTCAGCTCAGGGGAGACTCCTAAGGTGTGTCTCTTGTCTACTCTGCTGACTCATTTTTACCACAAGCCTGCCTTGTAACACATATTCAATCAGCTCTATGCTGTATGTCTCTGATACTGTGTTTATCATTGGTATTTTATTGTGTGTATTATGTTTATGGCATTCCTAGTATGCCACAGCTTACTTGAGGGCAAAAACAGCAATTAACTTACATAGTTTATAGAGACTTTTATGCCTAAACAAAAAGAACAATCATTTAGTTCATATCCACAACTGTAGAATTTACTTCTAAGGAAGGAGGTTGACATATTCATTCATATGTACCTGAAACATCAGTGTACAGCCCATTTGAAATTCCTGGCTTCTTCACAGAGAGTCTCCTATTCAGCAGCTTTTCCCTTTTAAATTGATACATAGTTTTTATCTCTTTCTTAATAAAGATATGTGTATGTTTACTTTTATCTTTTAACTTTTTAATCCCCCCCCCTTTTCAGGCTTTGGATGGATTTTTCTTTGTTGTGAACTGTGAAGGGAGAATTGTATTTGTGTCAGAGAATGTGACCAGCTACCTGGGTTACAACCAAGAGGAATTAATGAATACCAGCGTCTACAGCATACTGCACGTGGGGGATCATGCAGAATTTGTCAAGAATCTGCTACCAAAATCATTAGGTAGAAAGAAATAAATCCCTTAAAAACTAATCTCTATACCTTCTTCTTTCATCCTATATGTGATTCTATGTGATTGATTACATTTATTGTACAAAATAATATATATTTCAAATATTTTGAATATAGTTTCAGTTTCAGATGTATCAGCTGATAAAAAGTGTTCATAATTAT
>NW_004524595.1:7781738-7786277 GCF_000260255.1 Octodon degus | reverse complement strand
TGATCCTTCTGTCTCAGCCTACCCAGTGCTGGGATTACAGGTGTGCTCCACCATGTCCAGTTTCAGTGTGTGACTTGGGGCCAGCATGGCATATGGTACCAGGGATCAAACCCTGGTCCTTGCATTTGTGTGGCAGGCGCTTGGACCACCGAGCTCTCTTCCTGGCCCCAACACTAGAAACTTCTGCTTAATATTTGTTTTCATTTTTATTATATCCAAGAAAGAAACACAGAACCTCCCTACTCCCTTGCTGAAAAGAAAAGAAGGGAAAGGAGGAGAAAAGGAAGGAATATGTTGCTTTGTTATGTACTTATTAGTATTTTGGGGATCTCAATGCTTGGAGTCCCAAGAATATTTCGGTTGTCCACTGCCAAGGCACAGAGCTAGAAGAATGGATGGGGTTGATTTCAGCTGTTACTTCATATTCATTACACCATATGCCTTGGAGCAGGGGTGAGTCCCTTAGAATTAGAGGAACTTTTATTTAATCTCTAAAAACAGGCATAGTCTAACAGCAGCCCTTTGCTTACTTTTAGAATTTTCAGGCTCCTACTACTACTTTTTAGCACTCTAGTTCCAGTTAGTCATCGTGATTGGATCTCTGTCTCCATTTGAGTGGGTGTTTTTCCAATAATCAGTGTATATCTTGTTGGTAGATTAAAATTTTTTTCATTATTTAATTTCAGGCCTCATTCCATTTCATACTTTTTTGTTCCTATTTTTCCCTTCTTTGTTCTGTGAGTTCTTGAAATAAGACCAAGTTATCACAGAAACAAATTGACCACACACCTGTTTTTCACACAGACATTGTTTGCTAAAGTATTTGAGTAAGAGTTAGGAGGGTTCTAGCCATCATTTAGCCTAGGAACTGAGACTGTTTTCAGGGAAGTTAAACTTGTGCTGTGCTTTGCTTTGCTTTGCTTTGCTTTGCTTTGCTTTGCTTTGCTTTGCTTTGCTTTGCTTTGTTTGAGACAAGATTTTGCTGTGTAGTTGAGGCCAACCTTGAACTTGCTAGGCAGTCCAGGTTACCCTCAAACTCAATCCTGTCTTAGCCTCAGTGCTAATTATAGTTATATGCCACTATACCCAGGGAAATCAAACAGTTTAAGGTCCCTTAATGCCATTGTAAACACTACTTAGATTTGTTTCTCTGGCTGTGGACTTAGAATTTAAGGACTACTAACATGCGAGTTTAATGGAGTTTGCATTTTAAAAACCTACTTTTCTCATCTTAGGTAATAAGGTATCTGTTTAATTGAACATTGTGCCTGATGAGGAGAACAGAGTCACAGAAGACAAGACTGAATAACTCATAATAGCTAGATCTTGAAAACAACCTGTATGTCCATCAATAGATGACTAGATTTTTTTTTTTTTTGTAATGTATTTTAGCACAGGGTATACAGGGTCTCACTACACAGATTGGATTCATAGTGATCCTCCTGTTTTCAGCCTCCCAAGCACTGGGATTACAAGTGCATGCCACCATGTCCAGTCTCCAGTCTCTCAGCACACCCCCGGGGCGGGACTGGCACAACACACCGGGGATTGAACCCCAGTCCCTGCATCTGCCTAAGCAGGCGCTTTAATCTGCTGAGCTATCTGGCCTGCCCAACTAGATTTTTTGAAAGAAAGAAAGAAAGAAAGAAAGAAAGAAAGAAAGAAAGATAGATAGATAGATAGATAGAGTACTACTCAGCCATATTGAGTAATAAATCTGAATAGTCCATAGGAAAATGAATGCACTTGGAGCCCATACTGTTAAGTGAAATAAATCACAATGATATATGAGCATATATATCATGGTTTCTCATATGATTTAAAGATCAAAACAAAAATAGTACAAAATAAGGAGCTAGATCCTTTGTAAGTAGAAGGGGATCTAGAGATGGAGAAAGAAGGGGGATAGGAGAACAAGGGGAATAAAAAGAATTAAGCTATGTTATATACATATACCAACTCTCCCACAATAATGTAATCATTATGGACAGCATACATATACTAATAATAAACCCTAAAAAAGTAAAAGAAAACAAGGCCAAGCAATCTTCTGCCCCATAAATAAGAGACTTATTGTTTTTGGAAAAAAACTACAGAATTATATTCCCTTCTTGGCATGATTACTGCAGCATGATGACATCTGATTAGAATGTCCCTGGTCACTGTCAGGAGGTGAATACAGAGCAAATGTTGTTTCATGGATGTTGAACTAGCAATACTGCTCTCAGCCACTGACAGGATGTAGGGCCCAGCTGATCTGGTGAAATTCATTGCTGCTGTCTCTGAACAGCCTTCTCTACCATAAGGAGAGATGTGAGACTTCTGCTGCAGAGGCATCTTGCTCCCCTTCTCCCAAAGAATAAAAGATCAGAAACATGACATAACATAATAGTGTACCATCCCTTCGCTGTCATATACAATCATGTATTTATTTATTTATTTATTTATTTATTTTTTGGCGGAACCGGGGATTGAACTCAGGCCCTTGCACTTGCCAGGGAAATGCTTATTCCACTGAGCCATCTCCCCAGCCCCCTGTCATATACAATCATGTAGACAAGCAAAGATGAGGAAGCTCAGTAGCAATAGAGAAGATCACCTAATTTTACAGCAGTGGTTCATCACGTGTTAGAAATCAATGAAATAAAACTCAACAGCACTAACTGGATTTTCCAGTACTTTTGCTAAGAAGTATTGAGGAGAAAAATATACTACAGTGCCTATATTTAAACCTCCATTATCAGAACAATCAATTATGAGCAAACCAAAGAAAATAGAATTATATGTATATTTAGCCTCCAGAAAAAAAGCCAACATTCAGAAACTATCAAAATTTTAAAGAGTAACATGATATATATATGTATATATATCCACCATATATACATATGTTACAAGATATAAAAGAGCATATTCTTATTTTTCATTTATTATCAAGAATTTTTGAAGAAAAAAGTCAGAAGGCAGACTGCTTGAAAGTTGCTTACTGATTTAGAAGATTTCAGGATCCAAAATCTGTTTAAGAATTATATTTTATTTATTACAAAAAACCTCAACTCTGAGAAACTACTATAATGATCTTGTCCAAAAGAACAAAAGTTCACAAATGTCTTTCAAACATTATATTGTGAAAGATTAAGATGTTAATACAGAATTATTTGTGAAATTATACTAAATTGGATTTGAAAAATTAAAAATAATTCTGCTTAATGGCAGCTGTGTCTCAAGTGATACAGACACCACAGTGATTAGGAACACAAACTTTTGGTGTAAAGCAGATGTGGGGTACTTATGTTCCTGTAGCACTTTCTTCTGTGATGTTGGACAGAGCCCTTGACTCCCTTTGAGCCTCATCTTTCACTAGAAAGTTGAGGAATAAATAGTGCTTCCCATGTGCCCTAGACAAATTCCCTCAAAGTTTAGTTGTTGTTGTTATTACTACTACTATTGGCTTTATCTAAATGAGTTGCAGCTTTTAATTTCATGAATGATAAATATATAATCTGTGAGTCAGAATTACTTGCTATCTTTGGTGTTTTTAACTTAGACATTGATTTTAAGGAAGAACCACCTTTCCTTTCATAATATGCTCCTTTAGAAATTGCTGAGACAGGCTTGTTTTTACAGATCACAATCACCAGAGACCTCAGGTCTCAGTCCTCCTTTCCACTGGTAAATTGTAATGCAGTGCCCTTCTGTCTTTAAAAAGAATTATGCTGTTTGTTTGGTAATATTTTATTTGTGGTGTTTGCCCTGTTAAAGAAAAATTATGTGATGAATAAAACAAAGCAATTGCATAAAGATTAGGTAAATTACTTTCCAGCTGGGTAATCTTAATTGCTACAGATGTGCGCGTGGGTGCACGCACACACGCACGCACACACACACACCACTGAGTTTTGTCAGAATTTTTATACCTTCAGTCCAGATCTTATTTCAGTTCCACAGAGAACATAGAGCTTGTATTTGTAATGCTGTTATCTCTTTTCATGAAAATGTAGCTTACTACTTTGTTTTCTGTTTAAAAGGAGACTTAGTTTCAGTAAAAAGTTACAGACTCTTATCATGATAAGTTAATTTAGATAATTTAAAAGAAATTGATATTATGAAATTCAAGGAACGTAGAAAGATCACCAGAAAATTTACCAACATATATTGGAGGAAGTCAGTATTTTTAGAAGTGGTATTGCATTAAATTTTGTTGTTGTTGTTTGAAACAGTGGTTCAGACTATCCTTGAACTCATTGTACCCCAGGCTGGCCTCAAACTTTCTGCAATCCTCCTGCTTCAGCCTCCTGAGTTCTGGGATTAGACTTGCACCACCATGCCTGAACTTGCCATTAATTATTGCCTTAATATAATGATAATTGACTTGTAAATTAAGTCAATTATCCCATGTACCCTAGACAAATTCCCTCAAATTGTCTACAAAATTCATGTATTTGCTTTGGCTAAGGTGATCAGTTTTCAGCTTTTAACTTTCAAAAACCTTTTTGTACACTTAGCATAATGGATTATAAATTGCCTTCTGTTTTTCTCTTG
>NW_004524595.1:7771344-7781615 GCF_000260255.1 Octodon degus | reverse complement strand
CCCTCTCTCTGTGTCTTTCTTCTCCCTCTCCCTCTCCCCTCCTCCCCCTCTCCCTGTGCCAATCCTGGTGATTCAGTGGAGCACCTCACACATGCTAGGCAAGCTCTCTATCACTGAGCTTCATCCCAGGCTATCTACCTTCTTTTACACCCAAACTGAGTATAATTAGATATTTAGTTGAATTTCCTGTGGCAACATTTAGCAGATGGCTTTCTTTGCCAATAACCTTAGTAAGTTAAGGTTTCCCTTATAACTGAATAACTTAGGGTAAATAGTATTAAAAACAAGTATCAAAATCTTGACTTTTTTTTAAACATGAAATTATTTTTAAACATGGGGTCCTATTTACATTAATAAGAGAATTTTCCTAAGAATTAGAGAACTTAACCAGTTAATGCAATACTTACAAATGCTCTTTAAAATGATGAATATGTTAATTTTTACCTAAATTTTACCCCCTTCCCTATTTATTCCATTCTTTAGCCTATATATGCTAGAAAAATGGGAGGAGAAAACAAATAACAATTCCTTTTTAAGTTACCAAACAAATAACCTAATCCTTTTTAAAGACAGAAGTAGCACTGCATTACAATTTACCAGTGGAAAGGAGGACTGAGACCTGGGCTCTCTAGTGATTATGATCTATAAAAGCAAGGCTGTCTCACTAATTTCTAAAAAACAGACTAAGGAGCATATTATGAAAGAAAAGATGTTTCTTCCTTGAAATCAATGTCTAAGTTTAAAACAACCTAAAATAGCAAGTAAGTGCTGCCAGAAGTCATGTATAAGTAAACCAGACATGCATATAGAATGTCGTTCATAAATATTTTCCATGTTGCTCCTTAAATGGAACAAAACCTAACTTCCTATTTGAAAAGAAGAATGTTTACAATAACTGAGTGAAAATTTTAAAGTGTTTAGAGATAATGTAATAGATTCTTTATTTTGAGGATGAAACACTAGAAATCAAAGATTAACAACCTATACCCCACAAGTAGCTAAAATTTCTTATTCCAATACAGAATGTGTTGTTTCCATGCTTTCCTCTAACAGGGTGATGAAATGGAAAAAAGAAAAAAGGAAAATAGGTCAGTGCATAGTATAGGATGAGAAAACATTTAGGAATGGTGAGAGAGCAGTCTTAAAAATCCTCTGAACTCCTGGTGGGCTCTATGGTCTGAATATGACTTCATGACAGGAAAATCACAGCCATCACTTAAATTGTTACTTGAAATACACAGACATCTTTTCTAAAGCTGAATTCAATTTTCTTATACTGAACCAGGTAATATTTCTTAATCCTTTTATATAACATATTGATTGTCCTCTGTATTTAAAGTATCATAGCACATGAACTATATTGGTAAAATTAATTAAAGCACAAGAAAAATGAGTATAAGAAGCAATATTACTCTCTACCTATTCTAAGCAATTTTTAAAAGAAATTTAATTACTTTTATGAAATATAGGGGATAATAAACTCTGCAGAATCTGTGAATCTTCTCCCCCAGAAAAATGCACATACATACAAGACTATTCTTAAAGGCCCAGGCTGACCTAGTCAAGACCCCTGTATAACAATGCCACTGTGATTGAGTCATTTTTCTACTGCCAAGCAATAGCTGGAAACAAGAAAAAGTTCATTAATTAACTACTATAAAATTCTGAGTGAAACTGCTAGTAATTTTTAATTTTTGTCTTTGTTTATAAAGGCTGTTACTGAAGTAGATAGAGTATTTGAAGAAAGAGATCGTATACATTTTAAATCTCAGAAATGTTATGGTTTTTAACTGGTAGTTGTTTAGCTTTGATAAGGAAGATAAGCATCCTGCTGCCTGAGAATTATATTAGATCTGAAGAGGTCTGTGTGTGTTTTAATCTGAGTAATTACCAAGATGGCTTGAAGTATAGCCTTTATATCACCTTACTCACAAGCGCATAATATCAATTGGTTGGTTTGTGTGTTTTGCCCCAGTAAATGGAGTTCCTTGGCCTCAAGAAGCAGCACGCCGAAATAGCCATACTTTTAACTGCAGGATGTTAATTCACCCTCCAGATGAGCCAGGTACTGAGAATCAAGAAGCTTGCCAGCGGTATGAAGTGATGCAGTGTTTCACTGTGTCACAGCCAAAATCAATTCAAGAAGATGGAGAAGGTAAGGCACAAGATCACTGTAAAGTATTTGTTTTTTCCTACAATTTGAGAGAACATGGAAGGAATTAGTTATAACCTGTCTTCTTCAGATAGTATTTTTGGTTTCTATATTGTATATCACAAAAGCAATTAAATTTGCAATATTTTGTTACTATTAAAGAAAAACTCCAGTTACTAACATCTAGAATCCCTCTTTGAAATGCCCCCAAATTCACAGCTTTAAGCAGACATTCCCACTAAAATGTCAAATAATTCAAATCAACTTGTCTAGAAATGAGAAATACAACTAACTGCTGTCAGTTGGAAATCTACCAGATGCAGCATGCTGTTAACAGCTCTGATTTTTAGAAAGTTTCAAGTTTAGAACGTAGTGAACATTGGAAGATAGAGTTGACGTTTTTCATGTTATGCACAGCAATTGGATTAGCATGGACTTATATATGTGATGGTGGATGAGTGCTCCATGTCAACTTAGACTGAGCTAAGTTTAGAGATACCACAAATCTGGAACTGGTATAAGGACCAGGGAAGGTACTAGACAAGAAGTTGGTCAAATGCAAAATAGCCCCATATGTAGCAGATCTTCCCAGGAAATGGAGATCACTATCAACCTTTCACAAAATACATGTGGCGTGTCTTATATGATTAGCTGTATGTTACTGTATGTATCACTGTCAAAACAAAATTTAGGAATGGGACTTCAAAAACATATATCCTACCAACTGTCCACAGTGAATATGTTCATTATATACCACAAATGTGTACTAAAAATATAATTATATACCCTAAAAACAAAGTTCTCTGTCAAGAACAGAATAGCTAGCTTGGCATGGTGGTGAGCTGTGAGTTCAAGACTAGCTAGGCTACATAGTGAATTGAAGGCCAGCCTGAACTACACAGTGAGACACTTACTCAAAAAAAAAAAAAAAAAAAATCTGTGTATTCAAAGTGGTTAGGATCGATATATAGTTACATTCTCTTAATGAATAGAGGGATTTGTTCTAATGGTGTTTGTAAATAGGATATCGTGTCTGCATCTTGTACAGAAATTAACCACTCGGAAGAATGTATTCAATGTGTTAATTATTGAAACTGTCCTACCAATTTGGTTTGAAACTGTCTCATTGCTATTTGTTTCTCAATAAAATTATGGGGGAAAAAAGGCAGAATAATATTTCAGTAAAAAAGATGGTTTTTCTCAATTATATTTGATAATTATTTGAATAGTAGGTATCAGAATAGTCTTTATATCCATTAAGCATTAATGAATATAGGAAATTGACTACCAATGTGTATTTTTAAAAAACGTGGTGCTAGGTATTGGGAATGTAGAATATTCTACTATTAGCACAAGGCCCTTGATTTAATCAACATTTTTTTAAATGGTGTTGCTTACATCTAACAAAAAATACTGTTCCTGTTTTTTTTTTTAATTAAAGAACATTCACTCTCGTCTAGTTCATATAAGGACACTCAATGAAAAGGAATTCTTTATTCTAACTTGTCCTTAACCTACAGCTGCAGGTTTTAGTTGCTAGCAATTTTATTTCTACTATACGATTATATCACAGTAATCCCTGCCTTATGTATAGTTTTTATGAAAACCATTGATGGCAAGTAATGGGTGCAAATTGTTTACTTTCTTTCCCTCAATTTTCCCTTGTTTTGGGCAGATTTCCAATCATGTTTGATTTGTATTGCACGACGATTACCTCGGCCTCCAGCAATTACAGGTGTAGAATCCTTTATGACCAAACAAGATACTACAGGTACTCACTGTATAGTTCAGAATATTTATAGATATATTGAATGTTTATAGACTGTTTCTATACAATGTTTATAAATTATATTGATGAGGTGACTGTCCCCTTAAAACTAATTATGTCCAAAATGTTACATCTTTCTGTTCTGTGATATTGCCTCTGTTCCCTAGTCTTATACAGGAAACATGTTAAATAGTGGTCTTGATATGGTACATTTTAGGGTCTATAAATACTATTGTCACAGACAAGGTACTGGGAAGAGTAACTTTTTATAACCTCACATACCTTTATTTTTTTATAAGTTGTTTTTTTTTCGGGGGCTGCTCAGGATGCCTTCAGGGCAGGTCTGGTTTGGCTTGAGAATGAGGGGATTGAACCACCAGCATCCTGAGCCTGACTGCTACAAATTATTTTTATAGTCATGTAAGAAAATGAAGAAATTTGGCATATACAGATATATGAATATGTGAAGTGTACATATGTGCATTTACAAATGGATATAATTATGTTATTTTTAATATTATGCTTAAATATGTTTATCTGTTTCTTTTCCTTCTTTTTCTTTGAATTTATTCAGCACATACTCTGAATCCTTAAGAGTAACTGTGATTATGTGTGGTTACTCAGGATATGTATGATTGATTAAAACTCAATAATATAATTAGGAATTGGGATATTTTTTATAATGGAAAGGGAGTGATATGGAACAAGTCAGAATCTGTTTTAATATTAACTGGCCTGACAACCTGCGGCTCAAGTTGATATGGAGCCTTTGGACTCCAAAGATGCAAAATGGTGCCAGCCATCCAACATATTGATGACAGAAGGGGCCATAAAGGAGGAACGGTCTTGGTGCAGTGAGTGCTTCTGTCTGAGGAAACAGTGGCAAGAGCCGTCAGTAAGACAGAGAGGTGTATGGGAGAACTACAAGAAGCACAGTCAACCACAAAGGGAGAAATGATGGAATGCTTGAAAAGCAAGCCTTCTTTTTAATGGCGTACTTCAGAATTGATTTTCAGCGAGAACAGATTGCTATTGTTCTTTCAATTTTTGAAGTATTTTTGCCTAGATTGTTTAATTTTATCTTTATTATAACACATCATGCTTTATATCAATCAGTTATACCTCTATCACTTCTCCCATTTAAAAATATACTAGAGATACATTTTTGAGATTTAAAAATCACTTCTAATGAATTATTTTCTTAAAGTTCAGTTTTAACATGTACTTTACTTTTGCCATTCTTTATAAGGCCCCTTTTTGTTCTTAATGAATATTTTTAGTCCCAGAAATCTTAATATACTTGTATGCCTTGTTCTTTTTTGTTTTTAATCATAAACTCCAAACTCTTTCTCCTAAAGATCAGGGGAGATAAATTAGACAGATAATAGGAAACAGAAAGGATAATACCTAGGAATGTGAAACACTTCCTGACAATAGTTGTAATCAGTGTTCACACATCTTTGCATTCACTTTTTGAGACTATCACGTATCTTGTTCCTTTCAATTTTCTATGAGTGAACAGTACTGGAAAAACTTAATAAACCCTTAATGAAACTAGAGTTTATTGAAAGAAAAAACAATTAGTCTTGTGGTAATAATCGATAAATATAAGACAAAACCAAATAACGGCATTATGAGATAGAATGAACCTGTTAAAAGGGTGATTGAAAGGCCTCAGAATAAATGTCAGAAATTCAAAAGACCTAAACATAGGATAATTTAGGAGCAATATGGTTCAGCTTTTCTTCTGATTATATTTCTATAAATTAAATCCTAAATTGGATAATTTGAAAGTAGAATGTACTTTTCCAAAGGAACAGTGTTAACAGTGTTAGTTCTGTGTGTTGCTAAGGACCCAGCATTAAAAATACATATGTGCCCAACAATCTGTATAAATATATAACAATAACCATGATCATATAAAATTTTTTTTAAAATCTGTAGGACATAAAATAATTGCAAATCTCAGAAATCACAGAATTCACCTTACTTGTTTTATGAATACATGAATATCAAATGGTTGCTGAGAATGGAAATCTTTACCCTAATATAGACCCCTTTATATTTTATCGCCTTCCACTACAACATATTAAAAGCATATTAAACAGAATATAAAACATATAAAAGAATATTGTTCTGTACACACTTAATACAGAGATAGGAGAAAAATGTAAGGTATGCTTAAAATATAAAACTAACATTCTATATGGAATTGAGTTAGCTAAAAATAATGAGCTACAATACATATTAAGAATTTAATTTCCTAAATTTTAGTAGTACTTTTAACTCTACTACATGGAGCTAGTAGACTATGCATCCTGGGCTTGCCTGTGTCTCTTTTAAAAAAGTTTCCTACTAGTAAATACTGAACAGTGATTTGGTTTGATTTGGTTTCTGGTTGGTTGGTTGGTTACAGTTTCCTCAAGCAAGCAAAATATATCTTTTTTTTTTTTTTTTTTGGTGGAACCGGGGATTGAACTCAGGCCCTTGCGCTTCTGGCAAGCGCATATTCCACTGAGCCATCTCCCCAGCCCCCAAAATATATCTTTTAAACAAGCTATTCATGATTTTCCTCAAAGGGAGTCATCACATTATTCAGTCATTTAGGACTATTGCTGACAACTAATCACTTTCTCCCTGGTAGTCCCACAATACCAGACTCTTGTGGGCCAACACTGACACAAACATGCACAAAAAAACATGCAGGAATGTACATACCTTCAAGCCTCCCTTAGTACTTTTCTATGAGAAATATTACTGTATATGAAGATTATGGATTGGTAGAATTGTATGGTAGCCAAATTTTTATCTATAAAGGAGTAAAAGATTAAATAATTTAAAACTCATAATTGTCTGTACTTTTAGTCACATTGTTCACTGGGCTTTCTTCAAACTATACTTAAGCACAAGAGTCTCATTTGAATTTCAGTTGATTTTCTTTCTAACATCTGCATTTATGCCAAGACTTGAGTAATAAGTACCCTGGCCAAGTTGGATTAAGTACATCAGATTCAAGACCCTAGTTTAAAAGATCTAATGAGGGGGGCCAGGGAGATGGCTCAGTAGGATAAGCACTTGACTGGCAAATGCAAGGATCTGAGTTCAATCCCCGGTTCTGCCAAAAAAAAAAAAAAAAAAAAAAAAAAAAGATCTAATGAGGGCCAGCCAAATAGCTCAGCAGATTAAAGCACCTATAAGCAGGCACAGGAGCCAGTGGTTCAATCCCTGGACCTGCTATACCACCCCACCCTGGGACATGCTGAGATGGCAATTGAGTCTGGGTATGGTGATATGCCACTATAATCCCAGCTCTTGGGAGGCTGTAAACGGGATCACTGCAAGTCCAGTCTAGTAGTGAGACCCAGAACACCCTGTAAACCTTTCCCTAAAATACAATAAATAAATAAATCTAATGAATATTTATTAGGCAAACCAAATGCAATATATAAAAAAAGGAATTAGTTGAATGAGTAGAAACATATAATATGATCAGTTTGAGTTGATTGTATGAGAAAAGTAAAAGTAAGTAAAAGATACAATCGGGCATATATAGAAAACATTAATGGTGAATAAATATGAAAAATAGGGGCTGGGGATATAGCTCAGTGGGCACAGTGTCTGTCTGGCATGCATAAGGTCCTGAGTTCAGTTCCTGGTACCATAAAGGAAAATATTTAGCCTCATTAGTAATTGAGGAACTTTAATCACAATGAAATGCCATTTTTCACCTATTAATTTTTAAAGAGTAAGTGAGGCATTGTGGCAGTCTGGAAGGGTGAAGCAGGTATCTAGTAAGTTTGAGCCCAGCCTAAGTAAAAACAAGAATCTTTCTCCAAAGTAAAAATTGGGCTTAGCACAGAGGACGTGGATTCAGTATGCAATGTGGGGTGGGTGGGTAATGGGCCTGATGATTCCAAATGATTAAAGGATGTTACACTTTTTTGTGCTAGAGATTGAACCAAAAGCCTTGGGCATGCTAAGCATATGCTGTACCACTGAGCTACCAACCCAGTCCCAGTAATAACCTGTATTTATTATAGAAAGTAATATAGGGTGATGTAAGTTTCTGCAAAAAGTTTATAAGTTACAAATCTGAACAAACCTGCAACCCAGCACTACTACTACTACTACTACTACTACTTCTTCTTCTTCTTCTTCTTCTTCTTCTTCTTCTTCTTCTTCTTCTTCTTCTTCTTCTTCTTCTTCTTTTTAAACTTTAGTATCCTCATCTTTATTTGGGGAGAAGGAAATCCCTGGGGTGCCGCCCCCACCCTGCTGGTCCCGGCTAGACTCACTTCCCTCCTTCAGTACTGGGGATTGAACCCAGGGCCTTGGCGCTGAGCCCCATCCCCAGCCCCTTTGTGTAGCAACCCAGCACTTCTATCCCTACATATATACACTAGAGTAATTCTTAACTCATTGACTTCATGACCAAAAAAAAAAAAAAAAAACAGGAAAAATCTATATGTCTAACTGTAGGAATATGTAAAGACAGCAGGGAATGTGACTCAGGAAAAGTGTACACATAGTATACTAAGGTTGGTAATATCAAGTTCTGAGGTGCTGGGATTACATGTGTGTGCCACTGTGCCAAATCTTATCATTGACCTTTTGTTGATTTAACTTTTATTGCTTTTGGTCTTCTTTTGTTCATAATTATAGTATTGCCTATAGCACAACAAAAGATAGAGAAATACATGCTTCCTTTCTTATATTGTTTATTCAGTTTTTGGAAAATTACTTAAAGAAACATACAGAGCTGGGGAGATAGCTTAGCAGTCTGAGCACCTGCCAGACAAGCACAAGAACCCAGGTTTGATCTCCAGTACCACGTGCTGTGCCAGCCCCTGAACCCCGGGTATACAATGCCAGCCACCCAGATTACAGGCACATGTCTGTAATCCCAGCACTGGGGAGGCTGAGACAGGAGGATCACTATGAGTCCAAACTGCATAGCAAGACCCTGTACCAAATAAATACATGTAAATAAAGCATTAAAAAAATACATATTTCATCACTGTCCTGCTTTCTCCAGTAAGTAATCCAATAAGTCATCAGTGCATTAATCAAAGAGTAAGTCAGGGAATTTTGTACTGCATTAGTCTCAGCAACTTTAGATCTTTACTATATGTCTTTAATACTTGACTAGAAGTAAATCTTAGACTATGACAATCTAGTGTATAACATACTCCAAAACAATTTTTATAATGTCTCTGACATAGTAATTATCATATGTAATAAAATTAATGTTTTTACTGTTTTTGTCTATTGAGCATATAGAGAATATTCCTTAGATGCAATTATTATGAAATATGGATGATTTATGTTAAGACGATATCATAAGTGTAAACTTTCATTCTTTGTGCAGGTAAAATCATCTCTATCGATACCAGCTCCCTGAGAGCTGCTGGCAGAACTGGCTGGGAAGATTTAGTGAGGAAGTGCATTTATGCTTTTTTTCAGCCTCAGGGCCGAGAGCCATCTTATGCTAGACAACTGTTTCAAGAAGGTAAAGTTTTCTCTCAATTATTTTCATTAATTTTGCTCTTTATTAATGTTGAACAGTTTCTGTAGAACTTATGGCTTGATAAGTATTTTCTCCAAATTATGTTTTTTATAATGATCAGTTTTAGGAAAGGAAGAAATGGGTAAGCAAAGTAACTCATCAGTGGATCCTAAAATTTGGATGCACATTCTAAAGAACAGGATGTCATGTGGTAATCATTCACTCATTCATCCTTTCATTCATTCAGCAGACATGTATTAAGTTCCTAACATGCATAGGCACTATGTATACAATGTACCAGAGATACAGTGGTAACTAAGAAGCAAGGTTTTGCCTTCAAGAAGTTCGTACTATATTAAGGGAAGACAGCTCTAATAAGCAGTGTAACAGGTTATAGTAGAGATATAACCAAAGAAGAAAAACATTGTGAACTGGAGATTCAAAGATGACTCTAGAAGTGATCAATGTTTGTCTAACTCTTAAGGATCATTCCTGGCGGAGTAAGCATTTCACAGGGCCCCTCGATAATGCAGAGTGTCATGCACATTAACTTGATGACTTTTGAAGCCCCTCTTATCTCCTTACTCATATTGATGTTACAAATAAAAAACTATGTCCTTTGATGCTATTAACTAATGAATAGCTACTGTGTCTTAGTAAATTCTATGGGAATATACAAGTGTGTTCCCTGCACTTAGCAATTAAACAGTATTTTAGGAAAAAAAGGGAAAGTCAGTTGCAAATTAAGATTAGTTGAGAATTAAGGCCAGAAAGTTGATAGTTCAGATGAACTTTTAAAATATTGCCATGTATGGGGCTGGAGAGATGGCTCAGTGGTCTAAGGC
>NW_004524595.1:7762438-7771179 GCF_000260255.1 Octodon degus | reverse complement strand
AAATATTGCCATGTAACTGATATTCCCTTTCCAATATAATCTTTAGGTAGCCTCTTTTAATGCCTATTCCTGTAAAACAATTAAGGATTTATTTCATCATTCTATTCTCCTTACTAATGTTAACACTTTCCCCATAACCTGTTTCCTCAATGTATAGATGATTTTCAGATCGTTATGTTTTAGGTTGATTAACCCCTTACATAACAAAGAGAAAGTAGCTTATCTGTTCTTCAGGAAGCTTTCTACATTAAACTCAGTCTTGGTTACTTCTGAGACAGCTTTTCACAGAGGAGTGTGTCTACAGTGGCTTCCTTATAAAACTCATGCCACTCCTTAAGATGGTATCTCACTGGTGAGAGACAGGACTCTATATGTTTTTAAACTTAACTGGGCAGCCCTGAATTGCAGCAAAGTCTGGAAATTACGATAAATACTTAATGCTACTCATGGGGTACAAACTTTGTGATTTCTTCTATCCATAGAGACACATGATTTTTGCATACTGTAGGGACTCAATACCCATTCACTGCCTAAAGTACTGGTATATGTAGGTTTCTTTGTAAGTGAGGCCTTCCATGGATTTACAGTACTTCTAAAAACTTTTTTTTATAATGGAAATAAATAAAATTTACTTATTTAAGCAAAACAGACCCAAGTAATTGTTTCACCATCCCAATGAGTAGGTTCTCTATAGATGTGACTGAACGAACCAATGTAAAGTTATGTGTTTTGAAACCATTAGAATTCTCTGTAAAAACAGGTTAAATTATAACAAGTAATCTTATATTAACATGAAATGAAACAATTTAGAAAAAAATCTAAAGAAATATAAATATAACCCAACACCTCTTACCCATTTTGTTTCCTCATTCCACTTTTTGTTTCCCTTTTTTGGCTTTTTGAGACAAGGTCTTGCTGTGTAGTCCACCTGAGCCTTGAATTCATTATGTAGCTCAGGCTGGTCTCTTGAAGTTGGGGCAATACTTCTGCCTCAGCTGCCTGAGTGCTGGGGTTACAGGCATGTGCCACCACACTCAGCTCATTCCACTTTTTAAAATAGTTCCTTAAAAAGAAAAAAATTCCTTTTTTTTTTTTTTTCACATATTGAAATCACATATTGAATCCAGGCATGGTGGTACACATTTGTAATCCCAGCAATCAAAAAGGTGAGGCAGGAGGATTACCTCAGATTCAAGGCCAGTATAGGCTACTGGCTTAGTTCCTTTTTTCTCATTGCTGGAACAAAATATTCAACAACCCAGAATTAAGGAAAGAAAGGTTTATTTAAATCACAGTTTGTGGAGGTTTCAATCCATACTTGGCTGGCTCTAAGGCAGAGAGGCACATGGCAGAGGGCAACAGTTCATGGCAGTGGAGAACAGCAAAACAGCAAGAGCAAAAGGGGAGCAGTGGCAGCAGCAGTGGCAAGCCTCTTTACTTATATTGCCTTCAGGCTATCTGCCACAAGGCAGGTGTAGCACTCACATCCATAATCACAGCAGCATTCACACCCATAATCTCAGTTGTTGGATCATGAATTAATCACAAACTCTAGAAGCTGCCCCATGAGGCTTGGGGGATACCTAGATACAGAGCATAACACTACATAGTGAGTTCAAGGCCATCCTGAACTATATGGTTTACACTGTTCTGAGAGAGGAGACAGACAGACAGACAGAGACAGAGAGGAGTACTTACATTTTTTTCTTAGAATTAAGGTTGCCAGAGTTCACATGACTCTGATTTCTAGTGTTGTGGCAATTCTGGGCAACTTTCCAAGCAGTCTCCAAGCAGCACACCTGTATCTGGTATTTTGTGTTCAGAAAGGTAAAGCAGTGTGATCCATGAAATGTGAGAATCACTTGTTCAAGATACTGACCTGCTTAATTAAAATTTGAGAGAGGATTCAGATATCTTAACAAGCCTCAAAGGTAATGCTTACGTTTAAGAACCACTGTTCCTTCAGGAATGAAGAGAGCTATAATTTACATTCGCAGTTTCCTGACCTCTTTCAATTAGACACATTGTGCAATGAGTGGGATGCATTCTTGTTAGAAGGGCTGTTGTGCAAAAGACAGAGACAACAAGTGCTGGTGAGGAAGTGGAAAAAAGGGAACCCTTGTACATTTTACTAATAGGCATGTAAAATAGTGCAACTGTTACACAAACCAGAATGGAGATTCCTCAAAAGATTAGAAATAAAACTACTATATGATCCAACAATCCCACTCCTGGGTATATAACCAAAGGAAATGAAATTGTTATGTTGAAGGGACATTACCCATGTTCTTTGTAGTACTGTTCACAGTGGCCAAGATCTAGAATATTAATGTTCATTGATGGGTGAATGAAAATAAAGAACATGGGGTATAGATGAGGACTACGATTCAACCACAAAAAGGAAACTGTCATTTGTAACTGCATGGATGAGCCCAGAGATCATTATGTTAAGCAAAATAAGCCAGGAGCTCAGCATGGCAGCACATACATGTATTCCCAACACTAGAGAGGCTAAGGCAGGAGGATTGCCATAAATTTGAGGCCAGCCTATACTATATAATGAGTTCAAGGCCAGCCTGAAGTACATGAGACCCTGTCTCAAAAAAACATTTAATCCAGGCACAGAAAGATAAATAACCACATGATCTTACTTGTGTAGAATCTATGATAGTCAGTCTTACAGAAACAAAAAGTATAATGGTAGCTACCAGAAGCTGTGATGGTTGGTTAGGGTGGGAAGGCCAGGTGGGGTGACACAAAATGGAGTACTGCAGTTAGAAGGAGTAAATTCAAGAAATGCATTGTACAGAATAGTGACTGTAGTTGATGACAGTATGTTTTATACTTGAGGAATGTGGATATTAAGTGTTTTTCCACAAAAATGATAAGTACATGAGGTATTGCATGCCTTGATTAGTTAGATTTTACTACTCACAATATATATGTACTTCAAGGACTATATTGTACAGGATAAATAGATACAATTTTGTCTGCCAATTTAAATAAATTTTTGGGGAGGGATAATGAGATAAATTAATGATACTGTATCCTTAATTTTAGTAAAGCTTTACAGTTATTGATACTTAGGCATGAAAAAATTGTCTTCTGTCATTTTTTGTGCTCATTAACTTATTCTTTGAAGGCAACAGCAGATAATAAAATCCTAATAAGAACCAAAAATTTTAGAGGCCAGAAAGATACCTCAACAGACTAAAGCACTGGCTTAGGCAAGCTGAAGGACTGTGGTTCGATCCATAGTACCACATGCTGTGCCAGCCCTGCCCCCAGGGTGAGCTGAGCCGGCCACACACACACACACACACACACACACATAATAATTTTTATGTATTTGTTACAGGGTTTCTCTATGCAGCTCAGACTCGTAGTGATCCTCCTGTTTGCAGCCTCCCCAGCACTGGGATTACAGGCATACACCACCACACCCAGTCTCAGTGGCTGGCTCAGAGCACCTGAGGTCAGGGCCAGTATGGCATATGGTGCTAGGGATTGAGCCCCAGTCCCTGTGCTTGTGTAAGCAGGCACTTAGTGTGCTGAGCTATCTTGCTGGCCCTAAAAATTTTAATTCTTAGTTTTTTAGCTGCTTTTGGCAGAGACAGTACTTTTAAAGGATGTGTACTATGTTACTTTCCCGAGTCAGATTTTAAAATGTACTTTAGTCACTTTAGTCATGGACTAGATTAAAACCATGATTCTGCATTGAAACTAGAAGAAATGAGTACTAGGACCACTTGAAGAACTGTTTAAATGAGGATAAATTCAATGCAAATGGAGGTAGTCTGGTAAAATTCTTACATTCTGTCTCTTCAGAACCATTTCTTTACAGAAAGTCAGGATTAGGATGTTTCCCAAAGTCACTGATAAAATAGATTGATGTGGACAATTTTAAACAAGATTTCTTGGCCCTACCCAGTACTACTAAATCAGTATGTAGTCTAAGATGTTTTTAACAGAGAAGTTTATAAAACATATGCCTAGGTTCCACAGGATACTGGTAACTAACTAGAAATAAAGCTTCATGCTTAACATAGGAAAATGCATGAGTCTCCCCCACCTTGGGGAATTCAGAAGACATGTTTAAGGTATTTCAGCTTCCAGGAAGTTCTATAATAAAGATACCTTCAAATCTTGTTACTCAAACTTATTTTTCTTCAAAATCCTCTACTATAGCACATCTATTAGCAATTATAGAGAATACTAGTCATAGGAAGTATGGAGCTATATAGCCTATAAACCAGTTTTGTGGGTTTTATTTACCTACTTACAGTATTGTAATGGACTATTGTTCTTGTCTGTAAATGCTCATGGTGTATTGCTTTATGAAAAAGTGGAATAAGAAAGCATAGCATATATACTATGATCTCTTTTGTGTCTGATAAAGAGAGACTAACAAAATGTCAAAACTGATTTTATCTGAGTGGTAAGATTGCAGATGACTATTCTTTTTTTTTTTTTTTTTCATATTTTAGGGAAGGGTCTATAGGGTGTTCAGGGTCTCACTACTAGATTAGACTCATAGTGATCCACTTGTTTACAGCCTCCCAAGAGCTGGGATTACAGGCGCGTGCCAGCACGCCCAGTCTCATTTACTGTCTCAGCGTACCCCAGGGGAGGAGCTGGCACAGCAGACCTGGGGATCCTCAGCCCCTGCGCCTGTTTGCAGGCATTTTAATCCTCTGAGCTATTTGGTTGACACTGCAAATGACTATTCTTTCTTCACCTGTCTGTTACCTTACCTTTGTAATCACAAAATAAAAATGTTTTCATTGGGATGGGAAGATAGATCAGTGGTCTAAGTACCTGCCTGGCAAGCGCAAGTTTCCAAGTTCAGTCCCTCATACTGCATGCTATGCTGGCCCCAGAACCCCAAGCTGGGGCCAGGGAGATGGCTCAGTAGAATAAGTGCTTGCCTGGCAAGTGCAAGGGCCTGAGTTCAATCCCTGGTTCTGCCAAAAAAAAAAAAGGAACCCCAAGCTGTGCCTGCCCCAGAACCCCAAGCCATGCCAGCCCAGAATCCAAGTGTGGTGTTGCACATCTGTAATCCCAGCACTGAGAAAGCTGAGGCAGGAGGATCACAAGTCCAAACTGTGTAGGGAGACCCTGTGTCAACAAGAAAAAGTGTTCATTTTTAAGCCACAAGCATAGTTGCAAAGTGTTTATAGTTCTAAGAAATGTACAAGCAATGCTGTAAAACATACTTACCAATATTAATGATTAATCAGAATGCTGTTTGAGGCTTGTATAATAGTTGATTCCAAGGCCCATATAACAAAATTAACTGAAATTCTTTTTGTGTCATACTTTAAAATATTTTTTAAAAAAGAAAATATTTAAAGTATGAGTGTACTTTCCTCTTGTAGAAATTATGATACACTGAAAAGAGTCTACTTATTCATCATTGAAAATTTTACAACGTCAAAAGTAATTTTTCTTCATAACAATTTTTGAGCAATTGAATTATTTTTGTTTTGTTTTGTTTTGTTTGAATCGGGAACTGATCTCAAGACCTTGCACTTGCCAAGTAGGCACTTGTGCCACTGAGCTATATCTTCAGTGAGAAATTGAATTCTTTCTGTTTATTTAGAGAAATAATAAAAAGAAAGAGAAATCTCTACCCTTCCACACATTGTACCTGCACATTTAGCTAACAGTAATGAGTTGTGCTTATTTGAGGTGATCGCAGCACTGAATTGGATAGGGTCAAAATCCTGAACAGCTTTGCTCTGCAGCCACCATGATGAGGGAAAGGTTAGTATTTGCTTTTTATCTCAGTTTAGGCTTATTCTAGGGAGCAAAAAACAAAAATAGTTGTAGTTCAAAATATTTTTGAGGGAGTTTCCAGGATATCAGAAATATGCCTTCAATTATATACCATCCTTCTAAATAGTTCAGAGATAGATATGGAAGTTAGGGGTCAAAATACTGACTGTACTTGAAAAGATGAGATCACAAATGAGGCCAGGACCTATGACCAAAATAGAATTCTAAACCTAGACCTTGAAATCCATTTATGTGGAAAACTTTTATACAGGATAAAGGTTTACCACATCTGCAAAGGGTATAACTACCTTACTTTTTTATTTTGAGTAAGCATTGAAATCAAGGGTGTTCTGTCACTGAGTTATATCCACAAGATCTAAAGTTGTTTGGGCTGGCCTTGAAATTGGGATGCTTTTGCTTAAGCCTCCTGAAAAATGGGATTACAATTGTATAGCACTGTACCTGACTCCTTACTCATCTCTTCATTCAAAATATCAGTAATGATTACACATAGTTGGAGCTGTTGGTATAAGTGGTGTTTAGGGGTTGACTGTTGAAGTATGTGACTTGAGATGTTTTATTTTGGAAGATGCATATTTGTTGTCTGTTTTCTTTAGTGGCTATTTAGGAAATACCTAATTCAAAGCCTGCTGTGTAGTAGGCTTCATGCTGGATATTGTTTCATAATATTATTGGCTCTATTTTAGTCATGTGTAAACTGAGATGGACTAAGGTTAATTTGCACTAAGTCCTAAACTTACAAATGACAATCAAAGGTTAGGCCCACTTCTGACTACTGGTCTTAATCTTTTAAATGATCCTTACTGCCTGCCCTTTTACTGTTTCTTCATCCGAACAATCAAGCACTAGAGTTTCAGTTAACTGAAGAATTTAATCAATTGGAGTGTGTCAAAGGCTATAGGAATATTTTTCAGATAAATTGCGTGCCCAGGACTAAAAATAAATTTGACTGTATTGTTACTCTTCTTATTTCAAAGTTTGGCTGTGTGAATTATATGGTAAATCTTATTCCATACATTATTCAAAATAATTCTTACTTCAAACTTTAAAGTAACATAAATTCCTTGTATTTCATTAATAAAGTCCCCAAATTGCAACATTTTCACAAGTAATTGCATATATAGGCAACGTAATTAACCAAAAAACTATTAATATGTCTGTAATCCACACTAAATATCTTAAGATTTTTGTGTTAACTTGAGCTTATCTTACTCTGTATGGTTTGTCAATAAACATATTTCTCCTCATAAACTTTCATTACAAAATAAGCCTAGCTGGATGTGGTGGTATATGTCTGTAATCCCAGCACTTAGGAGACTGAAGCAGGAAGGTCACAGGTACGAGGCCAGCCCTCACTAGCAAGGCCCTGTCTCAAAAAATGAAAAAGGGGGGCTGGTGAGATGGCTCAGTGGTCTAAAGCACCTACTTAGAACAAGTTTAGCAACACACATGGACCAAGGTTCAATCCCTCAGCACCACATGCCAGCTAGCCCCGCCCCCTTTTGGGCTGAGCTGGCCACACACACAAATAAATTAAAAAAAAAAAAAAACTTCAAAAAATGAAAAAGGAAAACCAGAAATTTATATAGAAGTATTTGAGAAAATAACTAAGATTGAAAGTCTGCCCTTTAAAGGAAGTTATGGCTGTTGATCACAGGTCAGCATTAGCCTGGTTAGATGAGATTCAAATTAATGATCAGTTAGCTACACTTTTTGGATGATTATTTATTAAAAGACACAATACAGGATTCAGTAGAGAACAGGAAACAAAGATGGGACACAGTACCAGCCCTTGTACTTATTCAAGCTAGTGAAGAGAAGTAAATCTGTAAAAGGAATATAAGAGGAAAGTTTAGGTAATGATAAGTATGGGTGAAAATGCAAGTAGAGGTCAAATTGCTTCAAGCTATGACATTATTATGATAGTCATTAGTCAGAGGCGGCTGTTAAGCACTTAAAATGTAGCTAATGTGACCAAAGAACTGAATTTTGAATTTTATTTAATTTCAAATGCCCACCTATGGCTCATGGCAGTTGTATTGAACAATACAGCTTTGAATAACTAGTGAGTATTTCCCAGAAGAATAAGGAAAGCCTGAAGAAAAATAAACAAGGAAGTAAAGTGGCATAATATGAAACATATATCAGTCTTCTTTGGGCCCTTTAGGTATTTTTAGATTTATCATCTCATGTTAATAGTTTAAGATTCTTGTTTTGAGGACCAGCAAGATAGCTTAGCAGATTAAGTGCTTGCTTTGGCAAGTACAGGGACTGGGCTTCAATCTCTGGCACCACAAGCTCCGCCCTGGCACCAGCCCTACCCCCAGGTGCACTGAGCTGGCCACAGAGACCAGGCCTGGTGGCACACGCCTATAATCCCAGCACTGGGGAGGCTGAAAACAGGAGGATCACTGTGAGTCCATACTGCTTATTTGGGTTATAGTTGTATTTTCCTGAATGAGTTGTTGAAAAGATATTAACAGTTAGAACTTAATAAAATTTTAAGATTTACTGTAGACAACATTTACTTATATCCTTCTACAGAAATTATGACTAAATATCCCTGTATGTTGTCTGGTAAACATGCCTGTGATTTCACTGAAATTGCTAGATGGGTAAAGAATATGTTCAGTGGGGCCAGGGATGTAGCTCAGCAACACAGCACCAGAGCACCTGCCTGGTGAGGACAAGGTCCTGAGTTTGATTCCCAGTTATATATATATATTATATATGTATATGACAAATATATAAATAATGCATGTCATATAGATATGACAGATACATATTTTCCCTTTCTTTTCTCCTTTCCTTATCCCTGTTGTTTTTTCCTTTTGAACAGTTTCATTATCTATTGTACTTTTTGTTTGTGTGTGTGTATGTGTGTGTGTGTGTATGGGTGTGTGTGTGTGTGTGTGTGGGCCTGCCTAAGTGTGTCAGGCTGG
>NW_004524595.1:7757194-7762338 GCF_000260255.1 Octodon degus | reverse complement strand
AGGCTGAAAGGGACCATTCTTTCCCCATGTCTCCTTTTTTAAGGAACAGTGAACTCTTTCTCAGAAATATGATAGTAGAGGTTTCTTCACAATCCATTTACCAGAATTCGGTTTCACTCCATGAAAGAGATCTCCAATTGTTTCTGAATATTTATTTCTTCCATCTTTCTCAGTGTGTGTGTGTGTGTGTGTGTGTGTGTTTGAGACAGGGCCTCCCTAAACAGTTCAGGCTGGCCTTGAGCTCACTTTGTATCCTAGGGTGGTCTCAAACTCACAATCCTCCTTCCTCAGCCTCCCGAGTGCTTGAGTTAGAGGCTTGTGCCACCACACCTGGTTGTAACTTTTGGATTTTGTTTACTCTTTTAGTTTTTTACACTAGGGAAACACTATGATGTTTACACAGGGGAGTCTGACTTACTCATTTATGAACATGGTCTCTAGTTTACCTATCAAAGCCTCAAGTTTATCTTCCTTTAAAGCTGAGTAATACACCATTGTATAAAAATAAAAATATCACATCTTTTTTCAAAAAAGTTATTTATTTATTTATTTATTTGGTACAGAGTCTCACTACACAGCTTGGACTCATAGTAATCCTCCTGTCTCATCCTCCTCAACACGAGGATTACAGGCTCCTTGCCCATTTTCAGTGGCTGGCATGGTGTGCCTGGAGTTCCAGGGCCTGCATAGCATGTGTTACCAGGGATTGAAACTAGGTCCTGTGCTTGCCAAGCAGACACTTAGACCACCGAGCTATCTCCCCAGCCCTGCCACATCTTTTTTATCTATTCCCCAGTTCCTGAGCATTTGAGTTGTTTCCAAGATTTAGCTATATCAGATTGCACTGCTCTAAATATGGGTGCACATGTATCACTGTGTATGATTTTTTTTTTCCGTTTTCCTGGAAAAATACCCAGAAGGTGAATAGCTGGGTTGGATGGGATCTCTAATCCTAATTTTTTGAGGAATCTCCACACTGATTTCTACAGTGGTTGTACTAGTCTACACTCCCATCAACAGTGGAGAAGAGTTCACTTTTCCCCATAGCCCCACCAGCATTTATTATTGGTTGATTTCTTGATGATAGTTAATCTTTCTGGGGTGAGATGAATAGCTAAGATAATTGTATTACCAATTTCTATTGGTTTGTTGAAAGGAACAGTTAATGCTTCATTGTTTGATCAGTTTTACATGCCTGTATCTGGTAATCTGAACAACTATTTTGAAGATAACAATATGCAATATAATAACCATTGTTAATTTTTTATCATTTTGTTTTGAAATTCTGTATTGTTTTATTGGTTTTTTTTCTTATTTTTTATTCTCTTTTAAAAAAAATTAAAGATGTGGGCTGGAGATTTAGCTTAGTGGGAAGGCCCTATGTTCAAATCCTATTACTGCACAACTTTAAAAAGACTTTTTTTTGTTGTGATTGTCAACTTGATTGGCCCAAGAGACACCTAAAAGATTAGTAAAGGATAGTTGTAGGGGTGTCCAAGTGGGTTACAGGGCCACCATCCTGGTAACTGTATCCAGTCCCAGGCCTCTTTACAACATACTCTGCTTTCTGGTTGCCATGAGTTGAGCAGCCTTCCTCTACTGGAACCCTCCTCCCTGATACACCTACCTTGAAGCCAGCCAAACCTAAGTCAAACCTATGAAATTGTGCGCCAAAATAAACCTCTTCTCCTTTTTTTTTTTTTTTTTTTTTTTGTGGAACCGGGGATTGAACTCAGGCGCCTGTGCTTGCCAGGCAAGCGCTTATTCCACTGAGCCATCTCCCCGGCCCCTCTCTTCTTTAAAAAAAAAAAGGAAAAGGAAAAGAGAATGTGTTTGGTTGGGCATAGGTCACATTCCTGTCCAGTAATTTTTGTCCTACTTTGAATACTTAGACTTATTATAGTATAGGTTTATAACAGATTCTGCCTTCTGCAGTTGATTTTACTTATTTTTTTTTCCTGCAGTTGATTTTAGACCCCCAAAACAATAAAATAGAACATATTTTCTCTTTCAAGTAATATGCAGCTTAAAATTTACTTGTTAAATCTGTTTCCTATGCCATTTAAAATGTAATTGAATCCCTTTCTGAAATGTCTTTGAAAAATTAGGGCTAACATTAATACAAGCTGAGTTATAACAGTCATTTGTGGTAGTAATTCTTTCTTTTCTGTGGATATATTTTCTAATCTTGATATAGCTGAATTTATTTATTAAGTCCCTCTTAGATTTATATTACATTACTAAAATATCAATGACATTTTATTACTTAATAGTCTGATATGGCCTTTACATATTCAGTAAGCATTTACTTTCATGATTAGAATTTTATCTGTGGTTAGAAGATTTTAAGATGGTATAAATATTAATATTTGTAAAGTGATTTGACTTCCATAATCATATTTTTATTAAATTAGCAGTCATTGGCTTTATCTTAATTTTCTCATTACTAAAATTGAAAAATTCAAACATTAATAATACATACCAGACATAGTAATTCCACAGGAGGCTGAGGCAGGAGGATCACAAGTGCCAGGCTACCTGGGACAACTTAGCCAGACATTGTCTTAAAATGAAAGATGAAAAAGGCTGGGGGTGTAGTTCAGTGATAGAACACCCCTGGATTCGATCTCCAGTCGAGGGAGGAGGGGTGGGATACACAAAGTCCACTAAAAAAAGTATATACCTTTCAGGAAAAGAAAAGCTTATATAAATATAATACTAAATATATCAAGACATCATGAGAATAATACAAATTACTTTTGGCCTCTGCAATTACAGGAGGTGCCCAAAGTGGTGGCCATCAACTTTCAGACATTTATTAATATGGTAAACTGCTGACAATTCTATTCTCTAAGGGCCAGCAATGTAGTGGATTTTCTACAATACATGACATACTCTACGGTTCCACAGAGGGAAACACTATCTGTTAAAAAACATTTGCACTATTGAAAAAATGTTGAAAAAAATGTACTATTTTTTTCCTGAAATGTGTATACATTTTTTGGCTAAATCTGTATTTATCTAATAATTTAATAAATGGAACTTTACTGATTCATATTCCTGAATGAAATTTTAAACTTGAATATTAGTAAAGGAACTTTAAAAATTAATCAGAACTAAGAAGATGAATTTCATGCCATGTGAATTATGTCTCAGTAAAATTTTAAAAATCACCCAACATAACAAAACTTGATAAGGGTGACACTGAAAGTAAAGGAGAAAAAGTACTTCCTGATATTTTTAATGGAGACTTAATAAATTTAAAGAGCTACCTCATTATAGGAAAAGATTCTCTTGGCTTGAAGTTTCTTCATAATCTTAATTTATGTGAGGAGGCACCTGTGCAAAGAGGACTAAATTAAAGCCTGTCATCAGTACTTTATTCCAACTGGAATCATTTTTCCCACTCAGATACAGTATCTACGTTGTCTAAATTATTTGAGCAGGATCAGACTCAAATATATGCTCTTCGTGACTAGCGATGGGGAGGGCATGTAAAGTGAGATGCTAGGTAGAAATAAGTCCTGGTTACTATCCTTTGCCCAGCGTTCAAGTACAGAATTTTAACTAGGTTTCTCTTTTGTTTGAAACAGTGATGACTCGTGGCACTGCCTCCAGCCCATCCTATAGATTCATATTGAATGATGGGACAATGCTTAGCGCCCACACCAAGTGTAAGCTTTGCTATCCTCAAAGTCCAGACATGCAGCCTTTCATCATGGGAATTCATATCATCGACAGGTACTACTTATTCGGAGAGCTTCCTGTGAAATAAGCCAGTTCACATACTTCTTCCTGGAGAAAATATATGCTCTTTGTGACTAGCAACAGAGGTTCTAAGTTAGGTATACAACTAGAGTACTGTGCTGAATATATAGTCAGTATATCTATTTTGGGTTTTAAAATTTTGTCACCAAATAACTTTGTTGTTCATAAGGGAAGATAGGAAAGGTGAGACTAAGACTGTGTTAGGGGTTAAAAACAAATGGTGCCTAAAGACTTACAAGTTTCCATCTATAAATTTTTAGTCATAGAAGAAATTTCAGAGTTTGTAACATTTTTATTTTTATCTTTCAACATGCTTTGTGTTCATTAGGACAAACTTTATGGCTCTTGAATTCAGGGTGACAGTTTTGCACAGAAGCTACAAATCATTCAACCATCAAGTTGAGATTTTTGAATGCTCTTTCCTCAATTTTTCCCCCCTCTCTAAATATGTTTTATACTGTATACATGGTAAACTCATGGAACTGTTCTTTTATACAGTAGCCTATTCAAATTCCTGCATTTGCAACTGTTTAAAACAGCATTAACAACAGACATTTCCCTCACTTCATCTTTTCTTCATCAGATGATTTTGCTTATTGGAACATGGTAATGCCAGTCACAAATCTGTTGTTATAATTATAAATTTGAGTAAAGAACTCAATGAAAAACTGAATTCAGTATTCCATTTTTTTTCTCGTTTTACCTGAAATTATTCTTGTGAGTGGAATTAGCACAGTTCTTTTTTCATATTGTGATTTCTCTTTCAAAACATCTGCTATGTCTGCATATCACCCTTTTTAATTTTCACATCAGCGACACAGTATTTTCCTTACCCAGTCTTCCTTTTTGGAGTTGAAATACTTAAAAGCTGTAACAAGAGTCATGAATAAGTATTTTATAAACAAACACTTGAGAAGTTTCTTTTAACTAGAAGTATTATTGTAATATTAACTGTACTAAGTTTAGAAAAGTGACCAGGGAGATGGCTCAGTGGAATAAGTGCTTCCCTGACAAGCGCAAAGGCCTGAGTTCAATCCCTGGTTCCTCAAAAAAAAAAAAAAAAAAAAAAATTAACCCAGATAAAAACACAAACAAAAAAAAGAAAAAAGTATTGTGATGCTTACCCACCATTGTATACTGTACAGAGTAGTTTCAGAGCCTCTGTGCTCTGCCTGTTCTTCCCTCCTTCGATCCTAATCCCTGCCAGCCTTTGAGCTTCATACCATCTTTGTACTTTTTCCTTTTCTAGAGTGTCATGCTGGAATCATACAATGTGTAGCCTTTTCAGATTGGCTTCTTTCACTTAGTAACATGCATATAAAACTACCCTGTGTCTTTCCATGGCTGGATAGTTTATTTAAAAAGAATGAATAATA
>NW_004524595.1:7753050-7757094 GCF_000260255.1 Octodon degus | reverse complement strand
AAAAAAAAAAAAAAAAAAAAAAAACAGTGAAACTAAGTTTAGAAAAGTTTCAAAGTATACCTGTTAGATTTTTTTCCGTTGCTAAGAAAGACTTCTTTTTCATGTAACTGGACTGTTACCAAATGAAAGGATCTGTAAGCACTATTTTCTAGGAAGTGGTAAAGACATTTCACAGTTGTACTAACAGTCCACTGCTTTCTTAATTTAAGATGACATAGAAGCTCTGTACTCCATAGTTTGCAACATTAATGAGCTTGCATCATTGGTCTTGTGTTATAATATACGTGATTAAAATATTTTAATGTAAACAAATGAAAATGTTTGAATAATAATGTCTTTTCCCCCCTAGGGAACACAGTGGTCTTTCTCCCCAAGATGACACTAATTCTGGGATGACAGTTCCCCGAGTAAACCCCTCAGTCAATCCTAGTATCTCTCCAGCTCATGGTGTGGCCCGTCCATCTACATTGCCACCGTCCAACAGCAACATGGTATCTACCAGAGTAAACCGCCAACAGAGCTCAGATCTTCATAGCAGCAGCAGTCATACTAATTCTAGCAACAACCAAGGGAGTTTTGGATGCTCACCTGGAAATCAGATTGTAGCCAATGTTGCCTTAAACCAGGGACAGGCCAGTTCCCAGAGTAGTAATCCATCTTTAAGCCTCAATAATTCTGCTATAGAAGGTACAGGAATTTCCCTAACGCAGTTCATGTCTCCAAGAAGACAGGTTGCTTCTGGCTTGGCAGCAAGGCCCAGGATGCCAAACAATTCATTTCCTCCAAATATTCCAACTTTAAATTCCCCAGTTGGCATGACAAGTGGTGCCTCCAATAATAGTAACCGACCTTACTCAAATATCCCAGTAACCTCTTTACAGGGTATGAATGAAGGACCCAGTAATTCTGTTGGCTTCTCTGCCAACTCTCCAGTTCTCAGGCAGATGAGCTCACAGAATTCACCTAGTAGATTAAATTTACAACCAGCAAAAGCTGAGTCCAAAGATAACAAAGAGATTGCATCCATTTTAAATGAAATGATTCAATCTGACAACAGCTCTAGTGATGGTAAACCTTTGGATTCAGGGCTTCTGCATAACAATGACAGACTCTCAGATGGAGACAGTAAATATGCTCAAACTAGTCACAAGCTAGTGCAGCTTTTGACAACAACTGCAGAACAGCAGTTACGGCATGCAGATATAGATGCGAGCTGCAAGGATGTACTGTCCTGCACGGGCACTTCCAACTCTGCTTCTGCTAACTCCTCAGGAGGTACTTGCCCTTCTTCTCATAGCTCACTGACTGAGCGGCACAAAATTCTGCACCGGCTCTTACAAGAGGGCAGCCCCTCAGATATAACCACTTTGTCTGTGGAACCTGATAAAAAGGACAATGCATCTACTTCTGTGTCAGTGACTGGACAGGCCCAAGGGAACTCTAGTATAAAACTAGAACTAGATGCTTCAAAGAAGAAAGAATCAAAAGACCATCAGCTCCTGCGCTACCTTTTGGATAAAGATGAGAAAGACTTAAGATCAACTCCAAACCTGAGCCTGGATGATGTAAAAGTGAAAGTAGAAAAGAAAGAACAGATGGATCCCTGTAACACAAACCCAACCCCAGTGACCAAACCTGCTCCTGAGGAAATTAAACTGGAGTCCCAGAGCCAGGTAGGCAATTTCTCACTTCACAGGATGCTCATTCCTAGGTATTTTCATTTCTTTTACTTCAGCCATACACCAAGTTTGGATTCATGGTATGTTTTGTTCTGTCCATGGGGTATATACCAAGAGGTTAGAATAGTATCTGATTGAAAAAGCAAGATGCAGAGACCAGGATTCGACCCCCAGTGTGCCATGCCAGCCCTATCCCCAGGGTGCACTGAGACAGCGACTGTGACTGGGCATGGTGGTGTGCGCCTATAATCCCAGCACTTGGGAGGCTGAAAACAGGAGGATCACTGCGAGTCCAATTTGTGTAGTAAGACCCTGTAGACCCTATACTAAATACAAAAGAAAAGAAAAGCATAGGATAGCCTCAGAAGTTTTCTTTTGAACTTTAGAGGACTGCAGGGCTCATGTGACACTTAAAAATGTAGATTTTTCTTTCTATAAAGTCAGAGTTCACTTCTTTAGACATTTCAAAAATACCTTCCTTGCTCCCTTCGCACAATCCCACATACTAAGTTGAACTCTGTTTAGAACCTAGAAATCTGCCTTTTAAAGAAGTTCTTGAAAGAACAGTGACACATAACTAAGTTTGGTTTTTTTGTTTGTTTGTTTTTTTTCTCATTTTTTTAAATTTAATTTTTTAATAGATTGCAAATTGAAAATAAATTATTTACAAACATAAATGAATATAACAATAAAGATTGTCCAAAATAAAAATGAAGAAAGAATTTACGGATCAGTCATAATAGTTCACTGCCAAAACCAAGAAATGTATATTCATATAATTAGAATTCTCAAAGTAGAAAGTAGGCAATAAATATTTAAAGATTTAAAATTTCTGAATTTAGTTCAACTTATAATACTGCATTTCCAAGAAAAATGAACCTTTTGCACAAGAAACTTAAATAAAATCATATCAAGATACACAAAAATGAAATTGTCCAAAACTTATTTTTTTTTAGCAGTCTTACTATGAGGACATCCATCCTTTAGTTTTATTTGTTCAGTTTTCCCTTTTTTAAAAAATTGAGAAACAAATATAAATGAGACAGTTTCAGAGCTGATTAGTAGGACAGTTTGGTTAATCAATATGTTGTACATTGTTATCTTCTTAGTGGTTATCCATAGTACAAGAAGCAGACAGGATATTTTGTCCAAACGCTGTTAGTATACCTCTTTCTTCTCATTGAATTAAGCGAAAGTAGCTGTATATCGATCCTATTTTGTATATATAAATACAAAATGATCTTTCCTTTGTATCCCCCCCTTTTTTTTTCAGTCCTGTCAGAGGTGGATATTCTTTTGGCATCTAAATACTATGGGTGTTTGAATTCAGCTAAACAATCCAACACTGTCTAGCAGTCTATAATTTTAGTGGGTTATCCTCAGAAGTTATTGACTTGAGACTTTTACAGTTCATTGTATTAACATGGCTTTACTTTATATACCTCGTTTTTATACTTTTCTGCTGGATGGTTAAGACCAAGATAAAGCAAGACCTATATAACAACAAATGTAACTTTTGTATCTGATAAGGTCAGTCAAGTACCCTCAGCATTTATCCTGTAGCCCTGTACCGCACTTTGTAGATCCTTTGTCATTGTCAGCCATGAGGATGAGTCACGGCCATTGCTTGACCAATTTACTCTCTGTGAAAGCCTGAGAGAATGTTTTTTGTCTCCATGTGACTCTCCCCAGGCACACTGTACATCATTGATCACATTCCTCTGTGGCTCCATAATCTCCTTGATCAGAAAATTTGGAGTACAACTGAGTTACATGATGTTACAGTACAGGTTCTCCTATGTCCCAAGTCTTCACCGACCTTGAAAGGCCAGGGCCAAAATGTTGGCTGACCTTGCAGCCCTTCCTTTTCTCCAGTTTTGATCTGCTAACTTAAGTTGTCAACCTTCCAAAAGAGAAGCTTATTATTAACCTGCAATATATGCAGTTTGGTTTACCCTGTCCATCTAAATATCAAACATCTTTGGCGTATCATGGAACGGGTATTTTCTATCAAATATTGATATGTTGAACTTTAAGTCCTTACAGAATATGAAGGAAAAATAATTTTAAAAAAGTAGAAATGAGCGTTTACATATTTTTACAAAGAAATTTAGCAATCTAACCATATACAGAATTGTAACAGGAAAGACCTGTGACATTTTTTTTCTTATTCTTGTGTCTTTTTTTTTCATTTATTATCCTTTACAAAAAAATAAAACCTTTACTTAAGAGACATTATGGCAATAAATGGTATGTCATGACAAGAAGTATGCATTTCACGAATGGCTAGCGATGTGGAGCATTTTTTCATATATTTATTCGCTTGTTTAATTTCTTCCTCTGAGAAGCGTGTGTTCATCTCAGA
>NW_004524595.1:7750679-7751803 GCF_000260255.1 Octodon degus | reverse complement strand
GTTTTAGTTTTCAGCATGTAGAGAACCAAATTTTCCAGCACCATTTGTTAAAGAGACTATCTTTCTTCCAGTAAGCATGTTTGACCCCTTTGTCGTGGGGATCAAACCCCAGCAACCTGAGCCTGACTGCTTTGTTGAAGCAGCCACTTAAAGAACTGAGCTAAGGGGCAGGCCCCAAAAAATGGCAGAAGGATTTTTTTTTTGGCCCCTTTGTCAAAGATCAGGTGGCTGAGTGTGTTCCTAGAGGCCTCTGCATCTTCTAATCTGTTCCATTGATCCTCAAGTCTATTTTGTTGCCAATACCATGCTGATTTTATCACAGTAGCTTTGTAGACTTTCAAGTCAGGAACTGTAATGCCTCATGCTTTGTCTTTGTTGGCCAGGATTGCGTTTACTATTCTAGGTCCTTTTTGGTTCCAAATAAATTTTAAGAATAATTTGTCCAGGTCTGGGAGGTATGTTGATGGTAGTCTGATAGGGATTGCATTAAATCTATACAACAATTTTGGGAGTATGGCCATCTTCATGATGTTGGTTCTTGCTATCCAGGCGCAGGGAATATCTTTCCATTTTCTGAAATCCTCTACAATCTCTACAATCTCTTTTTTCAGAGTACTGTAATTTTCCGTGAAAAGATCTTTGATTTCTTGAGTTAGATGAATTCCAAGGTATTTCATTTTTTGCAGGTCTATTGTAAAAGGGATTGATTCTCTAATTTCCTTCTCATTGTGTTTATTATCTGTGTAGAGGAATGCTATTGACTTTTGGGTATTGACTTTGTATCCTGTTATGCTACTGAATTTGTCTATAAATTCTAGTAGCTTCTTGGTGGAGTTTTTTGGGTCTTCCAAGTAAATTATCATGTCATCTGCAAATAATGATAGTTTCACTTCTTCTTCACCTATTCTTATTCCTTTTATTTCTCCGTCTTGTCTAATGGTTCTAGCTAATGATTCCAGAACTGTGTTGAATAGGAGGGGTGATAGAGGACATCCTTGTCTTGTACCAGATTTGAGAGTAAAAGATTTCAGTTTTTTCCCATTGAGAATTATATTAGCCGTTGGGTTGTCATAGATGGTTTTTATCATATTGAAGTAGAGGCTTTCTCTTCCAATTTTCTGTAT
>NW_004524595.1:7726527-7742480 GCF_000260255.1 Octodon degus | reverse complement strand
TGGGACTGGTCCCGCCGGCGCAGGGTAGCAGGAAGCTCTCCACACACTCACCGGACCTGGGCTAGGACTGGGTCTCTAAGTGTGTTTCTTGTATACAACATATTGTTGGGTTTTGTTTCCTAATCCACTGTGCCAATCTATTTCTCTTAATTGGTAAATTGAGTCCATTTACATTGATGGTTATAATTGAGATGTGTTGACTTACGATTGACATATTATTTACCTGCTGTTTTTTAACTCTTTGTTTCTCCTGTGTTTAATTGTTTGTCCTATTTAGTGGGTTCCTCCTGTTCTTGTTGGTGGAGTTCTGATCATTTTTGTCCCTGTCTAGAACATTTTTCAGTAGTCTCTGTAGGGTTGGCTTTGCCATCACGAAATTCTTTAGTTGTTCTTTGTCATGAAAGTATTTCACTTCTCCATCAAACTTGAAAGAGAGTTTTGCATGATATAGTAGTCTGCGCTGAAATTTGTTTTCATATAGGACTTGAAGTACTCTGCTCCATGCTCTTCTTGCCTTCATGGTTTATGAAGAGAAGTCGGCTGTAATTCTGATGACTTTTGCTTTGAATGTGATCTGCTTCTTTTCTCTAGCAGCTTTCAGTATGATATTCTTGTGCTGGATTTCTGGGATCTTGACTATTATATGTCTCAGAGTGTTTTTAATTGAGTTGAAGTTACTTGGCGTTCTGTATGCTTTGGTTACCTGAATGTCAGATTGTTTCCTCATATTTGGGAAGTTTTCTGCTATTACTTCTGCCCATATTCTTTTTGTTTCATTTGTATTGACTCCTTCTTTCTCATTGATGCCTATTAGTCTTACATTGTTCATCTTTGCATCGTCTTGCAGGTGATGAATTATTTTTTCCTGCATCCTAGTTTTTTTTTAAGAGAATTTTTCTTACCTTTTCACTAGCTACACCAGCATCTTCAAGATCTGAAGCTCTGTCTTCACTTTCACTCAAATGGTTTTGCAGGCTTGTGATTGAGATTTTAAGTTTCTCTATATCTCTTTGACTCTGCTTCATGTGATCTATTTTTTTCATGTATTGCTCATTCAAGGAATCCATCATTTGTTTAATCTCCTGTATTTTTTTATCAATGTGTTTTTTAGAAGCAGTTATTAATTCTTTTACTGCAGTTTTTTTTTTTTTTTTTTGGTTTTTTTTTTTTCAGATTGGGTTTCCTCCATATGTTTCTGTATTTGATTGTTTAGTTCAGGTGCTGTGAATTCAGAGATTTTTTTTCATTTCAGATACTAATTCTGCTTTGAATTCCTTTAAACCTTTCTGCAGTTGCTTATTTACTTCCGACGCTATTAATTCATATATTTCAGCTAAGCTAGTGTCCACTCCATTTGTTCTGGGTGGGTATTGTGTTTCCTCCATATATTTCTGCATTTGATTCTTTTGTTCAGATGCTATGAATTCAGAGTTTTCTTTTTCTTTTTTTCTTTCTTTTTTTTTTTTGTTCCAAAAATGAATTCTGCTCTGAGTTCCTCTATATCTTTCTGCTGTCGTTTATTTACTTCTGATGCTATTCATTCATTTATTTCAGCTGAGCTAGTGTCCACATAACTAAGTTTGGCAATCTTTATAAAAATCAAGTGGGGGGGGCCTACCCCTTAGCTCAGTTCTTTAAGTGGCTGCTTCAACAAAGCAGTCGGGCTCAAGTTACTGTGGTTCGATCCCCACAACTCAAGCCAGCCAAACCTGCCCTGAAGGCATTTGGAGCAAAAAAAAATCAAGTGGGAAAGAAAGGTGAGCAATTACATAAAACTACCTCAAAGCATTCTAAGGCTTTATTTTTGCTTTTTATTTTTTGTTTTCTGGTCACTAAGTTCCAGGCTGACCAACTCTGAACCTGAAGTCACTTTGTAGCCCCAGCTGACCTGCAACTCAAGGCAGTCCTCCTGCCTCAGCTTCCTAGATTTTAGGATTATAGGTGTGTGGCTACCAAACCTAGTTTTTGTTTGTTTGTTTGTTTGTTTTTTGTCTTTTTGATACAGGGTCTCCCTACACAGTTCAGGCTGGCCTTGGGCTCACTTTGTAGCCTAGGCTGGTCTCAAACTTGAAATGATCCTCCTGCCTCAGTCTCCTGTGTGCTGGGATTATAGGCAAGTGCCACCATGCCCAGCTCACTCAGCTTTCTAAGGCTTTTATTTTTTCCTCATCTAATTCTAATCACCCTTAATCCCTATCAGAGAATAGGATTTCAGTATTCTGGGTAGCAGAATGTTGTTCTTACCCAACATGCCCTGAAACAGAAGTAAATAAATATAAACCTTTTATAAATTGTTATGGATTAGAAGTTTTGTATGTCTGGAATGGTTTGGAATTATTAGAAAATTAACAGGCAGCTTCATTTAATGAATACTTAACTTGTGAATTCCGAAGGATACATGTATAGTCCTAAACGCTAGAAGGTCTCATATTATCAAGATAGTAGACACTCACAAAATAGCTGATAGTGTATTTAGAAAGCAGCTTATCAACAAGACTTTCCACTATGAAATAAGATTCACTCTTAGTATGCCTGGGTCCTTCATTTTCTTGAACCAGCTTGATTTTTCTCCTCTCCTCTCATGAAAATGTCTTCTCTTGGGCATATGGCATTCTAGACATGTGGAAGTCTGCTTTGCCTGAGCTAAGCCTATCTACCTAAGCATCTTCTGCCTTGCTATATTCTCTGTGCTACTGAACATCTCATCCTTCATATATTGCTCAGATTAAATCTCTGAAGCCTTCCCCAGATAACTCCAGTTACAGTTTCTTCATCTTTGCTCTTATGGCTTTGTGTCTGTTTACAAATTGTATTTAATACCTGGGGGACAGGTTTTACTGGGACTGAACACAGGGCTTTATACGAGCTATATACATTATCCAATTCTTTTTTTGTTTTTTGAGACAGGGTCTTGCTAAGTTCCTCAGGCTGGGCTCAAACTTATGTTCCTCCTACTTCAGCCTCCAGGAATGCTGGGATCACAGGCATGCTAACTCTATATTGACTGTTTCTTGACATGTATTCTCTTTGCAGAGATGGCTATATCTTGTGTTTCTTAGTACAACAAAACCAATAGATTTGTAGGGTCCCCTGGGGATCCTTCCTCCCTTGCCTGCACAAGGCAGAGACGATTGCCTGCCAACCCCCTCCCTCAAAAATTGGCCTTTCCCCAGGAATGCCCACCACACACACCCTCTTTCTAGTCAAACTCTGTTTACTCCTTGGCCTGCCTCCCTCCTTTCTCCCTGCTCAACCTTTACTTCTGATTTCTATTTCATGGAATTTGAAATTGAAGTTATACAACAGTGCCACCAACACCCAAGTCTTACAGGAAAAAAATACAGGAAAGAAATTTAACAAAAAAATATATTAATAAAAATGTTCAAAAAATAAATAAAGCTTTCGTAAGGGCTGGCCAAATTACTCAGTAGATTAAAGCACCTGCTTAGGCCAATGAAGCGGCCAGGGTTTGATCTCCATCATGTCATCCTGGCCTCACCCCTGGGGCATGCTGAGATAGCAACTGAGACTGGGCATGGTGGCATGTGTCTTTATTCCCAGCTCTTTGGAAGCTGAACATAGGGGGATCACTACGAGTCCAATCTACGTAGTGAGACCCTGTAGACTCTGTACTAAAATACAAAATAATAATAATAATTTAAAAATAAAGATTTTATAAATAAGGAGGGAAAGAGGAGTTGGAGGGGGAGAGGAATGGAAAAAAAGAAGCCAGATACACCATTTGTGCCGTACAGGCACAAATTACCTATGATGAATGTTATTACATGTATCGAAAATGGAAACAACGCAGGGGCTGGGGAGATAGCTCAGTGGGGCTAGGGAGATGGCTCAGTAGAATAAGAGCTTGCCTGGCAAGCACAAGGGCCTAGTTCAATCCCCAGTTCCGCCAAAAAAAAAAGCCCATCAACTGAGGAATGAATTAAAAAAATGTGGTATTTTTACACA
This sequence comes from Octodon degus, assembly GCF_000260255.1. NCBI lineage: Eukaryota > Metazoa > Chordata > Mammalia > Rodentia > Octodontidae > Octodon > Octodon degus. The sequence continues at coordinate 7,738,514 of NW_004524595.1, read as the reverse complement.
TTTGAGTATTATTCAGTATATTATTATAAAAGAGATAAATTCAAGGCTTTTGAGGATAAATGGAAGCAACTAGAGACTATACTGAAAAGTGAAATAAATCAGATCCACATGTGCAAACATATTATCTCAGTGTGAGAACCTGAAAGAGTAATTAAAATCTAAAAGAAACAATAGATACTGTGTAAAGGAAAGAATTTGTTCACTGAGAAGGAAAAACTAAGATGAGGAAAAAGATAAAAGAAAGGAAAAAGATATTTTAGGTATATATGTAGAATAGTTTGGATAATTGTACAGCTGGTTTCTGCTGGTCTGTTTTTAAAGGGGCAGTTAATGCTTAAATTTTTCTCTTCATTATTATTTTTTTTCTTCTGAATTTCTTACAACCTTTTTGTTATTGTTTTGTTTTGTTTTTTCTTTAAATCAATCTTACACATTTATATCTGTTGACCTGAACAACTAATTTGAAGATAACATCATGTAATATAGCAACCATTGTTGAATTCCTCTTACTCTGTTTAGTGAAATTTTTTTAACACCCAAAACTTTAATCAATAAAGAATCTGTGGACAACAGCCTTCCGGAAATTAGGTACTCACACGCAGCTCTTAGTTACAATCTCAAAGCCACCCAGAGACTCCAAGGGGAAGCAGAAAAGTAAAACACAAGACCCCCTGTCCCAGTGATCCAGACACGGGTGATCCTGTGTTCTAGCTACACACGGCTGGGCAGGTAGAACTTGCCCCAGTACCACCCCTTCTGGGTTAAGTCGTAGGGGCTCAGCACCTTGCGCATCCCCAACATGTTGGCAGTCACTATGCGCTTAAAGATCCAGGGATTCTGATTATTCCGTTCTCTTTCCTCCTGATCTTTCCGCATCTTCTCAAGTTTTTCTCGGCTCACAGCTTTCACTGGGAAGGGTAACTTGTTCAGGAAATTTTCAGGTACAAGGGCAACCTGGTTCTGGAAATTTTCCACCTGCTTGAACTCACAGCGTCCACCTATGTCTACTAGGAGGTGGCCGCCTTCACAGTTGTCACATAGTAATAGATGGCCCCTTTGCCACTCTGCATGCGCTGCTCCACACTTTTGCGGGTGATAGGCTTAAAAGGGGCTGGCATTCGCCACATGGCAAACATGTTCTTGGGATCCATGAACCGGTTGATTGTCAGGCACATCATTTCAGTGAGGCCCCAATGGAAGTAACCGCCTTCAAATGCCAAAATCCCAAAACTGTGTTCCATGAACTCAGTATCTTCAGTGGAAGGTCCCCGTATCGTGTATCACTCAGGTTCTTAGGTTCTCTTCTTACTTTTGGCACGAGTGGTTCCCTTTCAACAAATTTAAGCTTGGGCCTTTCTGGCATGGATACATCTTTGAAAGCTGGCACCGGGAGCAGCGTCTTCAGGCCAGTGCAGTGGCAGGAGCGGCGCTCAGGAGCGTGCCAGCAGCCCACACATGCTCGCGCGGCCAGGGCCCCCTCTGGAGCGAGACTCAAAAGCCAGCCTGGAAAAAGAATCTCTGCAGTGCAATTTTGTATTGTTTCTAATGCTGTTTTTTCCTATCACTATTTTGTATTCTTTAAAATAAATAAATAATAGAGTACCAATAAAAATGAAAAATTTAAAAATTAAAGAACAGTTTTTTTAGGAGAAAAGATGCTCTAAGTAATAAATATAACTCTCACGCTTTAAAAGTAATAGCTTTATAAAACAATACTATTGTGTATATCAGATGTGGTAGGTCATTTGTTATAGAGTACATGTGCCTGTATTTCTGCTGAGATTTTATGTATGAATAGGATCACATAATCTTAGGGTTTTTATGTATTCATCTTTAGTAGATAATACAGTTTTCCAGTATATGAGAATTCTTTTCTTTCTTTCTTTTTTTTAGAATTCTTTCTAGGTGTTCTGTGTCCTTGCTAAAGCTTGGTATTATCGTTCTTTTAAATTAAGCCTTTCTAGAGTATGTATAACAGTAGTTCATTATTTTACTTTGTATTATCTGATATTCCTTGGTCATCTGGATAGCTTTTGTAAATTGCCTTGTTAGTCTCTGCCCTTTTTTTTGCACCTAGTACAAGGTGCAAAGGGTCTCACTACACAGATCTCACTTGTAGTGATCCTCCTGTTTTCAGCCTCCCAAGCGCTGGGATTATAGGCATGCCACCATGGCCAGTCTCAATGGCTGTCTCAGTGCACCCTGGGGGCAGGGCTGGCACAGCAGGCCTGGTCCCTGCGTCTGCCTAAGCAGGAGCTTTAATCCCCATTGTTTTTAATGCTTTTAAACAATGCTTACTGACTTTTGTGAGTGTTCTTAATATATTTTGAATATAAGTTCTTATTGGGTATACATTTATAGATACCTTTTCTATGCTGTGACTTAACCTTTTGGATCTCTCAGTGGTGTTTGTTGATAATGTGAAATTCTTTATTTTAACATAGTTGAATTTAGCCATCATTTCCTTTATGATTAAGGCTTTTTGCACATGTGTAGTAAAAGACATGTTCAGAATTGTTTATAACTTTATTTTGAAATAGTAGAAAAAATGAAATAGTACAAAAATCTATCATAGAAAAACGGATAATTATAACATATTCAATAATGAGATATTATTCAGCAATGAAAATGAATGAACTACAGCTATATACGACAGTATATCTGAATGGTAGAAATGTAATTTTGGAAGAAGTGAGACATTTATAAAAACATATAATTGCCAATGCATGGTGGTGCACACCTGCAATCGCAGTACTCAGGGAAGCTGAGGCAGAAGGATCACAAGTCTGAGGCCAGCCTGGGCAACATTGTAAGTTCAAAGCCAGCCTGAACTATATATTTAGCAAGACCCTGTCTAAAAAATATAAATAAAAACCTCATAAAATAAATATAATTCTATTTATACAACCCAGAACTTTTTTAAAAAAATTTTGGTACTGCAGCACTGGGGAGGATGAAAACAGAAAGATCACTACAAGTCCAAGCTGCATAGTGAGACCCTGTACCAAGTATATATGTATATATAATTTTTCTTATGCATATAACCTCTAACAGATATGGGAACTCCCTATTTATTCTAATAGATTTACTGAATTATTAAGTGGGGAATGACTTTTCTGAGAACAGTGAATCTAATATATTGTTTGTAAAAATGTTTCCCAAACTTTTTAAATAATAAAAAAATATATAGAATAATGTAAATTTATGGCAAGTCATTTTACTTTGGGAGGATAGTACTGGATGGAGATCATACCCATTTACACTGAGCTGTGTTCCCAGACATTTAACTTTTTTTTTTTTTTTTTTTTGAGTCAGGTCTCACTAAGTTGTCTGGGCTGGGCTCAAACTCAGTCAGTCCTTCAGGAGGCTGGGGAGATGGCTCAGTAGAATAAGTGCTTCCCTGTCAAGTGCAAGAGCCTGAGTTCAATTCCTGTTCCACCAAAAACAAAACAAAACAAAAAAAAACCTCAGTCCTCCTACCTCAGCCTCCCAGAGTGCTAGGATTGCATACCACCACACCTGCCTAAAAAAGTATATAAATGTTAATAGAAAAAAAAATCAACCACAGTGCCATCATAACACAGTACTCTTCACATTTCTAGTCCAGTGATTTTCCTATACATAAATTCTACACTGAGACAAATACACATTGTCTGTATATTATATCCTATAGTAGATAGTGGATTAATATATTTTCCCAGTAGAATAAAGCACATAAATTTTTAAGGCCCAGTCACTGTGATGCTTTCATATCACATTTAATTCATAGAGTTTAAAAGAGCAACTTTATTCCTGCATTGTGTCAGCTAAGAAAGTATATTTCCTAGAAAATACACCTAGAAGCTAACTTTGCTTAACTTTGGTTTCCCTTCTCAGTTTACAGCTGACCTTGACCAATTTGATCAGTTACTACCCACGCTGGAGAAGGCAGCACAGCTGCCAGGCTTATGTGAGACAGAGAGGATGGAAGGTGCAGCCACCAGTGCAACCATCAAGTCGGAGATCCTGCCAGCCTCACTTCAGTCTACCACTGCCAGACCCACTTCCAGGCTGAATAGTATGTGTTGGGGATAGCACCTCACTTTAAATCTTTAATGATAATATGAATTAGTACTTTGTCTCTTACTGTTACTGCACAAATCTTTGGCATGTTAGGGAGCCTCTTTTCCTTATGCCTCTATCAATATTAACCCTCTAGTTAAATTATAATTGATATTAAAGTAAGAAGTTATTGTTAAGGAGAGCAATTTTGTGTTCTTACCCAAAGCATCTCATTATAGGACATTCAGAAATAGAATATGGTGTCAGAGTATGTTTTGCAGGATGTTTTCCATGAGTACCAGTCTTTGTTGTTTACCTTTTGAGACAGGGTCTCATAATGTAGCCCAGAGTTGCCCTGTACTCTCAGGGATCCTCAGGCTTCAGCCTCCTGAGTGCTGACATTATAGGTGTGTACTATGCTCAGTTTAAAAGCAATTTTTAAATGACACATTGTATTGGATGAACAATAACTACTGACTTCCATCTAGTATCATTTGAAATAAAACAGAAAAAACAATATAAGATTAAAAAAGCAGTTGATTTCTTTCTTTTTTTTTTGGCGGAACTGGGGATTGAATTCAGGCCCTTGTGCTTGCCAGAGAAGTGCTTAAATCCACTGAGCCATCTCCCCAGCCTCCAGTTTCTTATATCTAGTATCAATCAGATGAAGAAAAAATGTTTTCAAATAAAGCTGAGAATATTTGCCACCAGGAAACTATACTACTTTTCAAGTTAAAGATTAATATGGAGGAAAATTTTCATGTAAGTAATGAAGCAAGGAAGATAGATAGCTAAGGTACTATTAAATGGAAAATTTGGGCTGGTGAGATAGTGCAGCAGTCTAAAGCACCTGCTTAGGCAAGCTTAGGCAAAAGCGCAGAGACTGCGGTTCTACCCCCAGTACCACATGCTGTGCCAGCCCACCCCCAGGGTGGGCTGAGCTGGCCACAAATAATAATAATAATAATAATAATAATAATAATAATAAATTAATTGGAAAATTTATGGCTTTCTTCTTTCATTTGGTAGCTTCTTTTAAAAAAACTATTTAAAGGGGCCGGGGAGATGGCTCAGTAGGATAAGCACTTGACTGCCAAACGCAAGGATCTGAGTTCAATCCCCGGTTCTGCCAAAAAAAAAAAAAAACTATTTAAAGCAAAAATAACAGTGGACTACATTTGTTATATAAAAGTAAAATGTCTGGCAGTCATAGCACAAAAGATTAGAAGAAATGAAACTATTCTATCTTACATGGAATAATATCATATTTGAGGGTAGATTGCTAAAAGTTAAAGATGCATTTGTTAATAGAAAAGTTTTCTATGAATCATAATCCTATACATAGAAAAAATATTTTAAAGACCACTTGATGTATTAATTGAACTTAGGGTCACAAGATATATATATATATATATATATATATATATATATATTATATATACAAAAAGCATCTATGTTTCTAAATATCAACTGCATACAGTTGGATAATGATATAGGAAAATCAGTTTACCAAAAACCACGCGATATTAAGGCATACATTTTAGAATAATAGCTGCCATAAAACCCTATTATGGAAACTATACAACTGAGAGAAGTCTCAATATTGTTAAGATATCAGTTATCCCAAAATTGGCCCAGAGAGACTTAATGTATTCCCAGGAAAAATCCCAGTATGCTTGTTTGTTTTTGTTTTTTTGCAGTACTGGAGATTAAAACCAGAGCAGAGTCTTTGCACTGAGCTGTGTCCTAGCCCCTTTTTATCTTTTACTTTGAGGTAGGTTATCAGTTGCTAGGTTGCCAATGCCATGTTTAAATTTGTGATCCTCCTGCCTCAGTTCCCAAAGTGCAGAGATTATGGGTAGACAACAACCACACTCAACTTTAAGGCATTTTAATAGAAATGACATGCTTTTTCTGAAATTTATGTGGGAATGTGGAAGTTTTAGATTAACCAAAACCACTTTAAAAAATAAAAAGCTGCCACATTTGTACTACTTGATTTGAACTCAGCTGCAAAACTCCAGATGTCAAGGCATTATGGGTTTTGAGTAAAGACAAACATATAGATCAATGCAACAGAATCTATATAAACACTCAAGTTTGTTAGGCAAACTGATTTTTTTTTAACATTTATTTATTTATTGTGTGTGTGTGTGTGTGTGTGTGTATGGCCAGCTCAGCCCACCAGGGGGCGGGGCTGGCTGACATGTGGTGCTGGGGGATTGAACCGCAGTCCCTGTGCTTTCCCAAGCTTGTTCCAAGTAGGTGCTTTAGACCACTGAGCCATCTCGCCAGCCCCGGCAAACTGATTTTTAATGAAGACAGTCTTAGTTAAATTTTCATCACTGCAACACAATACCTGACATCCACAACTTAAGAGAGGAAAGGGTTTATTATGGCTTATGATATATAGCAGTTTCAGTCCATAGTCACCTGCCTCCAAGGCAGTGTGGAATGCCAGAAAACATGGATCAGATCAAGAGAGAAGGGAAGGAGAGACAGACCCCGCTCTGACCAAGCCTCACCTCCCAACATCACATTTAGCTATAAATTCATTAGTGGATTAGTTGACTGATAAATATCACACCCATATGATCCATTCATCTCCCAAAAAACCCGTGTACAAATATATGAGGCTTTGGGGAACATTTTAGGTCAGCTATCAGAGTAATTCAAAATATTGAATAGTCTTCTCAAGAAATGGTGATAAATGATAACCTAAAGTGGTCATGGCACCAGGGATGGTGGGGCATGCCTATAATCCCAGCGTTCAGAGGGCTGATGATTGCCATGACTTTAAAGCTAGCCTGAATTAGAGTGTGATCCTGTCTCAATAAAGAAAAAGAAAGAAAAAAAGCTGGCCATGGCCCATGTCTTTAATTCCAAACACTAAGGAGGCTGAGCAGGAGGATTGTACCAAAATCAGTCTGAGCTGCATACAGTACTGAGACTGCCTTGGGGAGGGGACAGATAATGTAACAACTGGTTATACATATGAGAAAAATAAAGTGAAACTCAATTCCGGTCCATATACAAAAAAATAAACTCATTTTGGATTAATCATAGATTTAGATATGAAAACTAAAGCCATAAAACTTCTTAGCAGTAATCTAAGAAAAAATCTTTATGTTAAACCAGGCATAATGGGGAGGCTGAAGCAGGAAGATCACTGTATATTCAAGGCAAGCCTAGCCTACAGAGTCAGAGTGAGTTCAAGGCCAACCAAACTGCATAGCAGTGAGACCCTATCTCAAAAAAAAAAAAAAAAAACTTTATGTCATTAAGATAGAAAAACAGTTTAGTAGGACATAAAAAGTACTAAGCACAAAAAAATCCCATAAATTAAAATTTATTAAATGTTAAATCAACTGTTCTTTAAATATCAACCCTTTCAAGAACATCAGTAACTGGGCTGGGGAGATAGCTCAGTGGCGTAAGCACCTGCCTGGCAAGTACAAGGTCCTGAGTTGGATCCCTGGTACAACCACAAAACAAAACATGAGAGGAAAGAAAAGTGTATATTAGACTTCATAAGATTTAAATTAGGGGCCAGGGAGATGGCTCAGTAGAATAAGTGCTTGCCTGGCAAGGACAAGGACCTGAGTTCAATCCTTTGTTCCGCAAAAAAAAAAAAAAAAAAAAAAAAAAAAAAAAAAAAAAAGATTTAAAGTAACTTATCTACAATTTCTATATTGGCTACATAATAAAATGATGTTTTAAAAAATATCAGTAACTAATAACATTGCAAAACAAATCATTAAGTTAGACACATGGGTTACCAAACATTTATGGATGAAATTATATTTTCTATAATCTTTTGTGGAAAATGGAAGAAAGATAATTCTTTCCTAATTAATGTTTACAAAATATGTATATGAGAAAAGTGATAGCTGACTGGCATCCAGAATATTCAAAAATCTGTTAAAACTTAAAGGAAAATAATGCCTGGGATGTAGCTCAGGGGCACAGTGCCTGCCTGGCAAATATGAGGCCCTGAGTTCAATTCCCAGTACCAAAATGGGAGGCAGGGGTAAATGCCTATTTTATTTTATTTTGTACGAGGGGGTCAAACTCAGGACCTTGTACTTGCCAGGCAGGTTTTTATGCCACTGAGCTATCTCCCTGGCCCTCTCAATTTTAAAACAGGCCAGTAATCTGGATAGATACCTCACCAAAGAAGATATGTGAGTGGAAAATAAGTGCGTGAAAAGATGACCAACAATGTGTCATTTGAAAGTTGCAAATTTAATAGATTCTACATCTCTATTAGAATGAGTAAAATTGAAAATACAAAGACACAGAGCAACAGGAACTCTCAACCATTGCTAGTGTGATTATAATCACACTGGAAGATAGAAGTACTCTATTATCTTGACTGTGATAGAATTTCATGGGCTCATAAACTTTCAAAATCTGTTGAACTGTACACATTAAATAAGTGCATTTTACTGTGTGTAAATTATACAATAATCAAAATTTATTTTAGAAATATCTGGAGCCTGGGGATTTAACTGAGAGGTAGAATGCTTGCCTAGCAAGTTGGAAGACCTGGGTTCTGTCCTCAGCACTGAAAATGAAAAGTAAACCTCATCTAGAAACATCTGAAGTTAGAATAATTAGTTATCCACATTTTCAGTAATTGTGAAGGTAAAATAAAGATATTTTCACATATGAAAGGTCTCAAATATTTGCATAGTATATTCATTTTTTCAAGCTGAAGGTCCTGGGTGATGTCCTTCAGCAACAAGATTAGGAAAATCCAGTGTGGATTACATCAGGAGCCTGCAGGCCTCTCAAAGGAAGGCTCCAGGAAAGAAATAAAATTGGTCTTTCTCTTTTCTTTTTGGTAGTGGGGATTGAACTCAGGACCTTGCACTTGCCAAGCAGGAGCTTATGCTGCTGAGCTATCTCTCTGGCCCCTAAAATTGGTCTCTTTGTGTTTATAGAAAACACTGTTGGCCTAGTGTGATACATGCCTCTAATTACAGCATCAGGAGACTGAGGCAGGAGGATGGTTGGGAGGTGGAAACCAGCCTGGGCTACAAAGTGGGCTCAAAGCTAGCAAGACCCTGTCTCAAAAATAGCAAAAACAAAGAAAAGAAAAGATTGTTGGTAGATTTATGTTGAAATGTTGGAGCTTCTAAAAAATTCCCCTGGGAAAGCAGGCAAATGGAAAAATAAAGCAATTGTTAATTCCAGAAAAAAGAAAGCAGGATACACAAAACAAGGTTTGAACTCAGTGAACAGTTTGACTTAGAAGTGAGTAATATTTGTGCAGTCATAAAAATACAAGCTTTTGATTATATAAAAACCTCTGATCTCTGTTAGAAAATTGGCAGCTAAGAAGATAAGTATGGGAGAGCTAAGGGCTCATCTGTCATGATGGGAAGCCATTATATCTAAATGGAGCTATAATAAAATGGCAGTATTTGCATATATAGAAATAAATAGATGAATGGCAAAGAAAACAGGTACTGGAGCTGTGAATTGTTGCCTCAGCTGAGAAGGAGGTAACTAAGGCTGGACAGCAAAGGGAACAGCAGGAAATTACTGTGTATATATGTTAATTTAATAAGAATTAAAGTTAATAGTAATAAAACAATGTCTTCTAGCTTAACAAGTCTATGAAAATGGGATTATTTTTTCCTTCGTAGTGCAAATGGTTCCCTTTTCTTTCTCTTCTACAAATAAAAGTATATAAACAGGCCAAAATCTGTTATACTTTGTGCTAGTAAATTTGCAAAGGCCAAAAACATATAGGAGAGCAGCATGGGATAGGTTAAGGAGAGGACTATTGATGCAAACAGCCAGTCCACAATATTTGGATTCAGATGGAAAAGAAAAGCATAACTAAAGAGACAGAAAGCTAAGTAAGGAAGCTGGATGGAAGAGGAAAAAAAAAAGAATTAAGGAGTGGGAAAGGACAAAAAGTGTGCTAACATTTAAAAGGAAGAGGGAAGAGTGGCTTTTAAGTCTCAGCCCCCCTCCAGCCCCTTCACTATTCATTATTCCTGTTTCTAGAAGAACCTGTTGCTCATTGATCCACTTCTTAGCCTCTGCCCTCTCAGGAAATTCAAACATCTTTCCTACTTTAGTGCCCATGTGGAAGCTGAGCTGTGCCAGGGGCAGATATCCTGCCTCTGGTAGTTTAATTTCCATCACACTTCACCCCTAAGACATACTGACAGAACTCTTGACCCATCTTCGCTCACATATTTTTTTTTCCTTGACATTTTGCAGTATATTCTGAGAGAAATTCTGAGCCCAGTTTTCCAGATCAAAACTGAATCATCACCATACTGTTATGCTCTTCAGTCCATCTGTTGAATTCCTGTAACATAACTATCACATTTTCATTTTGTAGAAAATTTTTTTCTTAGGAATTTATTACTTTTTATGGATACTATAGACCTTTTAAATCTTATGTTTATTATACTTCTTGTAGTAATATATATATTACTAATATATATCTATCTATAGATATAGATATAGATATAGATATAGATATAGATATAGATATCCACTCTTTCTCCCAGTTTCTTTTGTTTGGTTGGTTTTTTGAGACAGAATTTTGTATGTAACTGAGGCCAGCCTTGAACTCAATCATATAGCCCAGGTTGGCCTTACACTTTGCAAGGATCCTCCTGTCTCACCCTCCTGAGTCCTGACTCGACAGGACGTGCTACACATTCAGCCATCTTCAAAGTTTCTGTGTTAAATTTACTATCTCCTTTCCTGCTCTTGACTTTCCTTAAATGTTTGGTCAGTTTTGACTGTCTCTCCATATATGCTAAAAGAGACTTAGAATGAAAATGCTACTAGCTAGCATTATTTTTAGCTTAAGTGACAAACTCTTTGATCTTGGTAAGTCACTGTAGGCTCTGATCATAGAATACCCATTCATTTCTCCCTTGTTGAGCAGGTCAGGGGTTTGGTGGCAGGGAAATCCTTAGAGCAGCCCTCATATCCCTGTAGGGAGACTTCCCAGGCAAAATGCCCACCTTGAGTCACAAACTTAATTCTTTAATCCCCTGGGTATGAGCCAGTCAGCTGTTCAGAGAAGAGGCCTAGGGGCAGGTGTTCTGTTGTCCTTTAATTATCCCAGCACTTGTCCTTGGGCCCTTCCTTATTCCTATAACCACAAACATGTTTTAGAAAATCTCTTTTCCTGTTTATTAGTTTAGTTGAAATTTCAATATCAGTGTTTATGCCTGTGCTTTTTATCTCTCAGAAATTTTTAATTGTTCTAGACTGCTACATACTGCTTCTGTCTCTTGGGTGTGATTTTTTTTACTTTTTTTTCTGTAAATATCATCAGTGATATTTTTGGAGGAAGAATAAAATATAGGTGACAAATCTGCCACATTGAACCAAAAAAATCTCTTTAGGTCTGTTTACTTATGAAGAAAACAAAAAGTTCAGAAAAGGAAAAATAAAAACTGCCAAAGTTCCACAGTTAATAAATATAGAACCAGAATTCAAATTTTTGTTTGCCTGGTTTCAGAACTTGCTGTTTATATGCACATTCACACAATCACCAGTGTTACCAACCAATTTAAACAGTTGTATTAGAAATGTACCATAAGAGGACATCTAGATGTATACTGTTTTTTCAGAACAGATGCCTTTTTGAAGGTATTGTTCTATCAAAATGTGTGGGGCATCCTTTTTTGGCAGTACCTTCAAAGCCTCTGCAATATTGTTTGAACTGTCTCCAAATTCCTATTGTTTGAGGATAGATTTAACTTTTGAAAACTTCCAGTTATTTAGAACCAAATTTCTTGACATCAAAGGAAAATATTATTTTTAAATTATAACTAAAATCAGATATACCGATGATATTTATTTTCTAGAAGGATTTATAAACTGGTTAAGATCATTCCTGAAGAATTCCAAAGCTACTTGAGGATTAACATCACTGGATCAAGTGAATGACCTTTTGAGGC
>NW_004524595.1:7705398-7726427 GCF_000260255.1 Octodon degus | reverse complement strand
ATTAGCTTTAAAATCCTGTTTGTAGTATGTTAAAAAATACTGTTTGACTGGGCGAGGGAGATAGCTCAGAGGTCCTAAGATCAATCCCCAGTACCACAAAAACAACAAAAATGTTGTGTAACTATAAAAATGAGCACCATATACATTATCAGTACTTTAAAAAAAGGTTTTTGGGTTTTGTTTGTTTGTTTGTTTTTTGGCTGGCTCAGGTTGCCTTAAGTACAGTTCTGCTAAGGCATGTGGATCTGGGGATAGAACCACAGTATCCTGAACCTGACTATCTTCGCTTAAGCAAGCACTTAAACAACTGAGCTAATGGGCAGGCCCCCTCATTTTCAGTACTTAAAAATATTCAATTTAACATCCTTCTTTTTGAGGTTACATTTACAGTAATTAAGATATTCCTATGCTTCTAGATTTAGGACAACACCAAAAATATGAGGGGGAGGATGCGCACGATAAAGAGCCAGGTATGGAAGCACTTAGAAGGCTGAGGAAGGTAGATTGCAATTTTGAGGATGGTCAGCTACACAGCATACCCACTCCCTCCCCCCAAAAAAAGTCTCTTCATCCTAGATATAGCAGTCTTCTATATTTCTTTTTTTAAAAAAAGTAACATGCACAGACTCACCTTTTAATATAAATAATGTCATACTGTACACATTCACTCTTCTGTGTCTTAATCCTTTGTATTTGCATGTCATTCTATGTTAGCACACAAAAAGCTTCTTTGTTCTTTTTTTAAATAACTTGTGTTTTTTTAAATCAGTGCCAGAATGTACCTCACCAGTTGCCAATGATAACCATCTTTCACTGTTACAAAGCTATAATGAGTAATCTTATATAGAGATAATTTACCACTTACGAAAGTATATCAGAAATACAAATTATGAGTAGACTGTCTAGGCCAAAGCATATATAGACAGATATTACCAAGTGGCCTGTCTCACAGATTACATCAGTTAATTTTCTTATTTATATGACTTTTCTCAATACTTTAAAAAGTTATGTGCATTCTCATCTATTTTTTTATTATTATTTTAGGGAATGGTCTACAGGGTGTTCAGGGTCTTACTACTAGATCAGACTCGTAGTGATCCGCCTGTTTACAGCCTCCCAAGAGCTGGGATTATAGTCACACACCACCATGCCCAGTCTCAATTGCTGTCTCAGTGTGCCCCAGGAGTGGGGCTGGCACGGCAGGCCCGGGGATCAAACTCCTGGTGCCTGCACCTGCTTGCAGTTACTTTAATCTGCTGAGCTATTTGGCTGGCCCTCATCTTGGTAATCTAGTGAATTTTTTCAAGTTTCTTCAATGCAGGATTAAACTGTTTATTTGAGGGGAGAGGGATTGAAACAGGGTCTCACTATGTGTTCTAGACTGGTCTCAAATTCATGGCAGACCTCTTGCCTCAGCCTCAGTGCTGGGATTACAGACACTTATCACCATGCCTGGCTCTAAACTATTTACTTTATCGTGGATTAGGCTGATCTCTTTTTTTTTCTTCAGTGATTTTTATGTGACTGCAGTGTTGTCTCTCATTTATCCAGTAATTGAGTGTTTATCTTACCGATTTATATATTTATATATTTTTCATTTATTAGAGAAAGTAGTTTTTTGTCCACACCATGTTTTTAAAAATATAACACTGTTAGCTGTTATGCAGTTACTGTCAAACAACACAAAACTGAAGGAGAAGCTTCTTTTCCAATAGCTATAGAAAATTAATTGTGAACATGAGAATCAAAAAACGCTGAATCAGCTCTTCAAGTTGTACAACATGCAAAAGCTACCTTCCTGGTTAAGATGGTACTCTATATCATATGCAGAAAATCTTTATTACTTGATGGTATAATTGTAAAGTTTCCCTTTCAGCTAGATTCTAAGTGGCAGAAAGTATAATATCCGCTTTTTTTTGCGGGGGGGGGGGGTACCAGGACTCAACTCAGGACCTCACACTTCCCAGTTAGGTGCTGTACCACTGAGCTATAGCCCCAGTAATGTTACCTTTATTTTTCTTTTTGAGACAGGGTCTTAAAAGGTAGCCCAAGCTGGCCTTAAACTCACTATGTAGCCCAGACTGGCCTCAAACTCATGGCAACACTCCTGCCTCAGCCTCATGAATGCTGGAATTACAGGGATGCACCACCACACCCAGCATTGTTGACTCTTTGCAAAGATGGTAACAAATACTATCTGGGTGTGGTCTCATGAGTCAGTATTCCCACCTTCTCAGGAGGCTGAAACTAGAGGATTGCTTGAGTCTATGGGTTTGAAGCCAGCCTGAACATAACAAAACCTCATCTCGAAAAAAAAAGAGGGGAGTGTCATGTATATACTTGTAATCCTTGCATTCTAGGAGACTGAGGCAGGAGGATTGTAAATTCAAGCCCAACCTGAACAATTTAGTTGAGTTATCGAGACCCTATCTCAAAATAAAAAAGCTTGGCATAGTAGTGCATGCCTATAATCTCAACACTCTAAGAGGCTGAAACAGGAGGATTTCAAGTTTAAACTCAGCCTATACAATTTAGTGAGTTAGTAAGCCCCTGTCACAGAATATTTAAAAAGAGCTAAGAATATAGCCCATTGTGAAGCCCAGTTCTAACTAACTGGATGGATGGATGGACAGATGAACTGATGGACAGACGGACTGATGGATGGACAGACAGATGGATAGAAGGACAGGTAGAATTAATTTTAAAATAAAAAGGGCTAGGGATGTAGCTTCCTGTGAAGACCCTAGATTAAATCCCCAGTACAAAAGAAAAAAGGTAGTAATAAGTATTAACGTCTTGATCACAGAGCCTAAAAGCCTTGTTTTCTATTCAAGCTTCAGCTGGTTCTCAAAACAATAGTGACTATACTCATATCATACATGTATAAGTACTTATTCATGTTTGTGGTTGGAACATAAACATGACCAAAAATAGTATTTCCTAAACAATTCCACCACCCCTAAAATTTTTTTAAAGAAGGTAGTTGCTTAAAAAGCCCATAAAGGTCAAAGTGACTTTCAGAATAAAATATAGTTTCTTTTAAGCATATAGCCTATGTGCAAACAAAGTTTTTATTTAAATTACTTGTTTTAGCACAGAGACTGGAGTTCAATCCTGGGGTACAGTGCCGGCCGCACTCCCGGGGCCATGCTGAGGCAGTGATTGAGACTGAGCATGTTGGTGCGCCTATAATCCCAATGCTTGGGAGGCTGAAAACAGGAGAATAACTACAAGTCTGATCTACATAGTGAGACCCTATAGACCCTGTACTAAATGCATTGAATAAATAAATAACTAGTTTTGTTTTGTGTTTATTTATATTTGCCTAGACATTAAACTCAGTGCATCAATATTATTTTATTTTGATGTTTTTTAATGAATTTTGGACAGGGTGTATAGAGTGTGTAGGGTTTCACTATGTAGATCCACTAGTAGTGATTCTGTTTTCAGCCTCCCAAGTGCTGGGATTACAGCTGCTTGCCACCACTTCCAGTCTCATTCGCCCTCTCAGCACGCCCCGGGGGCAGGGCCGGCATAGCACGGCAGGGATCAAACCTTGGCTGCACCCAGGCCACATCGCTCTGCCAAAGCAGGCACTTTAGTCCACTGAGCTGTCTGGCCGACTGTATTTTAAAAATTTTTGTCCAACTTACTTTGTTAAAGTTTTCCATTAAGGATAGTTAAATGAGATACTGTGCCCTGTTAAATAAACTTACTTTGTAATACCTAATACCTACTTATGCAGTAATGTAAATTTCCTTAGACCCTTCCATGTAGTTTATATTTTTTTCATGTAGTTGATTTTGTCCACATTTTTTTTTTTTTTTAGATTGGGTCTTACTGGACCTTCAGCTCACAGTGTAGCTCTGGTTGGGCTCAAACTCATGGTGATCTCCTGCCTCTGTCTCCTGAGTTACAGGCATGTATCACCACACCTAGCTAGATTATATGTCCTAAAGGGTGATGTGTGGAACAGGGCAATGATTATGCTTTAAATAATTTTCTTTGACCAACTTCCTGATATAAATAATGACTTGAATTAAATGATTACTGTCCTGTTACTATTACTTTTAACTTTTTTGTCTTTTCTGTTTTTTAGAATCTTTTAGAATTTGATTTCTCTATTATTTGTGATGAGAGATCAATTTAATTGAAAGTGTGATTGTATGTACTTAAAATACAGTGTTCATATTTATGGTTTATTTATACTAAAAATTGAACATATTTCACAAAAACCTAACATGTTTTTACATAGTTCAGATATCCTTAAATCCATGTATTCTTTATTTATTAGAATGATATCCTAAATAGTTTTCTTTTCTTTCAAAGTTTTCTTTCAAAACTCCCAAGACCTAAACTGGGTAAGGTAGCACAAGCATATAATCCCAACACATGGGAGGCTGAGGTAGAATGAATTGGAGGTCAGCGTGACCTACATAGAAAGTTCAAGGCCAGACAAAACTGCATAGCAAGGCCCTATCTCAACAAAAAACACTTCCAAGGACTACAGTGGGAATATAGAGTAGTGATATGGTACTTAACCAGTATAAGACAGCCTGGCTTCAATTTTTAGCACAGCAAGAACAAAAAGAAATGTCAAAACTAAAAAAATATATTAGTTAGCTAGAATTACTATAACAAGATACCACAGATTGAGGATATCAAGCAGAAGTTTATTTTTCTCACATAGACTGTCCAGAGGCTAGGTAGGAGTCAAAGATCAAGAAGTCAGGATATTTAATTTCTTTTGAAGTCTCCTTTGTTAGCTTAAAGATGGCTGCCTTCATCCTGTGTCAACTGTGTTCTAATCTTCTCTTTTTACAAAGAGATAAATCATACTGGATTGGAGCTCACCATAATGACCTATTTAAAATTAATGAATGCTGGATTTAAAATGTTTAAACCACCATTTAGTAAGTCACTCTGCTTTACCTTGAAGAACTGCCGACTTCGTTCATTTATCCAAATCTGTAAGGCCTTATTTATAGCAAGAACTATTCCGCCGAAGTGTTGTGCTACAGTGGGTGCCAGGGTAAACGTTTTTCATCATTTCTAACAATGTGAAATAAAACGTAACTCTGAAAACGAAAAAAAATAAAATAAGATAAAATTAATGAATGGTCCTTTTTTCTAAAGATCCTTTCTTCTTGGTCACATTTTGTGGCACTAAGAGTTAAGACTTCTTATATGAAAGGGAGGACATACTTTAGCCCATAACAATGATCAATTAATATATGTTCATTTTAGAAATTACAAGGGCTGGCCAAATAGCTCAGTGGATTAAAGCACCTGCTTAGGCAGACACAGGGACCAGGGTTTAATCCCAGGCTTGCTGTGCCAGCCCTGCCCCCAGGATGCACTGAGACAGTGACTGACACTGGGCGTGGTGACCTGTGCTTGTAATCCTAGTGCTGGGGAGGCTGAAAACAGGAGGATCACTTCGAATCTGATCTTTGTAGTGAGGCCCTGTAGACCCTCTACTAAATACATTTTTAAAAAGCAACATTTTAGAAATTACAGCTAACCATTTTAAAAAGAAAAGTAGTCCTTACTGTCACTACCTAAAATGAGCTAAGAAGATACAGAGAGCATCCCAGAATATATTCTACTATTATATATGAAATACTTTATAAAAAACAGAATCATCCTGAACAGGATGGCTTAGAACGTTTCTTTTGTATTTAATGGCTCATTATCGATAGTTTTGTTATAATTCATTAGTCCCTAATTTCTGGAGTTTATTTATGTTGTTTCTACTATGAACATTTCAGAGATAATCATAAAGCTTACAAAAAGTTCCTGTAGAAAACTTTCTAAAATACATGTACTGTTTTCTTCCATTGTGAAACATGATCTAATCTCATTGTTCATTTGCATGTGTTTTTTCTCTTTGCTTGTAGATCTCATTTCATGGTGATGGCATTGCCCTTACTTACAGCATATGCTATAAACTGAAGAAGCAGTTAACCAAAATTGTTATCTTTATCTTTAAAGCAAATATTTCTGACAGAGTTCTTGATTGTCCTATGATAATAGAGAATCTATTAACCTATATACAGTCTTAACCATCTTTTCTTTGATTCACATACCTTTTCATATCTAATTTACTTTTATTATATATGGCTACAATCTTAGAAAGTTCATGTTTCTCAATAAGTAAGCTTTATATCACTGAAATGTGATATACAGTAGTACCTCAGTTCATGAACTTCTTTCCATGATTTTGGTTACAACTGAATTTCAAGAATCTATATGCTATATATTCATAGATATCAATCTGTAATGTATGACTCCTGAAAGTACTGTTACTTTCCCCCATTGTAACAATCAATTATCTTTTCTTCCTCAATTAGGATTGCCTGAGCTAGAACTAGAGACAATTGATAACCAGTTTGGACAGCCAGGAACAGGTGATCAGATTCCATGGGCAAATAGTGCTGTGACAGCTGTAAATCAGACAAAACAAGAAGAGTAAGTAATACATTTTGATTTTTATAAAATAGCAGATAACAACCTCTAAGTCAAGAACTACTTTTCCCAAACCCATTTGGGTTCCAGTCTACACTGGTATTTTGTAAGATAGGACATGATATAAATGTTTAGTGGAGAGTAATGGGGGGTGTAGGGAAAAAACTTGAGTAAAAACAGATTCATTTACTGTGTGACCACAGGCAGCTAGTGTATATGGTAATCACCAGCAGATTGATATGGTGTGCAGCTATTGTTTTATATTTCATCTATTATTCTCCCTAATTACCATGATATTGCTGAGACCAATGAATAAATTGACCTCAGCAGGACAATTATGCTGCCCATAAACTTTTAGTTAGGTAATTACATTGCCTAGCATATCTCTTTAGAGGAAGATGATAAGCAAGGTACTTTCTATGTACTCAGTACTCCATTCTGATTAAAGTTGAATTTACTACACAGGCAGCTGTGGTCTATAGCATAGCATAGATCTCATACATGCCAACCAAAGGAAGACATGTAGTATGGAGTATGAATTAGAGCATTAGAGCCTTAACCTTAAATATGGACTGTGTTTTCATTTAGCTGTCCAGAGAAAGAATCCTTATAGTTATATTGTTATGTTAGTATAGATACTGCCATTTTCTGTATATTTCTAAGTTTTATACATCAGTTGATATAAGTTTGATATGAACTATATATTTTCTACATGGATTAATGAATAGTCTGTTTTATTGTTTAATTCCTAGCATGTTTCATTTTTTTCTGTTTGATTTCTTTTATATATGATAATCATATTGAGACTATGACATGACTTGGTCATTTTTTTAAAGTAAAATAACAAGCAAGCCAGGTGTAGTTGCACATGCATGTAATCCTAGCACTGGGGAGGCTGAGGCAGAAGAATTGATTTTGGGGCTAGCCTGGCCTACAAAGTGAGTTCAAGATCAACCTCAACTGCAGAGTAAGACTTGGTCTCAAAAAAAGTTGAATTATATCTGTTGTTTAAATATGGTTGAGTTATTAATAATTAATGGCATCAATTGAATCATAGAATAAATCTAAATATAGACTAAATGACATTTTTCTGAATTTTTAACTGTAATTTTTTGAGATATTTCTATAAGCTAACATAGACAGGTGAAAAAAAATTCAGTGATTGACCAAAGAATGAAAAATGTATTCAAACTGCATACTGATGTTCTTTTAATTTTTGCATGTTAAGGATAAGTTATTTCAGCTGGGGAGATATCTAAGTGCCTGCCTGGCAAGCACAAGGACCCAGGTTTGATCCCTAGTACCCATGCTGTTCTGGCCATGACACCATGCTGGCCACCAAAACTGGGTGTGGTGATGCATGCCTGTAATCCCAGCACTGGGAAAGCTGAGACAGGAGGATCACTACGAGTACAAACTGCATAGAGAGACACTATTCCAAATAAATAAATGAATAAATAGATTTTTTTTAAGCTTTAAAGGATATTTCAATGAATTAGAATTGCCAAGCATCTTAACAGAGAATTTCTTAGAACCAGATTTGCACATATCACATGTGTACGTTTATATATATTTGCATTCTTAAGATTGAATAATTTTTGCTTCATCTGTCTGAAACATCCCTATCTTTTGGTCCTGCAGCCAGTGTATTAGTTCACAATTAGATGAGCTTCTCTGTCCACCAACAACAGTAGAAGGAAGAAATGATGAGAAGGCTCTTCTAGAACAGCTTGTGTCTTTCCTCAGTGGCAAAGATGAAACTGAGCTTGCTGAACTAGACAGAGCCCTGGGAATTGACAAACTTGTTCAGGTATCTGTTAAAATTGCCATTTAAACAACACAGCCCTGACACACTAAAAAGTGGGGTTTTTGCAAGATTTTTCAATATTGTTTCCATTATGCTTTATCTGTTTCATATTTACCCCTCAAAGTTAGCAAAATATATAATAAATAACGAGCATTTAAACAAAAAGCATTAGAAATTGTTAAAAAGCCTTCAGTTTTTACTGTGGAACAGAATATTAGAATCCAGATTTATACCATCACTTATTTTAGGATATATTTTACCCCTCATTTATGCTTGACTTCAGTTTATGTATTCTATGAATTTCCAGCTTCAGAAATTGAAGCAACTTTCAGATTATGAGGCTACAAAATCAATGTAGGGCATCATGACTGGCCTTTTTCAAATAGAAAAGAGTGTAGAATACAAGATTCAGAGTGCATAACACATAAAAAGGGCAAGTTACGTTTCATGATACTTTCCTTGCAGTTATATGCCCACATATGCAAACCAGGTCACAGTTTCAGTTATATTTCTTACAATGAGCAACAATTACACTGAAAACCATAACTCTGCCCTTATGTTACATCAGGTATGGATTTTTTTCAAGAAAGGTAAAACCATAACTTCTGTATTTACAATAGAAAAATGCCTAGTTGCATCCTGTTTAGGAGCGCTACTACTCATAATAACAGTGTAAAGTTTGTTGGTTCTTAGGCCTTGTGTTGAATTTCTTTTGAAACTTGTAGCTTCATTTCATTAATTTAAGATCTTTATTTGACCCATATTTTCATCTCTCTATTGAGATGTAAGACATTTCAATTAATCTATTATTCCAATTGAAAAGCAATTTCATAAACGATTCCACTAAATGATAAACTTCTATACAGTATGAATTCAGAATGTATATATTATAACACTTTCTGTCTACTTTGAGACCCAAAGTTGTATCTGGAGTTGCATATCATTTTTTAGCATACATTTATTTCTAAAATGTTCTAACTTTTTTAACAGGGAGGTGGATTAGATGTATTGTCAGAGAGATTCCCACCACAACAAGCAACACCACCTTTGATGATGGAAGAAAGACCCAACCTCTATCCCCAGCCTTACTCTTCTCCCTCTCCTACTGCCAATCTGCCCAGCCCTTTCCAAGGCATGGTCAGACAGAAGCCTTCACTGGGAACAATGCCTGTTCAGGTAACGCCTCCCCGAGGCACTTTTTCACCTGGCATAGGCATGCAACCCAGGCAGACTCTAAACAGACCTCCAGCCGCACCCAACCAACTTCGACTTCAGCTACAACAGCGATTACAGGGACAGCAGCAGGTGAGTACTGTTATTCTCCTTGTTTTCAAAGGTTAGGCGCAGATTTTACAATAATAAGGTCAAGTCCTCTCCCAGCACCCTCATAACACTCAAACACTCATCTTTGGTCTGCTAAGATGAGGGTAAGGGACCCTTTTATTCAGTTACAGACTGCTGGCTCATAAGTGTACTTTGAGACAAGTTAAAAGCCACCCAAAAAAAAACCCTTTTTATTTCATTTTATAAGATACAAACTATTTAGATTGAACACCATCACTAAATTAATAAAAAAAAAACCTAAGTTAATAAAGAAAAACATAGTCTAATTTACAAAGTAGAGCAGCAAGAGAGATTTTTTGTGCTTGTTTGAACAGAAAATAAAGTTAATTTATGTTGTTTGAAGTTTGCAAGATTGATGTCTAGTAATATTATTATATTAGAAAAATAAAAGGAAAATGTAAGTTTTGGGGCTCTGGGAGTTGTGAGTCAAATCATCCTTCCTTGACAGGAAACGAGTAGGTATAATGACATAAATATTTAAAATTGTGTAAGCAGCAGATATAGTCATAATCATCAAGGAATATAAAAGTAAATAGTTAAAAATGTCATCTGTGGGAAGTGAGCTGGGACTGTAGAGCTGCTTCTTGTTACTAATCCTTCTATACTTTTTAATCAGATGCATATATTGCTTTAGGGTTTTATAAGTACTTCCAGATTTTTTTTTTTTTTTTATATCAGGAATCTAACTCAGAACCTGGCACCTGGAAGGCAGGTGCTTTGCCATTGACCCATATCCCCAGCCCTCTTGAACCTTTATTACTCAGAGAAGAAAAGATATAAGGCAATACATTATATTAGGAAGACAGTATGACAATAATGTAAGAGTTAGCTCTGGTTCAAATCTGTCCTAAACAGAGGGCTGCTTTAACCAAATGATTCACCCTTTTAAAAATACTAGTTACCTCTCCAGAAAACTTGTCTAATCAATAATTCCTCTGCCTCCTAGGTAGTTGACTAGATTTAATGAGGTAAAACTCTTAGCGTAATGCTTGGTATATTGTAGCACTTAAATACTACCTATTAAAAATTACATTTATCATTATAATAGGTGTTACAAATATGCTTTTACTCCACCCAGAAAAAGGGAAGTGATGAAAGAGAAGACAAATGAAATAGGAAAAAAAAATCTTAAATAATAGAATAATACAGAAAAGAATAATTTTTTAAATGCTAGAGTGGAATAAAGCATTCAAAGAAGAATAAAGGGAAAAGAAAATAGAAATAAAAGAGATGGAGCCATAATATGTTCTGAGGGGGACCGGAGAGATAGCTCAATGGTCTAAGCACCTGTCTGGCAAGTGCAAGGACCCCAGTTCAATCCCTGGTACCACATGGCATGCCAGCCCACCCCGGGGCCCACCTGGCCAGCCACCAAAACCAGGCATGGTGGCACACAAAGCTAGGCATAGTGGCATACACCTATAATTCCAGTGCTGGAGAGGCTGAAACAGGAGGATCACAAGTGTGAGCTGCATAGCGAGAGCCTGTACCAAATATATAAATTTAAAAAACTATATATGTTCTGAGGTATTCATTAAAGATAAACTACTTGTTACAGCTTATAATTAATTTTTAGGAAACACAAGAGTAAGAAATGCCTAATAGTTTCTCTGTATTGAAATTTTAACTAAACATATTTAGGAGGGCTGTCATTGGTATTATGAGGAATACAGAGTTAATGATACACAGCTTTGAGATAGTCAAAGGTACCTACCTGAAAGTTGACTCACACTGCAAGAAGTATGTGATTAAGTGCTCAATCAAAAATACAGAAGAAAGTATATATAGACTGATTTTCTCATTTTCTGTGTTTAAGTACAGTAAAGACCAGGCTTACAGTTAAGGTCAGGCTCATGAATGAATGAAAAAATTGTTTTTGCTTCCATTTGTCCCTGAAGCAGCTCATCTGCTCATAGTGGAGTAGCCCTGCAAAGGATATACATAGACTAAAGATACAGAGAGGAGCTGGGTATGGTGTTGTACCCTGTGACTTCAGCAATCACAAGTCTGAAGCTGATGGATACCTGCTAGGTCAAGGCCGGCCTAGGCTATATAGTGAGTTAAGACAGGCCTGAACCTCATAGCAAGACCCTGATTCAAAACAAAGATGCAGAGAGGAGAATGCTGCTGTTATTTCTTTTAAATCTCATGGAGGTATAATCATAGTTTAGTGGCCTTAGCCCAACAGAATGAATAGGCTAATTACATTAAAAGCTCCCAGAAGTGTCAGTACACAAAAACATTTTATAGTGCCAAGTAAAATAATAATTCTGCTGCCTAACAAGGCCTGTTATCCAGGCATCTTTTTGGGTTCTAGGTCATTGTTCCTGCTGTTTGAGCAGTGGGGCAGCCAATTACACTTTCCCTGTAGGTGCAGGAGTTCTGCATGTGTGTCCATTTAAGGCTGTCTATAAGCAGGTTTCTCTCAGGGTCTTAGTTAAGATGCTGTTGGCACCATTGAAAGAAAAAGATGGCTCAAATTAGTAAATCAAAGAAAATATCCTAACTCAGATACTGAGACTATCTAAGATTAGAGGTAGGTCCAAAAATAATTACTTTATTACTTTATTTATTTAATTATGGTACTGAAATCGAACTTAGGACCCTGCACTTGCCAAGCAGGCTGTGTGCCACTTAACTATCTCCCGAACTCTAAGAATCATTACTTTAGAGTGTCACCAGTGATATCAAGGCTTAGGTACTTTTAATCTTTTTGCTCTACAATCCTTCACATGTCATAGGTGCAACTGTCACGTGCAAACAAAACTGTATATTGCAGGAAAAAAGAGACTTTCTTCTTTGTGGAATCTTTTTTAAAAGCCAGGAAATTCTTTCAGGAAGGCTGTCTTACCAACCAACCTTACCCCACTATCACCACTGCTGCAAAAAATGGGGAGGGAAATAAGACTTCAAATGTCTTGCTAGTTAGAACTGAGTCACTTGTCCCCCCTAACCAGTTGCTGAGGAGGATTGATTTAGAGTTCTATGACCCTCATGTCTTGTGATATGGATAGTCAGCCATCAAAGAAAAAGTACCTGATAAGACCAGTAAGTTAAAATTAAATGTATTATTTAAAATTGTATCGTTAACTTCTTATTTGGAATCAAATAGAAAGCTGAAATGGTATATCTACCCTTTCTACTGCCATATTTTAAGTAAATCACATCAAGATGGACAAAAAGAGAGAATACCTTTAGTACACTAAAAGTGTTAATCATTTTGAAACATAAAAAAATGCCCTAGAAAGAAAATCATATGTAAATAACACTTATGTAGAAAGTCCAAAAGAATCCACAATTTAGAGAGAGGTCAGCCAAGTGTCATATTACACACCTGTAATCCCAGCACTTTTGAGGCTGAGGTGACAGGAATACTATGAGTTCAAGACCAGCCTGAACTACATAGTAAGACCCTGACACAAAAACAAAAAAAAACAAGTTTAGCAAAGTATTTAGATAAAATAATAAGAAATAAAAGCTAATGACAATCCTTTTTACTGTCACAAATTAAAAATATAATTCCAGTATATTCATTGTGTAAGACTTGTAAAATTAAAATCACAATTGAAAAGCAAAAAAATACAATGCAGATATTCATAAATTAAAAAATTAGATAACAGTTAGTCCAAAAGTAGTCTAAATTCAATGACTTTCATATAGAATCTCAAAATGGAACTTAACAAATAAAAGCTAAATTTATTTGAGGAACAAAATAATCTCGAAGAAAAATGAAAGTTAGTGTGCTCTACCAGATATGAAGATGTTAAACAAGTTTTAGAAATAAAATAATGGGGAATTGGCTTAATACAGACTGTTCTACCACTTTGAACATAATTGAGGGCTCAGAAGCACACTCAGCCATACATTCAGACCGACTAAAGGACAAGGGAGGTGGTGATTATCAGCCATGTTTTAACCTACTCCTGTGCCTCCTACTATAGTTCCTGGAGGTTGTAATATCAATATTTGCATCTTAGGACTTTTCTCCAAAGTTAGTTTTCTGACCTGAGTCAAAAAATAAATGAAGGAGCTGGGGAGATAGCTCAGTAGAATAAGTACTTCCCTGGCAAGTGCAAGGGCCTGAGTTCAATCCCCAGTTCTAAAAAAAAAAAAAAAGAAAGAAAAAGAAACTAATATTAACTGTTTAATAATGAGAAATTCAATCACTATTCATGACTCTTTGAATTCTTTTATCTTTCATAAGCTTTCTAGTTTGCAGTTACTATAATAAAATATATTAACAGTTGTATACCTCATAAATTTTACAGTACCATATAAATATGAAATAGCATATAGAGTGAGATATAATAGTATGAACAATGACATGCTGATATGGGAAAATCATTTGAATCTAGGAGTTTGAGACCAACCTGTGCAATATAGCAAGACCCAGTATCAAAAACAAAATACTCAGTAGTAAAGTGCTCACATAATGTGTGCAAACTATGGGTTCAATCCACAGCACTAACAAAATAATTTTTATTAAAAAAATAGTGTTAATATCATTTTATTGTTATTTCTCTATTTTTATCAAATTACTGAGGAAGAAAGTTTTTCACCTGTAGATTGTTTACAGTGAAATCTCACTTCTAAGAATAGATCTTGATCATTAAAAGTCAGAAGAAGGGGCTTATAATTAGTTGTACAGTATATCCTCTTCTTGGAGATGCACAGTGTTCTTTGGCCAATTAAAGTCTCACAAAATTACTGCAGTAAATAAATCTGTTCACCTCATATAACCCATCATTTCCAATACTTCATATAGCACAGCATGCTATTTTCCTGGCACATCTATTAATATCCTGCAGAACAATGTTCTTTAGAACAGCAATTTGGGAAATGCTAGGCTAAAGTAATTACTTCTTCTAGTTACATAAATAATTCATTTTCTCAGACCATTTGTTTCTTACATAATTCTGTCCAGCTAATGATATCATAGTGGGTTTTTTTCCAAGTACATACCCACCAGATAATACCTTCAAATAAGAATACAATCTAACTACCTTTGCTGTCCTAAAGGAACTTTGTTTAGAATATACACTTGACTAAATACATTCTTTTTTATCCACAATACGTTAAGACCTAAGATTGCTGTTTCCTTTTTCCATTGCTGCACTTATCTGAAATAACTATTAACGTGCTTTAAAAAGTACAGTAAACATATACACACGTATATATACACACACACATAACGTATATATTCATATGTGTTTTCTACTTTTAAATGCTGAGCCACATTTAGTGCTATGAAGGCAGTATTTAATAATTACTAGAAATTAGACTTTTAGGATATAAATATGGGAAATAACATTGCTGAATCTGAAACACTAAAACTTTTTAGTGTAGGGGATGGCAGCACTCTATGAGTTAATTTTATTCTATCAAAAGAAGCTCTAGTTTAGCCTTTAATCTACCTTAGAGACAAGAGATACTAAGGCAGAGTCAACTCTATATGATCCTACCTATAATGCCTCATTCCTTCACTCCTTCCCCACCCTTGTTAAAATGTTATAAACATAAAGGAATAAGAGGAAAACAGAACTAATTACAAAGAAGAATCCCATGACTTCTTGAGTCAACCACAGAATTCCATCATGGTTGCCATGGAAACCAAGAAGGTATTTAAGCAGAGACAAAATGAAGAATGAGGTCAGATGTGTTTCTGGTCTCTAAGGATCAGGGAAGCACATTTGGATACAAATATTTAAGATCTGTAACCCAGGAAGGGTCCAGTGGCCACCTTTATTAATGAACTCTGTTTTTTCCAATTTTCAATGTAATGTGGAAATAATCTCACCATTTCATTAGTAATCAATAAAAACTTTGTGTTGCCATATAAGACCTCCATGTCTGTATGTAGAAATATAATCTTTCTTTGTTTTGATTTTTCTTAGTTAATACACCAAAATCGGCAAGCTATCTTGAACCAGTTTGCAGCAAATGCTCCAGTTGGCATTAACATGAGATCAGGCATGCAGCAGCAAATCACACCTCAGGTAATATGAGGAAGCCAGACATTGGTAGGAATTCTGTAGCCTCAGCAATAGTTCTTAACCTGTCAACTTGAGTGTCTTTGATATACCTTATGAGCTGATCTTTTAATAATATTACAAGTGTTGTTTTCTTCTAGAATGAATTAATAAGCTATTTTATCTAAAACCAAAGATTGTGTGTTTTGTTTTATTGTTGTTCTTGTTATAGAGTATCAGTTGATCAAGTAGAAAACTCTTATTACTGTACTGAATAGTACCAGTAATTAGAAGCCTTTGATATGAAATTGTATGATCAAACCTAAACTTGTTCAAAACCCAACAACTTTGTTACCTGTCTTAACTATCTTGTGACCCTGTTCAGTCTGAAATAAGTATTTTCTAACATTTATTTATTGTGAAGATCTTTGTCTATAACCCTTACGTATCAAGCCATTGGAACTTTAAACTTAAAAAGAACTAGCTGAGGCAACAAAGATAGCTCAGCATTCTAAGAGCCTGCCTGGACAAGCGCAGGACCTGGGTTTGATCCCTGTCCCAGGCACGCCAAGCTGGCCACCAAGACTGGGCATAGTGGCACACACCTGTAATCCCAGCACTGGGGAGGCTAAAACGGGAGGATCACTGTGAGTCCAAGCTGTGAAGTGAGACCCTGTACCAAATAATAAAATTTAAAAAAAAAAAAAATGGTACTGGGAATTGAACTAAGGATCTTGTGCTTGCTAGGCAGGCGCTTATGCCACTGAACTATCTCCCAGTCTGGCTGGCTTTCCAATTTCCTTCAATACATGTTTTAATATTTTTGCTATACTTATTTATGCTAACAGAGTTGAAGCAAAATTATGGGGGATAATAGATTTTTTTAATGTATTTATTACAGTGTCTACAGGGTCTCACTACACAGATCAGACTTGTAGTGATCCTCCTCTGTTTTTCAGCCTCTCAGGTGCTGGGATTACAAACACTCAGTCTCAATCACTGTCTCAGTGCACCCTGGGGGCAGGGCCGGCACAGCAGGTGGGGGGATTAAACCCCTGGCCCCTGCATCTGCCTAAGCAGGTGTTTTAATCCACTGAGCTATCTGGCTAGCCCATGGGAGATAATAGATTTTAGAGAAGATTCAAACAAAACTTTTTTTTTTTTCATGAAATGAACGTAGATGGATTTGAGGCAAATACAGAAAGCCAACACTAATCAAAAGGATAGGGCCAGCTAAATAGCTCAGCTGATTAAAGCACCTGCTTAGGCAGAAGCAGAGGCCAGGGTTTTGATCCCCTGGCATGCCCTGCCAGCCCCACCCACAGGGGAGGCTGAGACAGTGATTAAGACTGGGCATGCTGGCTCCCACTTGTAATCCCACCACTTGAGAGGCTAAAAACAGGAGGATCACTATGAGTCCAATCTGTAGTAAGACCCTGTAGATCCTGTACTAAATACATTTTTTAAAAAAAGAAAAAAAAAAAGGATAAATGTTGGTAGAGGCCTCTTGAATGCAGGTAGATAGTAACATTTTCATGAGTTCACATTTTCATGTGCCCATCTTACATCATCAGCTGCTAGATATGTAAAGAAGAATAACATAGGATTGACATAAATGGCTCCTCTGTCTTAAAATTTATAAATCTCAGTGTTATATTGATTTAAAAATAATTATATTGTAAGCAGATAAACCCACATTGAGAATTTACATAAAGGTGTTTTCTATCAGTAAGCCATTATTTATTCACCAGTTTCCCAAAGTTTTCTTTGTCCTCTATCCTTGTTCCTAATCTCTTCCTCATCTTCTGTTTCTCTGTTTTTCCACCAAACCCTTTTAAGTTTTGTCATCTGAGAGTAAAATTACCATATGGAAAGCATATTTACTGTATACAATTTTCTGGTTCATTTTAGATTTTGTTATATAACCACAAATATCGTTCATATGGTTAAAGGTGATAAATTAATATTGATCAGAGTTTGTCATTTTTTAAAACTGTGTTTGTGCCCTTATTATTGCTGATTGTACTACTTTAGCCAAGGTGACATAATTGTTCTAAAGAGTTATTCTTTCTGATATGCTAAGAATCAAATTGTTTAAGGGTCATAAATAATACCAGGGCCAAAGATCAGGGGCTAGGCCAAATGTGCAGCAACTTTTAATCCTCAATAAATGTAAGAGATAGGATCTTGTAACAGACTCAAACCTCACAAGCCAGCTACACCTGTAAGACATCTCTGAGTCGTCATTTCTAAGGGTTCTAAGTACTCGCAATAAAGCTGTCTGCCATAATCAGTTTATAAGCAGCAATACAGGAATTAAATGTAAAGAAGGAAGCAAAAGGAAATGAAAGAAAATGAGAAGACACTTAAGCAAGATACAGCCCCAGACTTCCAACTCATCAAAGACAAACCCAGGCCCAATGGGATGAAACAGATCTAACACCATCTACCTGAACTTACTGAATTGCTAACAGCAGAAGTAACAAAGCAAATGAATGAGATGCTAGAAAAATAAATCAAAAATAATTTCTCAGATAACTACAGAGATGGTAACCATAATGAAAGACATGGTTAGTAACTCTAGAGCTGATACAGATTTAAAAAAAAAAAAAATAGTGATACTAAGCACTTGCCTGGCAAGCTCAGGGGCCTGAGTTCAATGCCCGATTCCGAAAAAAAAAAAAAAAAAGTGGTACTTAGGAAACTGATGGAATCCATGAACAACCCACATAGGAAAAAAATGAATCCATGAATCAGATTCAAACAGATGTCCAGGAACAGAAAAATTACATTGAACGTATATGCAGAGAATGAGCCAATGTGAGGGTAGAATATCAGGCACAGGAGGCAGGATTTTGGTGAGCAATCATGAAAAGAAAAATTTTCCTGAAAATACCAAGAGACCACAAGAAATCAGTCCAACAACTGCTAGATAATGTAAAGAAGAATAACATAGGATTGACATAAATGACATAAACAACCTGTTCACAGAAATAATGGTAGAACACTTCCCAAGCATGGAAAAAGAATTTAACATTCAGTAGGTGAGGCATATAGAACTCCAATTAGCCATGATTAAAAGAAAAATATTCCACAAGGCATATAATAGTCAGGCTTCCAGAAATTCAACACAAGAACAGAATATAAGAAGCTGTTAAAACAAAAAAAAACAAGGAACAGAAAAATAGCCATATATAAAAGGAAGCCAGTCAAACTCATAACACATTTCTCAACACAAACCCTCAAGTCAAGGAGAGCTTGGAATAATGTATTTCAAGCCCTAAAAGAAAACAACCTCCAACCCAGATTGATATATCCTACCAAACTATCTTTCAAAAATCAGTGGAAAATAAGTTATTTCCATGACCAAAAAAAAAAAAAAAAAAACCTGAGGAAACTCATGAGCACCAACCAGTGTTCCAAAATTTTATAAAGGATGTTCTAGAAAGGGATAACAAGGACTGCACCTCCTTGAGCCCCAATAGAAAGAATCCACTAAGCCAAACAAGTAATTAAATGGGGAGGGAAGGAAGAAACTACCAATGGGAAAATAATATGACAAGGATAAGTCAGTATATCAGTTATAACCACCAATGTTAATGATCTCAGTTCACTGATCAAAAGACACAGGCTGGCAGAATGGATCAAGAAGTAAGAGCCAACAAAATGCTGCATACAAGAAATACATTTAATTGAAAAAGAAATTCATAGACTGAAAGTCAAAGGATGGAAAACAATACTTCATGCAACAGGAATCCAGAAAAAGCAGGCATAGCTATTTTATTTGCAGACAAAGTGGATTTCAGACAAAATTGATTAAGGGAGGCAAGATAGTCATTACATCCTTATAAAGGGAACAATCCAAGAGGAAGAGATAACCATTATAAATATATATACACCAAATACCAGAGCACACAATTATGTAAAATAAATATTAAGAGACATGAAAAATCAAACAAGCACTAATATAACTGTAAGGGGGGGCCTCAGTACTCTAATGTACAAATAAACAGATCAACTAAACAAAAAAAATCAAAGAAATTTCGGAACTGTATCATACTATAAGAGCAAAAGGACTTAGCTGTGTCTACAGTGTTCCACCCCTCAATGAATTCTTCTCAGCTGCACATACGACATTCTCCAAAACAAACTACATACTAGCTCATAGAACATGCTTAAGTAAATTAAAAGAACTGAAATTATCCCATGCATATTATCAGACCATAGTACAGTGAAATTGGAAATCAATGGCAAAAATGAACACATGAAAATTGTATAACACTGTCCTGAATAACCAATGGATCACAGATGAAATTTCCACAATTAAATGATAATGCTAGTACAACAAGATCTTATGGAACAACTGTATGAGGAAAATTTATAGTGGTGAATTCTCACATTAGAAAAATAGAGTAGGGGCTGGTGAGATGGCTCAGTGGTCTAAAGCACCTACTTAGAACAAGCTTAGCAAATCACAGGGACCGCGGTTCGATCCCCCAGCACTACATGCCAGCCAGCCCTGCCCCCTGGTGGGCTGAGCTGGCCCCACACACGCACACACACACACACACACACACACACATAAATAATAAATAAAAATTAAAAAGAAAAATAGAGTAAACTCCAGTAAACAACCTAATGTTGAACCTTAAGCTTCTAGACAAGAAGAGCAAGTCAAGCCTAAATCTCATACAAGGGAGGAAATGATAAAAATCAGAGCAAAAATTAACACATTGGAGACTTAAGAAAGCAGCACAGGGTTGGAGTGATAGCTCAGAGGTCTAAGCGTCTGCCTGCCAAGCACAAGGATGTGGGTTCAATCCCTGGCACCACATTCCATGCTGGCCCCAGGCATCAAGTTGACAAAAGAAAAAAAAAATGGACATGGTGGCACATGCCTACACTTCATGCTGGGGAAGCCAAGACAAGTGGATTACTATGAGTCTGAGCTGCATAGCAAGACCCTGTACCAAATAAATAATAAATAATTTTTTTTCAAAAGCGATACAAAGAATCACTGAATTAAAGAGTTGGTTCTTTGAAAGATTAAATAAAATTGATAAACCCTTAGCTAACCTCATTTAAAAAAGAAGAAGAAAGAGAAGACTCAAATTCATGCAGTTAGGAAAGAAAAGGGTAAAAATCACAACAGATCCTGCAGAAATTCAGATCATCAATACCTACTTCAAGAACCTGTATTACGATAGCAAACAGAAGAAATGGACAGATTCCTAGCTACATATGAATTACCAAAGCTGATCAAGAAGATAAAAAATTATAAATAAACCACTGTCAGCCAATGAAATTGAAGATGCAATTTAAAACCTACCAACAAAGAAAAGTTCAGGGCTGGTGAGATGGCTCAGTGGTCTAAAGCACCTACTTAGAACAAGCTTAGCAAAGCACAGGGACCACGGTTCAGTCCCCCAGCACCACATGCC
>NW_004524595.1:7673697-7705298 GCF_000260255.1 Octodon degus | reverse complement strand
AAAAAAAAAAAAAAGAAAAGAAAAGTTCAATCCTGACAGATTGACTGATAAATTCTGTAAGAAATTTAGAAAAGACCTAATGCCACTTCTTCTCAAACACTTTCATGAAATTGAAAGGGAAGCAGTACTCCCAAATTCATTCCTGGAAGTAAGTATTATCCCAATTCCAAAACCAGAGAAAGAACCAAAAAAGAGAACTACAAGCCTATCTCCCTAATAAACATAGACACAGAAATCCTCAATAAGATACTGGCAAACAGAATGCTGCAAATCATCAAAAAGATTATATACCATAACCAAATAGGATTCATCCCAGGAATACCAGGACAGTTCAACATATGCAAATCAATAAATGTAATATACCATATTAACAGAATCAGAGACAAAAACCATATCTCAGTAGATGCAAAAAAAAAAAAAATTGACAAAGTCCAGCACCCATTTATGATTTTCAAAACCTACAGAAAGGGCCGGGTAGATGGCTCAGTGGAATAAGCACTTCCCTGGCTAGCTCAAGGGCCTGAGTTCAATCCCTGGTTCCGCAAAAAAAAAAAAAATCTACAGAATTGGAATAATCTTTGTCGGATAAAAAACCATTTATGACAAACCTACAGTCAACATGATGCTAAATGGACAGAAAGTGTAAGCCTTCATTATAAAATCAGGAGCAAAATGAGGATGGCCTCTATC
Organism: Octodon degus; assembly: GCF_000260255.1. Classification (NCBI taxonomy): domain Eukaryota; kingdom Metazoa; phylum Chordata; class Mammalia; order Rodentia; family Octodontidae; genus Octodon; species Octodon degus. The sequence continues at coordinate 7,704,608 of NW_004524595.1, read as the reverse complement.
ACCACTCTTAGTTCGGGAGCATTAGCCAGAGCACTTCAACAAGACACAGACATACAGTAAGAAGAATTAGGATAAGAAATGAAGTTAAATTATCATTGAGGATGACATGAGTTTTTACATAGACAAACCCAAAAACTCTGCCATAGGACTTCTAGGTTTAATAAGCAAATACAGTAATGTAGCTGAATACAAAGTCAATACTCAAAAACCAATAGCAAGCTGGGCATAGTGACACTCTCCTATAATCCCAGCACTTAGGAGGCTGAGACAGGAGGACTGCTGCAAATTGAAGGCCAGCATAAGCTATTTAATGAGTTCAGGACCAGCCTGAACTATATAGTGAGAGCCTGTCTCAAAAAAAAAAAAAAAGAAAGAAAAAATCTATAGCATTTCTGTACACAAATAACACTACTGAGAGAAATTAGAGAAACAACACTTTTCACAGTAGCATCCAAAAAAAATGAAATACCTAAGGATCAATCTAACAAAGGATGTAAAAGACCTCTACATTGAAAACTGCAGTACTCTGAAAAAGGAGATTGAAGAGCTGTTGGAAAATGAAAAGATACCCCTTGCTCTTGGGTAGGAAGAATTATAGTAAAAATGGCCATATTTTACTATAATTTGGCTACTCCCAAAATTGTTACAGAGATTCAATGCAATCCTGATCAAAATACCAGTAGCATATCTCACAGAATTAGAGAAAGGAATCCAAAAATTCATTTGGAACCAGAAGAGACCTAGAATAACCATAGCAATTCTTCAAAACAAAGGCAAGGCAAGGGGCATCACAAGCCCTGGCTTGAAATTATACTACAAAGCTACTGTGATAAAAACAGAATGGTACTGGCACAGAAAACAGACCCAAGCATCAATAAGCAGATTAGAAGAAGCAGAAACAACTCCAGACATATTCAGCCACCTTAACCTTTGACAAAGGTGCCAAACACATACAGAGAGAAAGTTAGCCACTTTAATAAATGAAAAACTATCTTTGTACCTGCCAAAGATTAAAAGTAGACCAGTGTCTTTCACCATGCACTAATTAAAGTTGAAATGGATCAGATATCTAAATATTAAAACAAAAACACTAAATCTGCTAGAAGAGAAAATAAATAGAGCTCTTGAAGACATTAATGAATGTAAATACTTTATGAACAAAATCCCAGTCACACAGGAAATATCACAATGAGTCAATGACTTGGACCTCATTTTATTAAAAAGCTTTTGCATGGCAAGAGAAAGCACCAACAAAGAAAGGAGACAACCCACATTGTGAGAAAAAGCTTAGCCAAATGTTCCTCTAGCAAAAGAATCACTATCTAGATAATATAAAGATCTCAGAAAAAATCAGACCCCCCCCAATTTAAAGACTCAGTTCAAAAATGGACATCTGCAGTGAGTAGACACTATTCAGATGAGAAATGGCAAATAAATACATGAAAAAATGTTCAGCATTATTGGCCAATGAGAAATGCAAGATAAAACAAAGGAGATTCCATCTTATGCCAGAAAGATAGCTGATTATCAATCAGTAACAAATTTTGGCAGGGTTGTGGGGAAAAACAAATCTTTCTCTACTGTTGGCAGTTATGTCAACAGGTGGAACCACAGTAGAAATCAGTATGGAGAGTCCTCAAAACACTAAAACTAAAAGTTCCACTAAACCCAGCTATTTTCCTACTTAGTATCTCCCCAAAAAAATTAATAGTGGTATACCAAGCAATGTATGTATAACCATGTTTAAAATGGCACAGCTTGTGATAGCCAAATCTTGGAATCAGCCCAAGTGCCCATCAACTAGTGAATGGATTAAGAAGATATTTTTAATACAGTGGAGTGCTACTCATTCATAAAGGATAAGCTTGACACATTTCTAGGTAGATACACCTTGAGACCATACCCTTTAAGTAAAATAAATCAACCCACTTGTTTAAATACCTCATTGTTTCTCTGATGCGAGAAATTGAAAATTTGAATAAAGAACAAAATCTATAGTAAATATTGGGAAATGAGAAGAAAGTGTTCAAATGAGAAGGGGAATGGTGGGGGAGAGGAGGAAAGGACAAGAAAAAAAATAATAGAAGGGAAAACAACAGAAAGAAAGCTTTCGTAAATCGGGGGGAGGTTAATCGGAAGGGAGGGGAATGGGAAAAAAAGAAGTAAGATATATCATATACAGGTACAAATTCACTGTGATAACGACTATCATTATGTAAATCTGAAATGTACCAGTAAAAAAAAAAAAAAAGCCGCATTTTACTTATTTCCAGATTGGACTATATCCAGTTGGTAAGTTTAATTGTAATAAAGCTGTTTGTCATAATCCGAAGATGTACATCTTGTGCAGAAGACTGTTAGCATGCCATGTTACTTTGTTCATTAAACCAATAAGTAATTTTAACCTAATTTTACTTCTTTCCTCATGATATCTAGTTATTCAGCCATTTATGCTAATGCTTGGAGTCTTCTTGGGCTTAAATAATTATATAAAACAGCTATTTTCATGTAATTCTTTTTTGCTATTTTATTTCTAGTTAATATTTTCTTTTTAAGTGATAATTTGTTAGGCATTAAGTTTCAGGTTTCTGGTTCTTTTTAAAATAATATTTGTAGGCTTTTCTAATTGTACATGTGTGATATATGTTTACTGTGAATTGGGAAATGTAGAAAATTATAATGAAGAAAATTAAAATCATTTATAGTCACATTGTACTTCTTTAAATAAAGTGGTGTGAATGATTTCAGTGAGAAAGTGGTAAGTTTCTCCATACTAAAAAGACAATTTTTTTCAAAATGAAAAAAATCCAACAATCTGATATCAAATAGCATAGAGGTTATCAAGTACATTTTCTTTCACATCCTTATATGTTTTTTATGTTTCTCTTAGCAGTTTTCTTGGCCTGTGTTACAAAGCTAATTAATATATACTCTCTCTAACTCTTCTCACTTTAATTAATAATTTGCATTTACCTTTTTGGGTATGTATCATCTTAGTGTTTTTAGCTACTTTTAATCTATAAAGTATATTTAGTTAATAATTCATTTTCTCTCATATAAGCTTTATTTAGGGGGCTTTTATTCCTTCTGTTTTAGTTTGTCTTGTATGAGAATAATTATTTTATTGACCCACATTCTGAGGGCTTTTCTATCAGCTTTCCAATGTGACTAATGACTGTAATGATTTTAGTTAGTGAAGGACTTTTCTTCTTTTGTAGCCACCCCTGAATGCTCAGATGTTGGCACAGCGTCAGCGGGAGTTGTACAGTCAGCAGCACCGACAGAGGCAGCTAATACAGCAGCAACGAGCCATGCTCATGCGGCAGCAAAGCTTTGGGAACAACCTCCCTCCCTCATCTGGACTGCCAGTTCAAATGGGGAACCCCCGTCTTCCTCAGGGTGCTCCACAGCAATTCCCCTATCCACCAAACTATGGTACAAATCCAGGAACTCCACCGGCTTCTACCAGCCCATTTTCTCAACTGGCAGCAAATCCTGAAGCATCCTTGGCCACCCGCAACAGCATGGTGAGCAGAGGCATAGCAGGAAATATGGGAGGACAGTTTGGCACTGCAATCAATCCTCAGATGCAGCAGAATGTCTTCCAGTATCCAGGATCAGGTAGGAGGGGCACAACTCTGTGTTGCTTTTGTAAGTCATACACCCATAGTAATACACCCAAAGGCTTGTGCAGGACTTGCTTCATGCACATTTCCACTGAGGCACTTGGTAGCAGAGTAAAGATTCCAGCAGTATAGTCAGGAGGACCAGACTCCAGATTCAACTCATTGCTACTGAATAGTTCATTGGTTTGAGACTTGTCTCTCTTCAATAGTTGACATGATTAAGTTAGAGGACTTTTAAGGACTTGTCTGACTCTAAAATATTTTATCATTTTATATGCAAAATACATTCAATTTTTTTTCACTTTCTCTCACAAAACCCAGTGAGACCTAATTAAAGTCATCCCAGACAGTGAGTTTTAGAGCATTAATTCAAAATTTGCATATAATTTTTCTCCTTGAGTAATTTTTTTGATAGTTTACATAAGGATTATCAGCCTTACTAATTATCTCAGACTTTTCATTGGTATCTCTTTTAACTGCTTAGGTGATAGCTTCTTCTACAGTGAACATTCTGGTTTCCAGAAGCTTTTTTTTTTTTAGTTTTTGTTCTTTTTTTAGCCCTAAATTTTTAAATTTCCTTTCTGCCATGTTGAGATTACAATAAATAGTGACAGTTATAAACATTTGTTAATCAAACTTTTATGCAAAATTAATGGCAAGTTGCTGAAAAAATTAAAATAAGTGTCTTGATTGTATAAATGAAAGAAACAAAGAAGTAAATTTTAAGACCACTTAAAAATAAAATTCAAAGGGCTGGCAAGATAGTTTAGCGGACTAAGTGCCTGCTTTGGCAAGTGCAGGGGCCCAGGTTCAATCTCCAGTCCCACATGATGTGCCAACCTCTAATCAGCTGAATTAGGGATGTACTGAGCTGCAACTGAGTCCTGGCATGGTGGTGCACACCTTTAAACCCAGCATTGGGGAGGCTGAAAACAGGAGGATCACTACAAGTCCGAGCTTTGTAGTGAAACCCTGTACCAAATACATAAATGAAAGAGGAAAAAAACAAAAAATGAAATTCAGTGAGGAGCACTACTGCTTGACTTGCCCATACAGGATACACCTGCCATAAGTATTCTATTGAGTACATAAATTTTTTCCCAGAACAACTTTTTTGATTGACAAAAAATATTTTTCACAAAATAAGTTTTTCTTTGAGAGAGTCAGCATTCATACTACAGATAAACTCAGAAAGTATAGAAAAAAGTAGTAGTGTCATCCATTTCCAAACTGAAATTAAATAGCTACCAATTCTTCCATAACCTGCTTAAGAGTAATATTGGGGGAAAAATGTTAGTTTTTTTGGACAGAATAACATTTTAAAATTCAGTGTTTTTAGCTTCTACTCTAAATTTAAATTTGCTCTAACATGACTAGGATTCTGATTAGGGAGCTTCAAGACCAGGTTTTGATTTGGTACCAATTCAAATTCAGAAAGGTTGCAGCCTTGGGCTGGTGAGATGGCTCAGGGGTCTAAAGCACCTACTTAGAACAAGCTTAGCAAAGCACAGGGACTGTGCTTCAATCCCCCAGCACCACATGCCAGCCAGCCCTGCACCCTGGTGGGCTGAGCTGGCCACACATACATACATACGTACATACATACATACATACATACATAAATAAATAAAAGTTGCAGCCTTTTCTAATCACTCCTTCCAAAACACATATACACACACCAATTTATTGTAATTTAAGGAAATTCAGATGTATTTGTTAGTTTTACACTTCTATTGCCAGTAAATTTGCCACACAAAAGTTCTAAAAACATATATGTGCTAACGTGTTTCAGTGACATGCAGTTTATATGAACTTAAATTGGTAAACTTAACTCCATAATGTCTAATTCATCTTCCCTGTTTCTATAAGTAAAGTTTTATTGGAATGCAGCCATGCTTTCTAGTTTATGTGTTCATGTGCTTACTAGTTTATCCATGGCTGGCTTTACACAACAGAGTAATTGTTACAGAAACGTTATGGCCTGCAATACCAAAACTGCTTACTACTGGCTCTTAGCAGAAACATTTAGTGATTCCTGTTTTAATAACAGTGAAACCAAAGATGGCTACCTCATCTTTGTTTTGCATTTTTCAGCTTATAATAGGCCCAAATTAAATGAAAAGGACACAAAGGTAATAGGAATGGCAAAATATATGTTCCTGTATTTTTGAAAACAGACATCCCATGATTAATGCATAAGAATAGAATAAAACAAACAACTCACAAAATAAGAATTTTTCTTTGAGAGAGTCAACATTCATACTACAGACAAATTCAAAGTACAGTGAAAATAGTGGTTTTATCCATTTCCAAACTGAAATGAAATAGACATTCTTCCATAAACTGCTTCAAAATAATATTGGGGGGAAATATTAGTTTTTTTGGAGAAAATAACACTTTAAAATACAAAAATTGCTCAGAATTGCTTTACACAAAGATAATATTCATAATAAACATGAGGGAATATTTCATACCCACTTCATGGGTTCCTTGAAGCCCATCTAGTGATCCTTCCTATGTGAACTGAATAAACTTGCTGCTTCAAGTATTCTGCTCAGTGATCTACTTCTGGGGCTCCAGGGATTTCTACATGTTAATGACTTTGTTCTCGATCTCTGAACCAGATTTTGGCTCATGCGTCCAAATGTACTGCATAGGCATGTTTGCATTTTCCACAAGTGCTCCAAACTTGTCCATAGCTAGATCCAACACCTATATTTCCCCCTCCCTCCATATCTTGGTGTTCCAGCTACAACAGACTTCTTAGTTCTAAGAAGCATTTACCTTGATCTTTTACTTCTAGGCCTTTGGACTTCCTGTACCCACTTTGTAAAGTAGCTTTCTCTCCTTTCTCATGCCTGTTCCTTCCTCCTCTCAGATATATTTCCCCTGGAAATCCTGCCCTGATAACCCAACCATAAACACTAAACCACCTGTATAATCACTTGCTAACCTAGCTATCTTTCTTTTTAATGGCATGAGTAGAGTGATCATTGTTATCTGTTTTCTGTTTCTCGAGTACTTAGCACAGTGATCTGTCAGTAAGTAGATATTCAGTGTGTCTTTGAAGAAATAAATAGAAGAATGAATTCTGGTTCTATTTGCTGCTATCACCTGGCCTTGATGTTCATTGTGATATAGCAAGAAGAATTAACATAGTATAGACAAAAGAATTGTACCACAAAGAACTAGATTTCAATTTATAATAAAAAATACAATTAATGTTTGAATTTTTAAAAATATTACAGTAAAAGAAACAAGATCTCTGTGAAACTACCACCTCCAGCTTCAGACACACTTACCCCATTATTCTTACCACTTTCTGAAGGAAAGATATTTTGCAAAGTGAATATGGAGAGTCTATTTATTTATTTATTTACTTATTTGTATTTCAGTGAAGGGTCTATGTGGTGTTCAGGGTCTCACTACTAGATCTGACTTGTAGTGATCCGCCTGTTTACAGCTTCCCAAGAGCTGGGATTATAGGCGTGTGGCACCACGCCCAGTCTCAATTGCCCTCTTAGTGCACCCCAGGGGCAGGGCCAGCATGGCAGGCCCTGGGATTGAACCCCCAGCCCCTGTACCTGCTTGCAAGTGCTTTAATCCACTGAGCTATTTGGCTGGCCCTTGGAGAGTCAATTTAAAACTTAGCCTGAACTACGTAGTGAGACCCTGTCTCAAATGAAACCAAAAAATTAAAAATGGACAATAAAATACCCTAAAACCAAAATCACTCTTTTAAGAAAACCATAGTGGCTGAAGTAGAAAAAACTGCTAGATGAAATAAACAATAGAATAAAATTTACAGTAGAAAAATAATGAATTTGAGTGGATGGACTTACTCCATGTAATATGAAATCTATTTTATTAAAATTTAAAATGATAATATTCAAAAAGAAAAACAATGAATTTGAAGGACTATAACAACAAAAACTATCTGGAGATAGAAAACTATTCAGAGAGAGCTAAAACTGAAATGTAGACAGTTCACTCCAAATTGATCCTATAATTCACTATAATCCCCATCAAAATTTCAGCATACTTTTTAAGGAAAGCGATAAGCTTATGCTAAAATGGAGCCAGGCATGGTAGCCCATGTCTGTAACTCCAGCCCTCAGGGTGGCTGAGGCAGGAGGATCGTTGCAAGTTTGAGGCCAGCCTAGAGTACATAGTAAAACTCTGTCTCAAAAAATCTAATTAATTAAATGTATATGGAAGTGAAAAGGACCTTGAATAGCCAAGACAATTTTTAAAAAGAAGAACTAAGTTGGATAGAAACCTGATTTTAAAACTTTACCCTTATTATTTAGGAGGCTGAAGCAGGACAGTTGACAAAAGGTTGAGGTCAGATTGGCTACATACTGAATTCAAGGCCAGCCTGGACTACAGTGTCTCAAATAAGTAAAGAAAAAAAATTTTTTAAATGTGTACATTAAAAAATGTTTAATCATTCTGCATTTACAATGGATGAGTTATGTTTCAATAAAACTTTTTTATAAAAGAGGAAGGAAGAGCACACAAAATACTGAGGAAGTGTGAACATCACGACTTTCTATTTTTCATTCTCAAATGTGGCTTTTTCTTACCTAATTGTTTCCATTTTTAGGTTACCTTACCCCAATAATCTTACATGTATATTCCTATGTTTTTACTCTTAAAATTTATGTTAACAAAGTGATTGTCAGACAACCTCTAACTTCATCATAATCCCATCTGCCTACTATATGACACATACACCAGTATTTTTTTTTAATTTTGTTTATTTGTGTGTGTGTGTGTGTGTGTGTGTGTGTGGCCAGCTCAGCCCACCTGGGGGTGGGGCTGGCTGGCTTGTGGTGCTGGGGGATTGAACCACGGTCCCTGTGCTTTGCTAAGCTTGTTCTAAGTAGGTGCTTTCGACCACTGAGCCATCTCACCAGCCCTCATACACCAGTATTTTGACAGTTGACTATTGTGATGAAACCAGAAGAGCCATAAAAGGATTGACTAGTTGACACCTAAATTCCCAGAAAAATCTCTGCCCATTCCCAGAAAACACATGAATATTTCTCCCCTTTATCCCTCTCCCTCTTTTATCCTGTACATGTAATTTCCAGACCCCAAATAGGTCAAGAAGTTGGTTTGTAAGTTCATTTCCTACATTCTCCTGTTGGCCTTTGCTACTTAAAAAGAAGAAAAAATAATATATGTTGACCTTCTAAGCAAGTCAATATCAATGAATGGAAAACATTCTTCTACACTTGTATGTTTATTTATGTTTCTATAAAATATCCTGCCTTATTTTTAAGAGACTTATTTTTTCCCTACTTTGTTGAAGAAGATATTTCTAAATATATTGTGATGGATCATTTGAGTTTATTCTTATATGGGGGGGGGTAATAAGTCTACAATGTATTCACATAAATTAACGTGTCAATTTCAGGAATGGTTCCCCAAAGTGAGGCCAACTTTGCACCATCTCTAAGCCCGGGAAGCTCCATGGTGCCAATGCCAATCCCTCCGCCTCAGAGCTCTCTGCTCCAACAAACTCCACCTACTTCTGGGTACCAGTCACCTGACATGAAAGCCTGGCAGCAAGGAGCAATGGGAAACAACAAGTAAGGGCCGGGTTTTTTTGGTTTTTTGTTTTATGTATTTAGTACAGGGTCAACAGGGTTTCACTACACAGAGCCGACTCATAGTGATCCTCCTGTTTTCAGCCTCCCAAATGCTGGGGTTACAGGCATGCACCACCACACCCAGTCTCAGTCACTGTCTCGACATACCCTGGGGGTGGGGCTGGCCGGCACACCAGGGATAGAACCAAGATCCCAGCACCTGCCAAAGCAGGTGCTTTAGTCTTTTTATATGTGTGTATTCCTAATACTCTGCAGCATGTAAGTCTGAATAGATCATTATTGGCTACTTCCATTTGCATAATGGAAGGACTACACTTTGTTAGCAACAAAGTAAAATAATAATTTTTAAATGTTTGAAGTATCAAGTCATTAAAGCAAATATATGTATTTGTAGTAAAGTAAAGTGGTCAAGTGGCCCACGATCTTTTCATCTTATCTGTCAATGCACCTCAACATTATAATTAACTACCATAAGTAGCAGAACTTTACTGGGACACATGTAGAAAGGGACTAGTGATGCCTTTTTATGAGCTGGGCAAGTTAATTTACAATCCCCCTGCCTCAACAAGAGGACAACTTAGTGAGACCTGTCTCAAAATAAAAGGGGGTGTGAATGTAGCTCAATGGTAGAGTACTTGCCTAGCACCAAATGCAAGGCCTTGGTTTCAATCTCCAGTACCACCAAAACAAACAAACAAAAAAAATCTTTATAAGAATATTTTTAAATTTTACAAATGTAAACCAAGGGCCAGTGAGATAGCTCAACAGACTTGGCACCCACTTAGGCAAGCACAGATACCAGGGTTTGATCCCTGGCACCATATGCCATGCCAACCCCACCCCCTAGGTGCTCTGAGCCAGGCACAGAGACCAGATGTGGTGGTGTATGCCTGTAATCCCAGTGCTAGGGAGGCTGAAAACAGGATGATCACTACCTGTCCAAGCTGCTTAGTTAGACCTATACCAAATACATTTTTTAAAAAAAGAAGTAAATTAAGGCTGTTAAAAATGTTAGAATTCAGGAGCCGGGGAGATGGCTCAGTAGAATAAGCACTTGCCTGGCAAGCATAAGGGCCTGAGTTCAATCCCCAGTTCTGCAAAAAAAAAAAAAAAAAAAGTTAGAATTCAGTAGAGCCTGAGTAGTGGACCCCATAGTTTTACAGTAACAAAAAAGATGTTAAGGCTTTTGAGTCATTCTGCCCCATTTTGACAATTTAGATTTTCAGGTGGCCTCATTTTACCCATTTTGCTTAGAATCATCACACCGAAGTCTTTTTTTCTCCTAGATCCTGTTGGCTGAACTTTTCACACATCACTTGAATTTTATAAGGATTTTAATTTCGTTGTGTCTTAGTTCTAATGACAGGGAAACCATTTAGTCTGACAACATAATAAGTAAGGCAACTAAAATTGAAAACATAAGGCCATATTCTTTTAAAGTTCATTGAAAGGTGAGAGAGGAAGTCTTTTTATTAGAGAACTGTGTAACACTTAGTGGGGATAGTATATAAATTAGACAGGAATGGAATAGTCTATGTAACACACAAGAGGAATTTAGTCTCTAACATGGTTTTATTCCCATCTTGTAACTCACTTTTGATGTCCATAATTTTAATTTCTCTCTTATAGCAACTCTCAACTCTCTGCCAGCTTTCCCTCTGCTGCTCTTATATCTGGCAAAAAAAAAAAAAAAAAAAAAAAAAAGCAGATACAATGAAATCCAACTAAATCCTTGCTGTCTGCCTCTGACTTAAGTACTTAACGCAGCTCTGAGTGCTGGAGGTACAGCTTGGATTTATAGTGCTCACTTGCCTAGCATGCACAAGGCTCTGAGTTTGATTCCCTAGCCCCATAAAAAGAAAAGAATGGAATGAAAGAACACAGTCTTGCCTATGGATCACACTCACCTATTTTTCTGTTCCCTTCTATTACTCAATTCCTTAAAAGACTATACTGTATCTACTCCCACTCTTCCCACTCCTTGTCGAACCAGTCAAGCATTTATCTTTACCATTTTACCAAAAGTGTTCTTTTCAAGGTGGTTAGGGGCCTGGCCCTAGCTCAGTCCTTAGGGGCCTGGCCCTAGCTCAGTCCTTTAAGTGGCTGCTTCCACAAAGCTGTCAGCCTCAGGTTCCTGGAGTTCGAACCTCACCACTCTTCCGCTGGCCAAAAGTGCCCTGAAGGCATTCGAGGAAGAAAAAAAAAATAAAACCCTTATTCAAGGTGGTTAATGTCCTCTACAATGTCAATGCAATGTTTGTCAGTAGCATCTACTGTATTTGAGCATTTAGCATTTCTTTTTAAAAAAAAAAAATTTGGTACAGGGTCTGCAGAGTCTACAGGTTCTCACTACATAGATCGGACTCATAGTGATTCTCCTGTTTTCAGCTTACCGAGAGCTGGGATTACAGGTTCCCAGTCTCAATCACCGTTAGCATGCCCTGGGGGTGGGGGTGGGGCCACACGGCAGGAATCAAACCCCAGCGGATGTGCTCTGCCTAAGCAGGCACTTTAGTCCATTGAGCTATCTGGCTGGCCCTATGTTTCTTCTTTATTTCATAATTTTTGTGGTGACAGGAACCAAATCAGGACCCTGTGCATACTTTGCAGGTGCTCTGCTGCTGAGCTGTGTCCCTTCCCCCATTTATCTTTGTGGGGATGGAGTTATTGGACTCAAGGCTTTCACACTGAGTTACAGACCTTTTTTATTTTTTTTACTTTGAGACAGGGTCTCACTAAGTTATCAAGCTGCCCAGGCTGGTCTTGAACTTGGAGTCTCCCTGCCTCAGCCTCTCAGAGTAGGATTTTAGTCGCACTGTATTTTACCTAGCTTCATTTATCATTTGTTGAAGGTCTTTCTTCATTTGGTTTCTTGGAGAATTTTCTGTCTTTAGAGTTCACCCTACTTCTGAATACTTTTTGCTGGAGACTACGATTTGCTGGAGGTATTTTCTTGACCTGCAAAGTTTATTCTGGGACAACTTTCCCATAACAACTCATTCTTTTGATTACATCATCCAGTCCTACCACTATAAATGTCTGTCTCTATGCTTATTGCCCCCAAAATTAAATCTGAAGCCCAGCCAAATCCCCACATACCATACTGTACTAGCTACCTAGTTGACATATCCACTTAGAAGTTTAAAGGCCTCTCAAATCCAGTCCAACAAAAACTTGCCCTAAAACCTGCTCTGCTGTCATTGTTCTCTGTTGTCTCAGTTACTCTTTTCTTGTTGCTCAAATACCTAACACCAAAAATGAAGGAAAGAAAGGCTTAGTTAGTGCACAGTTACTGGAGGTTTCAGTCCTTCTTCAGCTGGCTCCAAGGCAGAACAGCACATGGCAGAGAGCAACCTTTCATGGTGGCAGCAAAGAACAGAGAGCAAAGGGAGGAGTATTGGCAGCAATGGCTATAGAGAGGAACTCTGCCTCCCTTAAATTGCATTCAGGCTATCCACACCAGGCTGGGTGTAGTACTCATGCCCATAATCCCAGCAGCACTTACACCCATAGTCCCAGCAGCACTCACACCCATAATCCCAGTGGATCATGAGTTAATCACAAACTCAAGAAGTCCGCCCCATGACTGCATGAGGCTTTGGGGGGACAACTAGACAAACCATAACACCTGTCTCCAGGGCAACTCTATTCTTTTTATTTTTTAATTTTTTAAAAAATGTATTTAGTACAGGGTCTCACTACACAGCTCAGACTCGTAGTGATCCTCCTGTTTTCAGCCTCCCCAGAGCTGGGATTATAGGTGTGTGCCACCATGCCTGGTCTCGGTGGCCAGCCCAGCGCAGCTTGGGGCAGGGCCAGTACAGTCTACTCTTCTAATTGCTTTTTTTTTTTTTTTTTTTTTTTTCAGAACTGGGGATTAAACTCAGGCCCTTGTGCTTGCCAGGGAAGCACTTACTCTACTGAGCTATCTCCCTGGCCCTCTTCTAATTGCTTAAAAAAAAAAAATTGTCCTTCACATGTCACATCAAATGCATTACCAAATCATGTCACTTTCTTAGCATTGTTCCCTTACCCATTCCACTTAATATATTTAACACAAGCCACCCTTGCTTTCTTCCTGTCTTCCTGCTTCCACCCTTCCTCTACTCCTGTTTAGTCTCGATGCATGAGCCAGTGGTGCTGTGAAAGCAAGGCAGTGTGTGTATCAGCTCTGTACTCACAACTCTCCAGTATCTCCCAACTTGCTCAGAATACAAAAGAGGGCCCTGAAAGCCCTGTGTCATCTTGTTCCTAGATACATGTCTGCCCTCATACATTTTCTTACGTCTCATTCAGCCACATAGCCTTCTGTTTATTCTTCTGTCCTTCAAATGTGCCAAGTCTATTGTAAACTCAATACCTTTGTATTCTTTAGTCCTTGTGTTCTTTCTTTAGTGGCTGCATAGTTTGTTGTCTCACACTTCAAGTCTCTCCTTGAGTTTGACCTTATCCAAGAAAGACATTAAATGTCACGTTAAGCTGGCCATCCTGTAATCCATGCCCTGTAATCCACCACTCAGGAGGCCAAGGTAGGAGGATCACAACAATATGAGGCAACCCTGGGCTATATAACCAATTCAAAGTAAGCCTGGACTCCACATAATAAGACCCTGTCTCAAAAAAACAAAACAAAATAAAAATGTTTTTTAATGAGACTTCATGGACCACCATTTCTGAAATAATACCATTGTCTGCTTTTGATGCCTCCTTCCCATTCTTCATTTTCCCCTACTTCTTCGGTTCAGATTCAAATGCAGACAAGAGTTTTTGTTGTATTTCAGTAGCATGGCTTTCCCAAATAATTTGGGGAAAAATACTTGCCACTAACTCTTCAAAGTTCACACTTGCTTATTTGGTTCATGTGTAGATTAGTTAACACGGACATATACTATTAGAGACAGTGACCACTTATTGTTAAATGCTATTAAATAGCACAAGAAACATGAGTAAACAGCTTCTGCTTCAAATAAGCAAGAGTATACTTGATGACAGGGAAGGTCAGAGAGAAGTAAAACATGAACCAGTCAGAACCATTAAGTGGACTGCTATAAAGTTCAGAGATGGTATAATTACCTATCTGGTAGTGTCTTAGTTATATTTTACTCATTGCTAAGACAAAATCACCCATAGTTAGTAGAGGTTTCCTTCCATACGCAGCAGACCCCAAGACAGAGTAACACATGGCAGTGGAAAATAGCAACATAGCAAAAGCAAAAGAGAGGAATAGTGGTGATAATGGCAACAGAGTACAAGTCTGTCTCACCTATGTTTTGGAGGTTTTTGTTTGTTTGTTTTTTCTGGCGGAACCAGGGATTTGTCTCACGTATGTTGCATTCAGGCTATCCACCACAGGCCAGGTGTAGCACTTATACCCATAATCCCTAGATCATGAATTAATCACAAACTCTAGAAGTCTTCCCATAACTGCATGAGACTTTGTGGGGACAACTAGACACAAACCATAACAGGTAGCAAGAGAAAGAAATCCTGGAAGCAGGCCATGTTTCTATATAACACTCTTCTGAAGGGAGAGTCTTAACACTTACTAGTATTTTACAAGGCTAAGGCATGTTGTTTACCCTTCTGTCTCTCAGATTTGCTTGACTGGGATTCCTTCCTTCTTATTAAGACCGGTCGTATCTATGGGACCTGCTCTGATCCAGTGTCTTCATCTTTCTCCTTCTTCCCCATATTTAGAGATTGCCACTTTCCTGAGAAAAGTGGTCATTTCCACAGTACAGATAGGAATATATAGTTGGGGAAAGGCCCTGTAAACAAGAAACTTGAGGGCCCACTAAACCCAGTGTCCTTCCCAGTGAGTGAGTGTCTTAGGCTGCAGAGGGCTTGATCTTCTTCCTTGATGGAGGAAATGAAAATGGAACTAGTGATGGTTTTGAAAGAACTATAACTAACATAGGGCCCCAAATATAAATTTGAAATGAAGTCTTAAACATTTTATCAATAACTCTGACATCACTACAGTTCATGCATTAACTTACATAGCCTTTCTCTTCATGGTGATCATTTATGTGTCAGTTGGCAAATGAGCATTATCTAAGGCACAGATGTTCTCATTAGAAAATGAGTGTATTGATAGGGTTTTTCTTACTGTTGGTTGTGGGGCCACTAC
Source organism: Octodon degus (assembly GCF_000260255.1). Taxonomy (NCBI): domain Eukaryota; kingdom Metazoa; phylum Chordata; class Mammalia; order Rodentia; family Octodontidae; genus Octodon; species Octodon degus. The sequence goes on along the minus strand of NW_004524595.1, from coordinate 7,689,234 downwards.
CCCACAAGCATACATACTGTGCAGGTGTGGATAATCTGTTGATGTCTTCTTGAGCTTTCCTAGGTATATGACTTTCTGTGAGCATTTGTGTTATAATTACTTGGGAAAAATTTTGCTGCTTTTCTTCAGACATGATGAATAGACTGCTTCTTGGCCTATTAATTTCAGTCTGATTACCTTAATGTACTGTCGGCTGCAAATGTCAGTACATCCTATTTACCATTTGAGAGCTAACAAGGAATAAACAAGCCATGATGAGGAAAATCATTTTGAAATCAAAATCTCCAGAATCAACAATTGATTTATAATCATAGGATAGGTAGTGTTTCATAGATCTTATGAAGGATAAAATTCTTATGATATATATTTGTATCCTGAGAATTTTCAGTATTCAAATATGAAGTTTCAAGTTGAACTAGTTTAACTATGTTCCATACTATTCTACCTACTAATACACATTGATTTAAAATTTGAGGCTGGGCATAATGGCACATGTCTATAATCCCAGCACTCAGGAAGCTGAGGCAAAATTTCCATGAGTTTGAGATCAGCCTAAGCTACCTAGTGAGTTCAAGGCCAACCTGGACTAAATAGCAAGGTCATCTTTAAAAATAATAATAAATAAAAATAAAAATAAATAAATAATAAAGACAACTTTGTTAAAACAACAGTTGACAATTTGGCCATGAAGAAGGAAGTCAGTAAAAGAGAACCTCTGAAAAACATGACTGCCAGCCAGGCATGGTAGTACATACCTATAATCCTAGCACTCAAAGCTGAAGTAGGAGGATTGCCATCAGTTTTAGGCCAGCCTAGGGCACATAATGAGTTCACGGTCAGCTTTAACTACATATTGAGACTCTGTCTCAGTACACCAGAAAATCAAACAAATAAATAAATAAAAACATAATTGGCTACATTTTGCTTCCCAGAAGAGACATGTGTCTACCTGCATTGAGGCCTAAGAAGATAATTGTAACTTAAAATGAGCTCTTTTGGGGGTGGTGAGATGGCTCAGTGGTCTAAAGCACCTACTTAAAACAAACTAAGTTCAATCCCCCAGCTCCACATGCCAGCCAGCCCCGCCCCCTGGTGGGCTGAGCTGGCCACACACAATAAAGAAAGAAAGAAAGAAAGAAAGAAAGAAAGAAAGAAAGAAAGAAAGAAAGAAAGAAAGCTCTTTTCAGATTTAAACCCACTGGCCAAAGTTCAAATGTATCTGGTTTTTGTTTTGTTTTTGTCTTTTTTGAGACAGGGTATTACTGTGTAGTTTAGACTGGCCTTGAACTCAGTACAGGATGGTCCTGAACTCACTTTATAGCCCTGGCTGACCTTGAACTCAGGGCCATCCTCCTACCTCAGCTTTCTGAGTTCTGGGATTACAGACATGTGCCACCATCAAGTTCAAAATGTATCAGAATTATATTCAGTCTTGATATATTGTAAATAGATAGTTTTACGTGTAACTTAAGAATGTAAAATATTTTATTTGGCACTCTTAATTTAAAACATAGTCCAAGGGCTGGGGAGATGACTCAGTGGAATAAACGCTTCCCTGGCAAGCACAAGGGCCTGAGTTCAATCCCCAGTTCCGCCAAAATAAATAAATTAATTAATTAATTAAAAAAACATAGTCCAGTCACATTATCCATGACCAGTGAATGTAATCAGTATTGTTTCTGAGTTAACAGTGTGTTCAGTCAAGCTGTCCAGAACCAGCCCACACCTGCACCACCAGGAGTGTACAACAATATGAGCATCACCGTGTCGATGGCAGGTGGAAACACAAATGTTCAGAACATGAACCCAATGATGGGCCAGATGCAGATGAGCTCCTTGCAGATGCCAGGAATGAACACTGTGTGCCCTGAGCAGGTGAGTGACACAGCTGCACATTTACCACGCAGCACGCAAATACCATTGTTCACCGTCCTGTGGAAAGTCACATGTGTTGTCAATTATTCACAAGAAATAACTGTGCTTCTCTGTTCTTTCCCTCTATCTTTCACCAGTTGATAACCTGAAATACAAGCAATGGAAATTTTAGCAGACTTTATAAATAAGTGTTTGTTTTTGTTTTTTGGTACCTGGATTCAGGCTCAGGACTTCAAGCTTGCGAGACAGGCACTGTGCCAATGAACTGTATTCCCAGCTAAATCAGATTTTAATCTCATGAAATTTTGGTGGTTTTGATCTGTTATAAAATGTTATGCACAGTGGTTTGAATAATCTCATTTTCTTCAGTTTTCTTTTAATTTAGCAAGTATTTATTCATTACTTACTATCTACAAGGTAGCTCTGTGGATCATACATAGTAAGATGTTGAGGAGACACACCATGAATAATGGATTAAATAATAGAATAAAATAATTGTGTAAGAGGTAAAATCTCATAAATACATCTTTATGTCAAAGGAAAGGTATATACAGTTGACTGCTGAGTAATTCAAAGGAAAAGGCCTGGTCAGGAAAAGCATCATGGAAAAGTTGCCTACAAAAAGAGAACTAAAGGCCAGAGAATTTGAGGCTGGCATGATGGCACATGTCTGTAATCCCAGCACTCAGGAAGTTGGGATTGATGGAAAACACCTGTATTCCCAGCTATTTAAGAAGCTGATGCAGAAAGTTTGAAGCCAGCCAGGACAACTTAAGAGATACTTTCTTTCTTTCTTTCTTTCTTTCTTTCTTTCTTTCTTTCTTTCTTTTTTTTTTTTTTTTTTTTTTTTGGTACCGGGGATTGAACTTGGAACCTTGTGCTTGCCAGGCAAGCACAAGATACTATCAAAATTTTAAAATAAATAAATAAGATGGAATTATAGTTCATTTCATTGTGAAAGTGCAGGGTTCAATCCCCAGTACCATGAGACACAGGCAGATACATAGACAGAGACAGAGACTTGAAAAAAACATTCAACTTTGGTTATCACAGGATAATGTCGGTAGAAATATAGATTTAAGAGCTTAAAGAATGTTAAAGAGTTATTCATAGTATGTTTGGAGTAGAATTTATGTGATAAGCTGTTAAGGGATGTTGCATGCCACTTACGTATTTAGAGTTATCTTGGAGCCAGCCTCCTGCAGATTTTTTGTTTGTTTGTTTTTACTATCACAATATTTATTCCTGTAGACTTTTAGGAATGACAGAATTTAAAAGTAATATTTAACAAGATTATTGAAGTGACTTCCTATCGTTACTGTTATCATAGAGATCAGCAACTATAAAGCATACTGTAGTGACCAGGTTATTGCTATATAGCCATCATTTATAGCAAGTCTTCAAATATACATAAAATTGATTTTTTGTGTATGTAGAAATCATTTTTTATTGTTGTTTTATTTTGCTTTGTTTTGTTTCTGGCACAAGGAATTGAACCAAGTATCTTCACATTGAAAGATCCCCAAACCTCCTTTATTTATTTATTTTTTTGGCAGAACTGGGGATTGAACTCAGACCCTTGCGCTTGCTAGGGAAGCGCTTATTCCACTGAGCCATCTCCCCGGCCCCATCCTTTATTTATTTTGAGACATGGTCTTACTGTGTTATTCAGGCTGGGCTTGAACTTGTGATACTCCTGCCTCTGCATCCCAGAGTTCTGAGATTACAGGCATGCATCACCATGCTCAGCAGTTCAGTTTTGGTTGGTTGATTGGTTGGTTTTGGTCTGGGGATAGCTTGCAGTCCCCCATGTAGCTATTACTTCCAGTTTTCTTCGCATAGTTTCAGATTTCCATCTACTATCATTTTCCTTCTACCTAATGGTTACTCTCCCCTGCCCCATTTTCAGAACTCGGGGGTTCTAAACCCAGAGTTTTCTCACTAAGCTGCATCCCCAGCCCTCCCCCCTGCCCCATGTATTTTTTTTTCCATAATTTTATTGAGAAACAAATAGCAATGAGACAGTTTCAAACCAAATTGGTAGGACAGTTTCAATAATTAACACACTGCATACATTCTTCCAAGTGGTTAATTGCTGTACAAGATGCAGACATGATATCCTATTTACAAACACCATTAGAACAAATCCCTCTATTCATTAAGAGAATGTAACTATATATCTATCGTAACCACTTTGAATACACAGATACAAAATGGACATTCATTTGTATCCTCTTTTTTTGTTAAGTTCCATCATTGAAATATTATAGGAGTGTAAACTCAGCAAAATATTCTAAAAGATTTCAGTAGTCCATAATAGTATTGGGTCTTCTGCTTCACTGGCAATGTCAGAAATTGTTGACCTGAGTCCCCTAGAGCTCAACATAACACCATGGCTTTACTTCTTATACTTCATTTTTATACTTTTCTGCTGGATGATTAAGACCAAGGTAAAGCAGGACCTGTGCAACAAGAGTTGTAGCTTTTGGGTCTGATAAGGTCAGTGAAATCCCCTCAGGATTTATCCTGAGATCCTGTACCTCTGATTGTAGAACCTTTGTCAGTGTCAGCCATGTGGATGAGTCACAACCATTGCTTGGCCAATGTGCTTTCTGTGAAAGCCTTGCCCTATGTATTTTGAGACAGAGATTCATGACATCTCTTAAGTTGCCAAGGGTGGACCTGGACTTGCCATCTTCTTGCCTGAACCTCCCAGCGTGCTGGGATTCCAGAAATGCTCCACTGTGCCTGGCCTCTTTAATATCTTATACTGTAGGTCTGCTGATGATGACTCTTAGTTTTTGTTTATTCTTTCCTCTGAATTCTAGGTGGCATTTAGTTTTCAGTATTTTATTTTATTGTTTTTAATTTTCAGCATTTTAAAGATCTTCTGTTATAGCATATTGATGAGATATATGCTATCATTTTTTCCTTGTTCCTCTCTACACAGTTGATTTTTTTTTCCTCCTCTCTGGCTGATTTTAAATTTTTTTCTTTATAATTTGTTTTGAGCAATTTGATTATAATATACTCTAGTGTGATTTTCTTTGTTCTTGGAGTTCACTAAGCTTTTTTTTTTTTTTTCGGAACCAGGGATTGAACTCAGGCCCTTGCACTTGCCAGGCAAGCGCTTATTCTACTGATCCATGTCCCCAGCCCTTTTTTTTTTTTTTTGGCAATTACTACTTCAGAGGCTCCAGTTGCTCCACTGATTTTTTTGGTGTATGGGGATTGGGCTGTTGTGATTATGATAGTCTTGATACCCTTACTTATCACTTCTGCTATGTGAATCATTTGGGGGTTGAATTTAATTTTCTTGTACATTATATGTCTTTTTTTTTTTTTTTTTTTCGGAACTAGTGATTGAACTCAGGCCCTTGGCACTTGCCAGGCAAGTGCTTATTCTACTGAGCCATCTCTCCAGCCCTTAAGTCATATTTTTCTGCTTCCTTATATACCTAATTGTTTTTGGATGCCAGACCTATGACATTGGCCTTGTTTATTCCTATAAGTATTCTTGATCCTTTTTCTGGGAAATAATTAAGTTATTTGGAAACAATTTAATCTTTTCAGGTCTTGCTTTTTGTTTGATGAGATAGGAGCAGTATTTATTCTAGGGCTAACTTTGCCTTACTACTGAGGCAGAATCATTCTGGTATGCTACCTGATACTGTATGAATTATGACATTTTCCATTTGTATTATTGGGATTGAGTCCTAGTGCTAGACCTATGTGGTCTTTAAGATTATGCCATTCATCTGTTCAAGTGACTCTTTCCCAAGCTGTGAGCTGATCAGTACTGGCATAGAGGACCTCTGCACATCTCTAGCACTTCCTCTTGGAATTTGTGTCCACTCTGATATCTGAGCTTATGGAGACTGCCAGCCTGTATGGACTGGGAGTTCAATGCAGCAAGGACTCCTCATTTGTTTCCCAACGCTTAGGAATCAGTGCCCCTTACTGCCTTTGTCCAGCTTGAGCACCTTTGTTTTTACATATTTGTTCATTTTTAGGTGAATTCAGACTAATATGATCCCTATTATTGAATCTTAAACTGAAGTAGAAGTCTTTCATTAATTAACTCATACGGAAGATTAACTTTTCACTAAACTCTCATATATAAGAATATCCAAAAATATACAACTCAGTGAATTTTCACAAGCTGCACATGCCTGAATAACTGCCACTCAAATTAAGAAGCAATGGACTTAGGGATTTACAATGATGTAGTAAATTGCTAAGCTTTTTGTTTTTCCTGCCTTCCTATTACTTTTCTGTCAAGGACATTATTTTTCATTGGAGAATTTGCTCCTCAGCTTATATATAACTAACTGGTAATTTGGTCTCGTATTCACTTTTCCTAGATAAATGACCCAGCACTGAGACACACAGGCCTCTACTGCAACCAGCTGTCATCCACTGACCTTCTCAAAACAGAAGCAGATGGAACCCAGGTCAGTAAGAAAATTCTAAGCCCGGATCTGTCAGATAAACCTTAGAGCCATGGTGCCTTCATATAGCACTGTAGTCAAGAGTTTCACTTTGAGTGGGCCATGGTGGTGCACACCTGTAATCTCAGCATTCAGGAGGCTGAGGCAGGAGGATCATTGCAAGTTTGAGACCAGCCTGGGCTACAAAGTGAGTTCAAGGCCAGCCTGAAGTGCATAGCTAGCAAGAGTATGTCTCAAAAAATGTTTGACTTTGGAAGTCTGATCTTGATATGCAGCCTTTTCTTAGCTATGTCTTGGTGAACTTATAGAACTTAGGAGTTGCTGTGTGGCCACAGAACTAGTACAATGTCTGCTTCCAAGACTTTTGAGAGAGTGCAGTGAGATTAGCTTCCAGAAGATTTAATTCAGTGCTCAGAGTCTCGAGATTGTAGAATCACCAAAGTGGCCACTAATTGTTATTTTGTAAATAGGTAAAAAGTCATATTAGGAAAAAAAAAAAAAAGGTCATGTTAGTCAAAATACCTCAGAAAAAAATCTTACTAAATTCATAGTAAGGGGACCGGGAGATGGCTCAGTGGAATAAGCGCTTCCCTGGCAAGCGCGAAGACCTGAGTTCAATCCCAGGTTCCACAAAAAAAAAAAAAAAAAAAATCATAGTAAGCATGTCTGCTATATACTGTGCCTCTTTAGAAGTGTGTTCCTAAGTAGCACAAACAGCACAGTGGCCACTTTCCTCTATTAAGCTAAATTTGGAAACTGGGGGCAAGTGGTAATTCACACTTTGGTTTTGGTTTAGTCTTTAGTCTTTTAATTTTTTTTTTTTTTTTTTTTTAGTACCAGGGATTGAACTCAGGACCCTGCTTGCCAGACAAGCACTTATTCTAATGAGCTATCTCCCCGGGCCCAAAAAAAATGTTTTTAATGTATTTGGTATGAGATCTCACTACGCAGTTCAGACTTGTAGTGATCCTCCTATCTTCAGCCTCCCCTGTGCTAGGATTACAGGTGTGGTCCACCACACCTGGCCTCAGTGGCCAGCTCCGCATGCCCAGGGGCAAGGCTGGCATGGCATGTGGTGCCAGGGATCAAAGCTGGTCCTTGTACTTACCTAAGCAGGCACTTAGTCGACTGAGCTATCTCACCCGCCCTAAGTCTTAAAAATAATTTTAACAGACATTATGCTACAAATGGAGACAGAAATGCACTTAGTTTTCTTGATCTTTGGATGAACTGTGGGGAGAAAATAAAAAAGAATTTTCACTGTGCAACATATGATTTGCCAGGCACTGTGCTAGTCATTGTATGCTTTATCTTCTTTCAGCTTGACTGTAACCTATGAAGGAGGTAGTACCCCTTTACTTGACAAATAAAGAAAGTGAACCCAAGGAAGTTTAATTGCACACACCATTCACAAAGCTAGAGAGGAGCTGAGATTCAAACTCATGTTATTAACACTAAAGTTCTTGCTGTTTCTGCCATACTACATAGTAACTGTAGAAATATGAACATACAGTTATATGCATATAGCCTAAGAAGGCAAATTCTCAAATTGCTGAGCTACTCAGAGTATTTACACAGGAAATGGACTGAACTGAACCTTGAAGCAGTGTTCTCAGACCAACTAAAAGAGCAAGGTGTAATGTTGGAGACCAAGATAAGCGTGGATTTGGAAGTAGAAGGCATAGAGACAGGGAAATAATATTATTACCATAGTTGGGACACCAAATTCACTAAAGGTGAAATTACTACAGTAGGGGGAAGTGAATTTCCAGACTGAATATTAAACTAGGGGATTTGGCCTTAATTTTGCAGACCGAGTCATCGCTGAGGGAGACACTAGTTTATCTTTTGTCTTGAAGTGGAGACAGTGAGGGAAAACTGACTAGGCAGCTGGTTCCAGAGGAGAAAGACTGATTAGGAAACTGTGTCCAGAGTCTGAGCTTTAGGAAATAGCACATATGTCTCACTGGATAGAGAATGTTTTGTAATGGTGTAATGAAGATAGTCTAAGTCTCACACTCACAAAGACATGAGCTAGGCAGCAATATAAATAATTTAAAACATAAAACAGGGGCCGGGGAGATGACTCAGTGGAATAAGCGCTTCCCTGGCAAGCATAAGAACCTGAGTTCAATCCCCGGTTCCGCAAAAAAAAAAAAAAAAAACATAAAACAACCAACTTTTAAAGTTCTGGAGGTCTAGGACAATACTTGGATGGAAGTAAAAACTAGCTGGAAAATCTTCAGAAGCCAGTGCTTATTCTGACCCTGTGTTCCTCCCCTGGTGGATCTTAAACTTCTTCCATATCAAGCTTCATCCATTTGTGAGAGTGTGACAGAATAATAAGCCCAGAGTTTAGCCTACAATTAAATGACTCAAAATGGCTGAAATGTGGTGCACACCTCTAATTGCAGAACTTAGGAGGCTGAGGCAAGAGGATTGCTATGAGTTCAGAGCCAGCCTGAGTGAAACTCTGTCTTAAAAAAAAAAAAAGGCTGAAATGTGTTTGAGAGTTTAGTCTAGTCTTCTCAGGTTTTTTAACTTCAAAAATAGAATATACATTCTATTTAAAGAAGTAGAATTTCTTCTCTAGTTTGTTTTATCATGCCTTTCTTTATCAAGAATGATTTTAAATATTTTTGAATGACACATTTCAGTAGTAAGAGTCTTACCTAGCACGCAGGAGGCCCTAGGCCTCCCTTAATCTACAGCACTAGAGAGTGGAGGGGTATCCCAAAAGCACTAAGGTTTATGCTCATGTGAAGTTTAGTGGCAGAATCTTCTTTCTTTTATAACTCATCATGACATCTCTATTTGCTCCTGTGTTTTTATATTTGCCAAACAGAAGCTGGAGGATGCTCTAGCTAGAAAGATAGAGACAGATATCCAGAAAACGAGAAGACAAGAGTAGGGGGGGAAAGACTGGAAGGGTATGTTAGGCCAGCTGTATTGGAAAGTGAGGATGGAGGGATGGGGAAAAGCCTGATGGAAGAGACAAGAGGAAAGAGAGAAGCAAGAGGAGGGCAGGCAAGGAATGATCAGCTCGGGGGAGAGGAAGGAAGTAGCAGGAGAGCACAGCATGGGGAGGGCACAGAGGCAGCAGGAGCACAGACTTGGAGGACTGGCCTGCTTTTGATGCACAAGAGAGAGACCAGAGAAGAGGAAAACAGATGGGAGCAGGTAGTGGCAAGAAGCAAAATCTGGAAACTATGCAAAGAAGATGAGAAGAGAAACAATGCCAATCTAATGAGAGATGTAATTTGTCAGGCACTAAAAAACTAGCTTGGGGCTGTCTTCCTTAACTATCAGGAGGTAGACTTGAAATATAAATGCATTAAGGATAACAGACCGTGTGCTAGCTGGACATAGTGGCACATGCTAGCAGTACCAGCCCACAGGAGGCTTAGACAGGAGGATTGCCATGAGTTGGAGGCCAGCCTGGGCTACATAGAGAGTTCAAGGTCAGTTTGAACTATATAGCAAGACCTTGTTTCAAAAAACAAACAAAAAGGATAAATAAGATTTGGCCAATAACAGTTAATAGAAAACAACTTTTTTTTTTCCTCACTTTGTAGCCCAGGCTGGCCTCAGACTCACAACAGTCTTTCTCCTGCCTCACCCTTCCAAGTGCTGGGATTACAGGCATGGGTCCCTGTGCCTTGAGAAAACAACTTTTGCTCTATTTAGGATAGAGGTGTTTTCAGCAAAGTTGCATGTAATTGGTATGCATTAGTGATGAATGACAAAAAAAATCAATCTAAAATACTTTATGATCCTATTAAACATGAGGCACAAGTGTCCCAAAAGTTCAAGACACTTAGATGCAGATGCCCTAGGAAGGCATTTCTGCTTGTGGTCTGGAATATTAAAAAGTGTGACTTTGGCCTTAATTCTGTCAGCAACCTTTGAAGAAGACTGCTTGGTAAAGACTAACTTCTGGCTTTGTTTTCCCAATAGAAAAATATTAGAACTGTACATCTTTAGACATCTCTAAGGAATACATGTAGTCCTGTTGAAGTAAAGGGAAAATTCACACTATTTTCAGCTAATAGATTTACTGTTATTTTTAGCTCAAGTGTTTAAGCCACATATATAGATGGAAAAAAGTTAAATATACCATTGTTCTATTGATATTTTGTTGTAATTCTAAAGCCAGTTTGTGAAGGCATGATGTGATAATGAACTCAGATACTATCTAAAACTTCTGGACATTAACTTTAGTGATGCTGATGTCCTACTACTGAGTTGTGGTCATTTATTTTGATATTACTGGGTTACAGTCCTTAATTTTTCAATGACATCATAAAGACTTTTTCTTCTAACTAAAACCATCTGTAGAATACTATTTTAAACTAATTTTCCAACTAGCATGTTACTTTTTAAAACCCATCACTGGATACCCAGACTGTGAAACTGGGTTTTTCAAACCTTGGCAATATTAGCAGTGACGCTCAACTTTCAGTATTGATGGCAACCCCCTGTAGGAGGCGTGACCATTCCAATTTTGATTTTATTTTTAAAGTGTGAACTTTCCAGAACCCTGAGCAAAATGAGTGCAGCGATTTTCTTTTTGTAGGACAAGAAGACAGAAGAGTTCTTCTCTGTGGTGACTACAGACTAGAGGAATGCTCTAGTGAGTTTCCACTTCAAGTAGTACCCACTCATAAGCCGGGGGGGCAGACCCTTCTGTCTAAACACATCTTTTATTTGTGTTCCAGCAGGTGCAACAGGTTCAGGTGTTTGCTGACGTCCAGTGTACAGTGAATCTGGTAGGCGGGGACCCTTACCTGAACCAGCCTGGTCCACTGGGATCTCAAAAACCCACGCCAGGACCACAGACCCCCCAGGCCCAGCAGAAGAGCCTCCTTCAGCAGCTACTGACTGAATAACCACTTTTAAAGGAATGTGAAATTTAAATAATAGACATACAGAGATATACAAATATATTATATATTTTTCTGAGATTTTTGATATCTCATTCTGCAGCCATTCTTCAGGTCGTAGCATTTGGAGCAAAAAAAAAAAAAAAAAAAAAAAAGTTCACTTTTGTTGGGAAATTGAGAGATGTTTTTTGTTTCTTTCTTTGTAAAGGCCTTGGATATTGAAAACAAAAAACAACAAGGCAGAACAGTTGGACAATCTTGTTTCTTGAGAGCCAAATTTAATTATTCTTATTTTTGTAATCAGTTAATCGCTTCTTATCTGGATGAAGGCTTTTGGAGGCGAACCAAAATGACAAGTTTTAAGGGGAAGACGAAACTCTGCCTTGCCGGCTCAGTCCTGACCCTGCTCAGTAAGGACAGCCTTGTGGGGCTTTGTGTCTGGCCACCAAAGGCTATCACGTTCCTCGAAAGCCAACAGCCCTCTGGGTCCCCACCCCAGGAGCTTGTGTGTACAATCAGCCTCTTCAAGCAATTCTGTATCTGTATTGGCTTCAAGAGACTATTTTGCCTCCAATATGCACCCCTTCTCCTTTTTTGAAAAATGGATTTAAACCAAGATGCCTCCAGGAAAGAGGAAGAAATGAGTATATTCACAGAGGAATCAAAAAAAAAAATCAGTTTGGGGGAAAATGCAATAATTTTTGATGAGATGGGTGAAAGACAAGAAGTAAGTTCTGTCAGTTATTGTAGATACAATTTTCTGAATCAATCTTGAGGGGAGGGAAGACAGCCTGTTTTTTCTGCTTTTACTGTATTAACAGGTAAGGTAGCTAAACTTATTTAAAATAAAATTAAATTTATGATCCAAGTAGCTTATTTTTCCCTTAATGTTACTGTAAATACATTTGATTTCTTGTAGAAATTGATTTTCTTCTGTTTAATTTGATGCTTTTATTATCACACTTGATTTTTCTAAATTTGTGTGTGAAATTTAACATTGGTTGAATTGCAGTTCCATTTGGCTAGTAATATTTCATTATTAGTAACTGTGACACCATGTGTGGATTTACTTTGGGGTTCATGCCAGAGTGGCACTGCCAGGAAGAGCCAATCCAGCTGAGCTGTAATGTACTGCTCCAAAGGGTCTGTGCTCACCCAACCAGAAGTTCACAGGCTGCTTTTACAGATGGAAATTAGTGCTCAAGGAAAATCTGCTCATTTTCTTAGATTGACTTTGGGAATTTGAATTTCTATCAGTGCAAACATAAATTTCTCTATCCTGTTGTAAGGCTAATTGGTATCATGTTTTCCCTTTGTATCTTATCACTCTGCTACATCCCATCTCATCCTGGCCTCTGAGAAAGGAGCCAGCGAACTGACTTTCTAGTCTAGAAGTTCCACTGCAGGCCAGGAAAGCTTGAGAAAGGCACTGTGGAAGAGGCAAAGGTAAACCCATGCCATTCACCTTCATCTGCATCTTTGCACCTGGAAATGATGACAGCACTGACCTTCTGCACCAGCTGCCTCTGCTTGCACAGCAGAGAACAGGCCATGATAACCAATGTGGACAAGAAACATGGACTCAGACTTCAAGGAAGAAGCCATTTCCCCAGGTCCTTCTTTCTGCATCTCACCATCCCTAGTTACAGATAATTCCACTGAACGGCATCTATTCAGAAACCACAACGAATAGAAAAATTGGTGGAAGGGCTCATATGGGTAGCAACTATGACAGAGAACTAGGACACTCAGTTATAAACATTCTTAGTTTTTATTAAAAAAAAATGCATCCCTGATTTCATTCATTTCCAGCTTGAAAGCCCAGCCATATTACTCTAGTCCTTACAAAACTGCTCTAGGAGGTCATTTTCATTTTGTTTGTGATATTTAGACCTGCAGACTTCAGGAAGTTCACCTTTAACTTCAGCATTCCAGATGAAGTTTCCTGACTCAGTGCTTTTGCATAAAGAACTAAAAAGAAAATTGGTAAGGAAAATTGGAGATGCTAACATCCTCCCCTACCCCAGCTGCACCTTAAAATATGCATGTCACCTTCAAGGTTTTATAATTGCACTGTTTGTTTTATGTATATGTACAGATTAAAATTATTGCTACATTTGAGGAAAATAAAATTGCTTGCTTCTATGTAATTTCTGTCATTCCACAGGAAATTCACTTTTCCAGCTACTGAATAGAATTTGTTTAACAACCTCATGGGTTGACTCTTCATTTTCGGAGAAGAAATAAAGGTGCAATCATCATGAATTACTAAAACCCAGAATGACTAACAAATAATGAAAGTATAATAAAAGAAAGGATGCCTAAAGCCAAAGATCCTCAAAGTTACCCTAGTATGAACAACTGAGTGAAGTTTGAGATCAAAGTGAAGTTTTGATAGAGGTCTTGATGAAATGATAACCTGACCATCTGTCTAACAAATAAACATTCTGGCTCTTATGTATTTAAGGCCAGGAGATCTGGTCCAACTAGCACTTTGAAGCCATGAGATACCAGATCTCTCTTGGTTCCTAGTTTTTTATTTATCATCTATTAATATAGATGTTGACTTTTACTTGAGGATGCTCCGTCAAAGTGAAAATACATTTTATAAGACTTAGACCCTGTTTCTTTTTTGTGTATTTTTAAGGCAGCCAAAATTCACCAATAGTTGACTAGGTGGGACCAGGTTAAGATCAGTAAGCAAGTATGATTCTAGAGGAAAACAAGAGGGCCTGCTTCTCACACACATTCCCATACATATATACCCACAAGAAAGACTTGGTAGCTGTAGTCTCAAATCATATTTATGAGAGAAAGCCTCTTTTTTCCTACAGTTCAGATAAGATAAAAATGTTAGATGCAGGATACCGAGGTTCAATCCCCCCCTCCATATGCCTTACCAGACCCACCCTTAAGGCAGCCTGAGACAGCCAAAAAAAAAAAAAAAGTTACCCGAAAGTAGGAGTTGAGAACAACAATCCAGGAAAAGAAAATGAGATTGGAATAAGGAAATTGTACCTTCTTTGTGATTTTTGCCTGTTAGATTCTATTCTTAAAGATCTTGGAAACTGTCTCAGTAGGCCTGACAAAGACCAAGACAAATAAATTAAGTGGTGCAAAGGAGAGTTCTAAGTTGCTTTAGATATGAGACTTTGTCAAGATCAAAGCAGATCTTGTAGAAAGATGGCATTAGAGATGATGTTTGCCGGATGATGCCAAAAGAGCTCAGTGAAGAGCAAGGTGAGCAAGCTTCTGGGAAGCAGCACATGTCAAGGCCTGGAGACAGGAAAGGTTGCTGGACTCTCATAAACATGTTATTACATTTATTTCAGCTGGTGCACTGGAAAGTAATCAAAGTGAGTCTTTGGCTCCATGAAGAGTGTTCACCAGGCTTTGGGATGTTCAAATGCAAATTGTACCACCTGATTATTAAGGTGTCTTTCATGACTAACCCTATCAAATCAGAAATATAGGCTTCTCTTTCTCCTACACAATAAACTGTGGCTGGTGAAAAAAGCATTCAGAGAAAAACTTTGTGCTGCAACACTTTTTAAAAGTGTTCGTTCTCATCCAACCCACAGACCTTTGAGGGAGTTGTAAAGAGAAAGCGAACGGGTTATTACACAACACCACTATGAGTATGCTGGAACATGAAGCCACATCTAATTCCTAACTCTGGACTCACTTTCCTGGACCATGATTTAGAATTGGTTGGGAATCTGTGCACTCTAATCTTATTGTGTCCGTAGGTCTTGCTTTCTTATATGCAGTAATTTCAATATGGCTCTGGAAGGGACAATAAGTTGACAGCTGAGAAGCCCACTGCCTCAAAGCCTGCCATTGGGGTTCCTTGACAAAATGGGAGTGATCTTTGGCATATGGTCATCAACAGGAACATTCTGTCTCTGCATACCTAAACAAGAGGAAGAAAACTCCATGAAACCACTGTCATTCTTTTAGAAGATGCAGGTTCTCTGTAGGGCAGCTATAAGAATAGCTGGCAGGGCCTGACACAGGCTCTAATACCAGCTACTTGGTGGTCATAAGAAGATCCCAGGGGCTGGGGAGATAGTTCAGTGGAATAAGCGCTTGCCTGGCTAGTGCAAGGCCTGAGTTCAATCCCTGGTTCCACAAAAAGAAGATCCCAAGTTTGAGGCCAGCTAAGGCCACCTAATGAGGACCTGTCTCAATTTTTTTTATTTATTTATTTTTTAAGTGTAGCTCAGGAGAGCTACATAGAACATTGTCTAAGAGATGCAAGGCCCAGGGTTCAACCCCCAGTACTTAAGCCAAAAGGGGTGATAAAGGATCCATGATTGTAGAAGTCT
>NW_004524595.1:7656751-7673152 GCF_000260255.1 Octodon degus | reverse complement strand
GATTACACACCAGTTAACTTTTCATTTCTATTCTGCTGGGCAGCGCACTAGGTGAATACCCACTTGTGCTACCAACCCCTTGTTTCTTCAGCATTTTCACATATTTGATCTGTAAATGGCTATAAAACAAAGGTTACTTTTAAGAAGATAAAACTGAGGCTGAGGTTGATAGTGAGGTGGCTGGGAAGTGCTAGACCAAAGAAGCAATTGTTGGGCTTTGGGATGAAACCTGCCATGGATCCTACTACACAATACAACTACTAGTGATGAAAACACCATTGGATAGGGGCCAGGGAGATAGAGCAGTAGAATAAGCACTTGCCTCATAAGTGCAAGGGCCTGAGTTCAATCCCCGGTTCTGCAAAAAAAAAAAAAAATTGGACAGTGATAGAAAAAGATTAGAAATATTAAGTTAGAAGTTATTCTCTGGGCTGGAGAGATGGCTCAGTGGTCTAAAGCTTGGCAAAGCACAGGGACCGCGGTTCGATCCCCAGCACCACATGCCAGCCAGACCCGCCCCCTGGTGGGCTGAGCTGGCCACACACACACACAATAAATAAATGTAATAAATAAAAATAAATAAATATTTAAAAAAAAGAAGTTATTCTCTGGAACTTCTTTTTGTGACAGTTTATTAATGTTTCCATTTTAAAAACAAATTTTGGCACCATTGTGAGGTTAAAGATGCATTTTGTTTTAATTCACGTAAGGATAGTACCACTTACATGTATATGTGTCTTTAGCCTGTCTTCTACCAAAGTGGTCTTTCAAGATCCAGTCCTAAACTTACACATGGAGTCCACCTCCTGCACACCCCTAGTACCTCAAAATTAAGTCCCAAATCAACATAACCTACTTCCCCACAACACTTCTGCAAACTATCTGAACTAGTTGCATTATTCTGTTAATAGCCATTTTCAATAAACTTTTACTTCTCCAAATTGGAAGAAGCTATCCTTTACAATGCCTCCTAGCCAATTTCCCTTTATAGCCCTATTAATCACAGACCAAATTCAAGACTTAATTATTTCTCTAAACTTTACATTGACTCTACATACAGTCATGAGGGAAACATTACAAAACACAGCCTTCAGGAGCTATTAATCACTACGTCTTGTCTAGAGCCAAACTGAAAGCAGTCTAACCTTTGAGTTTATTACACTCTATCCCAAGTGATGGTGAACTTTTTAGAGACCAACTGCCCAAACTGCAACTCAAAACTCACTTGCTAATTGCAAAGTGCCTACATTGTACTTAAGCTTGAATACTGAGATTTTAGCTTAGAAAAAAAAAGCCTCATACATTTAACACCTTTCATCAACACCATAGCAAGAGTTGTCAATGACAAAAGCAGCTTTTTATTGAAAGGTTGAAGTTTGCATTTGATGTGCTTTTGCAAAACTAATGTGAATTTTGCTGTTGTGTGCATACTGATAGTCAAACCAAGCTCAGTTTAAGAGCAACACATGCAGCACTCAAGTCATTTGTTAGTTTCTTGTATCAGATTTGTTATAATCAAAGCTAAAAACAGCTATTCACAAGCATAAAATAATCCAGACAATAAGAATAGCAATCCCAAGGGTTTTCATTGACTTCAAAATCCTTTGGCGGATAATTGAACACTTTCACGATTTCCTTTTCAGAACTACCAACTGTGCTGTCCTTTGTCATCCCTTCACATTCTTCTCAAGTGTTACATGCAGATCATAGAATTTATTTTTCTAGATAGAACTTTCTTGAAATTCCAATAGCTCCATTTCCTGATTTCTAAAATCTAACCAATGTAAGCAGGAAAGATCTAGTCCTTTAAATTTGTCTTTATTTGGAAAAGAAAACACAAAAGTTGTCTCCATCTCTAGGACTTGTCCTCTGCTCAGCCAACATTATTGTGCATAACTAAAATATTATGTTGTGCCTGAACCTTAAGAAGTGCTTGAAACTCAAAAATTGAACACAAGCCATGATATTATTAGCCATTTTTGTGACATCTTTAAGGAAATTATCTGATTTTTTTTTTTTTTTTGTGAGGGGTGTTCTTTCCCTGGCACAAAGACCTTCTTGATGTATAATATAATGAATTTGAATGATAGGACATTTTGCTTCTTTTAGAAAGAACTGTATAGGAGGGGCTGGGGAAGCTTGGTGGTCTTAGCAGCTGCCTGGAAAGCACAAGGACCCAGGTTCGAACACCAGATGCACCGTGCTGGCCTCAACACCAGGTGTGGTGGCACATGCCTATAATCCCAGTGCTGGGGAGGCTGAGACAGGAGGATCACTACAAGTCTGACCTATGGAGCGAGACCCTGTATAGAAAATACAGGGCTGGCAAGATAGCTCAGCATACTAAGTGCCTGCTTAGGCAAGTGCATGGGCCAGGGTTCAATCCCTGGTACCACATGTCATGGTGGCCCTGCTCCTGGGTCCACTGAGCTGGCCACCGAGTCTGGGCATGGTGGCACAAGCCTGTAATCCCAGTACTGGGGAGGTTGAAAACAGGAGAATCACTATGAGTCTAACCTGTGTAGTGAGACTCTGCACAAAATAAAAATAAAAAATAAAAACTGTATACAACCAAATGTTACCCCTACCACACAAGGTGTCACATCACTAGTAATTGAGATCATTTTTTCTGGTCTTACATCTTGTGACAAAAGAAAGCCTCCAGAAAAAGAAAGAAAGAAAGAAAGAAGAAAGAAAGAAAGAAAGAAAGAAAGAAAGAAAGAAAGAAAGAAAGAAAGAGAAAAAAAGAGTCTCAAGCACAGCATTATAGATATGTTCTTCCAGCCAGAGAAACCAGTTTCACCAGCTCCTCTCTCAAGACGTCACCAACAGCATAATGCAAAATTACTGCTGGCCTTGCATAATTATTTATATCTGTTCTTTCATCCAAGCACATGGAATAAGAGGCTGCCTTTTGTAAGTCAGTAGTGAGCTGCTGACTAGTATCATTTGACATGCATAGGACTTGATCTTTAACAGTATTTCCGTTAAGTGAGATCTCAGAGATGTTTTGCATAACTTTGAGAAATCATGAAAAAGGCAATTGCTCCTAGGCAACATGGCCATTTTAATAAAATGCCCATCAGAGAGGGGCATACCATGTTTTGCTATGCACAGTGAAATTTGAAAGCTGGCAGCTGGCAGATGATTTGTTAGAAATATAGTTGTTGGGCTGGTGAGATGGCTCAGTGGTCTAAAGCACCTACTTAGAACAAGCTTAGCAAAGCACAGGGACCGCGGTTCAATCCCCCAGCACCACATGCCAGCCAGCCACGCCCCCTGGTGGGCTGAGCTGGCCACACACACACACACACACACACACACAAATAAATAAACTTCTTTAAAAAAAAAAAGAAAAAAATATAGTTGTAGGGCCAGAGAAAAAGCTCAGTGGACTAAGCACCTGCTTAGGCAAACGCAGGGACCAGGATTCTATCCATGGCACCACACGCCATGCCAACCTTGCCCCTGGGTGCACTGAGCTGGCCACCGAGTCTGGGCATGGTGGCACACACCTGTAATCTCAGCTCTGTACCAAATACATTTTAAAAGGAAAGGAAAGGAAGCAGGCAGGCAGGCAGAGAAAGAGGAGAGGGAGAGAGGGGAGGGGGAGGAGAGAGAGAGAACACTAAGATCCTGGGAATAGTATTTCCTTAACTTCTCTTTAAGAAACTCATTTTCACCAAGTTCAGCAACACTTTTGTGGTTAGTATCAAAGTGCTGTCTGACACAATGTATGACACCACATTTTCACTAGAGTATATATTGCATTCAATCACGCCAAATGACTCTGTCCAGGCCTCTTGGAATGATCTTCTACTGTTTTCAGTTTTGCTTTTTTTTTTTTTTTCACTGCAGTCATTTTTTGGTGTTCAAGACTTGGAGTCGATACAAATACAAAAAAATTTTAAAGCGCCCAATACAGGGGCCAGGGAGATAGCTCAGTGGAATAAGCGCTTGCCTGACAAGCACAAGAGCCTGAGTTCAGTCCCCAGTTCTGCCAAAAAAATATAGATAAATAAATAAATAAATAAATAAAGCACCCAATACAAATCTATCCCTATACCAAAAATAGCACTCACTGTTAATTAACACTAACACTCACTGTTAACACTAATGAACTGGATAGTCGGTAAATCAGCATCTGTGATGGTGATTCCAAGTGGGGGTTCCTCTTGACTTTCCTCAGCACCAGCACAAGTGGACAATGCTCCACTAACTACCAAATTTTGGTGTCTGAAAAAGGCATCTAAGTGCATTTCCTGCCTTGTGGGCATCTGAGCACATTTCCTTCTGATAAGATCATAGCCAGTCCAAGAAAAAATATATATCCTTGTGCTTGTTTTCATAAATTCTTCACAAACAACTAAATATAATGCTGCAGATTCAAATATGCCAGGAGGACAGCACAACATTAAAAGAATTTCAGTCTCTTAACTAGAACATCTCTTTGTTAAAGCTTGGATATTAGATTTCAATTTTTCATAAGAAAATTCAAAGCTAAGATCTTGTGTGAGTAAAAACAAATGTATTAAAACACAGCACTGAAAAGATACATAGGATAGATGATAGATAGATAGATTATATAGATACAAAAAGTATATCTCCTTGGTGCATTAACCAGCCATATGAAAGCCTGGGCATGTTGCTGCTGAGTCATGGCTTGTGACATCATCACCTAGTGTCCCTACTCTTTTCCAAGCTTATGCATGGCCCTTATGTATGGTACTACTGATGCTTTGCTGCTGGGGTGACACTGGGGTGACTTGGCTCCTATGCTGACAGAGAGGGGCTCCAGGTGCCCACTGTGGTGTGCTTGTTATACCACTGCTCTATACCCTCTCAGAACAAAACGGTCCAGCCACAATGACCTGAGCTTTTTCTGAAATTTATTGTGCTCCTACTTTCATTAACCATGTATTCTCTTCCCTCTACCTGTAATTCTTCCTCCTTCTCACTCATTCTTTGAGACTTCAATCTAGATTCCTTTCCCAGAAGCCCTCCCTGGTCCCAAAATGTATCATCTATACCTGCCTGTACTTCTTTTGCACTGCCTTGCGACAGTATTTAGGGCTATTTAGAGAACTTGCAGAACATTAGCACTTATCTTTAATATTTCATCAAGTTCTCAAGCTTTCTATTTATAGATGACATATGCTTCTGTTAAACCTTTACCCTTCTCAGAAATTACCTCTTCCCTGAAAAGCAGCAGATTGGGCTGACTATAGTCATAAATGAGAAAATAGAAAAGGCAAATCAGCTGAGACACTGTTTTTTGTTTTTTTTTTTTTCCAGCTGAGACACTCTTTCCAGCCTTTTCTCTCCAAATAAGTAGACAGCACAGCACAGCCCTCTATCTCACTTTGTACACTATAATACTGCTGAGGAGTGCTTCTTTATATTGAAATGAATAAGATGGCTCTTTGTAAGATTTCTTAAACTCACCTTTCAAACCATTGCCTCTAGAAGCTGAGTGACACTCTTTTAAGTGGAAGAAGGAATCATGTCAACTAATAGGGACACTGTGATATTACAGGAACAAATGTTTTGTCTTGAATTTCTTTTCTTAAACCTGAAGAAGCAGTATAGCTTTATTCAACTCTGCTTTTGTGTTTTAAACCTAAAGTAACTATCATATATACCTGCCTGTACTAAATTTTAGGCTGCATAATGCCTATTAATTTTCCATTTTAACTTTAAAACTTTTATTAAAATAAGAATCAATTAATTCTAGGGGCTGGGGAGACGGCTCAGTGGAATAAGCCCTTCACTGGCAAGCACAAGGACCTGAGTTCAATCCCCAGTTCTGCAAAAAAAAAAAAAAAAAACAAGAATCAATTAGTTCTAATCTTCACAACCTTCTGATGTTAATAATTATATTTTAAGTGACAATTACTTAGTAAGTTATAATTTAAAGAATTTAAAGTTCAAGTCAGGCAGTCAGTGACCTTCCTGAGTGAGCGGTGCCTGGTGAGGCCTAGGCAGTTGATCCTGCAGAGGTGCTTCAAAGCTTAATTTAAAAAGTCTGGGTCCCCATAAAGCCATACTGTACTCAAGTCTACCAGGAGATTTGGATAAGAATGGGGTTGATGGGCTTCAATGCTTATAAAATCAGAAGTGCTGATAAAAGAAGCAAAACCTTAAAAGGTTCAAGTCCTACACCTGCTCACAGTCATCGTTAACCAGCTTTCAAGTACATGTGAGATGAAGCATCAGTTTCCTGTAAATTTAAGCAAGCTGTGTTAGATGGGAGCACAGAATGTCACCGTACACCTACATAAGCAGTGCTTAATCTGCAGCATGAATAAATGCAGCTGTGAGATGCACCACCTCACTCTGGACTGTTTTGTGTGTCCCAGCAGATCCTTTGTATGTAGCAACTGTCCTCAGAGCCTCACCCACCCACTCGGAGAACCTTCCAGAAGGAGAAACTCACATCATGGGTTCTCCGCACAGGGGTTGGGGGCTGGGTCTAGGTACTCACTCGGATTCTGATATTCAATAAATGTTAAACAAAATATAAATAAATAAAAATAAAGTTCAAATCAAAGCAGGGAAAAGTTTCCATACAGAATATCTCTATATTCATGTTTTAAATTGCCATCCTACTTCCCCTTGAAAGCTTTTTTTTTTAATTTTTATTTTTTACTTTTCATGTATTTGGTTGTTACAGGGTCTCACTACGCAGCTCAGACCCATGGTGATCCTCCTGCTTTCGGCCTCCCCAGTGCTGGGATTACAGGCATAAGCCACTATACCCAGACTCTGTGGCCAACTCAGCCTACCCTAAGGGTGGGACTGGTGCAGCATGTGGGGGCTGGGGATCGAATCGGGGTCCCTGCACTTGCCTAAGCTTGCCTAAGCAGGCGCTTTAATCTGCTGA
Source organism: Octodon degus (assembly GCF_000260255.1). Lineage (NCBI taxonomy): Eukaryota > Metazoa > Chordata > Mammalia > Rodentia > Octodontidae > Octodon > Octodon degus. Next base: position 7,666,269 of record NW_004524595.1, on the reverse strand, counting down.
GCTATCTTGTTGGCACCTTGAAAGCTTTTTTAAAGCCTTTTATTAAGGAAAATTTCAAAGGTATAGGAAATATAAGACTAGTGTAATGAACTAGTTCTATGTTATTAAATCAGTCTTTATTATATTCTTTTACAACTTCAAATAAAATGATAATCAGTGATTTTATCAATTTTCATCTCAAGTGGTGGCTAGCCTTAAAAATATTTATATTTAAGAATTTGTCTTGTAAAAATGGCACATCTATTTTTTAATGAATATTTTTAAAGTAATTTCATTGAAATGGCAAAACATACAATTTTCTCCAACAGATATTAACCAAATAGTACTTGGCAAATAGTAGGTATTATTCCAGACACTGGGGCATCAGTGAAAAACATAAAAATCCTGGCCACAGAGAGCCTGCATATTAATGAACTAGTTAACAGACAAGCAAAATGCTTAGTGTATCACATGGCCAGTGCTGTGAGAAAAATTCAGTAGAGAAGAAAGCATAGAAACAGGGTAGGGGAATGGTCACAATTTAAAAACAGGAAGTGCAGAACATGCCTGCAGAGGCAGTGACATTTGAGTGACAACCTAAAGGAGGTGAGGTAGTGGTGGCAATATGAGAAGAGCTTTCTGGGCAGAGTCACAAAGGACTGAGACTGCAGTGGAGTAGATGAGGAATAGGAAGTGATGACTAAGGACAGCCAAGGATCACAGCAGGTCTGAGAAGCCAATATAAAAACTTTGGCTAAGGGCCAGTCAGATACCTCAGCAGACTAAAGCACTTGCTTACACAGACGCAGGAAACAGGGTTCAATCTCCAGCATGGCAGCCTTGCCTTTGGGGTACACTGAGAGGGTGATTGAGACTGGGCGTGGTGGTGCATGCCTGTAATCCCAGTGCTTGGGAGGCTGAAAACAAGAGGATCACTACGAGTCCACTCTGTGTAGTGAGACCCTATAGACCCTCTACTAAATAATTTTTTTTTAATGGCTTTATTTGGCTTTGACTCTGTGATAGTGTGTCTGTTGGCATTCCATGACAAAAGTACCCAGCAAAAACAGCTTAAAGAAGAAGAGGTTTATTTTGTCCCACAGTTTAAGAAGTTTCAGTACATTATCATCTAGCTCCATTGCTTTTAGGCTTGAGATGAGGCAGGAAGATAGTGGTAGAAGACTGACAGGAAAGCTGCTCACCTCATGGTTGCCAGGAAGCAGAAAGAGAGAAACCAGAGAGGGTGCTGAGGAAAATACATAGTCCCCTTGGGCACACCTCCATGCCCCTTCAACTAGATGCCCCCCCCTAAGTTTTTCATCACCTCCCAATAATGCCAATAAATTGTGAGTCCATCAATACATTAATGTACTGATGAAGTTAAAGCCCTTTTGACTTGACCATCTTCCAAAAGTGTCATTTCAGAACACATGAGCCCCTGGAAGAACATTCTAGATCCAAACCATAACAAGGGGCATTGGGAGATTTTAAATAGAGGACTGATGGGCTCTTACTTGGTTTCAAAAGAATCACTCTAGACTTGGTGTGGATAATAGTTGTAGAAAAGGCAAATTCAGAAGCAAGAAGACCTGTTTGGAGGCTACTACAGGTGTCTAGGCAGGAGACGATGACTTGGACCAGGATGGTAGCAGTTGAAATCATGAGAGGTGGTCAGATTCTGGATACCTTTTGTTTGTTTGTTTTTTTGAGACAAAGCCTCACTACACAGAGCAGACTGGCCTTGAACTTGCTTATGTAGCCCAGGCTGGCCTCAAACTCACAGCATCCTCCTGCCTCAGTCTCCTGAGAGCTGGGATTACAGTCGTGTACCACCATGCCCAGCTCTGGCCATATTTTGAAGATACAGATAACAGTATTTGTTAACATATCAGATATCAGATGTGAAAGAAAAACAAAGAATAACTCCCAGATTTCAGGGCCAGAGAAACTGAAAGAATGGAATTACCCTTAACAGAGATGAGAAAGGGAACTAGGTTTGAGCTTCCTATTAGACATCCAAGTGAACTCAGATCAGCAGCTGAATATGTAGGGGTGTGAGTTTGGGGAGTGGTTGGAGCTAAACACATCAGTTTGGCAGTTGTCGGCATATAAGTCGAATTTTAAAATCAAGTGACTGAAAGATGACAAGAACTCAAGTCTCCGAACTAGGTTACCTCTCTCATCTTGAGTAATAACCTCAAGAAGGGTTTATTCCAGGAACAAAGATGATGCAAGATCTGAGGTCTAGCAATACAATTCACCATAGTAACAACAGAGCAGGACCATGTGATCATTTCAGTAGATGTAGAAGTAGTGTTTGATTTTTTTTTAATTTAATTTTGCAGTATGAGGGATTGAACTCAGGACCTTCTGCTTGCCAGGCAGGTGCTTACGTCACTGAGCTATATCCCCAGCTGTGCTCCTAATTTTTTTTTTTTTTTTTTAATTTTAGGGAAGGGTCTACAGGGTGTTCAGGGTCTCACTACCAGATTGGACTCATAGTGATCCGCCTGTTTACAGCCTCCCAAGAGCTGGAATTATAGGCATATGCCACTATGCCCACTCTCAATTGCCATCTCAGCACACCCTGAGGGTGGGGCCAGCACGGCAGGCCCGGGGATTGAACCCCTGGCCCCTGTGCCTGCTTGCAGGTGTTTTAATCCGCTGAGCTATTTGGCCAGCCCTTGGTGTTTGATTCTTCACAACAAATTTGTGATTTTTTTAAATTTGTTTTTTTTTTTTATCTGATAAATAATTTATTGTGACATGCCATTAATCCATCGCAAGCCACCTCCAGGGTAAAAACACACCCCGAAGACTGACTTCTTCAGCTTTTCCCACGACGTGTCAGAAATTTGTGTCTGAATAGCACAAAGGAAGCATCTACATGAACACAAAGAGCTGTCACCGCATGGGCATAATTTATCTGCACTGATTGTTTTAAATTTGGAGAACTAATGTCAAAAAGGATCTTCTTTAATATAGAGTAAAACTCTCAGCAAATAATGAACGTAAATAATGAAGGTCTAAAAACATTCCCACTAAAGTTAATAACAAGTGTTCCTATTAGCACTATAGCTATTATTGTACTAGAAGTCCTAGCCAATACAGTAAGATGAGAAAAAGAATGGAGATTTTATTATATGAGAAAAAATTGTCTGTGGTGGTAACAGTTATATAGTGCTTCTACAGGGTCTTGTTTAGGCCTGGGAGATGGCTCAGTAGAGTAAGTGCTTCCCTGGTAAGTGCAAGGGCCTGAGTTCAATCCCTGGTTCTGCCAAAAAAAACAAAACAAACAAACAAACAAAAAAAAACCAAGACCAGTCAGTACAGGACCTTGTTTAAATTGATCTCATAATAATCCTGTTAGGAATTCGTCACAAATGAGGAATGGCATAGTCATTAAATAGAAGAGTTGACCTTTAATTTCAGATCTTCTGGGATTGTTGCCTGCCTTACACATTGCTAGATGACTGCTTTTGTATCACACTTCTCAAGTGAGTAGAGATAATCTAATAATCTATCAAAGTTTGATAGCTTAAATGTAGGGGATTTGTTCTCCTTCACATGACCAGTAGAAAGCATCAACATTAGTGAGAATATCTTCTTTGTATACTCACACTCTAGGACAGGGAAACAGCAAAGTTATTTAGCCGGCACATAAAGCACTATCTTCTAACTGACTGATAATGAAAGTGGTGTTCTGTTCCTCTGCTTTTTGTCTCATTTCTCAAGAGCCAAGTTTCAAAACTTGAATGCCACTTATTTTACCTTTGCAAGACCTTCACAGCTAAAAATCTAACTTTATGCCAGAGTCAGGTCCTACCACATCTGGAATCTGAGATGGAGAAGATGGGGTTGGGGTGAGCTTGACCTAGGAAGGCAGCTACGAGAGGCAAGTGTAGTCTCAGATGATGGTTCATAGCCATTTCCCACACTCACACCTTCCCATCAGTGACAGCGGCTCCTTACCGCCACCGTTTTCCCTGGAAGCAGGAGGAAGGGTACACTGCAAGACAAAATCGGAGTCTAGGCAAGAGTTGTTATGTTCACTGAACATTTAAATAGGCGGTTTTCCACGTGCCCCTCTAGGGAAGCCCTCTGCATTCTGTCAAGGTCATGAGAAACATCACCAAGGCTTTGTTTGATCCTCATGTTGCAAGTTCATAAACTCATTTCTGCCAGCTTACCCAGTGATAATTGGACCCTGGGGTACTGAGTCACAGTCACAGGGGGCTGATTTATGATCCAGACTGTCAATTAGCCAATTTGAAATAGAAGCTTTGACTTTCCTATGTGTGAACTCCTCACATCCTCTTCTAAAACGCTCTCCAGCCAGCATCTAGGTGAGGGAAGACCAAATCAGCAACCAGAAAAGAAAGAGTAAGAAAATGAAAATGACAGAACTGGCATAATGATACATCCTATAATCCCAGCATTCGGGAAATTAAGGCAGTACCTTCAAATTCAAGCCCTACCTTTATACAGCAAGACCCTGTCTCAAAACAAACAAATAGGGCTGGGGAGATAGCTCAGTGGTCTAAGCACTTGCATGGCAAGTGCAAGGACCCAAGTTCAATCCCCAGTACCACATGCCATGCCAGCCCCAGAACCCAGGGTGCGCCAGGCCCAAAACCGGGCATGATGACACACACCTGTAATCCCAGTGTGGGAAGGCTGAGGAGGATCACTACTGAGTCTGAACTGTGTATCCAATAAATAAATAAATACATAAATAGAAATAAAAATCAAACACAACAAAAAACCTGGTTTTCAGTTTTTCCTGCAACTGATTTTAATGTTGAATAGATCAAATCTTTTCAAATCTCTAAACTCTGAGGCAAGACAAAGAACTGTCAGTATTAAGTGGTATAGACATACTTTGTTCTTTTTTTTAATGTATATAGTATAAGGTGTACAGGGTCTCATTACACAGATCAGTCTTGTAGTGACCCTCCTGTTTTCAGCCTCCCAAGCGCTGGGATTATAGGCACACGCCAGCACACCAAGTCTTGTTCTCTGTCTCAGCGAGCTCCAGGGGTGGGGCCAGCATGGTAGATGTACTTTGTTGATTAGAAACTTTTTGCATATAAGGAACTTTACCAGTGTGTGCTCCATTGGAGAATGTATCATTTTTGTAATGACGTACATATGGCAGGCATGTGTATGTGTACTTAGAGCCAGATGCCTGCTCTCCAGGTTGATTCCCTCCTGAGAGCACACTGCACACACTCAGTGTGTTCATTTTAGTCGCAAAAATTTATCATTCACTTTTTAGGTTGGCTGCTCCTCAGGGCCACGTTGTTTCTAGGTAGTACCAAGTTTCTGATTCAGGTGAGTGTACAGTTGGGCCTGAGAACTGGTATTTCTAATAAGTACTGAGTGACACTGAGCTAAGGGACCAGACCACACATTGAGAACCATTGGCCTTGTTAATAGTCTTCAGTAGATACTAAGAGTTAATCTGGTGCTCCCTGCTTCTACCTTACTCTTATTCAGGACCAGCACATGGTTTCCTGTCCTTTCCGCACTTGAGCTGAAGTTTGTGATATTTGTGCTCAGATCTCTGTGCTAGGGCTCTGCCTGAGTGATAGCCTCCCAGCTATGCAGACATCAGTGCTGATATGTCAACTTCACTGGATTAAGAAAGGCATCCAGGTCAGTACAGGATGCTCTTGGGTGTGTCTGGGCTGACTACGTAGGCGTGGCCTGTGTATCTCTGTGATCCTTTCCTGCCCCTCTCTGGTTCTCCTCTCATCCTGCTCCCAAGCCACCATGATCTGAGCAGCCTTGCTCCACCACACCCTTCCACTGTGATGTTCCAGCCTTGGAGCCAGCTGACCATGGACTGTGTCTCCTAAAACCACAAGCTAAAGTAAACCCTTCCTCCTTTGTGAATGTAGAGTACTGTGTCCAGCAAGGGGGAAACTAATACACTCATCCTTTTCTGGTTTTATTACTAAGTTTTACTAAAGAAATCAGAACAACAACAAAAGAAATGCAAAGATGCTGTGCCATTTGGAAACATTTCCCTACTTGGCTTGAAGGGAAAGATCAGGGAATACTTAATGATTCTTCAATGGCACTGCTCCCAGACAACAGAAAGGGAGTTAAAGAACTGAGTTCTTCTGCTCAGAGTTGTTTGAGGCTGTCTTTCACATAGCTTCCTATGCCTAAGCTCTAGCACCAATGCCTGGGTGCTGTTTTATAGGATTTGTACATACAAATACATTTAACCCACATAGCACCAATGTAAATCCCTGTTTTACAGATGAGGGTACTGGGCCTTGGAGAAATTAAGCACCTTGCCCAGATTCAGAGAGCTTCAAAGCATGAGCGCCAAAGCTAGTTTCAAGCAGCTCAACACCAGGCTGGGCTCCAGCCGCTCTGTTATGCCATCTAATGCAGTGCTCAGTAAGTATCTTCAATGAAGAATTACACACCTCCTGTTTGATAGAAGAAAAGTCATTTGTTCTAGTCCCATCAACCCTCTTCCTCCTCCAATCTATAAATCTGTGTCCCTATACCTTCCCCCACTACCTTTTTTCCAGACTCAAGCAGTTCTCTTCTCTCTCACTTCAAGTCCAGTCCTTCTCTAGGTCCTTGACCCCACCTCTTCTCATTTCTCTGCACTCCCTTCACCAGGTAATTCCATTTAGCAACTATCATTTCTCATTATCCTCCTCCTCACCCAACAAAATCCCCCCATGGGACCCAGCATTCATCCTTCCACCTTTTGAAATTCAATCTCTAATCTCCTCTCCTCTTTCAAACTTCTTGAAAGGATAGTCTCCACTTTTGCCTCCCTTCCCATTTGCCTCTCAATAGACTACAATCTGATTTCTACCACAAGGTTCTTTAAATTTCTTTCATTTAGTTTGACAATACATTCCCAATTATTAAACAAATGTTTCCAGTTATTTACTGATATTTTATATTGGTCTTAGTTCCTTCCCCCCCCCCCCCCCGAGACAGGGTCTCACTATATACTAGACACTGGCCTTAAACTTGCTAATGTAGCCCAGACTGGCCTTGAGCTCACAAGGATCCTCTTGTCTTGGCCTTCTGAGTGCTGGGATTACAGGTGTGCAAAACCATGCCTGGCTGCTCTCACCCCTTTGAAACTCTGTTCTTTTGGCTTCTGGTTGCCTCTGCCTCCAGTTATTTCTGGGAGACCCCATCCACTCTCCTAAATTCTTCTTTCTCTCACCACCTTGGTATATAATTCAGGCTGGCCTTGAACCCATGAGCTTCCTGCTTCAGGCTGCTGAGCACTGGGATTATAGTTGTAGGAAAGGGAGAGAAAGAATAGCAACATTCTACTCCTAGGCCACAGAGGAAAGCAGTGACTGTGTTGAAAAATCACATTTGGATTAAGGGAATAGATAATTCAACTTAAATAGGAAATATTAATGCAGAGGGCCTGAAGGCTAAAGTCGGGAGTTCTAGCGTTATACCACATTATACCATTTGTAGAGTGTAGGTTAGTACAAATGCTGTACAGATGCTCATAGCTCCTACAGGCAAGGCATGTAGGCCCCGGTACCAGGATACACAGTGGGGAGCAGAGCAGAGGGCTGCTCTGAGAAGCAAAATAGCCTGATACAGGGTGAAAGCACATGAATTATAAAAAATTAAAAACAACAAAACCCTCAACAGCTATAATTTAAAATTTCATTCATTAAAAAGTACATATATATGTGTGTATATATACATATTTTTTTTTTCTTGTACTGGGAATCAAACTCAGGACGTCATACTTACTAGGCAGGTGCTGTGCCACTGAGCTGTAGCCCAGCTTTTATATATATATATTTTTTCCACCTTATATATACTTAATTCTTTTTTTTTTTTTCTTTTTTGGCAGAACCAGGGATTGAACTCAGGCCCTTGTGCTTACCAGGCAAGCACTTATTCTACTGAGCCATCTTCCTGGCCCCCTATATATACTTAATTCTTAAACATTTTTTATTTTGAAACACATTATTAATTGTATGTCTTATTGTAATCAGTAGCATTTTCCCTGATATATAAAATGCCATTATCTTTTTTTTTGTGGTAATGGGGATTGAACTTAGGACCTTGCACTTGCCAGATAGGTGCTTATGCCACTGAGCTACATCCCCAGCCAATGCTATATCTTTTTTTTTTTTCAATGCTATATCTTAAAGGTGATGTCATCTAAGATTCCATGAACTATGATAAATAAGGAATTCCAAGGCAAAGTTTTAAACCAGGGAAGTTAGAAGGATTTATTATTTTTAACAAAAAAAAAAGTGTGTTCCCTTGATCTCCATGCTGGAATCGAACAAAACCTATCTGGGCAATGACCCATAGATAATATTGCTATTCACCCACTCCCGCACTTGAACTTAATACTATTAGTAAGTACTTATTAATGACAACTTTAATTTGATCATTGGAGCTTAACTCTCAAGAAGTCATCAAAACTGGAAGCAAAGGCCAGCTGACACTGAAAGGAGTACATGACGTTTAGCGATGCTGGCGTTCATTCCAATGTTGCGTACAGCCATCTAGGCCAGCAGTGGTCCTTTGAACAACCGGAACTTCTTCAAATACTGATTCACTTCTTCCTTGGGGTACGGCCGGAGTGCAATGCAAGTGGCAATATTCTCTGGCTGCTCAAGCCACAGGGTGTGGTCCATGTTCTTCTGCTGCAGGGTCTTAGCCAGTTCCTTTAGGGTGGTCTCATCTGGGGCCTGGCAGAAGCAGAACACAGCAGAGACTCAACAGCCCACCTAGATGCGTTAATAGCCATCAGTGGGGTGGGAAGTTGTTCTTAACAGAAACTGGAGAAACAGCTTCACCAAAGGCACTGCAGAGCAACAAGTTCATCCCCTGGTTTGCTATGCACTCTCTGTAGGACCTTTGCTAAGCAGCTTGGGAGGACTGGGGGAGATGGGAGAGCAGAAGGGGCTTTACAGTCCTGTTCACAAAGCGGAGATTTTTCTCTTCCCTGTTGAAATGTATGCATTGTCATTTTTAGTTCTCTTATAGTTGGCACCCACAACAGACATCCCTAATCCATCAATCATCTCTGATTTTATGAGCTGCCTACTAGAAGGATATCTAAAATAACAAGCACCTTCTACATGTCCTCTCCTTCTACCAGGCTCACCCAGAAAGGTTTTCTTTCTGCTGGGAAGGCTCCCATTTTCTTACTAAAAGGAGAACAAATAATTCTCTATCGTCCTTTTGAAATTATTTCTGGATCCTCCTTATCACCCAAGTCCAAGAGGAGCCCATGCTGAATCCCACTGCAGGAAGCATTATCTTGCAACTCAGAAAATAAAGACAGTGCATTATTTTGCATAAGATAAATAGTTTTTGTCTGTCAAGGTAAGTAGAGGTTTCTCTTATTAAGTTGGAGGACTCTGGGATCGCCCTTAGTGTCCTAAACTCTGCCCAACTTGTTGACACCCTCCTGTTGCACTGAGCAGCAGCACAATTCAGTTCCGTGGGATGAGTAAGCCTCTGCTGGACATGAAACTTTTTTTTTTTTTTTTTTTTTTTTTTTT
>NW_004524595.1:7655761-7656631 GCF_000260255.1 Octodon degus | reverse complement strand
TTTTTTTTTTAATTTTTTTTTATTTTTCAACACATAATACACTGCATATATTCTTCTTAGTGGTTAATTGCTGTTCAAGGTTTTTTTTTTAATTTTTTTTTATTTTTCAACACATAATACACCCCCTTCTTGAGCTCACTTTTTAGTGCATGCTGGTCTCAAACTCACAATGACCCTCCTGCCTCAGCCTCCCTAGTGCTGGGATTTACAGGCATGCGCCACCATGCGTGGCATGACCTAGTGCCAGTGTGAGCTTTGATAATTTATATGCTATAGTTGTGCTTGTTTCCCTTTCATGGAGGAGAGATGATAATGCTTCCTCACAGTATAACAAGTCAATGAAATTACAGTCAAGTTCAGCACTGCCTGACCTCTACTGGCCTTCGTGGCTGCAGCAGCATGTGGTGTAAACAGCAATGACTCACAGTCATGGCCAAGAGCTCAGGAGCATCACGTGTCTGTGGGCTTCAGATGCCCCATCTTAGAAAATGGGAGTTGTTTTTTGTTTTATTGTTTTGGTTGATAGCCTCAAATTTTTTAAATTTTTGTTTCTATTAGTACACGTTTGCAGGGTATAAGGATTATATTCATGGTGGGAGTTGATTCATGTACAAAACATATCTTCTTTTTACTTCCCCTCCCATCCTCCTTAGTCCATCTCTCTGTCCCTTTCCATTTGCAAAAGATCTGTCTTCCTGTTTCTATTTCCTGTTATCCTTCTGCTGCAGGGTCTTAGCCAGTTCCTTTAGGGTGGTCTCATCTGGGGCCTGGCAGTAGCAGAACACAGCAGAGACTCAACAGCCCACCTAGATGCGTTAATAGCCATCAGTGGGGTGGGAAGTTGTTCTTAACAGAAACTGGAGAAACAGC
>NW_004524595.1:7650731-7655661 GCF_000260255.1 Octodon degus | reverse complement strand
CTTCTTTTTACTTCCCCTCCCATCCTCCTTAGTCCATCTCTCTGTCCCTTTCCATTTGCAAAAGATCTGTCTTCCTGTTTCTATTTCCTGTTATCTCTTATTTAGCTCATTGGGTTTCTCATATAAGAGAAACCATAGGATACTTAACACCAGTGTGTCTGATTTATTCCACTCAAGGAGCAATCTTTTCCTACAAATGACTTAATCTTTCTTTATAGTAGAGTAGTACTCTATAAATAGTTTATTTATCCACTCATCTGCTGATGGGCATATAGGTCTCTTTCAAGATTTAACTATTATGAGTTATGCTGTTATAAACGTGAGTATGCAAGCATCACTATAATATGGTGTCTTAAACCAAAAGAGGATTAACTGGGTAAAAATGACAGTCCTGAATCAGATAATTTCTTCATATAAAAAAATTCTAAACAAAAAGCTATCTGTTTCTTTTCTGCTTCTCACAGATTCTCAAGGCATTTCCCTCAATTACTGGTTGATGGCTCACTATCCAATAGCATCTCTCTCTTACATTAGTCTATTTTTGCCAACTTGCCAGGAGGGGATTACCCCACCCTTCCACTAAAAGGCAGGGATTTGTTTTGTTTTGTTTTGTTTTGTTTTTGAGACAGGGTCTCACTCGGTAGCCCAGGCTGTCCTTGAACTCACTATGTAGCCCCGGTTGGCCTCAAACTCAACAGCAATCCTTCTGCCTCAGCCTCCCCCATGCTGTAAGTATGTGGTGGCCGCCCCCCCCCCACCACACCTGGTCAGGGACTTATTTTTAAAATATTTTTCTCATTGTAACAATGTACTTGATGTGGAGCATTTAAAAATATAGGAAGCATAATAACTTAAATTTCACCACTCACTAGTTAACATTTAGATGTATTTTTAGCTTTCTCTTTCAAAATTTAAATCATTGGTACAACTCACTTAGTAGCATATCGCGAGCACTCTTCTATGCTACTATATTTTAAAAACCAGGATTTCTGTTAGCCCCGGAGAAATACATCGTAAGAGCTGGGGGTTGTAGTTCCGTGCCGAGTGCTCACCTAGCATACCTAAAGCCGAGTTTGAGCCCCAGTTCTCTCCCCTATCAACAACAACAAAAAAGATAACACCATAAGGGCACAGATTAATTTAACCAATCCTTAGTATTTCTGATTATTTTTGAGACAGGATTTCACTACATAGTGCGAGCTGGCTTGGAACTCCTGGCCATCCTCCTGCCCCAGCCGCCCAAGTGCCACCACACTCAGCTTCCTTTTTTTTTTTTTTTTTAAACCAATACAAAGTGCTTCTATGAATATCCTTGTGCAAAGCTCTGATTGCAGCGGCTTGTTCTCTAGTATTTCTAGCAGTGGACTCAAGAAAGTCAAAGGGTTAGATCTGTTTGGCCAAATCAAAAAGAATCTTACAGTGATGTTTAAAAATGTGCTGATTTACACTTTTTTTTGTAGTTTTGACTGTACGTTCAATTTACACTAGAGATTTAAGTATTCATTTTTCAAACAATATAATGTCACATTCAAGTAAATACATCCGTTCTTCGTCCGCTGCCTTCCGAGTTGGTTTCCCGGGGAACAGTTCTTAGGCGCCAGTTTAAAGCCTGGCGGGTGGCCAGGTAAAAAAGCGGGTGGAGTTCCACCTGCTTAGGTCCTCCCGGACATCTACAGAGGGAAGGGACCACCAGCTTTTCCGGGAAGCCTGGGTAACAGGTCTGACATCCACAATTCACATCTCATCCCCTGCGTAAGAGAAGGCTTCCTAGGTCACAGATCAAATCCCAGAGGTCTTTCCAAAATTTGAAAAGTTAGAAATTCCCCCCAACTCAGCCCACTCCAACTCCAACCTAGTTACGCTTCTGACCCAAAAATCACACTCACTTCCGGTCTCGACACTCTCCGCAGCCCTCCCCCTGCGTGTCTCACCTCGAGGACCACTTTGCGCATGCGCCCCAGTTCCTGCAGGTAAGCAGTCGTGTGCGGGTGGTCGCGGTAAAGATGCAGGGCCGCAGTGGCTGCGTGACAAGCTTGTGCTACCAACGCGCCCGCCGGCCAGGAAAACGGAGCTTGCGATAGGTCTTTTCGTAACACCAAGTATTGTACCAGGATCTGCGGCTCCTCCCCAGAGGCCGCCATCTTCCTGACTACGCGAACGGCTGAGTCTACTGTGCGGTGCATGCTGGGATCAGGGAGGAGTCTAGGACGCCGCCATGTTTTTGTACGGCAGGATCGCAGAGCATTCTGGGACGGACCCGGTTGCATTTTGAAGGTTTAGAAGGCGGGAAATTGGCGTATGACCTGAAGTTCAGTCAATAGAGTGATTTACTGGACCCAGTCTCAAAATTTAGGAAGGTCCGGAGGTGTATTTTAGTATGTATAAAGGCCCTGGGTTCAATTCCCAGGGAGGCGGGGACACAGCTGACACTGACCCAGGCCTGCAGGGTCAACGAGGGACGTGCCCGCGGTAACGCTTGGCTTCCTCCGACCCGAGGGCGCGCGTGAGTCTGTCAGGATTTGTCTAAAAAGGAGTGGATGTTACTGTTACTGTTTGTTTTTGTTTTTTTGTTTTGTTTTGTTTTGTTTACCGCGAAGGACATCAAGGTTCCGGAACGCTTCGTAGGAAGGCATAAAGAGGAGATGGAGCAAGCGAAAACTGCACAAGACGGCGAGACCAAAAGAGGTGACCTAGTACATGGGTTAGAATTTATTGTTACTTCAAAACGAAAAGTAAATTTGGTGGCTTTGTGTATTTAAAAAATGTTACAGCTGAGTGTAATGACTGTAATCCCAGGTACTCAAAGGCTAGCCTGGGCAACACAGTTAAGATCTCGTCTCAAAAGACAACAAAATCTGGGCATGGTTGGCCTATAATTCCAAAGTTCCAGGAGGCTGAGGCGACGGGATAGCAAGTTCAGTCAATAGAGTGATTTACTGGACCCAGTCTCAAAATTTAGGAAGGGCCGGAGGTGTATTTTAGTATGTATAAAGGCCCTGGGTTCAATTCCCAGTACCTGAAGACAACAACAAAATAAACAAAAAATTTAATTCATGCTGCTATCAGGAGTAGTCTGTTCTCTAAAGTGACCTAGTTTTGTTTCTTTTAAAGTAAATGGAGGGGCCGGGGAGATGGCTCAGTGGAATAAGCACTTCCCCGGCAAGCGCAAGGGCCTGAGTTCAATTCCTGGTTTGAAAAAAATAAAATAAAAATAAAAATAAAAAATGAAAAAAAAATTAAAAGTAAATAGAGAAAAAAAGAAAAAAAAAAGTAAATGAAGAGGGGCCGCAGCGGACTAAATCACTTGCCAGACCCCCAACTGAAACAGTGATTGAGACTGGGTGTGGCTGAAAACAGAATCACTGCTCCGTGTGATCAATGTAGTGAGATCCTGTAGACCCTGTGCTAAAATACATTTAAAAAAGAAAAAAAAAGTAAATGAAGAGCTAGAAGTTTTAGATCATCAACATAGCCCCTGCATTGTCTCTCCCAAACAAAAGTTGAACATACAGCTGTTACCCATACTGATATTAGCCCTCTGCTTAGTAATTTTAGCTTTCTTTTTATGGAGTGGAGTTTATGATGTAGAAGGATTCGGCTGAAAAGAAATGGGTACAGCAGAAAACAGGATTAACTCAAACTCTGATGTCCGTGAGAAAGCAAGAGATAGCATTCTGAATAATGATAAGAAAAATGATGAAATAGGTGTTTTTGCATAGTCAGTATCTCACTTTTTTGATACTTTTGAAATTAATTGAACTCTGATAGTAGTATAAAAAATTTTATTTATTTATTTATTTATTTTGGCCGTTTTGAAACAGGGTCTCGCCATGCAGTTCAGGCTGCCTTGATCTTATTTTGTAGCCCAGGCTGGTCTTGAATTTGCAGCAATCCTCCTTCCACAGCCTCCAGACTGCTGGGATTATAGGTGTGTACCACCGCCACACCTAGAACTTTTGTAAAGGAAATGTCATCTAATTGTGTTAAAGTATTAAGTCCCTTTTTTCCACACTAGCTATGAACTTTTGTGATAAATAGTAGGCCCAGTTATAGTACTTCTGCCTAGAAAGTACGTAGCAGACAAATCATATTCTTTCTCTTTTTCTCTTTGAAAACTATCCTGGTTGAGTGGCACTCAGGAAGCTGAGGCAGGAACATCACCATAAATTTAAGGCCAGCCTAAACTACACAGCAAGACCGTATCTAAAATAATAATAATAATACTGTTTTTATGTCAGTGAACAACCTAAAAAGATTGATCGTCTTTGACTTTGACTGTCAGATCCTCTGGTTTTTATAATTGTGGCATATATCATAACAATTATAAGGGTCAGGGAGATAGCTCAGTAGAATAAGCTCTTGCCTGGCAAGCTCAGAGTCCTGAGTTCAATCCCTGGTACCACAAAAAAAAAAAAAAAGAAAGAAAAATGACAATTATAAAATGAATTCAGCTGTACCACAAAAAAATTAACAATTATAAAATGAATTCAGCTGGTCACAGAGACCAGCCTGCCCTACAAAGTGAGCTCAAGGCCAGCCTGAACTGCATACCAAGAGCCTGTCTCAAAAAGACATAAAAATAAAAAGGTATGTACTTGTTCCTTTTTGAAGTGCTTCTTGTGAAGTTCCTTTTCACATTTCTTTAGGTGTTTTGGCTCACTTGGAAGGACTAGAGGCTCAAATGAACAGACCCTGTAAAAGGTATGAAGAGCTACAGAGAGCTCAGGCTGAGGAAAGTGCTCCTAGAACCAGGATTCATAAACCCCAGCACCTTCGAGGCAAGCTGAGGGTAGAATTGAAACAGCAGCAAGTCAGAGTGAGTAGAATGGGGTGCTGGCAGGCTCCCTTGGTTGAGGGAGCAATCGTGATCTGGGAAGGGCAAACATATCACGTGTTTTACTTTTTAATCTTCCTTGCTGGATTGATTGCA
>NW_004524595.1:7644978-7647556 GCF_000260255.1 Octodon degus | reverse complement strand
GGCGGCCCAAGGGGCTGGGAGAGGGTCCGGCCCACTCTGCGCCTGGGCTGGGACTGGTCCCGCCGGCGCAGGGTAGCAGGAAGCTCTCCTTAATTCTTCAAATGATCAAACTTAATTGAAACTAATTATCAACTAATAATTGTCTGGTACTAGTGCATGGGACCGGCAAATTTTTCCTATGTATATTAACTTCAGTAAGTACTGCCCGTGTGCTAGGTTTCTATTGTTTTACATCCGTACTGATGCTTCATAGTGTCAGTTTAAAAATTTGTCATTCTGGTGGGAATGTAATGGTATCACACTGTGGATTTCATTTGCATTTGACCAGTGACTTGATGTATAGTCATCCTTCAAGTATAGTCATCCAGGATTCAGCCAACCATGCATCAGAAATGTTTAAAAAAAAAAACAAAAATGACATTTGTACTGAATGAGTACAGACTTTTTCTTTATTTTCCCTTAAAAATACAGTGTAACAGCTATTTATGTAACTATTCTATTCCTATTCCTATTCTATTCTTATTCCTATTCTATTCTATTTTGTCTTTGAGATAAGATCTCCCTATCCAATTCAAGCTGGCCTTGAGTTCACTTTGTAGGGCAGGCTGGTCTTGAATACCCAACTATCCTGCTGCTTCAGCATCCCAAGTGCTGGAATTATCTTCATGTGCTACCACACCTGGTTTATGTAACATTTTATAGTCCTTATGTTGTGTTAAGTATTGTAAGTAATTGTGAGGTGATTTAAAGTATATGAGGAGGGGCCAGGGAGATGACTCAGTGGAGTAAGCGCTTCCCTGGCAAGCACAGGGGTCTGAGTTCAATCCCTGGTTCCACCAAAAAATAAATAAATAAATAAATAAATAAATAAAGTATATGAGGGGCAGGAGGGATAGCTTGGTGGTCTAAGCACCTGCCTGGCAAGCGCAAGGTCCTGAGCTTGATCCCCAGTACTGCATGCCATGCTGGCCGGAGAACCACATGCCGTGCCATCCACTGAAACTGGGCATGGTGGCACATGCCTGTAATCTTAGCGTGGGGAAGACTGAGACAGGAGGATCACTATGAGTCTTTAATAAATTTTTTAAAAATGTATTAAAGAATATGAAAGGGTTGCTGGGCATGGTTATGCACACATCTGTGACACTAGCACTTGGGAGACTGAGGCAGGAGAATTGCTGTGAGTTTGAGGCAAGGCTGGACTACATAGCGAATTTAATGTCTGTAGAATATACAGCAAAACTCAAAATACAAAATAAATACATAAATAAAAATTTAAAAATTATGAGAGGATATTTTTGCCAGTGGTAGTGAACTTTGGCACATGTGGTTTCTTTTAAGACAAAGATGTTAATATATTCTGAACTAAAACCTCGTTTCATTGCTGTGTTAGCACTTTGAGATAAATAAGTGGGTTTTGGGTTGTGGTTTGGGCATTCAGTCTCTAGAAGTATCATCACTATCATGTAGGATATATGCAAATGCTATTCCTTTTTATGCAAGGAACTGGAGCATCCATATAAGTTTTTATTATAGATATTAAGGTGATCCTAAGGTATTCTTTATTAAAGTGTAAAATACATTAATCAATGTTTGAGTGAGAAATCACTCTAACATTATTATAATAATGTAATAACAATATGATCTGTTACATTGCAGTAGTCTTTACATACTTTGGATATTAGTTCTTTGTTGGATATAAATATTAGAGTCTTAACTCAGACTGTGGCTTGCCCTTTTACTGTCTTAGTTACTTTTAGTGCATTGCTGACACAAAATCCTGATGTCCAAAATTAAAGAAAGAAAGGGTTATTTAGCCAGGTATGTGGAGGTTTCATTCTTTAATCAGCTGGCTCCAGGTTAGAGTGCCACATGGCACAGGGAGGAGCAGTGGCAGAGAGCAAGCCTCTTTCCTTACCTTGTATTGCATTCAGGCTATCTGGTCCAGGGCAGGTGTAGCACTCACACCCATAATCCCAGCATTGGAGCACAAATCAATCATAAACTCTAGAAGCCTGCCTCATGACGGCATGAGGCCTTTGGGGGATATTTACACACAAACCATAACACTGTCAAATGCTATCTTTTGATAAAAAGACAGTTTGTTTTGATGAAATTCATTTTAGGAATTGATGCTTCTTGTTTCCTATTTAGTAAGTCTATTTTAAGTTATGATCATGATAGTGTTCCCTGTGTTACTTCATTTTAAGCCTTGTTGGTTCATCTTTTTTTTGGGGGGGTGGCACCAGGGATTGAACTCAGGATCTTGCGCTTGGCAAGCAAGCACCTATTCTACTGAGCTATCTCCCTGGTCCTGGTTCATCTTTTACGGTAGTCCATCTAGATTACATTTTTGTGTGTGTTGTAGGATGGGGGTGTTGTTTGCTTGTTTGTTGTTTGTTTTTGGAGACAGGATTTCCATATGACTCAGGGCACTCTTGAACTTACACTTGCTGGCCTGGAACTCTGGCAATTTTCTTGCCTCAGCTGCCTGAGTGCTGGGATTACAGGTGTGCACAACCAGACCTAGTGAGGTCAATCTTCTTGATTTGTAGTTTTGGATATATATATATATATA
>NW_004524595.1:7642558-7644878 GCF_000260255.1 Octodon degus | reverse complement strand
TATATTGTAATGAACCTGTTTCTGGATTCTGTTCTGTTCCATTGTTCGCTTGTCTTTGTGCTAATCAAAGGTTTATATACCATAAGACTTGATACCTGTAGTACATACATATAGTACGTTTCTTCCTCTTGAGAATTATATTGGCAGTTCATGGCCCTGTGAATTTCCCATAAATTTGAGGGTCAGCTATCACTTTTCAAAAATAAACCTCTAGTGTCATTGGAATGGTATTGAATGTGTAGATCAGTTTGGGAAGTACATGTATCACTATAGTACTGCATTGCCCAGTTAGTGTACATGTTGTACCTTCCTGTGTCCTTTCAGTTCTTTGCTTTTTCTCAGCAATGTATGTGTTTTTACATTTAGAGGTACTAAAGCTTATGCAGAGTCCATCAAAACAAATATATACACACTTCAAGAAAAGAAAAATAGTACAATGTTTTTACAACAGATGGTGTTACCCTCATATAGGATACCTTAGAGGGTATTGTGTATCACAGAAAACCCACTACACTGTGAAAATCACACACCGCAATCTCACGACCAAGGCTGCCCAAGCAACAGATTGACAAACTAATAAATGTCTGCAAGCTAATGGCCACCCCTTTGAACACCTCTTGTAATTGCAGAGGCCAAAGGTGACTTATATTATTCTCATTATACTTTTCCAATAAATTTAATATTAAATATTTATACAAGTTTTTCTTCTGAAGTGAGTATCCATTTTTTTTTTTGGCATATCCTCTATATTTAATCTTGACATTATTGCATATGGGAAAGGGCAGCAGGCTTCTGTGGAGGGTGGATTATCTTAGGCTTTTTGTGAGCCATACAATCTATGCAAGCTACTCAGCTCTGCTGTTGTAGTATGAAAGGTAGTAGGCAGAACACATATGGTGTGAGCCAGTAAAACCTTTTATAAAAAACCTACTTGGCTAGGTTTGACCCACAATTAGAAGTTTTACATTCTAATTGTTGTATTATATCATACAGATACGTTAGACATTCTGTAAGGCAACTTTGCTATAAGTCTTCATATTTTTAATACTTTTTCTTTCTGTCCTTTGAAATTTTTACATTTGGGA
This sequence comes from Octodon degus, assembly GCF_000260255.1. Classification (NCBI taxonomy): domain Eukaryota; kingdom Metazoa; phylum Chordata; class Mammalia; order Rodentia; family Octodontidae; genus Octodon; species Octodon degus. The sequence continues at coordinate 7,643,793 of NW_004524595.1, read as the reverse complement.
TTAAGCATATTCAAACAGTAAGTTTTATTTCTTCCTTTCCAATCCTTGTAACTTCTCACCTAATCCACTGGCCAAGATATCTGTTAGATTGTTGAGTAGACATAATCAGAGTCTTTGCTATGAATTTTGTGTAGTTGGTTTTTTTCTTGTTCTTTTTTGGAGATAGGATCTTGCTATATAGCCCAGGATGGCCTTGAACTTGTGGTTCTCCTGCGTGTGCCACCATCTCCAGTTCCTGGTCCTTCTTTGTGGAAAGATTTTGAATTTCCAATTCAATTTCTTTGGTCAGCATAAAATTTAGAATTTACATATTAGGTCACTTTCGGTAAATTGTGTTTTGTCAAAGAATTTTTCAAAATTATATTAACAGTCATGTTTAAAGTCTTATAAATGTGATTATCAATGTTATCTTATTTTTATTCCTTTATTTGTGCTTGCTGTCTTTCTCCATCTGTCTTAGTACATTTTTGTCCCCTTTGGACTTTTTCTAAGAATTACCTCTGGCCTTTTCTAATTTCTCTGTTGATCATTTGCTTTAACTCAGTGATTTTGCTCCACTCATTGGATTTAATTATTTTAACTTCTTGAAATAAATACTTTTTTTGAATATGTATTCTACTGTGCTATCTCCCTGGCTTGAATATGTATTAAGATTATACATCATCTGAACATGGCCTGCATTATGTGTCCCACAAGTTTTGTTATATTTTCATTATCATTTCAATTCAAAGTATTTTAAATATCCATTGTGATATTTTCTTCAGCTTATGGGTTTTATTTTTATTTTTCCCATAATTTTATTGATAAACAAATAGCAATGAGACAGTTTCAAATCAAATTGGTAGGACATAAATAAATAAAATTTTAAAAAAAAAGGGGGCTGGTGAGATGGCTCAGTGGTCTAAAGCACCTACTCAGAACAAGCTTAGCAAAGCACAGGGACCAAGGTTCAATCCCCCGGCACCACATGCCAGCCAGCCCCCACCCCCTGGTGGTCTGAGCTGGCCACACACAAATAAAATAAATAAATAAATAAAATTTAAAAAAAAACAAATTGGTAGGACAGTTTCAATAATTAACACATTACATACATTCTTCCAAGTGGTTAATTGCTGTACAAATGCGGACCTGACATCCTATTTACAAACACCATTAGAATAGATCACTCTATTCATTAAGAGAATGTAACTATGTATCTATCCTAACCACTTTGAATACACAGATACAAAATGGAC
>NW_004524595.1:7630398-7634266 GCF_000260255.1 Octodon degus | reverse complement strand
TTTTTTTTTTGGCAGAACTGGTGATTGAACTCAGGCCCTTCCACTTGCCAGGGAAGCACTTATTCCACTGAGCCATCTCCCCAGCCCAGCTGACTTCTTTAGTTAGATTAAGTCCAAGGTATTTCATTTTCCTCGGTGCTATTGTAAAAGGTATTGTTTCTATAATGTCCCTCTCAGTGTGTTTGTTGTCTGTGTAGAGGAATGCTATTGACTTTTGGGTATTGACTTTAGAACCTGCTATGCTACTGAATTTCTGTATTAATTCTAGTAGCTTCTTGGTGGAGCTTTTTGGGTCTTCCAAGTAAAGTATCATGTCATCGGGCCTGGGCTAGGACTGGGTCTGCGGGTTCCTGGAACGCGGCAGAAATTCTTACTCGGCAGGCGAGGTGGAGGAGGTGCTGTGGAGTGGTGGGGGGCGTCCCAAGAGGGTGGAAGAAGGTCTCACCCACACTGCACTTGGGCTGGGACCAGTAATAGGTCCCGCTGGCGCAGGGTAGCTGGAAGCTCTCCCACACACTCAGTGGGCCTGGGCTAGCTTATGGATTTTAGACAAGTATTACTAATTCCAAACTTTGAGTAATTGTCTGTTTTTTGTTGTAGCAATTTGTAGTTTAATTCCTTTGTGGTGAGAGAACATGATCTATCAATAGGACTGTTTGGTGAATCTTCCATGTATATTAACCGTAGATTTTGTGCTCATGAGACACTGTTTTCTATATATATCAAATAGGCCTGTTGTGTTCATTGTGCTTAAATATTTTATATCCTTACTCATTTATCTTCTTGCCTACTGAGATTTTAAAATGCCGCCCCCTCCCCCCCGTAGATCTGCTTTTTCTTTTTTCTTTCTTTTTTTTTTTTTGGTGGAACTGGGGTGCTTTTTCTTCTAATCAGATTTTATTGGTACATTTTAGATACACATAGTGGACATATTCATCATAGAGAATTGCTACTTTTACCTAATATAACTTGTCTTTTTTCCCCATTCCCCTTCTCTCCCTTCAACTGCTTCCCTCCCATTTATAAAACCTTTTTCATTTTTTCTTTTTTTTTTTTTTTTTTAACTTTTCCCTTTTCTTTTCCCCCTCCTCTCTTATTCTCTTCCCCATTTGAACATTTTCTTCCTATTTCATAATTCCTGTTATCCACTTTGGTCCTTATTTAAACTTTCAATTTCTCATATCTGAAAAATAATACAGTATTTATACATATGTGTCTGATTTCATTTGAAGAGTATGGACTCGATGGGGCTGGGGAGATGGCTCAGTGGAATAAGCACTTCCCTTGCAAGCACAAGGGTCTGAGTGAGTATGGACTTAAGGTGCATCCATTTTCCAAGACATGTCTTGAGCTTAATGTTCTTTGTGGCAAAGTAGTACTCCCATTGAATAAAAAATCCACATCTTCTTTATCCATTCACCAGTTGATGGGCATTTAGGTTGTTTCCAAGATTAGACTATTAAAAACTGTGCTGCTATAAACATAGGTGTGCATATGTTACTATGATATGATGCTTTTAATTCTCTGGGGAAGATACCTAAAAGGACAATAGCTGGGTCAAATGGAACTTCTAGTCCTGGTTTTCTTGAGGAATCTTTACACTGATTTCCACAGTGGCTGTACCAGTCTGCACTCCTACTAACAGTGGAGAAGGATTCCTTTTTCCCCACAATCCTTCCAGCTTTGTTATTGAGTGATTTCTTGATTGCAGCCATTTTTTCCAGGGTAAGATGAAATCTCAGTGTTGTTTTAATTTGTATCTCTCAAATGACCAGTGAGTGATGTTGAACATATTTTAATATATTTATTTGCAGTTATTTATTCATCTGAGAATTGTGTGTGCATTTCAGATGCAGTTTTGGATTGGTTTTTAAATTGGGGGGCATCTGAATTTTTTGAGTTCTCTGTAGGTTCTTGATAATAATCTTTTGAGGAACAACCGGCAAACATTTTTTCTCATATTGTGAGTTGTCTTTTCATTTTGTTGCTGTTTTCTCTTGCAGTGCAAAAGCTTTTTAGTAATTTGAGATCCTAATTGTTTATTCTTTGTGATGGTTCCTATGTGATTGAGGCTTTTTTTTTTTAAATGTCTTTGGTACAGGGTCTCACTATGTAGCTTGGACTCGTAGTGATCCTCCTATTTTTAGCCTCCCCAGTGCTAGGATTACAGGTGTGTGCCACCATACCCAGTCACAGTGCCCAGCTCAGCACACCTGGGGACAGGTGTTGGTGCAGCATGTGGTGTTGGGCATTGAACCCCAGTCCCTATGCTTGCCTAAGCAGGTACTTTATAGGTTCTGGCCCTCATGTGAATTGCTGAATTATTATGATGGTCATTTAATATGGCTGAAACCCTTAAAGCAGCTTATATTCTGAGAGACCACCTACCCCCTTCTCCAACTCAGCCCAGGGTGCAGTTTCCTTTCACCTTTCCCTGTTGCTTCAGGGAAGACCCCAGTCAGCTCCACGGGTATTTTTAAACATCCCCCTCAAACTTCACTCCTGACAAAAGGCCATATAAGCCTCAGCCTGCCTTAATTCTGGTTCAGAGAATCTCGTCTTCCCTAGATTGTCTCTGTGTCCTCAAAGATAATAAAGCTCCTTTCCCTTTTTTTCTTTCTGCCTGTTTCTCTCCTCTGTACTCTACTGAGCTATCTCACTGGCCTAAGGCTTTTTTCATAGTCTTGGCCTACATCAGTGTATTCAAGTTTTACCTATTCTGTCTTCCAGCAGATTTAATGTTTCTGTTTTAATATTTAGATCTTTGATCCATTTTGAATTTAATTTAGTGCATGATAAAAGATACTATATCACTTGGGGTTTTACTAGAGGAACATATATAACACATAGAGATGTACATATAGAACATATAGAGATGTACAAATGTGTAAGAAATTACAAGATTGGCTTACAATGGTCAGCCACAGAACCAGATGAGGAAGCATGCAGAGGTCATCTGCACACCGGAGACTGACAGATTCAGTTAAGATCTGGAGCTCACTGCAGTGTGCTGTGCAAGTCCATATCAGGAAGCCATGGAAGGCTGCCTTGCTATTCTGGTTCTCTTCTGGTTCCAAATGAATTTTAGGATTGTTTTCTCTAATATTGTGAAATACATTAGATCTGTAAAGCAGTTTTGGAGACATGGCCATTTTCACTATATTCTGTCTTCTTACCCAAGAGCAAGGTATATCTTTCCAATTTCTGATATTTACTCAGTCTCCTTTTTCAGGGTACTATTTTCAAAGTAAAGGTCTTTACATCCTTTGTTAGATTGACTCTTAGGTATTGCTTTTTTTAGATGCTACTGTGAGAGTTGTTTCCCTAATTTCTCTCTCAGTGAGTTTATTATTCGTATATAGAAAAGCTGTTGATTCTTAAATGTTGACTTTGTACTGAACTTGCTTATTAAATCTAGCAGTCTGGAGTATTGAGGGTCTTCTGTATAGAATCATGTCATCTGCAAATAATGATAGTTTAACTTCTTCCTTTCCTATTGTTATTCTTTTTATTTTTCTCTTTTCTAATTATTCTGGCTAAAGTTTCCAGAACTATGTTGAGTAAGAGTGGTAAATGGCTGACACTGACAAAGGATCTACAAACTGTGGTACAAGGTTTCAGGATAAATCTGAGGGGAGTTGACTGACTTTATTAGATACAAAAGTTACATTTGTTGTTATATAGGTCTTGCTTTATGGTCTTAACCATCCAGCAGAAAAGTATAAAAAGATGTATAAAAAGTAAAGCCATATTTTGTATGTTGAGCTGTAAAAAGCTCAAGTCAGCAACTTCTGAAATTGCCAATCCTACGGAAAACCCACTACTTTTATGGATTACTGGACTATATTGGATTTTTTTTTTTTTTTTT
>NW_004524595.1:7617016-7623426 GCF_000260255.1 Octodon degus | reverse complement strand
CCAGGGAAGTGCTTATTCCACTGAGCCATCTCCCTGACCCCCTGTTCCTTCTCTTTGTCATTTTGTATATATCACTGTCTTCTGACCTTTGGTGTAGAGCGTAGATAGAGTTACTACCTTAGCACCAGTCTGGACCTACGAAGTTCAGATTCCTTTAGGTGGGTGTTGTTTTGGATGTGGCTGCTGTGCTCCACTTCTTTCTGCTGAAGCTGTTAGAGTTGAGCCCTTTGTGTGTCTCTGGCAAGATGTTCTGCTCCTGAATCAGCTGGGTGGGTCTTGCTTCTAGCCTCTTTGCAGGGAGTTCTGCTGAAGGGTTCTGCGTTGGGCCTGCACTGTGGGTCAAATGAGGATCCGTGGGCCCTGGGTCATCTCACTCACTGGCCGGGCCTGCACTCCTGTTGTATTCAGGATTCCGCGGACCCCGGTCTAGTCTCACTCACTTGCCACGCCTGGGCTCTGGGTCTATTCAGGATCCCATAGCCCCGGGTCGACTCACTCACTCACTGGGCCTGGGCTCCTGGTTTATTCAGAATCTGCAGGCCCCAAGTCATCTCAGTCGCTGGACCTGGGCTCTGGGTTTGTTCAGGATCCCACGGGCCCCAGGTCGTCTCACTCACTCACCAGGCCTACGCTCTCTCAATTTTGTATTATACAATGTGGCCAGTTTTCTTTCTTTATTCTGTTTGGTGTTTGTAAAACCTTCTTTTATAAATAGGGTCTTGCTGAAGAATAGGTTAGTCTGAAGTTGCGGCAGTTCCCTTGCCTATGCCTTCTGAATCCTGGATTGATAGGCAAGTGCCACCAGACCTGGCAGTAGATCTTCTTAAATTATTGCTTGATATTTTTCATCTATTTTGGAAAATGTGGCCACTCTTTAAATAGTGCATCTGTCTTGTTCTTTATGTACCCTTGGTGGCTCCTATGTATTTTTTGTTCCTATGACCTGTATCTTTGCTAATTTTCTTATCTCTACTTCATATCTGTTCTCATCTTTAATTTAGATACACTTGTGTTTTCTGGCTGGTTGGCTGTTTTGGGGGTATTCCTTGGGATTGAATTAAGTGTATTTTAATTATTTTTAAATGTATTTGGTACAGGGTCTCACTACTCAGCTCAGACTTGTAGTGATTCTCCTGTGCTCAGCCTCCCTAGCATTAGGGTTATAGGTGTGCACCACCATGCCCAGTCTCTGTGGCCAGCTCATCATGCCCAGTGGCAGGGCTGGCACAGCATGGGGGATTGAATCCTGGTCCCTGTGTTTGCCTAAGCAGGTGCTCACTACTCTCCCTGAGTAGTGAGACCATGTACCAAATACATTTAAAAATAATTAAATTGGCTGAAAATGTAGCTTATAATGCCCTTAATTCAATCCCAAGGAATTCCCCCAAAACAGTCAACCAGCCAGAAAACACAAGTGTATCTAAATTAAAGATGAGAACAGATATGAAGTAAAGAGATAAGAAAATTAGCAAAGATACAGGTCATAGGAACAAAAATACACATGAGCCACCAAGGGTACATAAAGTCTGCTGAGCTATCTCACCGGCCTTCATTTTAATTATTTTGATATTAGGTTTTTACTAAGTTGCCCTGTCTGGTCTTGAATTTGGCAATCCTTCTGCCTCAGCGTCCCACGTAGCTTGTAGGATTACAGTTGTGTGCCACCATGCCCAGCCTGTTGCATCGACTAAATTTATAATTTTCATTACTGTGTTTTTTGATTCTAGATTTCCACTTGATTCATAAGAGTTCAGCTATAGTTGACCTAATTCAGATAAGTAATTTCCTTAAATCTGCCTTCTTTTCTCTTAAGATTTTCAGTTATCTTTCCTCTTTTTTAGTAGGCCTGATAATTTTCCTTTGATTCAGTGAGGATTGTATATGAAAAAATACAGAGGCTCTGAGTGGCATTATCTTCCTTTCAAGGGAGTTTAGTATTTCTGCAGGCATATAGTAGGTGAGCATACCATCTTCGTCCCACTGTGGTAGTCTAGTTCCCATTTTCCCTTCTCCTGAGGTATAGCCTTTTTTCAGGTGTAGCTCTCCAAGATCTGAAAGTGTGCTGGGGACAAGTCTGTTAAAGCTGCTCTTCCTAATCTTTTGTCTGCCAGAATTTCTGCTTAGCTTTTCTTTTCTTTTTTTCTTCTGCTTAGCTTTTCACTGTTGAAGATTTTAGTATAGCTACCTCGTCCCCAGTCACACGGGTGAAGTATAGGAATTTATAAATACCAGGAGAGCAAATCGTACACAGGCCAGGCTCCCTTTTCTGTGGGATTTTATTCTATAGAAAGGCTGCTTTGGTCACATTGGTCTCCAGTTTTTGTTTTCATAGACAATGAAACTGCTATGAAGTATAGCCTGCTTCCTGCACAGCATCTAGACAACAAATCACCAGGTGCTGGGAGGGACTCAGCATATGGAGAGCCAGCTTACTTCAGAGTATTTACCTTGCACTTTAGTCTTGGCTATCGGGGTGTTCTCTTATACTCTTAGGCCATCTTCTGCCTGCTTGCTTATTTTTGGTATTTTCCCAGTTGTGAATTGTTCTCAGGGGGAAGGTCAGCCTAATACTGTCTATAGGGCCAGAGCTAGAAATGCAGGTCTAGAGTCCTGTACTTGAAACCCTTCACGGTCCAACCAGAGCAGCTTTCCCAGCTCACCTCTTCATAGCCATCCGTTTTGCACACCCTGTGCTCATCCTAGAGTTTCTCTTTCCTCCTACAATCCTTTCTCAGTCCCCACCAGAACTAATTGTTCAGTTAGTGGCTTTCACTCTGATATCTGGTGCATGACCCACAACAGTTCATAGCACCAGCTGGATGGCTAGGGTTATACTAATTTCTATGATACAATAGAAAACACTCTACATTTTGCTTTATCCAGTCAGGGAGGCCAGGGGCTTTGTAGTGCACCCTCTGTACCCACTTTGATTGGCTGCTTGTCTTGCAGGGTAAAGTGTTTTCTGCCAATGTAGCGTCTGACCCAACAGTGGAGATCGGAGAGCAAGAAGTTTTGGAAAGGAAACAGGAAAGCATGAAAGCCATTCTGCAGGCATATCATTTTACAGGTACAGTGTTTTTCTGAGCTGATTCATCTAGTCAGTTATTTACAATGGTTTGTTAGACTGGACTTATTTCATGAGAAATTCTTTTGCATCCCTTACACACAGTATAGCACACAGTTTGCAGACATCTTTCCCTACGATTTTGTACAGGTCACTTTGTACAGCAGATCAGTTGGTGGGCAGCTCACACTGTTCATTTTAGCAACTCAGCATGTGCTAGACCCTGTGCCAGAATTTCCTTTACTGTTGGCCTGCTTTATGTTACTGAGCAAATAGAACTCCTCAAATCGCTGTTTCAGCATAAACAGAAATTTTTTCTATTTATGCCACAAGGAGGATCATAGAAAGAATTGGTGCTGTTACAAGTAGATACAAATGGTTATACTGAAGTTTTCCATGTTTGTTTCTTTACTAACTTGATATTTAGGGTGTCCTTTTCTTTTTTGCTATCCTTCCATTTGTTTATTTTTTCGAGGCTTGAGGAGGAGGTTGGATAGGGTCTCACTGTGTAGTTCAGGCTAGCCTTAAATTCACAGTGATCACAGGCATGTGCCACCATACCCGGCCCTTCCATAATTGAAGCAGCTCAGTCTCAGTGTAAGTCTCAGTCAAGAGGAAACATCTTAATTCTCACTCATTAACCTTGTATGAGCTTCAGGGATGCTTGGGTGAGTCAGGTGCCTTTTCCTAGCATCTGCTGAGAGGTACTGTCTTACCCTTAGGACTCAGTGGTAAACTGACCAGCCGCGGTGTGTGTATTTGCATCAGCACTGCTTTTGAGGGGAACCTGCTGGATTCCTACTTTGTGGACCTTGTCATACAGAAACCACTGTGGATCCATCATCACTCCATTCCAGTCTTCATTCCTCTAGAAAAGATAGCTGCAAAATACCTACAGACTGACATTCAGCACTTCCTGTTCAGTCTGTGTGAGTGCCTAAATGCTTACTCTGGGAGAAAGTACCAGGCAGATCGACTTCAGGTATTTATCTAGGATCTTACATACCTCATTTTATAGGCCAATGTAGATGTAAAAGAAAAAGAGACACATTGTCTTTTTGCATTTTAAATTTTTTGTTGTATTGTGGGGGGTTGGGGAGCAGCACTGCCGAGTTACAGCTATAGCACCCCAAACCCTTTTCTGAGATGGGGTTTTTGCTGAGATTATGTGGGCACATTACTGTGTTGCTTTTTTTTTTTTTTTTAAGGTGGTACTAGGGGTCAAACCCAGGGGCTCTAAAACTGAGCTATATTCCCAGCCCTTGCTGAGACAGTTTTGCTGAATTGCCCAAGCTGGTCTCAAACTTGTACTTAGCCTCACAGGCATGTACCACCATGCCTGGTTTTTCTGTTCCATATTTATTTCTCTGAAATTTAAAAAGCCCCTCTTTGTAGGTATGTTTGAGGTGTCAGAATTACTTTGCATTGCCTTTGGAGTGATCGTCTTTTATACTGGGTTTGCCTCTCTCCCAATAGAGTGACTTTGCAACCTTTTTAACTGGACCCTTGCAAAGAAACTCCCTGTGCAACTTGCTGTCATTTACTTACAAAGTTGATCTTACGGGTCAGTCCTCGTTTTGTGCCAGATTGCTGTATGAGGACCTCACTGCGACTCTTCCAACTGACATCACTGTTACATATCAAGGTAAGAGGAAGGAAGCCAGGGTGAAGAAGTCCTGTACTATGCTTTACTTTTATCAGCTTGAGCAAACAGATAAATAGGTAATATCTATCTAGTGAACCCTTGGAGAGTTTCTGTTTATATACCATAAACTTACTCATTAACATACAAAGACTACTTTGTTGGCTACCAATGTTTTCTTTCCTTTGTGTAAATGGTATAGTCTTAGTACCCCTGCCTCTACCCATGTTCCTTCAGTTTATGATTTATGTTAATGAGACCTCCTCTTGGAGGAAGACAGCTAAGGCTGAGTCACAGATTCACTATGATGGAGCCAAAGGCCTCATTCTGCAGTGACACCAAATGGATTTACACATCAGAAGGTGCTTGGTTTTCGAGTCTTTTTTTTTTTTTTTTTTTTTTTTTTTTTTAAGGGAAGGGTCTACAGGGTATTCAGGGTCTTGCTACTAGATCAGACTCGTAGTGATCTGCCTGTTTACAGCCTCCCAAGTGCTGGGATTACAGATGTGCACCACCACACCCAGTCTCAGTTGTCATCTCAGCATGCCCCAGGGGCGGGGCCAGCAGGGTTGAGTCTGTTTTCCAAATGGAAATTTTTCACAATTGCCCAAGAGAACTTTTTGTCAACTTCTTTCAGTTAGATCTGTCACAGTATGATTCATAATTACAAAACTTTGGATAAAACTGGTCTAGTGAAATAGTTCAGTGGTCTAAAGCGCCTGCTTAGGCAAGTGCACAGGGACCATGGTTCTTTCTTTTTTTTTTTCCGGAACCGAGGATTGAACTCAGGCCCTTGGGCTTGCTAGGCTAGCGCTTATTCTACTGAGCCATCTCCCCGGCCCTTGGACCATGGTTCAATCCCTGGCATCACATGGTGTGCCAGTCCCACGCCTAGGGTGTGCTGAGCCGGCCACAATAAAAAAAAAATGGGTAAAATGTTCCTAAGAGTCAGAAATTCTGAAACTTCGACAAGTCTCACACCTTAGATTTCTCTGGGTAGAATGTGCTTTAAGTGTCTAGGCTAAAAATTACATTGGTCTCATAAGGGGCAGCCTCTTTTAGCTCTCTCTAGACAAAAAAAAAGCGATGAGTCCAGAGTAGTGATGATCCAGGTTCTTATTCCTCCTGGTGCACTCAGATGAACAGAATCTCTCTTTAGAGTCAGAAGCACTGTCTGCTTTGTGGGAAGAGCAGCGAGTGTCCCATGAAGGATTGTTCCGCACAAAGCCCCTGCATCACGTGTTTGCTTCATTTGCAAGAGAAGAAGCGCTAGGTTTGAGCCTGGCCTCCTGAAATGCTGTTTCTGTTGGGGCCAGCCGTAGAACTGCAAGCTGCTGAGAGGACATGCTTGGTGTTGGCACATCTGGCCACGGCAACATCTACTGCTTCATCAAGACGAGTAACCTTGAATCCACAGACCTTGAGATTTGGAGTTTTCCATGATTGCCTGGTCCCATGTTATAATGGAATAAGCATTTTTTTTTTTTGGTTCCTCGAATGCCTTCAGGGCACTTTTGGCCAGGGGGAGAGTTGTGAGGTTCGAACTCCAGCAACCTGAGGCTGACAGCTTTTTGGTCCCATGTTATAATGCTCAAGATCATGTTTTTGGTTTTTTTTTTTTTTTTTTTTTTTGGCAGAACCAGGGATTGAACTCAGGCCCTTGTGCTTGCCAGGCAAGCACTTATTCTACTGAGCCATCTCCCT
>NW_004524595.1:7613370-7616916 GCF_000260255.1 Octodon degus | reverse complement strand
CCATTTAGTATTATGTTATCTGTTGGTTGGTCAGAAATGGCTTTTAGCAGATTGAGGGAAAGGCCATCTCTTCCAATTTTCTGTAGGGTTTTTATCATGAGTCAAAAGCTTTTTCTGCATCTAGAAATGATCATATTGGCTTTTTACTTGGCCCTGTTGATAAAACGTATTACGTTTATTGATTTACATATGTTGAACCATCCCTGGAATGAATCCCATCTGGTTATAATGTATAATCTTGATGATTTCTGCATTCTGTTTGCTAGTATTTTATTGAAGATTTTTGCTTCCATGTTCTTTAGGGAAAATGGCTTGTAGTTCTTTGTTAGTTGAGTCCTCTGGTTTTGGTATCAGTGTAATGCTTGCTTTCAGGAATGAATTTGGGAGTATTGCATCCCTTTCAATTTCATTAAAGAGTTTGAGAAGTAATAGTATTAGATCTTCTCTAAATTTCTTGTAGAATTCAGCAGTTGATCTGTCAGAACTTAGGCTTTTCTTTTTTGGTAGGTTTTGAATTACAATTTTGATTTCAATTTTAGTGTATGTGCTGCCAAAGCGAGCACACAATTTTGATTTCAGTAATATTTAGGATTTTTATATCTTCTATATTTAACTTTGGTAATTCATATCTATTTAGGAATCTGTCCATTTTTCTGTATTTCCTATTTAAGTTCTCAAAGTAGTTATAAATCTTCTGAAATTCTGCAGGTTCTGTTGTGATTTTTACCCTGTTCATTCATAATTGCAGGGATTTCAGTTTGTTTTTTTTTATAAGATTGAAAAGAGTTTGATGATTTTATTTGATCTTTCAAGGAGCCAATTCTTTGATGTATTGATTGTATTGTTTTCTTAGCCTCCAATGTACTAATTTCTGCTCTAATCTTTATAATTTCCTCCCTCAAACAAGCTTTGGGGTTGGGCTGCTCTTTTAATTTGAGGTTCAACATTGTTTATTTGAGCTTGCTCAGTTTTCCTAATGTACTGATACAAAATTTCCTTCATAGGACCCCTTTCATTTGTATTGTCATTATCGTTTAATTGTAGAAACTATAACTTCTTTAATTTCATCCATGACCCACTGGTTGTTCAGGAGAGTGTTGTTTAATTTCCATGTGTTTATGAAATTGTTGTGGTTTCTTTTGTCAGTGATTTCCAGTGTCATTGCAGTATGGTCAAATAATGTGCATGGGATAATTTCAGTTCCTTTGTACTTAGGCATGTTCTGTGAGCTAATATGTGATGTTTTGGAGAACGTCCCCTTTGTGGCTGAGAAGAATGTGTATTCTGGTGTTATGGGGTAGATCTAAAGACATGTAATAAGACTATTTCTTCAAAAGTTTGGCTCAGTTCTAATATTTCATTGTTGATTTTTTTAATCTAATTGATCTGTTAATAAAAATGGGGTATTAAGATTCTTCAATACAATTATATTAGTGTTTATCTGATTTTTCACTTGCATTTATATTTGTTAAAAAGTTGGGAGCACAGGTGTTTGTTGTATATATGTTTATGATTGCTATTTTCCTTCCTCTTGGATTATTCCCTTTATAAAGATGTAGTGACCTTCTTCGTTTCTCTTAATCAGTCTTGTCTTCAAATTCATGTTGCCCGTTTTCTGGAGGGTTCCTGTTTCATGGAGTATTGTTTTTCAGTCTATTAATTTTTTTTTTAATTAAATGTGTTTCTTCTATGCAGCATATTGTTGGCTTTTGCTTCTTGATCCATTCTGCCAGTCTGTGTCTTTTGATTAGTGAATTGAAATCATTAACATTAATGGTTATAACTGATTGGTACTGACTTATCCTTGTTGTGTTATTTTCCTGTTACTGCCACCCCCACTTCCTCTCCTCAGTTTGCTTGCCTTGCTTGGTGGATTCCTTCTGTTACGGTTCAAGGAGTTACAGTCCTTGTTATCTCTTTTAAGAATGTCCTATAGGATAGTTCGGTGTTCGTGAATTTCCCCAGGTGTTCTTTGTCATTATAAGCATCTTATTTTTCTATCAGTTTTGAATTATAGTTTTGTAGGGTACATCAGTCTTAGTTGGAGGCTGTTTTCCTTTAGAGCTTCAAATACTTCACTCCAAACTCTCCTTGACTTGAGTGTTTGTGCTTAGAAGTCAGCTGTAATTCTGATGGTCTTTCGTTTATAGGTGATTTGTTTCTTTTCCCTATAGCTTTTAATATTCTAATTTTTTGTTGAATTTCTGGACTCTTCAATATGATAGGTTTTTTTTCATTCTGCTTTTATTATTATTTTTTAATGTATTTAGTACAGGGTCTGCAGGGTCTCACTATGTAGATTGGACTCAGTGATTCTCTTGTCTTCAGCCTCCCAAGGACTGGGATTACAGGTGTGCCCCACCACGCCCAATCTTAATCACCTGTTTTAGCGCACCCTGGGGGCTGGACTGGCACTGCATGCTGGGGATTGAACCCTGACCACTGCGCTCTGCCTAAGCAGGCACTTTGGTCTGCTGAGCTATTTGACCAGCCCTGGTTTTCTTTCTTTTTATTTTCTTTATTTATTTGCAGTACCAGGGATTGAACTCAGGACCTTGCACTTGCCAGGCAAGTACTTATTCCCCTGAGCTATCTCCCTGACCCCTGGTTTTCTTTATGTTCAATATTGGTTGCAAACAGTTAAGGATTACTGTCTTCTAGTTAACCTTATTATATTTATTTTTAGTTAAATTTACTACCTTTAAGTCTGTTTTGTAAAATGAAAGTACAACTTTTTTTTTTTCTTCATGGTGGTGGGAAGTACCCTGCATCCCCAGCCTGAAAACTTCATTTTCTGTTTTGAAGACAGGGTATTTCCCTACATAGTTCAAGTTAGCTTTGAACTCACTTTGTAGTCCAAGCTGGCTTTTGACTCCTGGCACCTTCTTGCCTCAGTGCTGGGATTATAGGTGAATGCCACCATGCCTGGCTAGCACTACAGCTGTTTGAGGGGAGGAACTAGAGATTGAACTAAGCAAATACTGTACCACTGAGCTACATCTCCAGCCCACAATTATTTTTGACTAGGCTTTACATTGTAAATTTTTCCATTTTTTCCTACTTGCAGTCATTCAGTGCCCTTATATTTAAGGTATTCCACTTGTAAGTAGCATATAATTAAATATTTTTAATCCAGCCCTGGTCCATGAACATTTAATGTAATTATACAGATCTCAATCTAACTATTATTTTGTTGTACTGTTTGTTGTATACAGTCAGTATATCAGAGTTTATACGTGCACACCTTTTTCAGTGCTGTCTATTCCTGCATTTCTATGGAGTTATTTTCCTTTAAGTAGCTTCTTTTGGAACCTCTTCAAGTGTAAGACTCTTTACAGTAAATTTTCTGTTTTTGTTTGTCAGAAAACATCTTTCACTATGTTTTTCATTTTTATACTGAATATAGATTTATAAATTGAAATTATTTTGTTCATACTTTATACCATTCAGTTGATTCTGGATCCATGGTTCTGGTGTCAGACATTGGGTGCTAGTCTTCATATTCAGGTAATAATCAGCTTTATTTGACTACAATGTCTCCCCCCC
>NW_004524595.1:7566476-7604385 GCF_000260255.1 Octodon degus | reverse complement strand
TTTTTTTTTTTTTTTTTGCGGAACCGGGGATTGAACTCAGATCCTTGCGTTTGCCAGTCAAGCGCTTATCCTACTGAGCCATCTCCCCGGCCCCTAAATGTATGTAATCTTTTGTTTGGAGCAATATTTTAGGCCATAAGGAATATGGTATAGTAAAATACTGTTGGATAAAATAACAGCTAAGCAAGTAACAGCTAGGCAGAAGTCACTTTGAAAAAGCACAGTTAGACATCTGCCCAGAAATTCAGTCATAGGCCCTCCCCCTTTCTGGTTCCTTCTGCACACCCCAGCTGTGACTTTCCTGACCCTGAACTCTTCATCCCTACCTCCTTGGCCTGTTGGTGTACTATTTCACCCTGGAGCCTACAGTGTGCTGGCACTTTCTTCTTGGCTTAGCGGCCAGATGACAGCTGTAAAACCTCTGTCTAGCTGGTCATGTTCTCACAATTCCTGTCCCTTCTTTGCTCACTCTCAGATGGATAGGGAGCATCACCATGCCAGGCCCAGCGCTGGACTCATGGCCACTTCTAGACCACAGGCTCATGAGGCTCTGGCATGTGTGGGAGCTTCAGTAAACTCTGGAGATGGTGAATCAGCTTGGCTGCCTTTTAGAAAACAACAGCTCAAGAATAAAGGGATGCCTCACGTCAAGCTCTTGCCTTCTAGGCATGTAGTGGCCACCAGTGGTTTGAATCTGCAAAGCACTTAGTGAGACACATTAACAGAATTTCCACAGTGATCCCATTTAAGTTGAGTAAAGCTTTTAATAAAACAGTCTTGTTCTTTGTCAATACCTGTAAATTCTCTTTTAAAGCAGTAGCAAAGGCGACTGTAGCAAGAGCTCAAAAGGCAAGGCAATATTGGAAAGTGTTTTTTTAACAGGTTAAAAATATAAATGTATATCTGTTTATATAATTTTCTTTCAGAAATAATCCCCCCTCCCCCCACCAGATGAAAGGAAATATTGCACTTTCAGCTCCCTGTGGGGTCCTCTGGTCTTTCCTGCTGGTCATGACTAAGGTGACAGGGTTCCAGAAGAACCTTTCAAGATTATCAGGACAAGGGCCATTTCACCTAACTGGGACCATGTGGAGACACAGCCAAGTCTCCAGGGGAATCCCCTTCACAATAGCTCAGCTGTCAATTCCAGCCAGAGGTATATCATCCTCCAGCAGCGCCTGGCCCTGCCAAGGACTGACCTTTACTTCTCCCAGCCTAGTGGCACAGGCAGCTGGCTCCACCTCTGCTCCGCTTATGCTCACAGTGGCCATGGCCTCTCTGGGGGAGGAGGCCTGAGTGGCAACAAGGGCTCTGGCAGGGCTGCTCCAATACTATGCCTAAGACTCCTACTCTGGGGAAGCTACAGGCACACTGAAGAATAGTACGGCCACCCTCAGAGCTTACATATCCACAAACAGATAAAGGCTTGAGATTCTTAAACCTAAAGTCTATGGGAGTGTGTACTTCAGCAATTTGAGGACACTGGGACTTGGTTATTTGCCCTTTCCCAATGCTTTTGTTCCGTTCCAAAAAAATAAATTCTTCCATCCCATGTGGAGCCAGAGGCCATTCAGGAATTGTCCACCACCTGGTGGGGTAGTGTCACAGAGGAGCCATTGGGGAAGGCAGGTGGCCTGTCTCGTCCCTTTAAGAAAAAGGTCAGCAGCTCTCCCTTCCCTTTCACAAAGATAGGACCTCGCCTCACAAAACGGAAGCCATACTCTCGAAGGATGATCTGTGTTTCCTCCACCACCTGCACATGAAGAATAGAAGAAGAGGGCTTGGGTCAGGGAGGGAGTGGAGTCTTAGCATAGGGACTCTGTTCCAGCTCCCTGGGGGTTGGGCTGAGGGACATGGAACCCAGGAATACTGCTCCAGAGCCATCCAATTTCCCAAAGATAGTCTTCTGGTTGCTCATGTGGGACATGGGCCAGATACTTTCCCTCCCTGTTCTCCTAATCCAGTGCCTATTTTGTGGAGCTTTTCTGGCAGGCCCAGGTGACAGACTGGGGTTGCTCAGGGAAAACTACTGTTGGGGAGTGGCTCCTCTCCCCTAGAAGGTAAGCCTTAGTGTTGCAAATAAGTTAGAGGCTGGGCCAACAGCAGGAGGCAACAGTTGCTAGAGAGCACATGTTCTGCTTTCCTTTGTCCTGTTCCCTGCATCTGAGGACACTCAGCTCTGTTGCTGGACATACCTGAATATTGCCCATCACCCCTGTGGACTCCATCCTGCTGGCCACATTGACTGTATTGCCCCAGATGTCATAGTGTGGTTTCCGAGCTCCAATGACCCCAGCCAGAACCCCTCCTTTATTCATGCCTAGGGTAGGAGACATAAAGTTAAGCACAACTACACACCAGGCATTCATTACCTGCTCAGAAGCAACTGCTCCTCTTGGAGTCTGCCCCGGACCCTTACCACAGAGCTGCTTACATGACACCCATGTTCTTTGTTAAGTCATTATCTCTAAGGTACCAGAAGTCATGTGTGCTTACCCTCTCCTCACCAGGGCCTTAGCAAATTTTGGCTGCTCTGGTATGCTGATGAATTTACTCAGGGGGGTGGCAGTGGTCAGCTTCCCTAACACACACACCCCAGCAGAAAGTGGCAGGTGAAGCTCATTCTCTTGAAAGGGAAGGATGATCTAGATCTTGGAAAGTCAGACAACAGACTTCCTAGCCAGGTTGGGCTTCACTATCAGTAGGGCCAGGTCTCTCTTGACTATTTCATCACTCAGTTTTCTGATGTGATAGCAGATGACTGCTTTTCAGGTCTCCACTCATTTTGTGTGTTGAGGCCACTGTTCCCCACTACATGTGCCTAGTCTGTGGGGTCCTCTGGTCTTTCCTGCTGGTCTTAGTACCAGAAGGGCAGGCAGTCTGAAGCACTTACCTATGCGCAGCATGAAGTTGTTGAAGGACTGGTTGTTGATGTTTGTAAGGGTGTCCTTCATAGCAAGTGCAAAGTCTGCCAGGTCAGCCAGATGCTGCCAGCGCTCCTTGTCTGACTTTTCCTCCTGTATTGAGCAGTCGTAAAAGTATCAGGTGCTGTCCAGGCTGTACCTGTGTGGTGGCAGTCTCACTTGCTGCTTTCCTATAGCAGCATTCTAGGGCAATTCCTACAACTAGTTGTTAGTGGCATTTTTTTCCTTCCTGCTTTAGTTCCAGCATGCCACTGTACAAAAAACTTGCACATCACACAGGTCCTACTAGCAGGCCTAGGGCAGACTAGGCTGTGGTGGTGGGAAAGACAGTCTATCCAACTTGCTCCCTGCTTGCTATGTACTCATTCATGAGGCAGGTCTCTTCACCACCCGGTTACCTGGTCTTTAGATTTTTATGTAGTTGTTCTTATTTGGATTCAGGTAGTTTTTATAGACCTTTGAGGCCCTTGCCCAACTTTGTTTATGTCACCCAGAAATGGGAAATGAACCCTGGAAACCTGGTGCTAAGCACTGCCATTATGGTGCAGTTGTCAGTGTGAAGCAGGGTGATGAATAGTGCTGGGCACCAGGCCCCCTTAGTTCATTTCCCAACCTTCTGGGAGCTAAACAGTGGCTGTACAGCTTAGTATACCTCAGCAAAAGGACAGACCACGGAAGCCATTGAGTTCTCAAGTTCCCCACTTTAGGCCTTCACTGTGGGAATGGCTCCTGTTCCCTATTCTCATCAAGTGTACAGCCTGAAAGGGGCTCAGTCACCTTACACACTGAGCCCTGTACAACCTCCCCTGCAGCACAGTGATAGATAGGGTTTGTCTACTCTGCTGTTTCTCTACTCATTACTTTCTCCGTGAGCCTCTTCTATCTCTGCACTGATATCCTGATGCTATGTGTTTCAGAGCCCTTTGTACAACAGTACAAAATAGGTTACTGTTTTATCTATGTAATTTCATTTCTCACTTGCTGCCTGTTTCTTCCCCTTAGGCAGAATCCTGACCCCTCTCCAATGCCTGTACCTTGCTGGAGCTGGTAAAACCATTGGTATTAACATCTGGGGTGACTCCTGAAGCGGCCATGTAGGTGCTGCCGATGGTTTTGATCTTGGTGATGACCCGGAATTTAGGGTTGTCTAGGAGCTGAGACCAGGGTTAAGCAAAGAGAAGAGAGGCAGAAGCAAGGTGATATGTGAGTCAACTCATAGATCTGTCCATTTATGAGGACCCTGCAAAGCAGCCAAGAGACTATCCTAAAAAAAGCTCACTCACTACACCTGCCTGCCACATGCTCCTTGCCTAACTTGTTGAGGCTCAGTTTCCACAACCTTACAACTGCCAGCTCTCCTGGGGATAACTGAGCACATATGTAAAAATATATACCCTGGCTTACACAGTACTCAACAATGTTTAATGAATCTGAGTTTGGGGGCAGGAGGAGTCCTGGCACCTGCAGGTCTGTTGGCTGGTCCTTATGTGATTCCCAGGCTCCCATACCCTCAGAACAAGCAGTTCTGTGTAACTAAAGAAGCACAGATGTGACGGGGAAATGGAGCCAGTGCAGTTACTCACTTCTCTGACTTCTGTCCCAAGAGGTGATCTACCTAGGATGAGTTAACTAACAGGAGGGGCAGGAGGGCACTCACAGAGTCGAAATCTGAGATGATCTCATTGAGGAACCGCAGACACTCAATGCCACCATTGTTGATGCTCTCCTCAGTGTAGAAGTCAGCAAAGTTGGGCAGAGAGGCAAACATGACTCCAATCTCATCATAGGATTGGCTGTACAGCTCCTGAAAAAGAGGCAGGACCCAAGTGTGCACTTCCCCATACACGATACATACACTCAGACCCAGACTCCTCTCAGATGATCCCAATTTTGAATAGTGACAGCATAGCTCATCACAACTTGGAATAAATGAAAAACAGCACTGCCAGCTCTTGCAACAACCCAGCTCTTGAGAAAAGAGGGTTTGTGGAGCTGGTGACCCCATGCTGCTTTCAGAAGATCACAGTGACAGAAGCAGGACACAGCCCAGTCCCATCCTCTGCATGGGGCCTCCGCTGTGGCTTCCTGAGCAGGGTCTACAGGTGTCCTTCACAAGTGGCCCTGCTCCCTTCTGCTGCTAATGCTGCTGCTCTGGGCCCTAGGCACTCCCAGAAGGAAGAGCAAAAGAAGACAAATAGCTCAGCTCCTGGTCCCAGCCTGTAGGGCTTACCCCCTACCTCATCTCTCTTCTTGGACCCAAGGAAATGCCGAGCGACATGCTCAGGCAACATGTTGGTAACCAAGGCCTCATTCCAGCGTCGCATCTCATATACACGTTCCTTCTGGTCGTGGACCTCAATCTTCCACAAGAACAGTGTCCGGGCTAGTTTTTCGACCTACAGATAGAAGCACAGGCAAGGTGTGTACTCTAAAGCTGGCACTTCAAGAGTGGCGCTGGGACATAAGTGGATGATTTCCACTCAGAAAAACTAAAAGGATGTGGGTAAATGACAAGGAAGGTCACCCTCGTAGGTTTGGCCCACAGCAAGTGAGGACCCCAGCCTCAGGTTATAGCTGAGATCCAGAAGGTATTCATGCATAAAATCAGCTTAGGATCCTCATTTTAGCTTCAGGACTATCTTGCAGGTAGCTGGGTCGAGGAGCCAGGATCTCCCAACCAGGAACTAAGGTCTCATTTTCCACAACTCCATTTGGCAGGGAAGTAGCTGAGGGAGGCTGTACATCCCTTGACATACCACTGGGCGGCACCCAAGCTAACATGGAATCCTTACATGGATACCACCCTTTCTCTTTTAACCACAAAACCTTTCTCAGCCCTCTTCCTTTCTCCTCTTGCTCTGGTGTGAATGTTGGGGTATCTGTGTTACCTCCCTTCTTCCATAGTAGGGTAAGGCCATTAGCCCTGGCTTATGGAGTAGATTTACCCAAGCTTTTGTGCCAGCCCTCTGACACCCAGCCTCCATACTTCAGGTTCCCAGAGGTCAGAGGATGAAATACAGAAGTGTTTCCTTTGCTTACTGAGAAAGAAACCTTACTGAGAAATGGAGAAGGTAGTAGCTTCCCCAGGGTCCCACACTACACTAAAAAAAGAAACTGGCTTTCCTTAGGTACCAGGGTCCTCAGACCTGTGCTGTCTTAGAGACTTGAAGGTTGGGCACAGGAAGACAGGAGAGTGTGGGGGCACTCACGTGTCGGGAGAAGTAGTAAAAGCTCAGCATCATGATGAATATCATCACTGTCATCGAGTACTTCGAAGGCATCAGGGGCAGCCTGCCAGCAGATAGGAAAGTAACTGAAGGAGCCCATGGCCTGCCCTCCAGGAAAGGGGAACCCCTATAATTGGGTGGTTTCATGCCATGCTAAGCCTCAGAAGTTTCCCCTACCCTGTTAGGCCCCTTCATATTGAATTCTGGTTCCCTGGAAGCAGCAGAGCTTTCTCAAGACTGTGGCCATCAGGGTGAACTCCCAGACCCTTTTAATAGCCACTGTAGCTTCTGACTGATCCCAGAAATGGATACTAGCTTGTAAGATTTTGGAGAAAGGGAAAACCAACATTGAAGTGGTGGGACTTCATAGGGATTAAGGCACAGTCTTAACATGGCTTTCCTAGCTTTATCCATATTTTTGTGTGGCACTCCAGTTAATTTCTGTTACTGTGTAGTATTATGTATGAATATACAATTTATCCATTTCATGTTGTCATCTGAATTTCCATTTGGTGCATGTGTGTCTGCTTATTACAAACATTACTATAATGGATGACCTTATACACCTCCCTTGGACATATTTGCATGCATTTCTCTTGAGGTTGTATATATAGGAGCAAAATTGCTGGGTCACAGGATTATTTTCAACTTTACTAAATAATCCCAAATTGTTTCCAAAAGCAGTTCCACCAATTTATACTGCTATCAGGCATATGAGTTACCACCAAACTTGATCTCAGATTTTTTAAGTTTTTTCCAAACTAGTGTGTATACTGTTATGGCTTTTTAATGGCATCTGACTATTTGAATGCCTTTTATTAGTGGCCAGTTAAACTTTTTCATGAAAGGGCTATTTGAGTCTTTTACCTACTCTCTACTAAGTAATACTTTTCTAAAAAAGTCTTAACTTGAAGATCTTTTCAATGACTGAATCATAAAACACTTTAAGCTGTAGTTAGAAAGGACCCTTAGAGAACCTCTTCTGTGTCAAGAGATGAATGTGAGACCTGCCTTTGAGCCCACAGAGGACAACTGACCGTCCAGATCTTCCTTAATGTTATTTCTTTCTCAGTTCACCTGCACCCACCCTCAGCCCACCCCACCACACTTCTTTGCTCCCTAATGTCACTGTCTTTGGTGCAGGACAGCCCTGGACTGGAGTCCAAGCTAGAATCCCTCTGCTTCTACCACAGCCCTTGGGGCACATATGCCTGATCCTCTAGCCTGTATGCTGTAGGTCATACAACTATAAAGGAGCAAGATGTTGCGGTGTTGGCCACTGAATTGTGTCTCTAGAGGAAGGGCTTTAAGTGGAGGATGGGGAAATGCAGTGACCCTGGCCCTTACCTGTCTGTGCCATTGAGCCCAAGTGTAGAAAGTACGTGCACCATCTCTGAGGCCACCCTGGGAGAGCTGTTGGAAAGAGAGAAACGCTCAGGCCATACCTGGGATAAGAAGCCTTGCTCAGCCGACCTGAGGTATTCTAGGTCTTCATTCATTGACATGGAAAAGATTGTTGCCACATCAGAGCCAACCAGTGACTTGTCTGTGAGCAGACACAAGCCCTTCTTCCACACCAGTGAAAGTCACCAAGGCAGAGAGGGGACTTAGGGTGGGAGGAAGGAGACCATGCAGATCCCCAGTCAGGTTCCATCTTACGCATGCTCCTGAAAGCGTTTGTGGTCATAGTCATCAAAGACAGGGCGCCAGGTGTAGAGGTTGATGGTGGCCGCTGCGCTTGTGACGAGCAGCATGAGCGTGAGCTTCACCATGTGGCTGACCTGCACCAGCATGATGGTGGCGATGAGAGACAGCACGGCAATGTAGCTGTAATACTTGGGGTTCTCCAGGCAGCTACCCTCCAGCTCTGGCTCTGCAGTTACATTGTAGGATCCGGCATAGTACTGGAGACAGCTGAGCTGTCCACCCGGACAGCAGGGAAAGGAAATGACAGATTCAGAGAGGGCTACACCAGGACAGTGGCCATTCAGCTGCCTGCCCTGCCCCACCCCACCCTGCCCTACCTCAGAAACACGGAAAAGGATGCAGAGATGCACCAGCATATAACATGAAAAGAGCTTTACTGTCGCCTCATTTGATGTTCAACAAAATCACTATTTTCACAGCAACAAGGCCACTTACTGGGATAATCAGCTAGGAATCTAGGTGCCACCAGCACCTGCCAGCAGAGGAATGGCTACCAGCACAGAAGCTCTGCTCCAGGGGCCACCACAGCTCTCCCAGGGTGGCCTCAGAGATGATTAGTTTCTGTGAAACTAGAAACTAGTTTCACAGAAATTTGCTCTTAGTCACACAACTAGCAAGCAATACAGCAAGAACAGGAGCCAGGTCTTCAAGCTTCACACTTCACAAGAGTGGCTGTGAGGCCACCAGTGCCCACTCAGCTTCCCTGTGGCAGCAGCCAGTCATGTCCATATTTGGGCTAGGAGTTCCTGCCCTCCTGGAGCCTCTTCACCAGCTATACTGCAGGACAAATGTGGCATAGTGTACCCTAAGCCAAAACAAACCTTTTCCTCTAACTTTCAGCTCCTTTGGGCAAAAAGCCTCAGCATTCATATAACATTTTTTTTTTTTTTTTTTGCGGAACCGGGAATTGAATTCAGACCCTGGCACTTGCCAGGGAAGCGCTTATTCTACTGAGCCATCTCTCCGACCCCTAATTCTAACACATGCAGAGTTCTTACACATGTCTAGCATCTGAAACCCACTAACCAGTGGTCCACAAACGGGTGCCAGCCTCTGTGTGCTCAACACACATGAGCTCAGCTCCTCCCCTTGGGGTGGCGGGGCTGCCCATGGGATCACCTGGCCCTGATGCTAACTCCTGGTTCCTATCAGACCAGACTTGTCACTCATACCCCTGCCACTGTATGTCTCCTTGCCTTTATTCCTGATCTGAAATTGTTAAGAAAACATTGCAAATAAATTTATGTTTTTAAGGACTTATTTTTCTTTGGATGGTACTGGGAATGGAACCCAGGGCCTTTGCCCTGAGCTACATCCCCAGCTCTTTTGTTTTTCATTTTGAAATAAGGTTTTTTCATTTTGAAATAAGGTTCTGCTGAAGATCCACCTGTCTCAGCTTCCCAGAGTGCTGCGATTATAGGCATGAGCTATCATGTCCCGATAAAAAAGGGCTTTTAAGAGCATGTATGTGGTACTTCTGAAGGTGGAAGAAGCTGTGAGATCAGAGTTATCAACAGTTCCAAACACTCAGGGCTCAATAAAATGCCTGTGGCTCCAAAGCAACAGATCTGGTCTTCTGACCCCTGGGCCTTCTCCCCAGGAACACACCTGGCTGTCCGCTCAGGACCCCAGCTTCTCCGGGGACTGAAGAGAGCAGAGGACAAAGGTGATTTGCCTGCCCTGGCCACCTGGATCCTGCGAGGGTGCAGTCCCATAAACCCAGCTTTGGGAAGGCCTGGCTCTGGGAGGAGGGTAAACAGGTGCAGACCATTGATGATAAAGGGTCACCTCCCCACCCCCATGGACACCTAGCACCAGCCACACTGTGAGTCATACTTCACATGTGCCGAGGGCTGATCAATATTACACCACTTAAGCAGGGAAAGCCACAGTAGCAAGGCCACTAACTGGGGTAGTCAGGCTAGGAATCTAGGTGCCACCAGCACCTGGGGGCCACCACAGGCCCAGCAGGAGCTCACCATGTCCACAACGTTTGCCATAACCAGAATGAAGATGGCCAACATGGCCCAGGTATTCCTGGCCCAGCGAGTCCGGTCGATCCAAGTCGAGAAGGCCACAAGCTTCTTAGGAAAGGCCTAGGAGGAAGGGAATTGCAAGGGCCCGAGCCTTTGATAACACTCGCACACTTGGTGGCTGATGACTGCTTGCTCCCATACTCTAAGCTCAGGGATCTAAAAAGTAAAGCCTTGCTGTAAGGTAGGGCCTCAAGAAACCTGACAAAGTGAGGCCACGCTGAGGGCAAAGTGCAGGAGTCCAGGGGCTCTGTGTCAGCCATCACGTGTGCAATCCCATGGCCTCTGAGTCGCACTCCCTGGCACAGAAGATACTATCCCAGGAGGCTTGGGGCTAACTCTCAGACAAGGGCAAGGAAACATTCTTAGGGCTGTCTGCCTAGCCACCTCCCCTACTTTTCCTGAATCAGTACCCCAAAATCCCCACCCCAGTTATTTGGAAAGCCACCTGTCAGATTATTTTCCCAAAAACACTGCTTTTTCTTTGTCATTCTCATCAGAAAATGTCTGGCACCTTCATGCCAGAAGGTGTCCCATGCAACAGTGTCCCAATTCCAGGCTGGGTTTTAACATCTATCACAACTGGAACCAGCCCACATTCCAGCTAGGCCTCCTCTGCTTTTTACCCATAAGCTTCTTCCTTGACCCAGACTGCCTTCTGTGTGCAGCCAGTACACAGCCTGGTGCCCCACTGGTGGGCAGTGGATGGAGAGAGGGGCAGATGGATAAAATGGCTGAACCCGGGAGAGCGTGTCCTAACAGGAGACTATCAGAATTTGACAAGAAGCTTAACCTCCTCAGTGCCCAGTTTCACAGAAGCTTCTGAGCCCAAGAGAAAATTGCTTCTCACCCGGGGAAAGATGGCAGCCAGTGAGCAGATGGTCAGGATCAGCAGCAGGATCTCCCCAGCCACAAAAGTCACATAGTTTGTCATCAGCCTGTGGCACAGAGAATATAATTGGAGAACAACCCAAAGGAACAGTGAGTTTGAGTGAAAAGCTTGGAGACTATATGGATAAGCGTTGTACAGCCCATGCCTGAGAAGCTCCACGTGATACCAGGGAACTAGAACATCTCCCAGCACAGGGCCTGGGCATGCACCACCTCCTTGGCTCTAATTGTCTCACCAGGACCTTTCTCAGATGTGGGAAGGGTCGCATGTGCCCTGGACACGGCCCAATAAAAGCTGAGGAAGCGGGCCGGGAAGATGGCTCAATAGAATAAGCGCTTCCCTGGCAAGCGCAAGGGCTTGAGTTTAATCCCTGGTTCAAAAAAAAAAAAAAAAAAAAAAAACTGAGGAAGGGATTCCTGGGAATAAGCATCTGCCAGTGGAAGGCTGCTGTGTCATCCCTCCCACATGGGGCCTCAGCAGACAGGTTGCTTGTGCATCAAGCCTGCCATTTAAATCCTCTCACAGCCAGCCTCTTTCTGTCCTCCATGGAGAGTGCTCTACCAAGAGCCCCAGAAACCATGGCACTAGCTCCAGTGCCCTATTTGAGTTCACCTCTTACTCCACCTTCATTTTCCCACTTGGTTTTCTGCATCTCATCAGTCCCTGCTGCTTTGTTCTGCCTCCCATCATACTACTATGCCTTCCTCTCCCTTGATGGCCATGTCAAGCCCTACAGTCTCAGTGTGCCCTGCATATGGATGACTCCCTATGTGTGCAGTTCAGTGCCACCTTCCCCAGGCCTCAGGAATGCTGCTCATTGTCTTGTAGGCTTCTCAAACTAAACATGGCCAAAACCCAGCTGCTGGGCTCTATCCGCCAGTGCTCCTCTGCCTATAGCGCATCTTGGTTAAGGTTGATTTCTTCCTGCCAGCTTTTCAGTCACAAACCTTGACAACATCTTGACTCCAGTATTTCACACCCCACAACCAACCTGTCAGCAAATCCCATCAGTTCTATCTCCAAAATGCCTTCAAAATCTATCCTCTCTGGGGCCGGGGAGATGGCTCAGTGGAATAAGCGCTTCCCTGGCAAGTGCAAGGGTCTGAGTTCAATCCCCGGTTCTGCCAAAAAAAAAAGAAAAAACCACTCGCCCTGTCTTTCCTAACTTCAGCCAGGCCCAAGTGTGGGTCATTGCCATTCAGCTCCTACTCAGTCTCACTGTGTCCACCCTTGTTTTCAATGTATGGGATCCTTCCAGGTATGTTCCCCAGCTGGCAACTTCCCATCCAAGAGCTAGAGCTCCCACCCTACCTCTAAGGCCCCAGCACTCAGCCCTACTCCCACCATTCTTCCAACAATGCCCTCTTCCCAGGGGCCAGCCCTCCTGTACCTCCAGAGGCCAGGCCCACAGCTCCTCAGCACCTCTGCTGACACAGGTGCCCCCCTGACATCAGAAGCCTTGCTCCTCGTCCTCCTCAGGGCTTTACGGAGGTACTGCCTTGCCAGGGAGGCCTGCTCTGCCCCTTACTCTTGCCTCCCTTCCTTGCTTTCCTTTCCTCTGCAGTACTCACTACTGACTGCATGCCTAGCTCAATGGTGGACCACCTGAGCAGCTGTTCTTGAAAGAAGAGCGATTGTTTCCATTTTGGCTGAGCACCATATCCCCCAAACATTAGATACTATGTCAACAGCATAGTGCAAATTACTTTCTCTGTGTATGGTAGAGGTAAGTGTAGGCCACCTACCTAGCTCAGCTTGCAGTACTCACCTACTTCTCACAGTTCTCTTCCTCAAACAGTTCCTCCACTGAATAAAACCCAGGGGCAGCCCTGGGGCAGCCTTTGTTCCCGAAAGCCATCTTCATGGCTGAACTAGGGCCCCTTGACTCCAGTATGTTTTAGTGTCTTTACTTTTGCCATGGATTGTACTGAGAGTGGTAGGTTGGAATTAACTTGATGAGATTCCAATAACATATCTTTGGGATTACAAATATTGACTTCTTGGACCGAGATGAGAACTTGGAGGGACTCCTATATAGCTTAACTATGAGAACACAAGTTCCTTAAGTGCAAGTGTTTTCTATGTTTTGTTCACTGCTGTACCTCTAGACTGTAATCTCTAGGCACAGGGTAGATAGTAAATATTTATAAAATGAATGACTTTGATCTTCTAACCATCTTGAGAGCTCGCCAGGGTGTCACCATAGGCTCCCTGCTATAGGTAAGCAAACTCTGGCTCCAGTGACCATCACAGTGCCAAATCCAGAAACAGGTGGAGTGGCTGAGAGTCCATGGCTTTTCCAGCTCCTAAAACTAATGCCAACAGAGATCCACACAGCCTGCACCCTGCCTGATGAGGGACCTTGTGCAGGAGGCAACTGCTAGTCAGCTGCTGGGAGGGTAACAGGCGTCCTTCCACTGTCAGACAAGGATTCCAGAACACCCCAGAGGATCTACCACTAAGGACCAGGTCTGTTCTAGAGCCTAGAATCCATTTACTAATTTGAGACAAGCACGGAGAGTCAGGTTGACCTTGGTGACTAAGGCTGACACAGGATACCTCCCCTCACCTGGAACTCCTCTGGGGAGCACCCACAGAGGCCTGTCGCCCTGGACATGTGTGTCCCTGAGCTATCTTGGCCCTGCTGAGATCTCTTCTGGTGCTAGTGCTGCTCTGGAACCCAGGGATGGAGAGGAGGCAGCAGAAAGGGAAAGAGACACCTGCAGCCCACTCCCAGGTACTCACCAGGGGTCAATGAGGATCTCAACCAGGGCAGTGCAGAGCAGGACCACACAGGAGCAGCTAAAGGCAGCCCCGCTCTGCTTCTCCTTCTCCACTGAGTAACGGGTTTCCATTTCTGGATCCATGAACCTCATAGAGAGGAGGAACGTGTTTCTCTTCTTTACCCTGCAGTGGAAACGAACCCATGAACCACAAGGGCCACACCTGCCACAGCCTGCCGGGTTGGGTTCCCCTTTCCAGCTTATGGCTTCCTGCGCAGTGGCTCGGGCCACGTCCCCTGTGGTCACCTACACCTGGGCAGACTCCCGCTCTAGCAGGGCCTCATTGAGCAGCTGGTTGAGCTCATGCTCGTCCTCGGAGGCATCAACCACTCGGTCAGCCAGGTCCTGGAGGCGCAGTCTGCGGCGGGGGTTGGGGAAGGAGGGGTTGTCCTGTAATGGGGAGGAGGGGCAACAGGAGGTCAGACTCATGAGGACCAATCCCTGTAGCCCCAAAACCCACTCTCCTGGAAAGTCTTCCCTGTGCTCCATCAGGATGAGGTCTCGCCTGGTCCCTGGGCCCCTAACAGCAGCCTGCAGTGTTGTCCCTGATGGCAGTGTTAGGGGTTCCCCTGGCTCCTAAGCAGCTTGGGCAGTACATTGCTGGCTCATCTACTGCTGAACAGGGGGTCACATGAAACCCTATGTGGTGACATCCTTGGGTGTCAAGTGACTACCAACTCTCCGGCTTAAGGGAGTCATTAAAGCAGATCAGACCTGGCTCATCTGGAAAAGGAAGATCTGAGTAGGGAGCAATGAGAGAAACAAGTATGTCCTGACACCAGTGGGCAGCAAGGAACGGCCTGGCAGAGCTAGAGCGCCCTCTGCATTTTATTCCCAGCTGACTCCACAGACAGGATTACAGGCTGGGGGTCCAGATAGTAACTGAGCACATCTGGGAACCAGCACCAAGAATTCTGGGTCTGAGGCTGGCTGTAGTACAGGCTGCGTCTGACCAAGAATCTGGGTTCCCTCAGCCCCATCCTTCTCCCGTGATGATGTGGCTAGCCTTTCCCGCACTGCAGGCCTCTCCATAGAGCATGCCCAGAGCAGAGTAAAACTGGCTTCTGCTATGACTCACGAAGTGCAAGCAGCTAAAGCCATGTGCTTGTTAGCAAGTTACGTCAAGTCTGTGTCCACTCTGTCAAGAACATCACAATGGACCAGTCACCAAATGCCAGGGGCTCAAGGAAAAGCCAGTTTTCATTCTCCAGTGCCTGACTCAGGGGACTCAAGGACAACCCTTCTGTCCCTTGCCATATCTCCCAGCCATGTCTCTGTCAGCCGCTGTGCTGAAGCTCCTTCACAACAGGTGACTCCGGGTCCTTTCCCGAGACACATGCCACTTTTGGGACAGATGCTGATCTTTACCTTTGTGGGCTGCAGAAATGCCCTCCTGTGTGTGGACCTTCTGGGGTCCCAAGTCTTACTCCAGAACAGTCTCAGAACTTGAAGAACCTTCCCTGCCTGTCCCTACCAACCTGGACCTACAGGATTCTAGGCTACCTGAGTTATTTGAGGCCTCCGAGGCAAGTGCCATCCCCTCATAACTGATGAGGTGACAGTTACACTGTAAAGGGAAGCAGCACCAAGTCAGTGTCCTGGACACCAGCTGACCCTCAACAACCCTCCTTGCCCAGAGCCCACACCAACCTGGGCCTCCTGCTCTTCAGGCTCCTCTGATGTGGAGCCGCTGGTGTGAGTGCTGCCATTAGGCTCCTTGGTCTCGATAAGGAGAGGGGAGCTGGGCTTCGAGGACACTGGGGCTCCATTAGGCATGGCCTGCGGTGAAAAGAAGTGGGCATCAGGGATCCCAGACATTGTCTGTTACCCATCCCAGCCTGTGGATGGACACCATTGTTCTGGAATCTTCCACTCACATGGTAGAAGCCTCAGTGACCTAGAAATCTATTCAGTTCTTTTTTTTTTTATGGAACCGGGATTGAACTCAGGCCCTTGTGCTTGCCAGGCAAGCGCTTATTCTACTGAGCCATCTCCCTGGCCCCTCTATTCAGTTCTTGCTCTAGAATATGAATTTTAAAATTCTGTCATTTTCTAGTATCAATTTCCACTATTAAAAGTATTTTAAGCAGACAAAGAGCCACTTGCTCCAACCTGTTTCTAAAACAGTAACTGTGATGGTGACTTTCTGAGGTCCCTTCTGGCAGAGGGTGCTGTCACATGCACTGAGCCTGAATAAGCTCCACAAACCAATGAGTGGTACTGTTCCTCGCTGGGGTGAGTTCAAATGAATGCAGAGGAGCAGCTCATTCATTCGCTTCATACCTACTTGCTGAGCACAGACACAGTGTCCTGGCCTTTTGGAGCTCATATACCCACACAAAAATAGCAGTCCACAGAAGATTGGAGGGGACAGTCAGAAAGAGGATGCTGGGGATGTTGGGAAATCAGGCCACAACAAGGTGAGTGGGTGGGGTGTCACTTTGGAGATAATTCAATAACAACCCGAAGGAACAAATTAAAAGGGAGAACTTTGGAGAAGAAAAACAATGGTGCCAGGTTCTGGAGCAAACCCTTCCCAGGGACCAGTGGATCCAGAGGCACAGGGACACAAGTGACAACAAGGAGAACCAGGTGATAGCCTGGACACCAGTGCTGGGAGCAGGTTCTTGGGAGGGGGAATATGGGAGACCCAGAGACCAGACCAAGGGCAGGACCAACAGCACCTCTGCTGTTTTCATCCATTCCTTCCTCCCCTCCCACTCAGGACACCAACCCTGGCCCTGGTCCCCCTCCTGCCCAGCCACTTCCACATTTTTAGTGGCTTTGCCTTCTGGGTGTCATCTCAGCAGGTTCTTCATCCTGCTAATTCCAACTTGCCATAAACCACACTCACTGTCTCCCCCAGAACACTATTCCTGAAGGGATGCTGCTCCTTGGGCTCAGCATCATTTTCTAACTCTGCCCTCATCTCCATGGCCAGCACTCCTTCCATAGTGGTTCTTTTGGGAAGCCCTTCCTTTCCAGCTCTCCACTGCAGGAGGAGGGTGGGGACTCACCGAGCCATTGAGGCCGTTCTGGGTGGCTGTCTTCTTTACCTCCGGCTTGGAGGCGATGACAAGGTAGGTCTCAATGCCCTTCTCATCCAGGTAATCGCAGCGGCTGCCCCCATCGCCTGGTTCCACATCGAACTCTCCCTTCAGACAGTCCAGGGTGCTCTGGGAGATGTGCACACGCCTGGACCCCAGCAACAGGCCCTGAGCATACACCAGAGGCCGCCTCACCCACCCCAGGACAGCCCTGTTGCTGCCTAGCAGTGTGGGCAACACAGAACCCACTCCCCTAGCCTCTGTATCCCTTAGAATATGGTTCTACTCTTGGGCTGCTAAGAAATAAGGAATGCAGAAGTTGGCAATGGGCTCTACTATCGCATGGGCTAATTGTTCCCCATCCTGCTTTAGTCTCAGTTGCCACCCTTGTGGCCTGAGGACTCAGCTGGAGCTGCCTTTCTCTTCCCCACACAGGCTGCCTCCCTCTCCTTGGCCTGTCTACCCTGAGGGCTGCTTCTGCACAAGGGCTCAGGTGAGGTGAGCAACTGCAAGGTCCAGGTCTGCCAGCTGACAGACACACAGGTGCAGAGAGCCCTGGGCTAGAGCCTGAGGGAAAAACTGGCCCTCGTGGGCCTCAGCCAAGGGGAAGGGGAAAGGGCAGGGAAGAGATACCACACCTCCCCTCCAAGCTCTTGTTCCTTTTGGAGCCATAGCCCTGAGGCTGACACCTGCCCACCTGATGGGAGCACTCACCCTGGGATGCCACCAGCCTCCATCTTGTTGGCCACTGTGACATCAGTGGACCACACATCATATTGCCAGCGCTTCTGGCCCAGGACACCACCTAGTACAGTGCCCGTGTGCACGCCCACTCGCATGTCCACACCAGTCTTGGTCTTCTCTCGCACGTACCTGCCAGGCACACACAAAGGAGGTGTGGGGCACGGCCCTTCCTTCCCCTGCAGGAGGAATCTTGCTTGAGCGCCCCTCCTCCCAGGGAGAGGAGGCCCAGGATGCTTTTGGCCTGCATCTCAGCCATGGCTGAGCCAGTAGGGCTGAGTGGTACTCCGCACTCAGGGGCCAGTAGGATTTGGGGTAGTGGG
The DNA here is from genome assembly GCF_000260255.1 of Octodon degus. Classification (NCBI taxonomy): domain Eukaryota; kingdom Metazoa; phylum Chordata; class Mammalia; order Rodentia; family Octodontidae; genus Octodon; species Octodon degus. The sequence goes on along the minus strand of NW_004524595.1, from coordinate 7,586,708 downwards.
GGATGGCACAATGATCCCCTGAGGGGCCTCCAGTTTCTCTTCAGAGCCTTCATTTTTCATTCATGCAGGCAATGTTTTGTTTAGCAACTTGGCACCGCAGACACAGAGGTGAGTAAAACTGCCAAGAACAGCCCTTACTTGAGAATTGTGCAAGAAACAACTACAAATTCAGCACTTTGCCTCCAGGGAGAGAGTGCAGCCTCCCCACAGGCAGCCTAACCCTGAACATTTTTTTACCAGCTGCCAGGACCGGATTTAACCTGATAGAGGTGACAGTTCAAAGCTGCCCCAGGTAAGGAAGGGCACCAGACACCAGGCTCCGCCAGTGGGGAGATGGGCACAGTCTGTGTCCTGTGTCCCATCCCCCCAGCCTCATGTGCCTTTGCCACCATCCCCCACTGACCCCCACCCTACCCCCATGGTGGAGCCTTGCAACCTCCCTGGGCTGTGAAGAAGGGAAGCCATGTCCTGACTTCCCAGAGCAAGGACAAGCTGTATCCCACTCCTGCTTCTCCCGCCTGCCGCAGGCTCCCGCTTACGAGATGGCCTCCACCATGGCGAGCCCCATGAGGATGGAGCACACAGCGTGGTCCTCACGGTAGTCGGGTAGGCCGCAGATGCAGTAGTAACAGTCACCCAGGATCTTGATGCGCAACTGGTGGTATTTCTGAAAGGACAGTGCACAGCCTGAGCTCCTAATCCCTCGGCACAGCAGTGGCAAAGGAAGGCAAGTGGGAGACCATGGCAGAGCCGGGAAGGGACTGAGGGCAGCTGGCGCCTGGGGACTTACGGCTGCCAGCTTGTCAAAGCGGGCAAAGAGCTCGTTGAGCAGCTTCACAAGCTCCTGAGCACTACAGGCAGATGACAGCTGGGTGAAGCCCACGATGTCCGCAAAGAGGATACTGCAGGAGGAGGGAACACAGCAGTGAGGCCCAGACAGCTCCCACCCCTGGGAGGAGCCTTGCAGGGAGAGGAGACCCCAAGACTTCCAGGTGATTCAGGGCTCAGAAAACCGACTTACCCCTGCTGACATTCTTCTGCAGGCCTGGAACCCCCTGCCTCCCCACTACCCCTGGCTGAAATCACAGTTTTTACCAGCCCCCTCCTTTCTAAAATCACAGTTCATAATTCTAGCCTCATAGCTGGCTCTGTACAGCTGAGTGACTTCAGAGAGCCCCTTCCCCACTGTGGGTGACACTGGTACAATGGTGAGTTTGATGAGGCAGCCTGAAGTTGCTATCTGCTAACAGAGCGCCTCTGGCAGCACTGAGCAGCTCAAGGGCCCATGCCATGGGGTGACCTTGCCCTACTTCCAGGGAAGACAACCCACAGTGCTTGACAGATTCCCAGGGAGGTCCTGAGCCAGCATACCTGACATTCTCATGCCGGTACATGTACATGGTGTTGAACTGCTGCTGGTCCTTCTGGCTCTCATCTTTCTTCATGTCCTTCAACATCTCATCAGCCACATGCTTGGGCAGGATGGAGAGCATGAGGTTCTCCTGCAGGGAGAAGACAGGGCTGTAGGGGAAGTGGGCCAGGCCTGCACTCCTCAGGGCCAACTTCAGATACTTCACAGGAAGCCACGCCAGCAGAAGCTGCTCAGATCTTCTACAGAGCCCCATGAACCTCCCTGGGGAGGCCAAAGGCCAGGCCAGGCAGCTTCTGGCCCCAACAAAGCTCCCTTAGCCCAGTGACGTGCCTTCAGGCTGCTGACAAGAATCAGAAATACCACCAAGAAGACCCAGCTCTGCGTCCTCTCCCCACAAGTGCGACCATTGCTATGTCAACCCTACGCGGAGCCCTCACTGCTGGATTGCCCTGTCACCCACCAGGCCACCACAGAGCCATCACTCACAAAACAGACTCCAACACAGATGCCACGATATGCCAGGGGCCATGGACACAAATACCAGCAAGTTCCACCAGAGCACTCAGGTCATATAGCAGCATGGGTCACAAGGACCAAGCCCAGGATAGCATGAGGCCATACTGCCGTGACAGAGGCAGAAAGCAGAGGACTATGAGAAAGGGGGCACCAAGGAGAGAAACACACCAAAGCTGGGGCATTCCTGCAAGAGGAGCTGTGTGCTCAAAGCACACATAGAAATGACACCAGTTCTTGGTCCTGCAAGTACTTCAGCAGAAGTAGAGAAACCCACCTTAAAAGTCCACCGCAGCTCAATGGGTCAACAAACTACAGTCTGTGGACCGTTCTGAGTGTTGCCTGTATTCATAAATAAAGTTTCATTGGCACCCAGCCAAATTCATTTGTTTACACATTGTCTCTGGCTGTTTTTGTGTTCCAACAACAGAGCTGAGCAGTTGTGATGAGAACCATATGGCCCACAAAGCCAAAAATACTATCTGGCTCTTTCCAGAAAAGCCTGTGGCTTGGGCATCCATGGATGGTGCATGACACAGAGCACCCAGGAGGAGAAGCAAGAGGCAAGTGGGGGGCGAGGCAGTGCAGGGCTGCGTGTGGGGCCCTCTTGCAAGGGACACTCAGGAAAGGTGTGGGGGCTGTGCTGGCTCCAAGGCTGGGTGTGGTGTGGGAAGCCCTGTGAGACAGAGGCGCAGTGCTGGGTGCTGGCAGGCAGGAAGGGAAAGGTTGTTCCTGTGCTACTAGGAAGAAGGCAATGGTGGTGGCTGGTGAGAAAGAACATAAAGGCTGGAGCATTGAAGGATGGAAAGTGGAAAAGGCCAAGGAGCAAGAGCTGTGGTGAGGAATGGTAAAGTGACTGAATAGACAAGTGGGAGAAGCAGCAAGGCCAGCGTGTGGGCAGAAGGCTGCAGCACACAGCCCAGAGGCCCTCAGGTTATGGACAGTGTGTTTGGGAGGGTGTTGAGAACTGTGGTCTGGGTGCCCACCCCCAGGGTGACCAGGCCAGGGGTCAGCGGTGACAGCCAGGTGAGAGACTGTCAGGGCACCCAGGAACTCTGGATCTACAATGAGCTCTCTGCACCTGCCTGGGCTGGCACTAGCTGGCAGTACCAGTTACAATCACCCTTCCGTTTCCACAGCAGTCCTCCCTGTTAAAAACCTGGTGAACAGAGTAAAGCAAGACGATTGCAAGTTGGAGGACAGTCTAGCAATCTAATGACTTAGTGAGATTCTGGCTGAAATTTTAAAAAAGGACTGGGGATAAAGTGCGGTGCAAAGACGCTGGGTTCTACCTCTTGGACTACAAAACAAGCAAACACACACCCGAAACCTTGGTGAATGGCATCATTACAGCTCAGGAATAAGAAGCCAAAATAATCCCAGTGCGCCCTGCCCAGGCTCCACCTGAGTCAGAGAAGCAGCAGCAAAGTCTCCCGGGGCCTGCAGCCCAGGAAGAGCAAGTACTGCATGCAAAGTGCAGGCCACAGGCCAGGTGTGGTGTACACCTGTAATCCCAGCACTTGGGAGGCAGAGGCAGGAGGAACCTTGCGAGTTCAAGACCAGCCTGGGCTACAAAGTGAGCCTGAAGTGCATAGTGAGACCTTGCCTCAAAAAGACAAAACAAAGTGCAGGCAACCTGGCCAGAGGGTCAGAGCAGAGGACTGGGGGGCCGTTCCTGGGACTCAGCTACTGCAGGTGAGATGGAGAAAGCTCTCAGCTTATGGAAAGGGTGAAACTCTGGCAGGGTTTTCAAGAAAAGCTAGAGGCAGGGTCCTGCCAGCTGCAAGGGCAGTCAGGAGTCATAAAGGCAGGAGGAGCTCAGGCCTCAGGGACACAGCAGGAAGTGCAGGCCTGGGGCTCGGCTTCTCTGGTTTGGTCATTTGTGTTCCCGCCTGTGTGGGACAATACTGCCCTAGTATCAAGGCTGGGACAGCAGCAGGCAGGTGAGGAACACAGACCCCAGCCTTGCTGCACTCCCGTGTAACATCAGGTGGGTTGTTGGAGTCCCCTGTGTCTTGTTTCCTAGGCAGCAAACCAGAACTAAGAGACTCATTATCACAAAGAACTTAGAACAGTGCCTGGCACCCGGCAAGTACTCAGGGCAACTCAGGTGTTCTGTTACTTGATCCAAGATGTGATGGTAAGGCACGGTGATACAAGCTGAATCTCAGCACTGGGGAGGCTGAGGCAGGAGGATTGCTAGTTCAACCCCAGCTTGGCCAATTTAGGGATCTGGCCTTAAAATAAAAATAAAGGGCTCAGATGTAGCTCAGTGTAAAGGTACTAGGTTCAATCCCAGTATTAAAGGAAAAAAAAAAGCCTGAGCATGTTGAGATAGCAGTTGTCTCTGAGAAAGAAGGCTTGATCTTCCAGGCAGCCTGGCTGGGTACAGCTTCCAGGCTCGAGGCCCAGGGGCTCTGCCCTGCTGCTGCAGAACACACCCTCTGCTCACCACCTGGCCTGGGGGTGCTGTCCAGTGCTAACAGGTGGTGAAAGAGGACACTGCCTTCCAGTATGGCTCTGCCCACCCTGCGCCCCTGCTCCTCCAGCATACCTATGGGAGCTGCCAAGCGCAGGAGTGAGGACGGTGCACAGCTGCCCATATGTGAGGGCGGGGAAGGGACATGGGACAGTTCGGGAAGGTTCCGGTGATGTGCTGGGCTCTCCACAGCCTGGGCAGGGCATTGCAACCCTGGCAGCCAGGCCTCCAGGAAAGGCCTTTGGGCTCAATGGATCCTCGGGAGGGGGAGGGACCCACACCACACCCGATCAGTCCTGGTGCCTCTGCCCACAGCCAGGGTCATCTGCTGCAGCCCACACCCTCCAAGACCATCAGCCAGCAGCCAGGATGGCTGGGACAGTCCACATCAGGTCAGGAAATTAGCTTCCACCTTTTACATTGTGCATTTCCAAAACTTTTTTTTTTTTTTTTTTTTTTGCTACTGGGGATAGAACTCAGTACCTTGTGCTTGCTAGGCAGGTGCTTAAGCCACTGAGTTATCTCCTTGGCTCCAAAACAATTTGAAAGAACAATGTATGACTTGTGAAGACAGAAAGTCAAATACCAACCTTAAAAATAACAAGGAAGGCACTGTAGTTTTAATTTAAGGCCACCAGTTTACTCATTAGTTTCTAGAGACCTCATGGTCAACCTCAAATGGTTAAGGAGCAGGTAGCCCACCTTAAATCATGTGATAATAAGCTGCCTTTAAGCACAGAAGACAGGATGAAGGCAGGTGGCTGTGGCTATGGGGCAGGACGAGGGAGGTCAGAGAGAGGAAGTGACCACGGAGCAGTCAAACCCTAGGATCTTCTGTAGGTAAGAGGCTCAGGAGCCAGGCAGGTCTCTAGCCCCACCACTGAGTCTCTCAACAGTCCTCCCTATCTTAGACCCGGCTTCTGCTCCTCAGTCTACCTTCCCCATGGCACCCGACCTTCTTCAGCACAGCTCCTGGCTCCCCACCTGCTGCGGTCCTCAACTTCCTCAGGGTGGTGGCATCCTTCTTTTGGTCCCATGTCCCAGTGCATTCGTTGGCAGCCCCTTCCATGTACAGTAGTGGGACTGTTCACACTGTCTCTGCTTCTGGTGTTGGTCTCTCTGGAATACCTCTCTCTGCCCATACCTCACAGCCCATTTTCCAGAAAGTTCTTGCTTCGTCATTTACACCCACATTATTGGTGTGACATTGTTTGCCCTTATATTTCAGAGATTCCAATTACCTTCCTGGTCCCTGAACCCTCATATGGGGGTGTGGTGTCAGCTGTGAATCTTCTAGAAAAAACACTCATGCATACATAGAGGAGCTCTGACAGCCATTCTCAGGGCACATGTTGAAGACCCCAAGCCCCATTCCCTTCCCTTCCTGGGAAAGGAAGGAAGCTGGAGTCCAGGTGTACTTTCTGGTGGGCCCCACAGTGGGCCACAGGATCACCCAGGGCACCCTAGGATTACTCAGGGACCCAGAGTTGATGGATATGGCATGGGTGCCCCAAAACAGGCAGAGCTCACTTTTCTAAAAATAACAGCTATATGCCACTATATGTTCCAGGAATCATAAGAATGTTCCAAGCCTTTGACCCAGTAATGATTCTTCTGGGAATTTATCCAAAAGAAATAATCCAAGAAAAATAAAAAGATACATGTCCCAAAAGATCTGCATTGCAGCATGACAATACTTGTGGGAAAAATGAAGTAGGCCAAACCATAGCAAGTGGTTAATCAATTGGTGACACCTCCTCTGGATGGAAGATTATGCAGCCTTAAAAATGAGGATAATAGGGCTGGCGAGATAGCTCAGCAGACTAAGAGGCTACTTAGGCAAGCGCTGGGGAGGCTAAAACAGGAGGATCACTACGTGTCCAAGCTCCTTAGTAAGACCTTGTACCAAATACAAAAAAAAATGATGATATTAAAACTGTTAGAAGAAAATATAAGAACACTTGAAGCCACAGGCACAAAGACTTCCTAAACAGGACTCCAATAGGACAGGAAAAATTACAGGAATCAATAAGCAGAAGGACTGCATCATAAATTTCTGTATAGCAAGAGAATCAGCCAACAGAGTGAAAGGAAAGCTAACAGACAGAAAAATACCTTTGCTGGTTACTCTTCTGACAGAGGATTAACATGCAAAATATATAAAGAAACTTAAAACTCTATTATCAAAAAATCAAATAGTCCAATCAATAAATAAGTGGCTCAGTTGGACACTTCACATACATAAAATGTATAAATGGCCAATAAGTACATGAAAAAACATTCAACATGTATAGAAACCAGGGAAATGCAAGTTAAAACTACACTGAAATCCCCTCTTAACCCCAGTCAGAATGGGAAACACAGAATGCAAACAACTCTGGCAAGGATGGGAGTGGGGAGGAGCCTTCTGCCCTGCTGGTGGGAGTGCAGATTAGTGCAGGCCCAGTGGAAGTCAGCCTGGGGGACTTCACAAAACTAACAACAGACCTACCATATGCCCCACCTGTACCACTCCTGGGCACAGCCCCAAAGTCAAGCCAGCACACCATAGCTATATAGCCATGTCTATAGCAGCACACGTCACAACAGCCAAATGGTGGGACCAGCCTGGGAGCCTGCCTACCATGGCTGAAGGGATGAGGAGAACATGGGAGGCAGGCACCAGCAGTTTTCTCATAGAGAAGAAGGAAGTCATGTCATGTGCAGAAAAATGGAAATGGCGATCATCACAAGCACAGTATGCCAGACCCTGATAAGTGTTGCATGTTTTCCCTAATATGTTGAATCTTTTTTTTTTTTGTATGTTAGGACAGGGTCTACAGGGTCTCACTACACAGATCAGACTCCTAATGATCCTCCTGTTTTCAGCCTCCCAACCACTGGGATTATAGGCACGCATGACCATGCCCAGTCTCAATCACTGTCTCAGCATGCTCAGGGGCAGGGCTGGCACAGCATGCAAGGGATTGGACCCTGGTCCGAGTCTACCTAAGCAGGCCCTTTAATCTGCTGAGCTATCTGGCCAGTCCTAATATGCTGAATCTTAAAAAAGTCTGTGAAGTCAAAGGGAGACTATTATTAGATAAAAGGAAATAAACAAAGGAGAAGGGGTGTGAGGTACAGAAAGAGTTACAAATTTTACCATTAAGAGATCAGGATGTTGATATGAATTTATTGAGGTAAAAAGGTGCCCACTATACTGTTAAATAAAACAGCAGGTTACAAATTGGTATATATGGTATTGCCAATTAATTACTGTCAAAATGCATTAATATAGAGAGCTATTAAGAAATTGTCTTGGGCTGGGGAGATGGCTCAGTGGAATAAGCACTTCCCTGGCAAGTGCAAGGGCCTGAGTTCAATCCCCGGTTCCACCAAAAAAAAAGAAATTGTCTAGAAGCCAGGCATGGCGGCACACACCTATAATCCTAGCACTCAGGAGGCTGAGGCAGGGAGATCATTGAGTTTGAAACCAGCCTGGGCTATAAACTGAGCTTAAAGCCAACCTGAACTGTCTCAAAAAGACGAAAAAAAATTGTCTAGAATCAGTGAACTGTTTTAATCTTTCTCAAGGAATGAGATACTAAGCATATTTTCCTTTTTAAGAATATTTTTGATTTGTGCTATTATAGAATGTTAAGAATCACTCATTACAAGTATGTGAGGTGATGGATGTGTTAGCTTGATTGTAGCATTTCATAATGTATATGTTTCTCAAAATACAATGTTGGATATCTTTAAAATGACTGTATTTGCCCATTATACTCAATTAAAACAAAACTGAAGATTAAATAAGAGCTCATGATGGCCCCTTTCACCAAGATGGCACCAAAAGCAAAGAAAGTTCCTGCCTCTCCCAAAGCCAAAGCAAAGGCTTTGAAGCCAAGAAGGCAATGACCAAAAGGTATGCACAGCCACAAAGAAAAGATCATCTGTCACCCACCTTCCGGTAGCTGAGGACACCCCCAGAAGAGGCCCAGGCGAACAAGTGATCAAAATGCGATCAAGTCCCACAGCCATTGAGCTGGCCATGAAGAAGACAGCAGGCAACACCACACTGTGGCTAGCAAGCGCCAGATCAAACTGGCTGTGACAAGCTCTGTGACCTTGCTGTCACCAAGGTTAATGCCCTGGTAGGGCTGACAGAAGCAGGCACACGTGTTGCTCCAGATTATGATACTTTGTATGTTCCAGCAGAATTGGGATGGTCTGAACTGAGTCCAACTGGCTAATTCTAAATATATTATTCATCGTAAGAAAAGCCAATGATGAGAACTGTTGTAACAAGGGAATGATGAGAGGTACAGGCACAAACTGTACTCTGTGCAGACAATGTGTATTATCAGAAAGGCAGAAGGGGACATACAAAGGGGAAAAGGATAAATTTAACTTAGGGGTTAGAATTGAGAGAAAATTATAAATGTTTTCAAAGTTGTTATATGATGGTGGTAGCTATTCTTTTTAAAATACTTGTTAAATATAAAATGAATATAACACTTCCTTCCCCCTCCCTTTTGTTACCAGAGATTGAACTAAGGACCTTGAGCTTGCCAGGCAGGCTATATCCCTAGCCCACACACATTTGCTATTGCCTAGCCCTGACCCTAACTTCTCTGTAACAGCCCCAAATTTCTTGGGGGAAGACCTGCAGGGTGCTTGGTCTGGCTGCGGACTTCCAGGTAGGAAGCAAGGGAGCCAGAGCCTACAGCCAGTGTAGGGGAAGGAAGTATGGCTCTTTTAGGGAGCCCAGTAACCCTCACCAACACAGCCACTCCACAGACTGGCACTACAGGCCACTTTCACATCTGCCCTAGCCTTTTCTATATGCACAATGCCACCTCCACTTTGGAAGTGACCAAACCAAGGGACAGAGGAGCTGACTGCTCTGGGTTAGTTAGTAGCAAACCCAGGTCTGAAACCCAGAGCCCTCTGGCTCCTGCAATAGGTGAAGTTTTTGTTCTTTGTTCCCCAGGCTCCCCCTCGCACTGGCTGCTCTGTTTGGATGGGAGGGGCAGAAGTGCCCAGATTCATCTCACATGGACCCGGGGCTGATGCTGCTCTAGAAACCATCACGGCCTTTCCCGTCCTGAATCTAGAACGTTCTAGCTCTGCCCACCACTCTTAGGGCAGACAGCCTTGCAGATAAGGACACACGGATGGCTCTGTGGGGACTCAGTGCAGCCACTATACCACAGCAGATCACCTCCAAGGCACTGGGCAGGCTGGGCCGGGCCCGTAGCAGCTGCTGGACTCCTCCTGGCAGCCACACAGACCACATAGGAGGAGCAGGCAGCTCAATCTGGACTGACAGCCAAAGGACCCTGGGTCCACCACCTGTCCCAGCTCCCTTCCCACCTTCCTCCCAGATGAGGGAAGGGGAGGCCCTGCTCATAGTGTGGCTGACAGCAGCCTTGATATGTACCAGCCCAGCTACAATGCTCCGACAGAGGCCTGCAGCACATCTCCTCCTGTGGTACATGAGCCTGGGCTGTAGAAAGGGGCTGGCAGTGTGCGCTGAGACTGCCGCTGTGCCAAGGGGTGTGTATCTGGCTCAGTCACTGGATGTTTGGATCATGACTTGGTTCAGGCAGCCAGGGAATGTGAAGCCCATTCTGAGGAACTTCAGACCTTCCTACGCAGTGTGGTCAGCAGGGCCAATCCCCCACCTGTGCTCTCAGCTCCAGGATCCCTGGGCCATCCCCCACATCCCCTCTGCAGTTTGGGAGGTTTCACAGGAGGAGCAGGATTTGAAGAAAAGGAACAGTGAAGAAAGGACTACACTATTCTGAAAGATTCTGCCTATTGTAACTGTTACCAACCATGTCACACCAAGAAGGCAAAACCTCCTCCGAGGCTTAGGGACAAGGAAGAAGCAGGAGATGAAATGCAGCAGGAGATGAAAAGCCAGCAAGACTCATTTCTGGGCTGAGACAGCAACTAACCCCAAGACTGGGAGATGCAGGGAGCTCAGTGGGTATCCTAGTCATGTCGCTCTCATGGCTGAGACAATATACCAGACCCCCAAAATTAAAGGGGGAAAGGTTCACTTAGCAGAGTGGCATGGCAGACAGGTGTCACAGAGGAGAAACAGTCCAGGGCGGGTGGTGAGGAAGATGGCAAAGCAAGTGAGAGACCTTAGCAGCATCTTTCTTCCCCCTTCATAGCCTATCTGGGCTACCAAGATCAAGATTTGGGTGGTACCAAAGCAAGCTGGGGACCAATGTAGTAATCACCCACCCTTAGTCTCAGCATCACTCTGGATTCAGCCACCTCTGAAAAAAGCATGAGGCTTTGTGGGGCTATCTGGACACAAATCATAACACTGGGTTCTTGTGTGACAATCTAAGACCAGGACCAAAGGAGCTCTGCAGTGTCTGTCGGGACATATTGGGAAGGGGAGTCCTAAGGCAACTTATATATTCTGACCTATATTTTCATTTTCCTTAACTGTTTTTTACTTTCACAGTTGTTTTGTAATGTGACTTTAAAAACAGAACTGAAGGGGCCGAGGAGATGGCTCAGTGGCATAAGCGCTTCCCTGGCAAGTGCAAGGCCCTGAGCTCAATCCCCAGTTCTGCCAAAAAAAAAAAAAAAAAGAACTGAAAACTGGCATTTCATCACTTGAAAATACTTGGTATTTTGAGTTCTAACGCTGAGTGATCTTCATTAAATATCTTTATTCCTATATAGTAACATATGTGAATTCACGACTGTATCAGTTGCATGACATAACCTATAACTGAGTGCTGATATTCATCATTACGTGACATGGTACACCGAGGCCAGCTTTCCCAGCTGTGCCCACTCTGCCATGCCCTGAACACCTGGCGTGTGCCGCCTCACCCTCATACCACCTCTCAGTGGCAGCAAACAGGTTCCCAGAGAACTAGACTACGGGAAACGCTTAACTTGAAAGCTATCTTGTATCTGAGCTCTGCACCAGCACAAGCCACGTCATGGGAGGTGAGGAATTGTGGAGATGGCGCAACTAACTCCAAAGGTAGGTTGGCAGAAGAGACAAAATCCTTGCCAGCGAGAAGGGGCCCTGCAGTCCACAGCCATGGGAGTTCCTGACCTGAGGACTGGCCTCCAAGGCTTTGGAGCTTTGTGTGCCAGCCACGCAATGGATGCTCTCCTGGGCCTCTTTGTTCAAAGTGTAAAATCTCCTGGAAGAAAACTTTGCAGGAGGATGGATGTATTTAATGCATATTTTACACTGCAGTGATCATTCCAAAGAATGAACAAAATAATCTCCTTAAAATCAACTGCAGGAGAACAGAATGGGGGGAAGGTATATCGCTACTGGGGAGAAGAGTCTACATTTCTAAGATGCTGTTAGAGTTAACATTAATTTGCAGCATAAAGTCATAAAGTAGAAAGGCCCCTTGGTCCTGGCAATGTGGACAGAAAATAAGGACCCTGGGCCTGTCCACCAGCCCAGTCCTTGGCCAAGGTGCCCCCTACTCCATGAGGAAGACGGCACCCAGGCCTGCATCAGGGACCACAGAGCCTAGGGTCTGAGGGGCAAAGAGGGCTCTGTGGGATCGGAATCCCAGCACCAAGGTGTGCAGGAAAGGGAGGAGATTCGTTTGCAGGCCCCAGCAGAGCAGGTTAACGAGGGAAGGCTGCGGGAAGCGTACTGTGGCTTTCAGACAGGGTTGGAGGCTTGAAGTCAGAGTTCAGAGTGTGCTAGCCTATGATCCACGGCAGCAGCTAAGAAGGCCACAGAAGACACTCACACCCAGATGGAAGGCTGGCCCAGAGGAGGCAGACCCGGTGCAGTTCGGGAGCCAAGGCCTGGGTGCCGACATGGGCCCTGCACAAAGGCAGGGAGGCAACCGGTCACCTGCTTCGTTCTCTCTCCAGGCCTGCGAGCCTTGACACTTACCCTTAAACATAGTGACAAAAGTCAAGGCCCTGACCACCTGTGGAAAAAGAACCAAAATCTGGAGAAAGAGGTCCTGAAAGTCACTAGGTAGCTTTCTGGATAGAACAAAACATAGCTCAGATCTAGAAGCACTTCCCAGTCTTCCTGGCAGTGGGAAGCCTCTGGGTGGACTGGAGAGTTGGCAGCGGCACCTGGTATCCAGAAGAAGCCACAGTGGGCTGAGGCAGGGCAGTCGCCCCCTGACCTCGCAGACAGGGTCTCTTCACCTGTAACAGACTTGCAGAACTGCTCAGATGCCCCTGCCAGGGCCATCTGGCACCTCAGCCTCTGCCAGCTGGGAGAAGCCAGCCAAGCCCCTCTCTGCAGCACTGACTCAGGCCAGGCTAAGCATTTTGCTAGTTTAGGGCTGAGACGGAGGAAGCAGGCCAGCACTGCTCCCAGGAGCCCTGAGTTGTTACAGCTGATGCTCTGATGAGGCATTCATGAGTTAATTACAGCAAGGCATCCAGAAGGGATTTGGATAAATGAACTTGGCTGGTGAGAAGCTGGGTATCTACTACATCCCATGAGATGGGGCTGGAGACTAAAGTAGAGGAGGAGATCAACAATGTCCAGGGGTGTGTGCATGCATGGAAGCCCGGATACACACACGTGTCTGCAGGATCTGTGAGATGGGGGGCGTGTATGAGCAGCTATTGTGGGAGGCGGCAGCCATACATGCTGTGTACTTGCATGACGTGTGTCACAGACCCGTCAAAGGCTATAAGCAAACCAACAAGTGTTTGGCACTTTGGTTTCTCTGATCTTGTCCTTAATTTATCCAAATTCTTGGGAGTTTCCAGGCCATCTGTAAGCCAAAAAGTCAGTGGGCCCTACCACATGCCTGCCCAGCCTGACCTGACCATCTAAGCAGAGGAGGCTGCTTGAGACAGAAAACACAGAGCAGAAAGACCAGGCCCGCAGCCTGGGAATGGTCCAAGCCTAGAGAGCCTGCCATTAGGGACGAGGACCAGCGTGTGAAATCTAGAAACTCCCGTGCTGCCACCACCTAAGGGCTCCACTTGTGCTGCCCCTATCCAAAGGATGGGGTCGCAAAAATCCAAGTACAGTAGTCGGTCATCAACACAAAGACGGTGGACAGATGGGCCCACCTGTGGAGATGACTGGTCTTCCAGGGCCGAACTTGTGGGCATGGGCCTGAAATCCTACGCAGTCTCCAGAGACAGGGGCCTCTGTGGGTGCCAAGGTAGCTGCAGTCTCGGGAGACAGCCCTTTGGGTCCCAAGACAGCCAGGTGTGTGGCACTGGATCCCTCACCAAGCATGCCTGGCACCACGATGGCATTCCGTGGAGGTTTGCTGAGTTAATGAGCCATCAGCTAGAGACACAGCCCCAGGGGTGAGACATGGCACTAGAACACACCACCCGAATTTTCATCAGTTACAGACGTGGGCTGCACCTGTGCTATCTGATAAAGAGCCCCTGGCCATGCGCAGCTACAAGTCAAGCAAGTGAGAAGTGACTAGTAAAACTGAAGAGCTGGCATTTAACCTTATTTAATTTACATTTAATGATGAACATGTAACTCAGTGGTAGAGAGCTTGTCTAGTGGGCCTCAGTTCAATCCCCAGCACTGTAAAAAGACAAAAAGACCAAAAAAAAAAAAAAAAGCTACATACAGCCACTAGCTACACCACACTGGACAGTGTGTTTTTGTTTTTGTTTTTGTTTTTTTGTATTTTAAGGAAGGGTCTACAGAGTGTTCAGAACACTCTGTAACTGACCGTACTCGTAGTGATCTGCCCATTTACAGCCTCCCAAGAGCTGGGATTACAGGCGAACACCACCACGCCCAATCTCAATTGCTCTCAGTGCACCCCAGGGGCAGGGCCAGCACGGAAGGCCCTGGGATCAAATCCACAGCCCCCTGTACCTGCTTGCAGGCGCTTTAATCTGCTAAGCTATTTGGCTGGCCCTGACAGTGTGGTTCCTTTTTTTTTTTTTTTGCAAAACTGGGGATTGAACTCGGGCCCTTCTGCTTACCAGGCAAGTGCTTATTCTACTGAGCTATTTCCCCAGCCGCACTGTGTGGTTCTTTAACAGTGTAGCAGCACATATATTAGAGCCATGCTCTTCACTGTGGTAGCCACCAGCCACATGTCACATCTCTCCACCTCTGTACATGTCACAGCTTTCCCCTTCCAGTTGCTTCCAGGCTGAAATCCTCAGAGGATCACAGACTCCTCAGCCTTGGGTCTCCCATTCCCTCTACCAGGTCCAGCTGGCTCTGCCTTCCAAGAACACCCGGAAGCCTCCTTCCTCTCCACCGTCCCATCCTGATCCAAGCCACAATTGTCTCCCACTCGGAACACTGCCCTATGCCTAACTGGTGTCCGAACACCATCTGCCTGTCTATTTTTCAAGCAGTGGCATGGGTCCACTACAGCCTAACACCTAGCTCCTACTTCCCACAGGGAGGTCCGGGGCTCTCACAGCCCTGTGGGATCTGGCTCACCACACCTCTCTGCCTTTCCTCACACCTGCTCCAACTGCACTGGCCGCACCACAGGACCTGCCACTGCACAGCTCATGCCTTTGCTGCCCTCAGGCCTCGCCCATCTCGCTTCTGCACAGTCCTAGTAAATTCACTTTTGCCAAGCTCTTACCCCACTTGGCAGCACATACTCATGTCTGCCACCCCAATCAGATCTGTTCTGCTCCCCACTATGTCCCCAGGGTCCAGAGGGATCCTTAAACACCTGCGGTGTGAATGCCTCATAGACCACATAAACATCTCACTCTATTCTCATTTCACAGATGAACCAGGGTGCAGGGGGCATGAGGAGCCAGGGGAGGTCCTATGCTCAAGGTCCTGACCAGGATGTCAGCAGCTCATGCTAAGCACCCTGCCTTCCCAAGGCAGTTAAAAAAAACCCGGGTTATTACATAGAATAGACAAATTTTTAACTGTTACACATTTTTTAAAACCCTGAGTAGGTCAGATACCTACAGGTCAGGTCCAGCTACCGAACAGATTCTCCTGGTAAGTAGACCTTCCTCAGCCAGCAAACTAGCCATAAATGACCCAACCCCATAAAAGGGCTGACACTAAGTAGACATTCAAGTCAATTACCAGTATTACTAAATGCAACTTCATTCCTACAGCCAGGCAACGGCAGGAAATATAGCCACACTGGCCACACACTGTGATTTATGACTATTGGGGGAGAAAGTGTTGCAGGAAGTTATGGCAAGGGCAGGTAACTGCCAGAGCCAGGGGACCCCGAGCTCAGAGGGACACGGCCACAAACGGGGTCATCTTCTCTGCTGTCCAGGTCCTCCCACTCTCACCAGGAGCCACCATGGCTTTAGGACAGTGACGGCTTTTAGAGCTTTTGATGACAACAACCTGCTACAGAATGTATGCCAGAGGTTCACCGCCACTGCTTTAGGGCAGAGTGCTTCCTGCAGGCTCAACTGTGGCATCTGTCTTCCTAAACCCTGGAACACTGGGATACTCTGTGAAATCCAAGAGGTAGGAGTGGAAGCAACAGAAGCACTAATTCTTCCTCACAGCATGGAGAGTCCCCCTTAGGCTTTCCTCACACCAACAGCCCAGCCAGGCTAAATCAACAGCCTGCTGGGCAGGGTCCATGAAGAAGTGGAGAGGGTGAGGGTGGGCAAGACTGTCCCAAAGTGGGGGTGTCTGTGGGGCAGGGAAGTTGGCATTCCAGCCTCCAATGGCACAGGGGCGTCACCCTCAGTCAGTGAATCTGAGGCAGGGCACACTCTTTCTCCTCATGCCAACCTCTTGTCCTCTTTCTGTCCCACCTCACTGCTGCCAGGCCAACTACAGCACTTGGGGTTGGCACTGGAAGCCCAATAACTCCAGGAGGCCACTGCCCCTCCTTCCACTGTCCTCCTGGGTAAGATCAGATTGAGGTTGAAGTGGCCATGCTTATCCTCAGAGCCAGCACTCTTGAGGGGAAGGGTGAAGCAGGCAGAGGAGTGACGTTCAGGGAAACAAGCAGCAGACACTGAGCTTAAGAAACAGTAGCCTAAGGCACCAGAGCCCCAAGCTCAGGGCAAAGGTCAACCACCTAGCTAACTGTGGCCCTGAGCAGCAGCACAGACCCAGTCACCATGGACCTGCTGCCAAGTTAGAGCAGAGGGACAGGGTACAGCAGCTGTTCTGTTCCTGTGTATCCCCACAGGAGCTGAGCAAAAAGCCAACCTGTGTCCCCCAAGCCACATTCCCAGGGTGCCAAGAATGGACACAGTCAGTGGCCTTCCTGAAGCTCCAAGACACCCCACTCAGTTGTCTCTCCAATGTCCTAGGCCCCAGCCTCCTTGCCTCTGAAAGGTGGGCACCAAAGCATCTTTCCTGTCTGAAGAAAGGCTAGCCACAGGGCTGGCTCCTCTAGCAGGCTGTGGCCTGAAGGACGTGTAGGCCTGTGTTGCCTCCCATCGCCCCTCTATGCCCTCCCCTACTCCTTCAAGCACGTCTGAGTATGCGTCAGAGGCTCAGAATTCTGTAGTTTGTGTTAGCTACAGGTATGCACTGGGGAGATTTTCTGGATGCCTGCTGTTGCCAAGTGGCAGCTGGGGTGCTTAGCAACCCTCAAGGTCCCATCCAAGTCCCAGAGTGTGGCCATATGGGAATCCCAACAATACCAGTTCTTTCCTCTGGGCCTCCAGATCTACCCTAATAAGTTCACAGAGCAGAAGAGAGGTGGCAGAGTGCTGAGGTCCACTCAGCCACTGAACAGGTAAATGCCACCAGACTACCTTCCCAGCCAGAGCTGTAGCTGGCAGGCCACTCTCAGAGAGCGAGAGCCAGGACCACGCTAGGCCTTGGACTTTGACAGACCCAGCTTTGCCTGCAGAGGGTGCTGGGGCTAGGTGGGTCATGGTGGCATAGCCATAGGGTTCCAGAGCCCTCTCATCACCTAAGAGTTCTCTGTCTCCTGCTCACTGAGCAGACACGCTGGCCTGCTGAAGAGGCAGAAGGGGACCTGTGCACAAAGAGGGACTCACTCCTTCCCAGAGGATAATGGTCATCTGGCCGCCCATCCCCAGGAAGATTCTGGTCACCTCCCTAAAGGAGAGGGAAACCTCTAGGGCAGCAACAGAGAACCCAGAACCAAGCACTGGCCTGGGTTCTGGGCAGGATCACTGGCCTCGCTTTGTGAGAGGAGGCAGATGAGACAGGGTAGACCATACAGCTGCAGAAGTGGGGCTCCACCCTCCTGCTGCATGCCCCTAAGGCCAGTCAGAAAACCAAACAGGTGCAACTGACATGACAGAGACAGGCTCAAGGGAGGCTGGGGAGATGGCTCAGTAGAATAAGGGCTTGCCTGGCATGCGCAAGGGCCTGAGTTCAATCCCCAGTTCTGAAATAAATAAATAAATAAATAAATAAACAAACGAGAGATAGGCTTAGGCCTGGCGCACTACAGAAAGGAGTGTTACTGTCACCCTAATTCCGCTCCAACCTTAAAGACAGTTCAACACTGTGCACATGCTCAGCCAGCGTGTGGCCCTGACCTCGCAACCCTAGGTCTATGCCAGCCTCTGGGCATCTCCTGCCAGTAACTTCAGGGCTCTGGCAAGAGAAGGCGACAGGAGACCACGGAGCCTCCATGACTGGCTGCATTCAGCTCCCAGACACACTAGTGCAAGCTCCAGCTGCCCAATCAGCCCTGGTCCACCCACTCCCGACACCACCCATGCCGGCCCAGCGCCTGTGGAGGGCGACCTCTGTCCTTCCTGGAACCAGGGGACGGGCACGTGGTCCAGCAGCTCTCTTCTGTCCCCAGCCCACTTTCAGCCAACGGTTTTCCCCAGGGTCTGGGGAAAATAGCACCAAAGGTTTTCGCGGTGTTCGTTCTCACCTCTGCCTTTGCCCTCCATGTGACTCCCAAGCAACCCACGACATTATCTTTCGGTTTTGCTTTGTTGTTGTTGTTTTGTTGTTGGTTTCACTACCAGTTTGGGCTGGCCTTGTGCTCATTTTTGTAGCCCCCCAGGCTGATCTCGAACTCCTAGTGATCCTCCTGTCTCAATTTCCCAAGTGCTCGGATGACAGGTGTGTGCCACCATCCCCAGTTCCAGGGCTGGTGCGTGCACCTTAGGTTCAGGGGCTGGCAGGGCATGCGGGTCCAGGTATCAAACACGGGTTCTTATGCATGCCAAGTAGATACTTATGCCTCTGAGCTATCTTCCCAGCCTGACAATATTATCTTTAATCCCAATTTTTGAGAAGACTAACTGAAATAGGGAAGCAAACTACCCAGGCCATGCAGGGAGAAAGCAGGAAAGCTAGGGCTTGCCATCCCTGAACAATGCTGCAGCAGCACTGGATACAAATCCCAGGTCCAGGTTCAAAAGAGGGCTTCCCTCCTGTGTAGACACTGCTGCTGGTCGCAGGCACAGAGCAGGGCGAGTATGCAAGGATCCTGGTCTCAAAGTCCTCCTGAGAGAGGACCATCCCAGAGAACCAGGGATTCCCAAAGCAAATAAGTCTTTTCTAGATAAACAAGGAGAAGTTAAGCACCTAAGTGCACTCACATTCATTGCTGAGAGGAATATAAATTGTTTGAGCCTGTAAATGAGACAATTTGGCAGTATTTATCAACACTAAAAATGCACATGGCTGCTTCCTCAAAAAGTTATAAAAACAGATCTGCCATATGACTCAGCAGGCCCACTTCTGGGCATGCACCCCGAAGAAGGAAGCAGAGACTGCGACAGATCTTGTGCTCCCCTGCTCCTAACAGTTCTACTAACAACGCACCAAGGAATAAGCCAAACAGGGCAGTGAGCGGCAGACCACTCACGTGGCCCAGTGGAGGAACACACTGTGGCCTGTGCATGCCACGGGATGCTGGCCTGGAAAGGAAGGAAGCCCCGACATGCATCACAACACCGACAGCACTTAAAGGCTTCCCATGAAGTGGAAGAAGCCAGACACAGAGGGGAACTACCACGGGTTTCACTTAGATGACACAGCTAGTAGGGAGCCACAGAGAAGGGAGGCGTCACAGTAGCTCCCAGAGGCTGGTGAAGAGGAATTACTGCCACAGGACCAAAGACTTTCTGTTTGGAATAATGAAAAAATTCTGGAAATGGATAATGCTGATGGCGCTATGACATTTCAAATGTACTTAATGTTACCAAATTAGACACTTAAAATGGTTAAATTGTCAATTCTACACTATGTATATTTTACCACTACGAAATTAAACATGCAATTTTGTAAATGCCCATGCCCCTTCACCCAGCAGTTCTACTTTTAGGCTTACATCCTTCAGGCTTAACGTGCATGGACACAACACAGCAGCGGTTAGATTAGGAATTAAAGCAGTGTATAGCAGCCAAATATCAGGAACAATGCGCATGTCTACCTAAAGGATTTCCTAGGTCACTACACTCACTGGTTTGGCACTGCTCTAATTTTGACAGCCTAGATACAATATAAAGGACAGAAATAGTCTTGTCCGGCCCCTTGCTTGCTTTGGTGCCCGCTGCCCACCATAAGCTGTTCCTCCTCTGCAATGCCTGTCTGTCAAGCCACCCTGCATTGGAGCCAGCTAATTACAGATTGAAGCCTCTACAAACTATGGGCTAAATAAACCCTTTCTTTCCTCCTTTAACTTTGGATGTTGGGTATTTTGTCTCAACAACAAGAAAAGTAACTAAGACTAACCACACATCCTAATCAAGCAGGTTGCATCTCAAGGATGCAAGGATGGCTCAGCACATGCAAAGCAATAAGAGCAGTACATCACCATTACGGCTTGTGTCTAGATAGCCCCTAAAGCCCCATGAAGTCATGGGTGGGAGTTCCAGAGGTGGCCAGATTAGGGTATGTGAATGTGGATTAAGGGTGCGATCCTAGGATTAAGGGTATGGATAACGGAACCCCACCCCAAGTATGGGTGGTGCCAATGGGAGGCTCACAGCCTGGTTGGAATATAAA
>NW_004524595.1:7538705-7551623 GCF_000260255.1 Octodon degus | reverse complement strand
CTGCCGGTTCGACTGGCGGTACCATATGCCATCCAGCCCTGCAACCGGGCGTGGAGGCACGTATGTGTAATCCCAGCACTGGAGAGGCTGAGGCAGGAGCATCACTATGAGTCTGAGCTACATAACGAGACCCTACATCAAAAAAAAGAAAGAATTGGGCTCATGGGCCAGGGAGAGAGCACAGTAGCAGAAGCGCCTGCCTGGCAAGTGCTAGGTCCCAAGTATGATCCCCAGTACCAAAAAAAAAAAAAAGAAAAAAAGAATTGGCTTCATGGGCAACCCAATTTCTGGGTCCCCTTCTGGCTCTCTTAGAAGCTCTCTTTCCCTCCATAAACATTTCTTACTCTTAATCCTTGTTGTTCCTTAGAATTCATTCTTTAATTTTGGGAACACGAACTGGGCATATTAGACATCTAGCAGGTTGGGAGCTATAATATTTCCCTTATATTATTCGGATTATCTGGAGGTCCTCCATTACCCCCACATCACCAAACTGGCCTCAAACTTATGACCTCCCTGCTTTGTTCCTCCAAGTAACTGGGATTATAAGGATGTGCCACCACACCTATCCTGAAGCATCTCTTTTTTAACATCTGGCCCTAAAAGAAGAAAAGCTTGACTCAGCAGGAGTATAATGGATTATGGGGTCACTGAAAAATGTGGGGAGGGCAATTTTAGATTTTTTTTAACATAATGGCCTAATAGACAGTAACAGACTAGATTCCAATATTAATTTCCCAGGTTCTCCTGGTTACAACACACCTCCTTGCCTGATGAAGTAAGTTTCTGTATTTCTTCAGGGCTAACGGACACCCTGAGGACTCACGACCACCACAGCCACAGAAAGTTCCCACATGATTGCCAGTGCTGAGCCCCAGGGTGTCGCTCGACAGGAGGTGTGGTGGGCGGTGGTCACAGCCACTCCAGGCTCCTCTGAGGGCTCCTTCCAACATCTAAGCACCTGTCAAGATGCTTAGGCCTGGGCACGCAAACAGGTCATTTCAAAGTCCCCTACAACATCCCTTCTACCATGACTGACCCACACAGTGGCACTTGGGCCCCTTGTAAACAGTCATGTGTAAGCTGCCATATGTGTCCAGTGAGGCGAATCAGATCATCCGGACCATGTTGGTCTCAAAACTAATGTGGGGGTCCAGGATCCTCCAGTGTGCAGAGGCTGCCCTCCTGCAGGCCATGTTGCCTTAGAGACCTGAAGAGTAGGCCTGTGGCATGTGCCTCCCCCATGTGGAGTCCAGCAGCCATGGTGCTGCAGCTCTGGGCTTTTGAAGAGAAGCTCTACGCAAAGCTGTAGCCGGGCCAGGCAGGGGGGCATGCTGAGATGGCAATTAAGACTGGGCATGGTGGCGTGGGCCTGTAATCTCAGCTCTTGGGAGACTGTAAATAGGCAGACTGCTACGAGTCTGATCTAGCAGTAAGACCCTGAACACTCCGTAAACCCTTTCCTAATAATAATAATAATGATGATGATGAAGGGGCCAGGGATATATCTTGGCAGCACAGTGCCCGCCTAACAAGCATGAGGTTGTGAGTTTGGTTCCTAACACAGAACAAATGAATGAACAAAAGAAGTAAAGAAACTTAAAAAAATAAAATTTTTAAAAAATGAATAAAGTGAATGAATCTCCCAAATGAGTAAATATATAGATTGAAATTTCTGCAGCTCACAAAGAGCTGTTAATACCCCTTCTGAACAGGCAAGAGAGAATATTCCCTGAGGAAGCCTTTTTCTTAAAATTCTATGCATCATACTGTCCTGCATACTTCTAGCCTCTGGGGAGATAGGCTACTAGAGTCTTTAAAATAGAACTCTTGGGCTGGGGACATAGCTCAGTGGCAGTGTGTTTTCCTTGCATGAACCTTGGGTTCTATCTCCACCAGCACATACACAAAAGTACCCAAAATAGAAGTCATCACTGGAGGTGGTCAGTGGCCTCTTTCCCAGGCCAATCTCTCCTTGTTAGCTCATCCCAGTCTTGAAAGTTCTAGGACATTCTAGAAGCTGAGGGAGAGAGCTGCTGAGTATACCAGTGTCCAGAAGGTTGCGCATGGAAACCTGTGCTGCTCTGCTGCTGGAGGAAGGTCACACTGGAGCCTCTGCTCATTAAAACCTACTGAGATGTTTTGGAAAAAGGTCTCCAGGGAGCTATGAGACAGGAACAGCAGGGGAACAGGCACCCCCAAGACAGCCAGCCTTCCTACCCCAGAAGCCAGCCAGAACCTGTGGTTATGTAGGCGGGGCCCTTGCCTCTGGGGCCACACTCACTGCAGATGGCTGCAAGCCTTGGGAGAAGCAATCCTGAGTTAATCCTCAGGCCCTGCACAGAATTCTCTACGCTTCACCTTTTCCTCTTCCCTGCTCAATCATGTGCTTATTTCATGACGAAAAGCAAATTCCATAGGGACAGGGCTTTGGCTTGGCTTCTGTTCTTTCCTGGTGCCCAGCACTATGGCACATGAGAAGTCACTAAGGATGCTGGCAGACAAGAAGCCTGAGGAGAAAGTGAGGCTGTGTGGGCTGGAGCTGGTCACTCCACCCTGTGGACACCTGGCTCCTCAACCTCACCGCAGGCCTGAAGACCAGGTACAAAAAGATTAAAATAATATAATGTCCCCTCTCTCCCACAGGGCTTGGTACAGACTTTTTCCTTCTTTTCTTCCAGAGTGAAGGTGAGTTAGTACCTAATAACAGAACACAGAAAAAGACTGTGAGGGCCTTCATATTTTTTCTTCTCACAGAAGTTTTATACAACAAGAGGGAGGCAGAGCAGTCTCCTTATTCTCACCTGTACAGGAAGTGACTTGGAAGCCAGAGCAAGGGGCTTCTGAGCTGGCCAAGCTGCAAAGAGAAACTGCCTCCCTGCCTCCAAACAGGGGCTCCGTTCCTATGTCTTGGTCTCCTCCACTGAATGTGATGAGGGTCACCTAGGCTAGACCAGGGCCAGGGTGGGCACTGTGGTTCTCCGCAAGCTGAAGAGCTAGTCCCGAGCCAAAGCATCTTGGCAGGAAAGGTGGAGGAAATATGAGATCTTGGGTTGGGGGGTAGGCATGGCTGTCTCACAGGGCCTTGAACATTTCTATGCCAAGAGATGTTTGGGGTCTCCTACACACACAACCCTGCCCATGCCTATAATCCCAGTTACTTAGAGGGACAAAACAAGGTCATAAATTTGAGGCCAGTTTGGTGATGTGGGGGTAATGTAGGACCTCAAATAATCCAAGTAGTATAAGGGAAATATTATAGCTCCCAACCTGCTAGATATGCCAAGTTCATCTCAAGCCTGAAGCATTTCAGACCTTCCCTTCCCAACATGTGTCTTAAAACAAAAGGACCTCCAAAGGTGGTCTGCTTATTTTAAGCCTTGTGCATGCCTCTCCTGAAAGACATTCAAGGTCTACCCTCCTCCTGAAATAATATTTCCAGGACAGATACATGGCCAACTTGACATTACACAAGGTCCCTCAGGATCTTCTGAGACCCCAGAAAAGCCTCTCAGGTTTTGCCCTGCACAGCCCCAGGGACCCTGCAGCTCTGACAGGACAGCTTCCCTAGAGATTTGGAACATGGTGGCCTTGAGCTTCAAATTCCTGTCTTCCCCTCTCTCTATTTCCCTACTAGAAGGGCTACTTTAGGACTCCATGGCTCTAACCGTGACCTTCTGCCACTCCTGCCTACAGAAGTCTGCATATTGTAATGACGGTGGTTTCACCCTCGTCCAGCACTTAGCACAAGATCCGGCTCTTATTCTTCAGGACATTTACTAAGCTTAGCTTAGCTTAGCACCGCTCCCAATAGAACCATTCATTTACTCACTCACTCACTCACTTACAGGTGCACTCAAAACTTACTGCATGAAGCCCACCACAGCCAGGCAGATGCTCAGCATTCAGCAGTGAACAAGGAAGAAAACATCCCACAAGGAGCTCACAAGGAACTTAACAAAAAATGGCCAGTTCTAGTAATTTAAACAAGTATTCGTAACTTAAGTAACAACCAATTCAACTTTAAGAGTATCCACTAGCTCTCACAAAAAAGAAAAATCATAGGGAAGTTATTGGGCAGCAGCTCAACCTGGTCCACTCTTTACTCCCCACAGAAGTGACTACAGCTACAGTTGCTTTTATAGCGTGGGTGTGCTCTTTCTTGCTGATTTTGGTCATGAAATTTGCTTTGGCCAAACATGCTAGCTTATACAACAGGAACAGATTTCTGAAGCACTCTTGTAAGGCTGGCCTTTCCTCTGTGCTTCTGCCACTACTGTGCAAACAGTATTGTCAAAAGCTGACTGCAACTGCCGATGAGATGAACTGAACTCGAGATACGGCTTGGGACCAAATCCACCCAAGTCCAGCCTGACCCAGCTAACCCCCTGTCAGCCCACAAACCTGAAACTCAATCTGGCCTTGTCATTCACAGCCTTAGGTGAGAGCAAGACTGAAACAGACATTAGGACAGGTCTGTGGGAAGCATGGTCATTTAAGCTGAGACATGAGGGACACATCAGAAGATCAAAGGAAGGTGCCCTGGGTAGAGAATATACTAGTGCCAAGGCCCAAGACACATGGCTTTTCAGTGAGAGTCCACAACGCAAGGCACATCTATGTCCCCACTGATGCATCTGTGTGGTCTTCTCACCAGATGCAGTATGCACAGTACCAGAGGTCAGGACATCCTGACCTGTGCATTGGAGAGCCAGGGTCCCTCATGGGAAGACAAGCAGCTGCAGGAATGGTTACAGTAGCAGAAAGGCAGGAAGAACACTTCCTTCTACACTGTGGCATACCTGTAGGTGAGAAAGCCAGAGGGACAGAGCAGAAGGGAGATATGTGATCTGCCCTGCTGCCAGGGCCACTTGGCAGTGTGTCTATGTATACACCTGGCTGTCAGGACTGGCATCTGGTGCATGGATATGGGTCTCTCCAATATGTTTAATGAAAAAACACTACAAATGGGGCCCCAGATACCTGTGACCCAATTGCTGGACATGGCTTTTTCTATGTTCAACACTCAGGATCTGGAGGAAGGTTAAAAGAGAAAAGCTACTATTATAATTGTCACAATTGGCATTGTTTTAATGCCAAATTGTCTAAGAGAAAAACCAAGGATGATGATGTACAAGAAGTCTGGACCCTGGGCATGCAACTACAGCAAGCCACCGTCTGGACCCTGCTCCAAGTACAGGGCAGTCAATGCACCTGACTGATAACATGTGAAGGTGACTGTCCTTGCTCCCAGAGAGGGGCTAGGTCAGCCAAAACCCTTATTTTCTGCTCTGAAGAGGCCCAAGGGAACCTATCAATATTGCTGTCTCCTATGAGGAAATCTGGGTAGTGCTGACATATGGGTTATCCATTTGAATTATTTCATTTTACTTTGACTTCTCTTGGGGAAACCCTCCTCTAGACCAACCATAGCTGGGGTCAAGGGGACCCTAGCTAAAGATTCTTTACCCCTGCTCTGATGTCACTTTGAAGATCAAATGTTTACCATGAGTTTCTAATTATCCAACATGTCCTACTCTCTTGCTAGGAAGAGGTTTACTAGCAAAATTGGACTAATTTTCAAATTCTGACAAAAGACCAAATGGATTTTACCTCTTAGGACAACATCAGATCTCTATGACCTATTTAGTAGACAACAGATGGATCCTACTGTGTGGTGCAGTGGACTATCTGACTTTAAAAATCCCTTCTTAGTCCAGGCGTGTTGGCACGCACCTGTAATCCCAGCACTGGGGAGGCTGAAAACAGGAGGATAACTATGAGTTTGAGTTGCATAGTGAAACCCTGCACAAAAAAATAAATAAATATTCCTTCTTCCACTACATATCAAAGAGAAATTGCTTTGAGCGTGTTGACCCAAAGGCTAAGTTAAGATAAGAACTCTGCCTAGTGGCATATTTCTTAAAAATGATGAGTGGCCACTGAATAGCCACCCTGCCCAAGGGCAATAGCGGCTACAGCTATGCTAATGAAGGAAGCCGTAAAACTAACTTTAGGACAGAAACTAGAAGTCCTGATTTCACACCAGGTCAGACTGATTCTTGAGACCAAACATTACTTGTGGTTAACAGGGGAACAACTTGCCAAGTACCATGCTTTTAGACATTCCTGATGTTATTATAAAAACTTGCACTACTCTTAATCCTGCCTCTCTGATGCCCACAGGCCCAGAAGTTACCACTCTTTTGAACAAGTGATCACCCAGACCTATGGAACCAGGCAGGACATCAGTGGCCTGCCCCTCCAAGACTCTTAGGAGGTTTGCTGCACTAATGGAATTAGCTTTGTCCAAGACAAACACTGAAAGACGAGTTATGTAGTTGTTAGTTCACAACAGGACAACTTCCTCCCAGGGGTCTCAGCCCAAAAGGCAGAACTAAAAGCTCTTATTGGGCATTGATATTACAAAAAGTTAAATATCTATTCAGACTCCAAATAGGCCTTTCTTGTGCTACATGCCCATGGAGCAATCTGGAAAGAAGGAGCTTGCTGACAAATAAGCAATCAGCTGTAAAACACAAGCAGGAAATTCTACAACTCTTTGAGGTAATCTATCTTTCCAAGCAGGTTGCTATCATTATTGCAAGGGATCCCAAAGAGACTGTAGGCATGTTTCTTTGGCAAATCAGAAAGCTGACAGGCAAGCAGTGTAGCCTCTCAAAACCTTAAATCTTATTCCCAGTTCCTAAGGAACCATTCTAGTCCTCCCTCAAGAGACAGTGAGAAGCTATAAAAATCCTACATGGGAAATGGTCACTAGAATTTTCACAAGGCTAAGATTGCTATTCCTGAGAATTTCTGGAAGATCTGAGGCGCCTCTTCAGAAAGCATGATTCCAGTACTGCCTGGGAGCAAATAGAGTTGCTGCTTGAGGCTCCTGTTTTTAATCAGACCCATTATGTGGGTAATCTACGGCTCTCAGGCTCTCAATTATTTATCTAATCTCCCTGTCTCAATTACTCATCTCTCATTGCTGGGACAAATACCTGACACTCAGAGTGAGGGAAGGAAAGGTTTATTTATTTAGCTCAGTTACTGGATGTTTTAGTTCATACTCAGCTGGCTCCAAGGCAGAGCAGCACATGGCAGAGAGCAACCTTTCATGGTGACTGCAAAGAGCAGAGAGCAAAGGGAGTGGCAGCTAGCTAGTCTCTGTCCCCTCCTTACACTGTAATGCACATCACCTGCCCCAGGGCAGGTGCAGCACCCACACCCACAATAATCAATCACAAACTCCAGGAGCACCCCTTGACTGCATAAGGCTTTGGTGGGACACACAAACTATAACACTCCCTCTTTGCCATACTTTGTTTTATCAGAAGAAGCAAGGGTATCTGACATGATCCTCATAGTGTATAGTTGTAAAGTTACTTTCTTGCAGCTCAATAGTCAGTAACTTTTTGGGGGGCTGGCTCACTCATGTGGAGCTGGGGATTGAACTGCAGCCTGACTTGGTTTGCCCAAGCAGGTGCTTAAACAACTGAGGTAACCCACAAGCCCCATTAACTCTTTTTTGTCTTCTAACAGGCTTTTTTCTTCAACCCAATCAGACAGTCACAACACTCCAAGGTAGTAGCCGAGCACAGACTTAATCAGAAGCATCAGAGCTCCTTCCAGCCAGAAGAAGCTATAGAAGACAGAGACCTCGACTCTCTCAGCACCCCATAAAGAATTACGGGGATATGTCTGTCTTGGGGAGAAATGAGACATGATGAGGGCATGGCAAAGCTGGCTGGAGAAGTAGATGTGACTGTTAATCATAAAATCTCAGGACACACCCATGGAACAGCTCCCAAAGCCCTGAACATAGACTTCTTGCAATTCTTTGTGGCAATTCTGCCTAGCAAGTTTTTGCTAGGATGGCCTAGACAAATACAAAGAGGACAGGCTACATGGAGTTTTTGCCACTGTTTGCTGTTGTATGGTGGTTGCCCTCACACAGCAGGGTATATTTCTTTTCTAACTTATACTTGGTCCAAACTTGCTCTCCAAACCCTGTTTTTCTTCCTATCTTTAATAAAATCTTGTTACCATTTGGGCTTGTCTTGACCAATTCTTTGCTCAGACAGAACCCAGAAGCCACTTCTAGAAAGAGATGCCAGCAGCCAACACCCAGTGACACTGGGATTATAGGTGTGCACAATTACACCTGGCTCAATGACCAATACTAAATGAAGAAAAGGCAAATGATAATAAACTATATAGTTAGGAGATCAGTCCCAGGAACAGGGTTCAAGGCTGCTTGTTCGTTTTTAACCTCTACACAGTACAGCTGTATTCACAGCACAATTTCCCTGAAATTCTGGAACTGACTATGAGTTAATTTGAAAACAAATATATCAGCCAAGTAAAAGGGAAACACATAATCTCAACAAAAGAAGGAACTAGAATTGTAGAAATATTATAATATGAATGTAGTACGTGGGAACTTCAAAGAGGATAATCAAAGATACAAAAACTAACGTCGCTCTCTTCTTCCATTTGTACCAGAGTACAGAACAAACTCTGTGGAACTCTAAAACTCCTGACCTCTCAGTTCAGAAAAACACTTGGGTCTTGAGAGTAAGACTTTGCGCCCATTCTCAACCACAGAGACCAGCATCTTGCCTAAACCATAGCTTCCTCCTGGGGATTTGACTCTATTTCTTCCTTTTAGGGGGAAATGTTTCTTAGGGATTGCTCAGCAATTCCCTCTTCCCCACAGCCTCTTGCAATGTTCTCAAGGGGATAAGAATTTTGTTTCTTGGGTTCTGGCTGAGCCCTCAATGCTGCTGCTTTGATGCTGTTTCTCTTGTCCAGTGTGTCCAGTGTTTGAGGCATCAACATTCCAAGGAATTGGCTAAGAATAGAGGTTCCTGGGCCCCTGTACCTTCTGAGCTGCAGAAATCTGCATCACTGCCTCCTAAGCAAAGCATAAGGTGGTTTAAAGAACACTGAAATAAAGCAAAGGTCTTTTAAACCAAATATGCACGCAATTGGCTGCTTTCATCTCTGTCTGCCACCTACATATTTTTTCCATTATCTTTCATTTTCTAACAGTTTTCTGATTCTCAGTTTACCCACACTCTGAGTCATTTACCTCTTACTGCCCCTTTTTTCTCTGACTAGCTTACCTTCCACACTTTCAAGGCTGCATTCACTGTGATATGTAATCAATATGCCCTTAAAAGTTTTCTATTGACACAGTAGTTTTGGGGGGCTTTTTTCTATTGCTTTTCATGTTTTGGTTGTATTTGGTTCTGTAATTATTTCATGTCTCCTGCACTTAATTCAGTCCCCTAAATTTTCAGTTCTTTTTTTATTTTGTTGTTTTTAGGTAGGGTCTTGCTTTGTAGTTAAGGTTGGCCTTAAACTCAGTGGCAATTCTGCCTCAGCTTCCCAAGTGCTGGGATTACAGGCCTGTGCCACAATGCCTGGCTCAAATTAGATTTTAAGTCACCTTCTTGTTGGTCGTGGACCAGTCATCTCAATGCACTGTCTTTGTCATATGACAGAAGACTCAAATTCCAAAATTCAAAACCAAAGCCCTGCAGATTGTCACTTCTGCCACTTTGCATTCTTCAGCTTCAACTGTCTGGAGTTGGCATCAACTACACGTGTCCCTCTCGCCCTTGTTCAGCAGATCTCAAACTCAGGTGCACCTTCACATCGTACACAGTTCTGGCTAGGCAATATCTAAAAATGGTAAAGCAGCCATTGCAGTACAGTGGTACATGCCTATGATTCCAGAATTCTGGGAGACTGAGGTGGGAAGATTGCAAGTTTGAGCCCAGCCTGGCAATTTAGCAGCTCAGCTGGACTTTGTCTCAAAATAAAAAGCTAAAAAGAGTTGGGGATGTAGTTCAGTATGAAGGCTCTGGGTTCAGTCCCTAGTAAAACAAATACATACATACATACATACATACATACATACATAGTTTCAGACACTGGTATTGTTGAGTAGCTACCAGGGACTGAGCCCTAACCTGAGGTCCCACTTCTGCCATTTCTGATATAGAATCACAGTTCTTCCAGCTCTGTACCCCAGCTAACCAGATACAGCACTCAATTCAGCACAGACCCTCAGGAACCTCGGCCAAATGCCTGAACTGGTGCTAGCTGCTCTCCGTGTCACCAAGACTCCTTTCTGGACCTATGGCGGGTCACTCAGCCCACCTAGTCTTTTCACATTAATGTGTTTGGGTCTCTCTGACCTGCCACCATCTGACTCAAACTCTCACTTCTCACAGTGGTGGGGATAGATGTGTCTGTCTAGCTCTCCTGTGGTCCTGCTAAGCTACCCTTGGAATATATTAATCTTCCAAAATTGTATCTTTTTGCAAGTACTACCTCTTGCTCAAGACATCTCAATAGCTGCCAACCGCTGAAAAGTTGAAAATCTTCATTCTAGCATTCAAGGTTCAACATACTGTAGGGCCTGTGAACTTTTCTAAGTATCTCCACTATTCCTGATGTAAACTATCTCCGTGAGCCAATCCCACATGCTGAGCCAGCACTCATCAGGTATCCCTGACTTCAGTACGTGCTCACACCTGTGCTTCGAGGGCTTCCAGACTTGGGCCGCCATAACTAAGGTGGCAGTCCCTCATTTTCTCTTCTCATGCATATGGCTCTGTATTTTATTTCACTAAATCCATGCGTGTAGTACTATTTTTAAATGTTTGCCTTCAAGTAAAACAAATGGCTGTCCTTTATAGCATAAGCTCCACCAAGGCAAAGAAAATCTGTCCAATTATTGCTAAGTTCCCATGACTAGAAGGTGAAGGAATTGACAAATGGAAAGGAGAAAAGGAGGAAGGGCACCCCAATCCCAGTTATCCTGCAGCTTCAGGTGTACCAAGCAATCAAACCCTGCATCCCAGGTACCCCACTTGAAATATAACTCCAACTTAATCCTCTTCGACCCTTCTCTCTAAATGTAGCTTAACCCTGGTTCATCCTTGGAGACTTCCTGGACAGTGCACCCTAGCAGCCCCACATTCCCTCATTCCTACTGCAGGGCAAATAGGGAAAGACCTCATTGGGCTTTCAGGCAAATCCTGACTAGGAAGAGTTAGAGCTTCCCTGGAGAAAGCGATTAACAGGACAAAAGCGGGGGGGGGGGGGGCAGTTAGCTACGCCTCACCCACCTCCAATAAAATACAAAGGAGACAAGGGGAAGCCACTTAAAAGAAAGGTCTTATTAGTACACACACAAACACATGAAACATACAATATTCCACTAAGGGTACCATATTAGCACAGCAGTTCCTTTTCTTGATTGCTAAAATGGCCTTGTATATAATGACTCCATAATTTTTTTTTTTTTTTTTTGCAGAACTGGGAATTGAACTCAGACCCTTGCATTTGCCAGGGAAGCGCTTATTCCACTGAGCCATCTCCCTGGCCCCTCCATAAATTTTAGAGATAAGACCTTGACAGGACAAAGGAAAGCCAAATAAGGTTCATATAGACTGCGGTACCCAACTTAAGGGTCTTGGGGCCTGAAACAGCCAATCAGGTTGTAACAAATTCTAGGAAGCCAGTCTTTCTGCCACACTAATACAAAGGACTGGAGGGCCAGGGAGATAGTTCAAGGGTCTAAAGCACCTGCTTAGGCAAGCTTAGGCAAGGGTGCAGGGACTGTGGTTCGATCCCTGGCACCACATGTTGCAGCAACCCTACCGCTGGAAGTGCTAAGCCAGCCATGAGACCAGGCACATGCCACCACACTGGGGAGACTCAAAACAGGTGGATCACTATGACTATGAGCTACATAGTGAGACCTTGTATTGCAGGCAGCCAAGTTAGATAGAAATATTATAGGCAGTCAGACTGGGCCCGGCCCTTGAAGGAGACAGCACAGAAAATGAGATGCCTTACAACTGTGGGAGGGGCGGATGCTCCTGCTGTGAACCAGACCTAAAGGCCAAACAAATGCTAAAAGAGTAGCACCTGGGATGGAAAGACCCAAGTGAGTCACTAGCCCAACCCCCAACGGGAAGGGACCCTGTCCCGTATTCCAACACCCAACAGGAAGAAACCCTGTCCCATATTCATGCCCGCTTACTCTGTGACTCCCCATTTGGTCCTGGGCCTAATCAATTTTCCCTGAGCAATGGTGCTTGTAATCTCATTGGTTGACTGCAGTTTTGTCCCACCCCAAATCCACCTAAGTGAGTTTCCACGTTCTCCACCACCTTAGACCTGCCTCACCACATGGTTTTACTCTATAAAAGTCCCTGGAAGAGACAGCTTCCCGGGGCAAACCTGCTCGGGCCCCCCTGCTGTTCCTCTCCCAGACAGGAGCTTTCTTTCCCTCAATAAATATATTCTGCTCATAACCTCCGCTTGTTCCTAAAATTCATTCTTTGGTTTTAGAGAACACGAACTCATGCAGGTCAGGTCGGGAGATTATTTTTCCCTATGTCATCTGGAGGTTTCCTATACTATTTGGAAGTCACCCACCCAAGATCAGCTTTTCTCCCTGTATCACTTGTACCAAATACATTAATAATAACAATTTAGATTAATAGCTTTTGAAAACTTGTGAAACAGTAAGTCTGCAAAAGTCAAACTGCAAAATAGTGAGGGACTACTGTATAATGTCACACTTTTTCCTGCTGTTTGAGTAAGGAGTCCCCCATTTTGCTTTGCACTGGCCCCTAAATTAGGTAGCTGTCCCTAAGATCAAGAATGCAAAAAAAGAGGGGTTGGGGAGATGGCTCAGTGGAATAAGCACTTGCCTGGCAAGCACAAGGGCCTGAGTTCAATCCCCGGTTCTGCAAAAAAATAAAAAAGAAGAAAGAAAGAAAGAAACACTTTGGGCTGGGGAGATGGCTCAGTGGAATAAGTGCTTCCCTGGCAAGCACAAGGACCTGAGTTCAATCCCTGGTTCCACCAAAAAAAAAAAAAAAG
>NW_004524595.1:7537059-7538415 GCF_000260255.1 Octodon degus | reverse complement strand
CAAGGTCGATTTCGATCTCCAGCACTGAAAAAAAACCAAAAGTTGTCACCTCTTCCTTCACCTTTGGACTAGAAGTCCAATCCAGCACAATAAAGCAAGGAGGAAAAAATCCCATAAAAATAAGAAAGAAAAAGCCCCAGACTGGCTTCCTTGTCAGCCGACATGCTTATCTATATAGACATTTGAAGAAAGCCACAGAAGAGCTTCAAAGAGTGAGTTTACATGGTTGTAGGTTACATGGTTAAAAGAAAAGTTGTATTGTTACATACTAAGAAACACGATTAGAAATTTAAAAATTTGGGCTGGAGAAACAGCTCAGGTCTAAGTGCCTGCCTGACAAGCACAAGCACCAAAGTTCAACCGCCAGTACCACATGCCATGCCAGCCCCAGTACTCTAGACACGCCGTCCTGGCCACTGAATCCTGGCATGGGGGCACACACCTGTAATCCCAGCACTAGGGAAGCTGAGAGGAGGATCACTATGAGTTCCAAGTGTGTAGCAAGGCTCTGTATCAAATAAATACTTTAAAAAAAAATTTAAATTGAAGTAACACCCAAAATCATTAAATATTTAAAAGTATATTTAATAAAATGTGCAAAAGCTTTGTAGTAAAAATTATAATAAATTGCTGAAAGACAACCTAAGTTAATGCCAACATCACAGATAATTAATATTATAGTATTAGTTCTTCCAAATTGTTATAAAATGAATTTAATCTAAATTCCACTGACCTATGGCTGGTCAAACAGCTCAGCGGATTAAAGTGCCTGTAAGCAGGCACAGGGGCCAGGGATTCAATCCCCAGGCCTGCCCCTAGGGCACACTGGGTGTGGTGGCACATGCCTGTAATCCCAGCTCTTGGGAGGCTGTAAACAGGTGGATCACTAGAAGTCCAATCTAGTAGTGAGACCCTGAACACCCTGTAGATTCTCCCCTAAAATACAAAAAATAAATAAATAAAAGTAAAAATAAAAAATAAATTCCACTGACCTTTCTCATAGAAATTAATAATTTCAAGATTTACATAGATACATGAACTAGAAAAACAAAAATTTTTTCTAAAAATATTAAAGGACTTAGGCTATCTGATTTGGGGACAGACAATATAATGCTATGCTGATCAAGACAGTACACTATCAGGCTGAAGACAGGGACTTAATGATGTAAACAGGTTTAAATAAAGCCTGGAATCATACATAGTGATCTTTTTTGGGGGGCGGTACACCAGAATCAAACTCGGGACTTTGCACTTGCCAGGCAGGAGTTGTGCCACTGAGCTATATTCTGGCCTCTATTAATCCATTTTTTTTTAAATATCTTTATTTATTTGTGTGTGTGTGTGTGTGTGTGTGTG
>NW_004524595.1:7531742-7532934 GCF_000260255.1 Octodon degus | reverse complement strand
AAAAAAAAAAAAAAGACAGAAAAACAAGAGTGAGCTAGGGAGATAGCTCAGTGGAATAAGTGCTTGCCTGGCAAGCACAAGGTCCTAAGTTCGATCCTTGGTATTGGAAAAAAAAGGAGTTCAGATAAACAACCTAATGTTGAGCCTTAAGTTCTAGATAAAGAGCAACTCAAGTCTAGAGCTCATGAGAAAAAAAAAAAAGATAAAGATCAGAGCAGAGGGGCCAGGGAGATGGCTCAGTGGAATAAGTGCTTCCCTGGTAAGTGCAAGGGCCTGAGTTCAATCCCAGGTTCCACAAAAAAAAAAAAATCAGAGCAAAAATTAACACAATAGAGACTAAGAAAACAATACAAAGAATGAATCAAAAAGGAAAGACTCAAATCCATGCAATTAGAATGAAAAGGGCGAAATCACACAGATCCTGCAGAAATCTAGAAGACCATCAATATCTACTTCAAGAACTTATATTCTAATAAGATGGAAAATGCTGAAGAAAGACATTTTCTTAGATACATGTGAACTAACAAAGCTAAATCAAGAAGATATAAAAATTCCAACTAACCAATATTAGTCAATGAAATTAAGATGTAATTAAAAATATAGAAAAACAAAAGCGCAGGCCTTGACGGATTCACTGCTGAATTCTACAAGAAACTTAGGGAAGACCTAATGCTACTACTTCCCAAACTCTTTAATAAAACTGAAAGGGAAGAAATACTCCCAAATTCATCCTTGAAAGCAAGCATTACCGTGATACCAAAATGAGAGAAGGACCCAAGTAAGAAAGAGAACTACAGCCAGTCTCCCTAATGATCACAGATGCAAAAATCGTCCAAAAGATACTGGCAAACCAAATTCAGAAAATCATCATATGTCATGACCAAGCAGGATTTATCCCAAGGATGCAGAGATGGTTCAACATACATAAATCAATAAATGTACTACACCATCTCAATAGAGCCAAGGATGAAAATCACATGATCACCTCAATAAAGGCAAAAGCTCTTAACAACATCTAGCACCCATTCATGATTTAAAAAAAAAAAAACTTACAGAAAATTGGAATAGGGGGCTGGTGAGATGGCTCAGTAGTCTAGAGCACCTACTTAGAACAAGCTTAGCAAAGCACAGGGACCGCGGTTCAATCCCCCAGCACCACATGCCAGCCAGCCCCGCCCCCTGGTGGGCTGAG
>NW_004524595.1:7529413-7531206 GCF_000260255.1 Octodon degus | reverse complement strand
AAAAAAAATTATGAAAAAAAAAAAAAAAAAGCTCAAGGGCCTGAGTTCAATCCCCGGTTCCGCCCAAAATAAAAATAAAAAACAATAGTGTTCCTGAACACTGAGGAAAAAAAAAAAAAAGGTAGGGAAAAAATACCTTTCATAATAGCATTTAAAAAGGGGGGGGCGGGGAGATGGCT
Source organism: Octodon degus (assembly GCF_000260255.1). Taxonomy (NCBI): domain Eukaryota; kingdom Metazoa; phylum Chordata; class Mammalia; order Rodentia; family Octodontidae; genus Octodon; species Octodon degus. The sequence goes on along the minus strand of NW_004524595.1, from coordinate 7,531,027 downwards.
CAGTGGAATAAGCGTTTCCCTGGCAAGTGCAAGGGCCTGAGTTCAATCCCCAGTTCCACCAAACAAACAAACAAACAAACAAACCTTGGGAATTAACCTAACCAAGGAAGTTAAAGACTTCTAGAATGAAAATTGTACCATCCGAGAGAGAGAGAGAGAGAGAGAGAGAGAGAGAGAGAGAGAGAGAGAGAGATCAAAGGATTTATCAGAAAATGGAAAGAAGGGCTGGCCAATAGCTCAGTGGATTAAAGAGCCTGCAAGCAGGCACAGGGGCCTGGGGTTGGATCCCAGGGTGTGCTGCCAGGCCCCGCCCCCCTGGGGCACGCTGAGATGGCAACTGAGACTGGGCACAGTGGCGCACCTGTTAATCCCAGCTCTTGGGAGGCTATAAACAGGTGGATCACTACAAGTCCAATCTAGTAGTAAGACCCTAGATACCCTGTAGATCCTTCCCTAAAATACAAAATAAGAAGAGAAAAATAAAAAGAAAATGGAAAGATATTCCCTGTACGTGGACAGGCAGAACCAAAACACTCAAAATGACCATCATTCCAAAACTATTATACAGATTTAAGGCAATCCCAATAGAAGTACCAATAGCATTCTTCACAGAACTAGAGAAAGCAATTGTAAAATTCATATGGTACAAGAATAGATCTAGAAGAGCAAAAGCAATTCTGGGCAACAAGGGCAAGGCAAGGGGCATCGCAATCCCTGATCTGAAGTTATAATACAAAGCTGCTATGACAAAAATAGCACTGTACTGGCCAAAAATAAAAAAATTAAATTAAATTAAAAAAATCCACAGAGACCAGAATATCAGTGGAAGAGAACAGAGGATGCAAAAACAACTCCAGGCACACCCAATTACTTTATCTTTGACAAAGGGGTAAAATACTTTTGCTAGAGGAAAGATAGCCTCTTAGCAAATGACGCTGGGAAAAATGGCTTTCCCCATTCCAAAACTTGAACCTAGACCCATATCTCTCACCACATACTAAACTAAAAGGACCAAAGATCTAACTATTAAAACAGAAACAACCTGTTGAAAGACAAAATAGGTAAAACTCGTGAAGATATAGGTGAAGGCAGACTTTCTGAGTAGAGCTCTGGTTACACAAGAAATTGTACCAAAACTCAGCAAATGTGATCATATCAAATTTGAAAGGTTCTGTACAGCAAAGGAAACCACCAACAGAATGAAGAATCAACCTACAGAATGAGGAAAATTTTGCTAGGTACTTCTCAGACAAAGAACTAATAATCTAGAAGATATATAAAGAACTCAAAAAGTTAGGTTCCCCCCCCCCCAATTTAAAGATCCAATCAAAAGTGGGCATCTGAAATGAACAGACACTTCTCAGGTAACGAAGTACAGATGGCCAACAAATACATGAAAAATTGTGCAACTTCACTGGCCATTTGTAAAATGCAAATTAAAACAATATTGAGATTCTATCTTACTCCAGGAAGAATGAGCGTCATCAAGAAATCAACCAATAACAAATGCTGGTGAGGCTGTTCTGGGGAAAAGCAACTCTTCTTTATTGTTTTTGGGAGTGTAAACTGATACAAACTAGAACAACCACTCTGGAAATCTGTATGGAGATTCCT
>NW_004524595.1:7506342-7527938 GCF_000260255.1 Octodon degus | reverse complement strand
GAATCAAACTCAGGATCTTACACTTGCCAGGCAAGCCCTCAGAACCCTGTCATATTCTCTCACATGCTCAAGTCTCCAAAATCTGTTACCACACACATTTCACGTATGTCATACATGTTCTCCCTCCAGAGCTCTGTTCCCAAGCAGATGCCCCTGTTCCTCTCCTGCCCATCAGGAAGGCCTCCTCCCCCTGGAGCTTTCTTCTCTGAACTCTCCTGTCTGTGTCACAGTGGCCCCTTGACGATGCCTTAAAGATCTTCTTTCAGTCACCTTGTGGTGAGCCCTGTCCTCACACTCAGAAGAAAGGGAGTGGGAGTGAAAGCAACGGTTCTGCCTGGATGCACCCAACTGAGTCTTTCCTCAGGCAAAAATGTGGAGCATATTATGAAGCAGTCAGGTTCCATTTCCCCATTTTTCAAAGGGGAGAATGAGCCACACAGCAGATTAAGTTCATCACACTCAGTCAAAGGAGTCGTCCTCTAAAGTCATATGTCAATATCTCAGGAGTTAGGGAGAGAGAACTTCAGCCTGAGTTCCTCTTTATAAACTACAGGGGCAGGAATAGAACAGGTCCTGGAAACCACACAGCTACTTGCCTATATCTCTAGGGGAGAGGACCCCAGCCTGGGGGGCCAGAGAGACCCCAGGGAGGTAAACACCAGCAAGCTCTGCAGCCTGAATCATTCTCATTTTCACCGGAAACTTGCAATGGCAGAAAACCACAGCACTGTGCTGTCGCTTCCAAGCACAGACACGCAGACGGCCTGCCCGCTCGCCTCCTCCACCCTCCCACACAACCACACAACAGCCTAACAAGACAAAGTCCTCCTGACGCCCCACTGCCCTCTCATTTACTGGTACCTGGATCTCCACTTCAAGGCCTACCTACCCTTCTGCATCCATTCCTCACAGCCCTTCTACCCTACTTCCACCTCAGCTCCTTCTGCAGAGCCACAGAACCCTCAAGAACAGAACCTTCTGGCAGCCACTGGAAAATCTCTGGACTTCCGGTCTCCTGTCACAGGTCCCTGCCAACCACCCTCGGCTGCTGTCCTCTTGGTCACTAGCTCCCAGTTTGATCAAAGGGACTGAATTGGAAACCAGGCCACAGATCTGGGCCGTCAGATTGTGTGACCTCAGGTGAGTTCTCCTCTGGGTCTCCTCCTGAAAGCCTGAGAATGTCCCCAGAGAGCACGCATGCCATCCACATGGTTTCTCCTTGCAGAAACAGCAGGCGGGAGGGAGGCCGAGCAACAGAAACAAGATCCCCTGAGGTGCAAACACCAGCTCCTCCTGGCTTGTAAATTCCACCCAAGCAAAACACACTTTGCCACTTCCCAGTAGGATATGGTTCTAGTTTTACACAGCCAGAGACAAACACATAATAATAACTCTCCCATTTGTGCAAGGCTTTGCAGCTTATAAAATGCTTCTATATATTCTTTACCGCTGCCCCACGAAAGCTGGCAGCACCATCATAGAACAAACTTATGAGTCAGCACTATATGAGGAGCTTAGACTTTAGTGAATCTAAGGGCACGGAGAGGATCAAGCCTCTTGACCAAGATCACAGAGCTTATAAACGCTAGGACCAGCCTAAGGAGCCCTGGGTTAACCTCAAGTTACCAGCTGTGTCCTGAGCCTCACCACCCATCCCAACTGTGGAGGGAAACCAACGGTCGGCAAGAGCAAAAGTTTGCCCAAGACCATAGAACCTAGAGAGGGGCAGAGTTTGAACTCAACTACAATTTCCTGACAAAATGTCTATGAAATAGGCAAAGTAAGAAATGCACAGAACATCAGGAGGGGGACTCTAGTACCCACAGTCCACAGTGGCTGCCTAAGCCCTCAGTCTCTGGCCACAACACCTGACCTAGTTGGCTATTCCCTCCTCCTGACCCCATTGAAGGCTGATGGCTGTATCAACCGGGAAGGTTTTCTGAGTCTTGGTGAATGAACCCCTCACGCAGGCCCAGGCAGATCCAGTGCAAGCAGAGGCCAGGACCTCACTCTCGGCTGGGATGCTGCTGCCCTCACAGCCACCTCTGCCACCCCAGCCCTGGGTCTCCTTGCTGTCAACCAACGGAGGAAGGCAGGAGCAGCTTGCCAAACCAGCCAGGCTCTTCCTCGGCTCAAGGAGCAACCACAGGTGTAGACAATAAACAGGGCCAGGAACTCAAGTTGGACCACATGGCTGCAAGAGCGCAGGTCCCCTCAGTGGAAGACCACAGTGACAAACAGAATGTGCAGATATTAACACTGTTTTGCATAAACTTACATAAAAAAATCTACCTATGCTAAATGTGCATATATGTACATAAATAAGCAAATGCATAGAAAGTCCTCTGGAAGTACCCTCACCAAGTACTTGGTGATATTACCCATGGAAGCAGAGTAGGAGAGGGAAGGAGGACTTTCATCTCATTCTTCATACTCCTATAGCAAGCATTTCCAAACTAAGGAGAAAAAATGGACATTTGTACCTATCTTCAAAAAGGGAGGGGGTTGGTAAGATAGCTCAGTGGACTAAAGCACTTGCTTAGGCAAACTTAGGTAAGTGCAGGGACCACGGTTCAATCCCTGGCACCACATGCTACACCAGCCCTGCCTGCAGGGCAGGCTAAGCTGGCCAGAGTCCAGGGAATAGTGGCACAAACCTATAATCCCAGCACTGGCGAGGCTGAAAGCAGGAGGATCACCATGAGCCCAAGCTGCGTAGTGAGACCCTGCAACAACCAAATACATTAAAAAAATAATAATAATAATAATAATAATAATAATAATAATAAAGTAATCCTTGGTGAATAATATAACAGGTAATATTTTCCATACTCTATTTCCAGGCTCTCTATAGTAAATATGTTTGTTATTTTTATACTACATTGAACCATATACAATAAAACTGCTACTTTTGGCAGGTTGAAAGTGATTTGCTACTGACAACTTCATATGATTCCACCTAATAATTCTCGGATCAATATTTAACCAAAATGAATGCAGTAACTTCTCTATACAAGGCCCATCCCCAGGCAGTAAGCAATTACTTATTTAAAATAAACCAATGGAACAGGGCTTCCCTTGCATGAGGGACCCCAGATTATTCACTGTGTATCTCCAGCACCCTGAAGCTTGTACAAACCTTATCCAGGGCCACACAAGTCCAGCAGAAGGAAAAGACATAAGCAGGTAAACAGAACATAAATGTCCATGTGTAGGCATACAAATGAAATATTCTAAACTCAAATACACAGAGAGAAGCCAAGGAAGGAATATGTCAGGTACCATTTAGTAGCTGTGCTGTTCTCTGCTGATCCGGGCTGCAAAACAGGCAGAGAAGCAACAAGGGAGGGAAGCTAGCATGAGAGGCATGCAGGCTGCAGACAGCCCCGGCTCTCTAACTTAAATGAATCATTCCTTCAGGAAGGCCTGACAACTGGGCGCGGAGACCACACTGATCTTAAGCTGCATCCTGCCAAAGGCTGGGGGAGCAAGGGTCTTCACGGGGGAGGGGGGGTCTTCACGAGGGGGGTCTTCACGATGTGCCTAAGGGCTCAGAGGCACAGTGTGCAACTAAGAAAGGAGCCCAGAGTGGTGCATACCCCGAAACCATGTCACCCAAGGGTGTCTGAAAAGTGAGACAGCCGGCTCTCAAGGACCAAGGGCAGGGGCCGGGGAGATGGCTCAGTGGAATAAGCGCTTCCCTGGCAAGCACAAGGGCCTGAGTTCAATCCCTGGTTCTGCAAAAAAAAAAAAAGACAGATCAAGGGCAGAGAGCGCCAGTGGAATTCTAGCACTGGAAGGGCTGCCGGGAAGGAAGCGGAGGCAGCCATGTACTACTTCCTGTGGCTACTCCAGGATCAGGAATGGATGCAGTGTGGGCGCTGAGGGAGCCCAGTGCAAGAAAGCCCTGAGCTAAGGGTCAGGAGGGGGGAGGGAGAGGGAGTGCGGAGGAGAAGGGGAAGGGGGCCGACAGTTGGGACAGCCAGCCCTTGGCACTTGCAAGCATTTACCTCTGCACTAACTTCTGAAGCTTCCCCAGAGCCAGTCATGTTTCATCCCAAATGTGTTTATGCCCTTTTTGACATTATATTTACATAAATGAATCAAACAGAAATAAAACATGAATGTGTGGTATGTGTTGATTCTAAGAAATGTATTTTGGAAATGCGAGTAACAGAGAAGACTCCAAAATCTCAGACTTTCTGAACACTGACATGATGCCACGGGTGAAAAATACAACATGAAGCTCTGTTTTATGCACAAAATTTCTAAGGGACTTCTGCTCCCAAGCACTTCAGATTCGGGATATGCAACATCTACCTACACACAAAGGAAGAACGTGCCCTTCAACAAAGGCTAACAAATGGCTGTACAACTAAGTATTCTCAGTTAAAGGAAGTGATTTAAAATACACATAAATGTACATATGTATATATAATTTTTGTGATTTCTAGATTTTACTGACATTTTATAAAATCTACAGAGTTTTATTTAGGAGACTGAATCCATATTAAGTACACATTTTCATGGATGATAATAAATGTATACCAGTAAGGACCACATGAATACCAGCTGAGAACAGTGGTACGCGCCTGCAATCCGGGCTATGAGGAAGATGAGGCAGGAGGATTGTGAGTCTGAGGCTAGCCTGGGCAACTTGGCATAAAAAAATAAAAATAAAAATAAAAGCCTCACATTAAAAAATAAAAAGGGATGGGGATGTGGCTGAGTGGTACAGCATTTGCCCCTAGGTTCAGCAGAGGAGGGGATGTGGACAGAGACAGAAAAAGAGGACAGGAATCACTGCTATTACCCAAGGTGCTCCACTGTGCCCCATCCAAGTCCACTCCCCTCAGTGTCTGTGAGGGACCGAGGCTCTCCTACACCCTGGTGGGATCATCAGTCTACTCCTGCCTGGCTCAGGATGTTGCTTCCTTTCTTCACATACAGTAAAAGCCACTTAATTTTAGTACTGTTCTCTGTGCTCTGACGCGCAGCCATATGATCACTACTGTAATTATTTAACTTTTTGTATTAATCAGCCAACCACCTGTCTCACACGTCTCAAAGAAGGCACCTTTTGGGTCTGTCTCTGGATACAGAGACCAGCAGCACTGCATGCCTCTGGAGCCCGGTCGCCATCTTTTTCTCACTGTCCTACCCCACTTTGTCGTCTATAAAGAGACAGTGATAGTGAGGGGTAGCCAATAGACACGAGGCAGGCAAAACATACTTTACATTATATAAATGCTACCTGGGAGCACTATAGCAGTCCTCAGACCAGCTCAGTTGTGGCCAAGGGCAGTGTCCCCCTAGGGACTGGGAAGCAAAGGCTAGATGTGTTAGGGACACACAGAAGGCCACTCGGCACTGTCTGCAGGCCAGATGGCAAGTCCAAGTCCTCACCTTCCCTGCATCCTGTGCTAAGCCTCATGAGTTGTGTATCACCAACCTCAAGAGAAGGGCAGGGGTAAAAGGCACAAGGGGACAAAGGAAGGCCACCAGGACCCATGAGGGTGTTCTACAACTTCACAGTCCCAATATGTTGCTACCAGTTTGCAACCAGACCCCCTTGATTCCAAATCAAGGAACCAGCTCCCACAGCACAAGGCTATGTCTGGCCCCCCTTCACCCCAAATCATCCCAGAGACATTCTTCATAGCTTCCCAATTTAATTCACTCCTGCAAAAACAGGATGAAGATGACAAATGAAAGACCATTGCCACAGTAGGGAAACAAATAGGAAAATGTGCATCAAAAAGTATTCTTTGTCCTAAGAAAGCTTCACCAAAAATACACTGTAACACTTCCATGACAAAACAAAGTGAGCTGGGCTTTCAAATCTCCTCTCTCTGTTGCTATGCTCTATTTCCCCATTAAGTTGGTTTTTGTTCCTGATTATAGAATTAATGATCAGAAGCCCTGTCCAGTAAGTGCAGCCATGATCAGTGTAGTGAGATTTGAAGTTAAACTTTTGTTTTTCCTAAATTACTATGAAGAAATGTCCAATAATTGTGAAAATGTTCATTTGGGTTGCTCAGGGATTTTTTTTCCCTAGACACATCCAGGAAAACCAAATGTGGTTGTTTATTATAAAAGGGTTGGCCAGGGCTGGCAAGATAGCTCAACAGCCTAAGTGTCTGCTTAGGCAAGTGCAGAGACCAGTTAGGGTTCAATCCCTGGCACCACATGCTGCGCCAACCCCACCCCCAGGCACATTCAGCCAGCCACTGTAATCCCAGCACTGGGGAGGCTGAAAACAGGAGGATCAGAAGTCAAGGCTTCATAGTGAGACCCTATACCAAATACATAAGAAGGGAGGGAAGGAGGAAGGGAGGGAAGAAGATGGCCAGGGCGTGATGGCACACACCTATAATTCCAGCACTCGCCAAGTTCAAGGGTTACACAGTGAGCCCAAAGCCAACCTGAACTATACAGTGAGACTTTGTCTCAAAAAGGTGGTGGGAGGGTTGAGGGTATGACATCCCATGCAGGGACAGCATTGGGAAGTGATAAAACCACACAGGGAGGTATTAATACCTCCCCAACCCCATTACCCTACCCCAGAGGGTAGGAAGGTCCATCTGTCATGATCAAGCTGGTGACTGCTAAGGCTTGAATATCGTATTGTTCCTTTGAATATGAGTGTGGATGTAGTTCTGTGGCACAACGCTTTCTTAGCAATGTGAGGCCCTTGGTTCAATTTTCAGCCCTGCAAAAAAACAAACAAAAAACAGAAACCAAAAACCTCATAGTGAAATGTATAATAGTTCTCAGATGTAGGAAAGCCTTTCAGAGGTAATTAGGTCCTCAAGGGAGGTTGGTGCCTTTCTTGCAGGAGTGGGCTCATCCTCCCAAGTGCAGGCTGCCACAGCCGACTCCTGTTGGCTCTGCCACACGTGCCTGCCTGCTCCTCTGCTGTCCCGTGAGCATAGGCAGCACAAGGCCCTCACCAGAAGCAGACCAGATGTCAACACCACACCCTGGGACTCCCCAGTCTCCAGAACCACCACGACATAAACCTCTATTCTTCTTTTTAATGTATTTAGTACAGAGTCTCACTACACAGATTGGACTCATGGTGATCCTCCTGTTTTCAGCCTCCCAAGCACTGGGATTACAGGTGCACACCACCACACCCAGTCTCAATCTCTCTCAGCCACCCCAGGGGCAGGGCCAGCTGGCACACTGAGGATAGAACCCCAATCCCTTCGCCTGCCTTAGCAGGCACTTTAATTGGCTGAAGTTACCTGGCTCCTCTATTCTTTATAAATTGCCAGGTCCCAAGTATTTTCTTACAATAATAGAAACTGAACTAAGATAGTTACTCAGCTTTGTGCTGTGAGTCTTTAAGGATCTGGCCTATGGGGCTGGGGAAATAGCTCAGTGGAATAAGCGCTTCCCTGGCAAGCGCAAGTGCCTGAGTTCAATCCCTGGTTCCGCAAAAAAAAAAAAAAAAAAGAATCTGGCCCATGAAGGATAAATCCTTCAGAGCCTAGCCCCCTTGCAGGAAAAATTCAGACTCCAAGTGCAGCCTAGGATCCGGCTAGAGACAACAATGACACTGGATAGGGGGAACTGCAGCCTACACTTCCAGGTCTGACTCAGCTGACACCAAACTATATTTCAGGGGACCAATCTCAAGATGACAGGTGAGAGTTCAATCCCCAGTTCTGCAAAAAAAAAAAAAAAGATGACAGGTGACCAACAAATCACAACATGAAATCTTGCAAAGTTCAAACCTGGACCACTTGTACCCAGGGGTCTTGGAGCAGAGGTAGAGAGAGGAGCTCCTGTCATTTACTCTGTTTACAAGAAAGTGTGCTTGGGGGAGAAAGAGAAAAGGAAAAAAACTATTTGTTTCCACTCTAAGTGAATACCTCAGGAACCACAAAGAAGAATTTTGCTTGAAGGAACAGCTGGAAAAAAGTAAAGACCTGAAGGAAGAGATAAGAGATAGCAAGATGTGAAAAGCAAAGAGTCAACAAGCCTGCTGATAGAATGTGTGAATAGCACTAGTAAGGAAAAAGAGAGAAAGGGTTAAGTAAAAGTAATAACTGAGTAAAAACAGGGCCAGCCCAATAGCCCAATAGCTCAACTGAGTGGATTAAAGTGCCTACTTAGGCAGACACAGGGGCCAGGGGTTCGATCCCAGGGCCTGCTGTGCTGACCCCGCCCCCGGGGCACCCTGACAGGGCGGTTGGGACTGCGCATGGTAGTGTGTGCCTGTAATCCCAGCCTTGGAGGCTGAAAAACAGGAGAATCACTGAGTCTGATCTGTGTAGTGAGACGTTGTAGACTCTGTACTAAAGACCAAAAAAAAAAAAGAGTAAAAAGATCCCCTTCAGAAAAAGAATATGAGACTTTGCAATCTTATAGAATTTTATAGTTTGAAATATTGTTAAGTCAGGCATGGTGGCACACACCTGTAATCCTAGCACTTGGGAGGCTGAGGCAGCAAGATTATTGTGAGTCTGAAGCCAACCTGGGCTACATAATGAGACCCTATGTCAAAAAAAAAAAAAATTTTTTTTCACAACAAGCAAAAAAGATGGGCTGGTGAGATGGCTCAGTGGTCTAAAGCACCTACTTAGAACAAGCTAAGAAAAAGCACAGGGACCGCGGTTCAATCCCCAGCACCACATGCCAGCCAGCCCTGCCCCCTGGTGGGCTGAACTGGCTACACACACACAAAATAAATAAATAAATAAATATTTAAAAAAAAAAAAAAGCAAAAAAGAAATGAGAAAATAATGAATGAACTTGGCCTGATTCATTCATAAATCAAAGGTGAGAGATGGTCACCCAAGATGACTCTAAGACAGAAATAACTAGCAGTGCTTCACCGCCCCACGGGTAACAATGTAACACCCCGTGGCCTTGTTTGCCAGGGACACCAGGAAGAAATGGACCTTGACCTCATACCACAGCCCCTCCTCTCCTAGGCCTGACTTAGTTTCCCTAATACCAGCAAACAGGGCTGCCTGTGCCCATCACAGGCCACATGGGTGCTCAGGCAGGAAGCAGAGGCAGTTATGGGTGCTTCCCACTGAAGACCCCGCAGCCTGTGCTGCTTCCTAGTGTGAGTTGTGTGGGGTCCCAAGCCATCTTCCCTGATGCTACAGTCTCCCTGGAAAACCCCTCAACCCTCCCACCCCCGGTTTTAGGTACCACTGAAATGTCAATGATCCTCCAATCTAGAAGTCTAGCCCCTGCTTGAGACCTGAGTCCAGGGCTGAGGATGCAGCGTGTACTCACTAATCATTCACAGGACAGTCTGCCACTGGCATGTGGATGTCCCACGGGTCCCTGAAACTCAGCTGATCTCCATCCCTGCTTCCATCGTGATGGCTGGCCCAGGCTTCAGCAGCCTCCTAAACTGTCCTGCCTTCACTCAAGTCCACCAGAATGGCCTTCCACATCCCAACCAGATCTTCCCTGTCCTCCACCTAATTCCTTCATTGGAACCTCATCATCTTAACAACAAAACCCAAATTTTCTAGCCCTTCTGCTATCTGGCTTCCCTCCTTCATCTCCCTAGCTCCTGCCACCCATTCCTGCTACTGTTACCAGTCCCAAGCAAGTCAGAGTTTCCTATGACTCTGACCTATGCTCACTGCTCCACCTGGCAAACTCCTAACCATTCTTCAAGACCCAATTCAACAGTAGCTCTTGAGAAGCCTTCTTTAGCTATTTCCCCAGGCTCTCTTCCACCAGCAGGATTTACACTATAGCTCATGAACTGCTTGAGGGCAGAGATGGAGTTTCATTCATGCTTTGTACACCCAGCCAGGAACTATTGGTTGTCTTTTTTTTTTTTTTTTTTTGAGGCCAGCTCAGCCTGCCCTAGGGGCAAGGCTGCTGCAGCCTGTGTGCCAGGGATCGAACTGCAGTCCCTGCACTTACCTAAGCGTGCCTACACAGGCACTTCAGACCACTGAGCTATCTCACCAGCCCTGTGTTTGTTGTCTTAATGAAATGTTTGATAGGTAGTAAAAAGGAATGAAGTTTTCCCTTAGATGGGAGGAACAACCAGGGGAGGTGGGGTGGCAACAAGTATGACTCTGAGCAGCCACTCTTTGGTGTGACTTCAGGTCAGTAATCTTTGCCTGAGGATGAAGCCCAGCATAATGTCACTAACTCCTAAAATCCCTCCTTCGCTTCTGCTCTCTGCCTGGACCCAAGAGGGTCTTTATTAACAAGTAGCAAAGAAGCACTGATCAGCAAGCACCCTTAAAGAAGTAAATACATCTCACTTTAAAAGCTCATTCTCAAAGCACTTGGATTAATGTTAAGAACATTTCCCCTGAACTGGATATAGCCGAAACTTAACAAACTCTCCATGAGAGCTGACACTGAAGGAAATAAAGGTAACAGCAAAGCTGGAATGTAAGTATTCCACAAGCATTCCTAGAATAACCGGCAATACAGAGGCATCACAAAGAGCGCATAATGCCATCCACCACCGGCCTTAACCTTCCTCAAGGTAAATGACAGCCTGCAGAGAAAGTCACACTCTACGCGCTTCTGAAGGATGTACCAAGCCTCTTGCGGAAGGCACACAAATGTCAGAACCCAGCCACCCACCAGCTGCTGTGGACAGAAAAGACAAGACTGCTTCCTCATACCCTGGACTGGGTGTAGGGCCCACTGCGTTAGGAAGGGTAGCCAATGAATTCTCCCCATGTGAGAGGGCAGCCAGAGCCACGCAGAACTACAAGTCATCTTCTGTTTGCCTGTGAGGCATTCCCAAACTTCCCCAAAGCCTGAGAAATGATGTACTGCATGCACAGAGCATCAACACCTTAATGCAGCTAAACATACCCTGTGGTGGACCATGTTTGCAACTCCTGAAGAGTGGTCACAGCACACCTCTACCCCCAACCCCATCCCGGCAACAGCACCTCTTGTGAGCATCTGCTTCCTACCTCCTGGCTTAGTAAACGACCTCAAAAGGTGGTGCCACTCGGTCATTGTGCCCTCACCCAGTCATCCTTACTTCCCAGCATAGAATCATTTCTTCTGAGTAGATCTGAGTAGCTGGTGACTAGCTTTATGAACCTGGCCCTTAACTCTAGGAGCTTCCATTTTCTCCCTGAGAACAACGTTATCTTGAGGAAGCCGGAGCAAGCCACTCGGAGATCCTGCTGTAGACACAGAATAAAACCTCCTCAGAACCTGCTGCCCTGCCCTTCAGCCCATCGCTGACTGATGAAAGGATCAGCCCTGGCAGCTAGTGGGCGACCTCTGCTAGGGCCACAAAAGCAGAAAACCCTAGCAGAACAGAGCCAACCCAGAGAACCACAGGAAACAGGAAACCGTTAAGTCTTTGGAGCCCTTAGGTGTGGGACTGTTACATGGCAATGGATTACTGAAACACAGGGTAAGCAAATAGAGGGGTCTTCAGGAAGACTGCTGAGAAATGGGGCATCCCACACTAGCAAGTTCCTAGAAGGCCAACACAGAATTTTCTTTGTGTATGTGTGGTACTGAGGATTGAACCAGGGTCTTAACAATGAGCTATACTCCTAGGCTTTTTTTAGTTTGAGACAGGGTCTCACTAAGTTCTAAGCTTCTAAGTTGCCTAAACTGGGCTCAAAACTGTGATCCTCCTGAGTGCTGGGTTTTATAGGCATGTGCTGCCACACCCAATGTCTTGTTTACTTTTTTAGTTGCTCAAACAAAATACCTGACACCCAATGTTAAAGGAGGGAATGTTTATTTAACCTCACAATTTATAGAGCATTTAGTCCATAATCAGTTGACTCAGAGGCAGGGTGGCTTGGCAGACACAGGGGGCAGCCCAGCAGAAAGGCATCACCGAGAGGGTAGGGGAGACGTGGAAGGTAGCAAGGCAAGCAAGCCACCTTCTGTCCCTTTTATCTTATCCAGGCTACCTTCCCTTAAGGCATGTAGCACTCACACTCTTTTTTTTTTTTTGCAGAACCCGGGATTGAACTCAGGCCCTTGCGCTTGCCTGGGAAGCACTTATTCCACTGAACCATCTCCCCAGCCCGATGCAGCTACTTCTGAAAAGCCCCAGCTACAATCACATGAGGCTTCTGGGGGACATCTAGACAGGAGCCATAACACTAACCAACATATAATTCTTATTTGTCCAAACTTGCGGGTATCCGTTTCTAAGAAAAATGTTTTAGAATGCAATACTACATTCCATACAGTAAACAGAATTTAATACTGTCCTGACCAGTTGGTTCATATCAGGGACATTTGTGTACAAAGGGCTATGGGTTGCAATACTCAACACCCCAACAGCTACGTTCCTTGATTAGCATACATTGTTCGAGGCCCTAGCAGCACCTTCTGGTCCCCCAAGTTACCCTTCCAAATGCCTAGGGGTTGAGAAAACAGCCCCAGCCCTGTTGGGTATACACCTAACAGCCGAGGAAAGGCATGCTGGCTTCTTCCCACCCCCCCCATAATTTTACTGAGAAACGAATAGCAATGGGACAGTTTCAAACCAAATTAGTAGGACAGTTTCAATAGTTAACACATTGCATACCTTCTTCCTAGTGGTTATCTGCTGTACAAGATGCGGACTTGATATCCTATTTATAAACACTATTAGAACAAATCCCTCTATTCATGAAGAGAATGTAACTATATATCTATCCTAACCATTCTGAATACACAGATACAAAATGGACATTCATCTGTATCCCCTTTTTTTGTTTAGTTCCGTTATTTGAATATTATAGGTGTGTTAACTCAGCAAAATATTCTAAAAGAGTCCAGTAGTCCATAATAGTATTGGGTCTTCCACTTCACTGGCAATGTCAGAAATTGTTGACCTGAGTCCCCTACAGCTCAACATAACAGCATGGCTTTACTTCTTATACTTTGTTTTTATACTTTGCTGGATGGGTAAGACCAAGATAAAGAGGCTGGTGGGATGGCTCAGTGGTCTAAATCACCTACTTAGAACAAGCTTAGCAAAGCACAGGGACTGCAGTTCAATCCCCCAGCACCCACATACCAGTCAGCCCCGCCCCCTGGTGGGCTGAGCTTGCCACACACACACATACACACACAAATAAAATTTTTAAAAAAGACCAAGATAAAGCAAGACCTATGCAACAAGAGTTGTAGCTTTTGGGTCTGATAAGGTCAGTGAAATCTCCTCAGGATTTATCCTGAGATCCTGTACCTCAGATTGTAGATCCTTTGTTGCAGGCTTCTTTAGTGATGCCGAAGACAAGAACTCTGGATTCTACTGGTCTGAGTTCAAATCCTGATCTAGGTCATTTTAATCACCACACATTTCACTTTCCTTATCTTTAAAGTAGGATTGCCTTCCTCTCACCGAAAGACAGTCAACTAGACCAGGGTGAGAGCTTAGGAATGGGGGGGGACCCCGGCCACCCGCATAGACACAGGTCCTCGGCCACACAGGCATCTCAGTCTGGGAAATAGTGGAGAGGGTGCATGAATTACTCAGGGCCAGGCCACCAGAATGGGATCTGTGGTGTACAAAGAAACTGTGGGACAAGAGCAGCCTTGGAGTCTCAGCAACTCCACCCATGGAAAATTTACCACGACCTTTGGGTCAGCCAAGCTCAGGCACAAGACTGCATGTCTGTGCGTGTGCACATGCGCTGACACGTGTGTGCTCATACAGAGCTACCCAGTCCTCCCACCCCCGTACAGCCCTAGGCTTCCTTTTCCTCTTGAGAAAAACCTGATTATAAAGAGCCTATCTGAAATCACAAACAGAAGCACTCTGATGTTCCCAGTAAAATGTCAGTGAAATGTGGGTGAAAGGTGGGCCCTAAATTGCACATGAACCACAAGGACATACTGAAAAAGCTGTTTACACATAGATAAGAGTCAGAAAAGGCCGCAGAGAAAAGAGACCAGGGACAGGGACAGGGGGTGAATTTCCACAGAAACTGTTCCCATGTTCAGTAATCCATTATCCCCCATCCAGCACAGTTGGCCGGATTTGAGGGCCCTGCGGCTTCCCTCTGTGCATTTCTGCAGCAGTCCAGTTCTCCCCAGATGCCAATCTGTGTGCTCTTCAGGAACAGTTGGCTGCTGCCCTCCTGCCCAGGGTTGGTGGCACAGCTCAGGCCTCAAAACCAGGATGTCTATCTCTCCTGACCTGCCCATGCACAGCCTCACCCACAGGCGGCTTCCGGTGGCCGAAAGAGCCCAGACCTGCTGCTTTCCTGACCTCACCACGTCTCTCACATGCGTCACATGCTCCGGGTGCAGGCGTACAGGGAACATTCTGTCATGGGCTTGTCCCTTCCTTGCATCCAATTCAGGGTGGGGGTGCTTCCTATCATGTTTTAGGGCCTTCCATCTCTTGGTGCTATGCTTAAGCATTTAGCAAAGGCCTCTGAGACAGCCAAAGAGGCAGGAGGAGGCCAATGCCTGCTGCACTGAGCAAAAAGGTCTCTCAGGGAAGCCCACATCCCCCTTTCTCACTCATCAGTGTCCCCTCCCTAGTCATCTATCTCCTCTACCTCATTGGGCCTCAGTTTCCTCATCTGTGAAATGGAACCAATCACACCTATGATTAATGGGATGATCACCGTATAAGGACATTTAATTCAGTTTTGTTTTTTTGCGGAACCGGGGATTGAACTCAGCCCTTGTGCTTGCCAGGGAAGCGCTTATTCCACTGAGCCATCTCCCCGGCCCCAAGGATTATTATTTTTTTTTTTTTCTCCTTGAATGCCTTCAGGGCACTTTTGGCTGGCCGGAGTGCTGTGAGGATCGAACTACAGCAACCTGAGGCTGACAGCTTTGTGGAAGCAGCCACTTAAAGAACTGAGCTAGGGCCAGGCCCCCCCCTTAATTCAGTTTTAGACAAGGCTGTCCTTGGAAGTCTTGTCCCTTCTCACACATTCTCCCTATTCCACATGTTCCTTCACTGGGTGAGTGACTTCCCATGCATTTTGCAGGTGTGAAAGGAATTACACATCCACAGCATCATCCTATTTTACTCTATGAGTAAAGATCTTAACAGGCCATTATAGTGTAGACCTAAAATGATCCCTTGATGCCTGGCTGTCACAGGGTAGGCAGGTGTCCTCCACCAGGCCTTACTACCAGGCCATCTCTGCTTTGGAGCCAAATAGCCATGGACTGAACACAGTAAAACAATAAGCCAAACAAATCTCTCCTCCTTTAAATTTGGGTGAGTAAAGGTCTAACTATGCTTCACAAGCTATGCAAGCCATGACCCAGGAGAGGGGAGACCCAGGTAAAGGCTGCCAGCAGCAGCTCCAGCCCCTCTCATAACCACTTTCTCCCAGAGAGCCCCAGGCCTGGGCTGTCCCCACCACAGCCTGATGCACTCTCCTGGTCCCTGAGTGCTGAAAAGCTCAGACCCAGTAATACTCTGTAATGTTCTAGAATAATCTGTCAGTGAAGCAGTAAAACTCCAAGCCCACCCATCCCTGCCTCAACTTGCTCTCCCACTAGAATCCCACCTGTCAGCTCCTGAGAAGAACCCAGGACAGACAGGGTGTCTGGCATCCCTGCACCCCATGCGTACCTTCCATCTTTCTCCACAGAGGGCTGGGTATGGACTGGGGCTCATGAGGGCTACAGAAGAAGACTGCTGGCACTGGGAAAGCCACTTTGGTGCTACTATCAGTGAAAGCCAAACCACACAATTCACAAGTCCTCCAGAACCATAGGTGTTAACTGTGACACTCAAGTCTGTCCTTTACAATGCAAGGGGGAGTCTTTGCATTGTAGCCATGGGACTGCTCCATGGCTAGTTTCCATAGCCCACTCCTTGCCAGAGGGCCACTTGCCCAGGGCAGGGGTGAGAGTGGGGGCACATACGCAGCAGAAAGAGGAAAACAGACCCCAAGTAGGTCTGACAAAGTTCCTGGGAGGTAGCCTGGTTAGGATGGGGTGGTATCTGGCTCTCAAGCCCCTGCCCCTCACATCCTTCAGGGAGCCCCCCACCCAGGAGGCAACACAGGCTCAGGGCAGAATGACACTCCCCGCTACTGGCCAGGGTGAGATGGTCCCAGGTCTCCCTCCCCACAGCCACAGAGCTACCCAGGCAAGGTCTCCACAATGCTCAGGGACAAACACAGCAATGTTGTGACTTAGGAGGACGTTGGTGGGTGAGCCTGGGAACCAAGCACCTTTTAAAAAGTCACACTGGTCCCAAACAAGTGACTCAGAAACTTCTGGAACACAGCCCACTGTAAGCTGGGCCTTTCAGCCTCCTGTCTCAGGCTCCCAGCTTAACCTTGGGAGTCCCCCTCTCTTCCCCTCTCTAGTCCCAAAGCCAAGTTTCAGCACAGCTTCATGTCAAGGTCATGTTCCCTTGGGATGCTAATTTTTTTTATTTTCATTTTATTTTGGGTGTTAGGGGTGGAACCTAGAGCCTCGTGCATGCTACACACACACTCTACTGATGACACATGGATTTCTGGGGGCTTGTGAGCTCTGTGGCCACACCCCGGCTGGATCAAAGCCCCCAGTCATTTTTGCCAAGAACCTCCTTGCTTACCTAGGAGACAAGCCCCATAGCAACAAGGCTTGAAGGCTCTCACAGACCTTCTCAGAGGTAGAGGGAAGAGGAATCCAGGGGAGAAGAAAAGAGTCCTGCTTCCACCTAGTCCATGAGCGGAGAGCTGGGGATCCCTACAGGCTTTGCCTTCACTGAGATCTGGGAAGAACTGCAGGCATCCTTGTCCTCAGGAGGTAGTGGGAGGCACTTGAGCTCTTAGTTAACAGGACAAACACCCAACAGAGCACACAGTGATGCTCCTCTAACCACACGGGAGCTCTGGGAGAGGAGGCAGCATGGCTACTATCTCTATAAAATGGGTGGGTTGGGACTAGATGTTCTCCCAAACTCCCTGCTTGGGTTAAAGTCCTGTGACCATCGCTAGAAAAAATCAGAAGGCTAAGGCATGAGTAGAGAAACTTGGAGTGAAATGTGTCCACTCACCCTCAGACTGCTCCATGGCCAGTTTCCATAGCCCACTCCTTGCCCAAGGGCCACTGGCGGCACAGGTCAATATACCCTGCCTCTCCTGGCCTCCAGCAGGTCATCGCTTCAAGTTGACACCATGCCAGCCCCACTCTCCACAGAACTGCCCTGGAGTAAGAATCAGGTCCTCTCACCAGCATGAAGCCAGGAGGCCTGACACCATCCCTGGGGAAGATTTGCCTTGTTCTCTAGTCATCAGCTTGGTATCCCCACCCAGGGACACACACTGCTTTCTACCCCTCAGTCTGCTCCCTGCTGAAACCCAGAATTGCTGACACTTTGGTAGGGTCCCTCTCTACCCCTATCTCAGAACTCTGCCAAGACTTGGAAACGGCTTGGAGATGAATGCTTCATGTTCCTCAAAAGTCCTTTCTCCCTATCCCAGAAGACTCCTACCAATAAGCAGGCCATGAGGTTTGAAGAGGGGCTCTGTGCTCCCACTGGGAGAAGCTCTGCTCTTCTCCCTACATACAGCACAGTTGTATTAACTGTTCACAGCACCCTGAGCTAGGGATCCTGGCAGCAGGGAGAAAAGGGCAGGAAGTGACCATTCACTAGAAGGTAACAGTTTAGAATTTGACCTCAGGCCCCAAATGGTGCCAGCCAATCTGATCATATTCTAACAGATTCCCAAGAGGAATGACTACGGCCAGGCTTTCCCAGGCAGCGTCCTGCAAAGCCTTCAACAGGCAGGGCACACACTGAAATCCATCAACCCAGATGTTCTGACAGCAAGGGCATGAGAAGGGAACTGGGAGAAAAATAAAAGGACCTGTTAGCACAAGCACAGGCACAGCCCAGGTCTGAGCCATGCAGAATGCAGTGTCAGGGAGCTCCCACAAAACACGTCACCTCCCAGGCCAGAACAGGAAAACAGAAAGTACTCTGACTCAAGAACTTAGGGAAAAAAATTAAACCTGAGCAAAAACCATTATCTCTTATGGCCCCACACATAAGCGATGGAGCAGCCCCCAGCGTTCTTGCATCAACTACCAAAGGCACTTGGAGACTCAGCTCCCAGCCCCAGGGAGGTAGCGGTCATGGTGACAGAGGCAATGAGATACAGGGGGCAGACAGCTGGAAGCAGAAGCAGGAAAGGACACTCCAGCCATACGGCTGCCATACATGTGCAACCTTGGACAGATCACTTCTCTGCTCCAAGCTCAAGTATAAAATAAGGAAGTAGACAGTAGGATGTAAGACTGTGGAATCCATGGACTCTAAGATCCATGGTGTTCCTTTTGGTCACCAGATAATGGGCACAGAAGATTATGATCATGTGTCCAGTTGCTGTGGTCCCCCAGGGCCTGGTGGGAATTCTTTGCACTTGGTAGGACCACATTATATAAGTTAGGCTTTGGCCAAAATCTGACTTCTTTCAGCAGAAACCATCCCTCAGGTCTAGCAGGCTCTGTATCACAGGGGGCAGCAAAACTGTCCCCAGGAGTGGCCCCACACAGTGCCTTCTCCACTCATCTAACTACTTAAGGCACCCTGAGTTCCTGGTGGCAGAAGCAGGATACATAACTATATCTTCCCTCTCCACAGCCCTTCACATATCTTAAGGAGCTTTCACCTATGTTTCCTTTCATCCTGACAATTGCCATGTTCTGCAGGCAGGGCAGGCAGTACCCCCATTTACAGAGGTGTGCTGACAAAGCCCACACAAGTCAAATCACATGCTAGAGGTAGGCAGTGACAGCTGAAGAGCACAACTCCCACAAGAGGTTCTCCAGGCTGGGACAATGCTGTCTGTCTCTAGACTAGACCTACAAGGGTCTTCCTATCAAATGCTCAGAGAGAACACAGGTGGCCATGACCTGATAGCCTCTTGCCCCTAGGGGCAATCACTGGATGATACGGTATGCAGAGCCAGGAGTTGAGAGAGAGGTGTTCCTACTCTATCAGATGAGAATCCCAGTTGCTGCCCCTTCGAGTCACATTTACCCCTACCACTTGCAGAGAGCCCTGAGCCCCTATGGCAAGGGGATGCAGGGTGGGGGAAGGCAGGACTCACCTCTCTCAGCAGCTGCATCCCTTGCAGCTCGTCCTGCTGCTGCTGGGCCACTGTCACCCCCAAGACCAGTGTGTGCACAACACAGGAGATCACAGAGATGGTCACAATAGGGCTGAGGCTGAGGGGCAGCGTGATGAAGAAGGAGAAGACGAAGAAGACTTGCCAGCCCACCGTGTCACTTGCTGAGTGGGCCTGGGCAAAGTTCAGGCCCAAGTAGGAGAAGATCTGGGCTGAGATCACCAACCACAGCAGGTAGGGTACCACCTTCCGGCTGACCCGGTCAGGGAGCAGACCCTTTTTGCAGAGTACAAAGAGGATGATGTCCAACACCAGTCCAACCCCAGCCACAATGAGGGGAGCCAGCTTGTCACTGGAGAAGACCACAGCACACATGACCACCACGTAGCAGTCAAACAGGGCCGCAAAGACCACCAGCACCAGCAGAGTCTCATGGCGCTGCCTTTTGAAATAAGTCTGGTACAGGTTCTCCAAGGACTCCGGCACAAAGGTCAGGCGCATGAAGCGAGGCAGACACAGGCAAGAGCCCGAGTTCCTGACGGAGATTTCATGGGTCCGGCCCACCCCGCGCTCAGGGTCAGAGGGCAGGCTGACTGAGTACTCGGCTGAGTACTCCGCCGAGTACTCAGGATCGGAGAAGCCCTGGTTCCTCGGCATACTGGCCGGCGTCTGCTTCCACTGGGCCCGGGAGAAGAGGTCTGGGCAGCAGAAGGGCTCCGGAACTGGCCACCTACCAGGGCTCACTGAGACCGGCCGATGGTGGAACGCCTCTTCTGGGCTGGGGCTGAAGGGCTGGTAGGAGCACAGAGCAGGTTTCCAAGGCTCGGGTGGCGGCAGTCATCTGGAACTTAGAAAGACATCACTAAGTAGGAGCACCTTTCTTCCTCCTGGGTGACTTCCCACAGCCCTCCGCACCCTCACAGGAGGCTCCTTGTTGCAAGCGCCCCCATACCAGGGCCTTCCCCGCTGCCCCCACGCAGCACGCACGGCTGTCTACACCAGACATCAGTTTCCTGTCTCATGCAGGGGCCTTGCCAGCTCCATCCTGAGCACCGCTCTCTGTGTCATCCCGCTCAGTCCCTGCCTTCCTCGCCTAAATTCCCTCAGGCCCAATCCCTTGAAGCTGAAAATAAAATGTGCCAGGAAGAAACCAGAACCATCCTGGGGATTCCTGTATCTTCCTTCTGTTTACTTCCTTTTAACACCCAGCCCTCGGAGACTCGGAATCCTAGCGGCCCTCTTCCCATCCCTCCCCAGCCTCGGGGCGCTGCCTGTCCCCTGGAAGCCGGGCGCGGGCCCGGCGCTTACCTGTGCAGGACTCAGGGCCGCGTGCTCCGGGACGGCCGGGTGCGGGCTGCTGGGTCAGTGCGCCGAGGCGCTGCTCCCCGCCGAGCAGCGCTGCCCGGCCCCGGCTCCCCCGCCGTCAGGCCCGGGACCCGACCGCGAGAAGCGCGAGGCTGCCCCTCAGCATCCGCGGGCTTCCGCCTCAGGGAAGCGCAGGCGGCGGCGGGGCTGGAAATCCGGGGGCGCCGGCTCGGTGCGGGTGGGGATCGCGGCGGCGCTAGGGGAGCGCGCAAGGCCCTCCACGGCGGGAGCGCGGGCCGAGCCCAGGGGAGCCCGCCAGCATCCTCGCCAGCGACCAGCGAGTCCGGGCGCGGCGCTGCCGGGCGGCTCGGGCCACGCGCGCTCCAGGCCCGGGAGGCGGGCGGCGGGCGGAGCTGCGGCGGCCCCGCCTCCTCCGGAGTCACCGCCCCCTCGGCGAGCGCGCCAGGGCAGCAGCCTCGGGAGGCAAACCCGGTCCCCGGGACCTCTGGAGCTAGAGTTAAGATTTAAGAGAAGCCCTCGTGGTCCCCCGGGGACCTGCACTTCGGCCGGCCGTCGCGTGGGAGCAAGATGGGCGGCGGGCAGGAAGAATGGCGAACTCACGCCGCGCACGGCAGGCCCGCCTCGAGGAGGGAAGCCCCGGCCGTGCGCTCCCGCAGGTGAGCGCGATCGGTCAGGCGGTCGTGAGCCCCGCCGCCCCTCCGCTGCCGATGCTTGGGCACCTCTCCCCGCGGGCTCTGCGTGTCTCCGGTCACCCCGGAGCCCACGGGCCCCATACCAGGGCGAGCTTCCTGCTAAGGGGCCCTCCTGTTCTGCAAGGAAGCAGTGAGGGGGAGTGGCCCGCGTGGCACCTGGCTCGGGTGGAGGTACCGCTTCCTAGAGCGCTCCCATGCACCTCTTGTGTTTGAATTCGCCAGCTCCCTTAAAAACGCAAATGATCCCTCCACCGAGTCTAAATTGTTTTCCTTGAATTTAACAGAACACCTGGTTTGGTTCAGGGCGAGACCAGTTCTTTTGGAACAAAAGCCCTTGTTGAGTGGTGTGAGTGTGGGACAGCCGGTAGCATCAAGAGGAATCATCTCCCCTGGGGACACCTGAAGACCCGCGGAGGGGAGAAAAAGGGCTCCCCAGCCCTTGGATGGGACCCCCCCTCCTGCCTGTCGGAGTTATCCGAGGGTGCACTTTTGAACCTCAGGTGACCGCTCACACCCCTCAGGAATGGTTTAGCCTGAGAATCGGTAGTGCTTA
>NW_004524595.1:7502531-7505682 GCF_000260255.1 Octodon degus | reverse complement strand
GATTAGCTGCTCAGAGTCCTCCTGCCAGGAGATCCGAAAACTTCCTGGCACCTAATAGATTTTCAAAATATTGTCAATGAATGAATGGATGAACTCCCTAAAAAGAAATGGGCACTGGCTCTCCCTGAAGGAACCAAATGGGCTCATTCTCTGATGGGGAAAATGGCCTGGTACAAAGAAAATTAAAAGTAATCAGTGACAGCTCATTTACTATTCAGTGTTCTAGGTTCAACTCCCAGCACCACCAAAAAAAAAAAAAAAAAACCCTCAAGAGAAAACGGTGAGGAAGATGGCTCAGTGGAATAAGCACTTCCCTGGCAAGCACAAGGGCCTGAGTTCTATCCCCGGTTCTGCCAAAACAACAACAACAGAGAAAAGGGTAAGACTGTGAGAGCACTTTGCTTTTGGTTTCTAAGCTTTCCACAGTGGAAAGCTATAACATGGAAAGCAGGCTTTTTTTTTCTTTTCTTTTTTAAAAATATTTACATTTTATTGAACACATTTAAATAAAGCATATTTCATTTTTAAATGTTCACATTTATAATTTTCTTTTAATTTCCTTTTACATTTATTTATTTGGTACAGGGTGTTGCTGTGCAGCTCGGACTCATAGTGATCCTCCTGCCTCAGCCTCCCCAGCGCTAGGATTACAGGCATGCACCACCACGCAGCACAGAATGTGGTACTGGTGATCAAACTCAGGACCTTAGGCTTGCCAGGCAGACAGACCACAGAGCTATCTTCCTAAACCAGTCCTTGTTTTTCTAATCAAAAGATAAAGTAGGGCTGGGGAGATGACTCATTGGAATAAGTGCTTCCCTGGGCCTGAGTTCAATCCCTTGTTCTGCAAAAAAAAAAGATAAAGTAAATCTGTCTTTGAAATATACATCCCAGGGGCCAGGGAGATAGCTCACTAGAATAAGTGCTTGCCTGGCAAGGCCCTGAGTTCAATCCCCCATACTGCCAAAAAAAAAAAAAAAGAAAAGAAAGAAAGAAAAGAAATGCATATCCCCATGTATAAACACCTACACACAGGAAAACAGGGACCCTGAAGGGTCTCCTGTGATAGCTGGAAACACAAATGCTTGAAGGTCCTCACCTCTACCCTATCCCAGCTTCTGCACCTTTTTTGTTTGTTTCAAGGTTAGAGATGATTACTGAGAATGAACTGTTATTGGATAAACAAGTGTGGTTTGGACCCCTAGGGAACTCAGTGGCTCCTGAATCCAGCAAACAATAGATCAGACCAGACTTTGGAGTCCCAAAGGACAAGGAAGGGGAGGGAGAAGAGCATTGGCTCCCCTGGTGCCAACACAGGAGGGCCCTGCTTGGGGCCAGAAGGCAGAGCTGAGACCAGGCCCTGCACAGCTGGTTGCACTAGAGAGCTGATTCCAGGAAAGGAGTGGGGCCCAGGAAGCACAAAACAGACGAATGAGAGCCAAGGAATTGAGGTTGGAGCAGAGACGGGCAGAGCTGAGGGTGAGGGGCTCAATTCTGCAGGGACCCTCCAAGGAGTTGTGCTAAAGACATCTCAGGACTTCCACTGAGCTAGAAGAGGGGCGCATTCCTCTGTCTGCTGCCCTCCCCTGTTGGTTGCAGGTGACCAGCTGGTGTGGTCACTCCCTGGCTGTAGCGTGTGGGAGGGAGGCTGAGCAGTGGGCCCAGGGCAGGAAATGAGAGAACCCAGGGGTACATGCTGTGAAGACAGGAGGAGTAAGGAGGGCTGAGAGGGTATGGCCGGGAGTGATCTGACTGTCCCACACCAGAGGTTTGGAGCAGAGAGGCAGGAGGAGAGATGGGAAGAGCTGGTACTCATCCTGTGCAATGGCCTTCATGCTGGCTGGGGACCAGGGATAGTGAGCCTCAGTGTCCTTGTGGTGCTAGATCGTAGCACTAACCTCTGACAGGAGCATTCTCAAGCAGATGAATGTGACCAAAATGATTGGCAAGCTGGGTAGAGGGCACAAATCTATAGTACCAGATGCTCAGGCGGCTGAGGCAGGAAGATCCCTTGAGCCCAGGAGATAGAAGCCAACTGAGCAACATAGCCTCTCTCTTTCCAGGGAGAAAGGGGGCAGGGGTAAGCACAATGGTTGACAAATCACAGAGCAAGCCAAATGGCAGCTGTCATCCATCTCACTGCTGAATGCCAAGCAGCTCTGACCTGCACGGGGGTGGGCTGCTGTCGGCTTCGAGCCCTCTGGCCATTTCATCCAGGACCCTCTGTAATTCCATTGCAGTTTTTCTCTGACAGCACTGGGCTGTGTACTTTACTTCTTTGTGTGTGTGTGTGTGTGTGTGTGTGTGTGTGTGTCTGTCAGTCTGTCTGTCTGTCTTCTCATACTTCTGTGTCTGTCTTAGGGTCTCCCTGACTCTGTCATTCACTGAGCGATGTATGAATGTATGGAAGACTCTAAGAACTCATGTGTATGTTTGCATGTGAGTGTGGATGAGTTAAGTGTGTGTGAGGGAGCCTGTGTGCTCATGCATTTACCTTGCCCTTCCTGGCTGGCTGCTGCTGGCCCTTTTTCTTTCCTGACCTCCCAGAACAGCTGAGCACTATGCCCACCCTATGTGGCCCTGCTGGCTCCCCTGGCCACTTTCTGGGCAGTTTGTGTGGGCAGAGGGAGGTGGAGCCAGGGAAGCACAGCCACAGGCACCAGCCAGCCTTCCCCAGTTGGGGATGCTCTAGGTCTGTCTTCTTTGGGATGTGGGTGTCTGCTCAGGAGCAAGAACTGGACCCCCTAGTCCCTGAAGCTTGTCTTTGAAATGGAGTAGCTTATTTAAATAATATCAGCTAAGCACTAGCCACACTGGGTGTGGTGGCCCAGGTCTGTAACCCCACTATTCTGGAAGGCTAAGGCAGGAGGATCAAAATTCAACAGCCTAGTTAACTTAGGGGGACCCTGTTTCAAAGCTAAATAAAAAATGGATTGAAAATGTAGTTTTTGGTAAAGGCCCTTGATTCAAACTCACAGTGAAAAAAAAATAAGGCAGGGGGGCTGGTGAAATGACTCAGTGATCTAAAGCACCTACTTAGAACAAGCTTAGCAAAGCACAGAGACCACGGTTCAATCCCCCAGCACCACATGCCAGCCAGCCCCGCCCCCTGGTGGGCTGAGCTGGCCACACACACACACACACACACACA
>NW_004524595.1:7490674-7492211 GCF_000260255.1 Octodon degus | reverse complement strand
AAGCCCAGAAGCATCAGCCTTAGTACTCTGGCTTTCTGGGATTGCCAGACAAATGCTGGGTTGAGCAGCCCTAATCTGAAAGTGAGAAATCTGAAATGCTCCAAATTCTGAAATTTTTGGGGTTTGTGTTTGTACTGCAAAAGTTCTGGATTTCAGAGCATCTGTAATGCCAGGCTCTACCCGTCTCTGCCTGGCTTACTTGGCTCTGTGGTCCTATCTGCCCCATTCTTTTCTCTTCTAAGGAATTGTTACTGGGTTTAGGGTATACTCTAATCTAGGATGTTATCAGTACAACAACTCAGGGCTGGCCAAATAGCTCAGCTGATTAAAATGCCTACAAGCAGGCACAGGGGCCAGGGGTTGGATCCCAGAGACTGCTGTGGCAGTCCCACCCCCAGAGCACCCAAGAAGACAATTGAGACTGGGCGTGGTGGTGCTGGCCTATAATCCCAATTCTTGGGAAGCTGTAAACAGGTGGGTCTAGTAGTGAGACCTTGAACACCCTATAGACCCTTCCTTAAAATAAATAAAAAAAAAATCATCACAAGAACTCCACCTTAGTTAAATCTAGAAATTAAAGACTCTCCTCCCATGCTGAGGTCCCCAGGGAACACAGCAGCACAGCAGAGCTGCCTTCCCAGCTTGTGACAGCTTGGGGCTTCTGTCCTGAAACTGACCATGTAAGAACACTTAGACCATGGGAACCACACAGCAGCCACAACTCAGGGCTTCTCTGTCTCCCTCCCAGATGACCAGAGACTTCCAGCACCTCACTGAAGACCTGAGGGGAGCTCCAAGGGAGGCTAGGGAGGTCCTACTCCCACAGAAAGCCTGGTGTCAAGTGGGACCCAGAAAGGCACTAAGCCTTAGAGCAACAGTGGCTAAAAGAGGGGTCTATGTACCTGAACCTCAAGGCCAGCTAGGCCAGTGGTCCAAGTACTGACCCTCAAGAAACACAAGACACAGAAGTGTTAGGAGCATTGAGAAGCACAGCAGGGAAGGCCTCGGGCGAGGCTGGACACCCGGCTGCTTGGACCTCAAACCTATAAGCCACAGAGAAATGGTACATAGGTGGGGTGAGCTGGGTGACAGCTGGGGCACCAGGGAAAAGACCAGCAAGTGGACAGAGGAGAGAGGGATCCTGGGGAAAGACTGCAGAGGGTAAGCAGAAGGAGCCTGGCATTTAACCTGAAGTTGATGGTGTTTATAGCCACAAGCCACTGACTTACCTTACCAGGCAAACTTTCATCCTTAGGTAAACATGGGCTTGTTAGCCACCATAAGCATTTTACAGGAAGGAAGAATATCTTCAAACATCTGGCTCTGGTGGATTTGCCAAGAAAAATTTCCAAGCTGTGACAGCATCCTTTGGGAAACCAGGATGCCATAATTATAATCGTGTGGAGTAAAAGAACAACAAAAATAAGACAAACAGGGCTGAGATAAGGCTCAGTAGCACAGTGCCTGCCTGGCAAATGGTAAGTCTTGAGTTCAATTCCCAATACAAAAAAAAAAAAAAAAAAAAAAAAAAAAAAAA
>NW_004524595.1:7485610-7490574 GCF_000260255.1 Octodon degus | reverse complement strand
AAAAAAAAAAGGCACAAATCACAGAATAAGCTGAGTCAAACTGTACTTCATGGTGTTCTCCATGGGGTTGTTCTGCCAGCAGCCATCTTGCAGATGAGGAAACTGGGATTGGGCACCTGAGACAACATGCTCTTGATGGTACAGAGAAGAGGCTGGACTCACGTATTACACCACCTGCAAGCCTGGCTCTGGAGGCAATCTGGGAGGCTTCCAGTGTGACCCACAGTGCCATGCATGCTCAGAGACTCCACGCTGTTCCAGTCTGGATGGGAAAACAGGTCTGCCAAGGTTAAGTTCAGGGCAAGGAAGATGCCTGCCCATGAGCACAGTGCCTCTGACTGCTGAGTAATGCTGTGGCTCTGTGGGAATGTCATGCTTTGGAAAGTGCTCAGGCCAAGTCCCTGAGGCCCTGGGGAAGAAGCCCCATAGAAATAAAATGCATGCTAATGAGCTTTCCCTAGCCTGCTGGGGTTGGGGGACAGCTGTGAGAGTTTAGAACAGCAAGCACATCCAGAACTGGCCCAGGCTGGGAGCACAGCAAGCAGGGGGCCCTGGATCCCCTAGTGGAAAATGGCCAACTCCTGCCCACCTGGGAGTGAGGCCTCCAGAGCCCTTCAAGCCATGTGCCTGCTTGTGTGTGGTGGAAAGAGACTAAACCAAGCCACCCTTCCCCCTACACCTCCCCTCCCCATCTCCACACACCAACAGGATGACTGTTCCAAACTCACAGCTCATTCTGTCACTGTCTTCTTAAACATCTGGGGGAGCAGCTGTCTCAACCATTTCCCTGTGTGCTCAGAGATGCGCTAATACTTACAAAGCACTCAGCTGTCACCTCCCCTATACAGCTAGGGATCCAGAGAGGCTTGCTTAGCAGACCCCCAAAATCATGTCCCCATCCAGATCCCAGAAACCTGGCAAGTGAGCTCATCTGGACAAGGGCTCTTTATAGACAGGATGAAGTAAAGGGTCTGAGAAAAGAGCTTCCTTGGGGCCAGGGAGATGGCTCAGTAGATTAAGTGCTTCCCTGGCAAGCGTAAGGGCCTGAGTTCAATCCCTGGTTCTGCAAAAAAAAAAAAAAAAAAAAGAAAAGAAAAGAGCTTCCTGGAGCCTATGGACAGGCTGCCATCGATGGCAAACGTCCTTCCAGAGACGCTCAGAGAGAAGGCAGAGGCTCTGATAGTCTCCCTTGTGGCAGACTTCTGGCCTCTAGAACTGTTAAAGAATAAATTTCTGGTGTTTAAAGCCACGCAGTTGAGGGCCAGGGAGATAGCTCCGTGGCATAAGCACCTACCTGGCAAACGCAAGGTCCCAAGTTTGATCCCAGGTACCAATACATACATACATACATACATACATACATACATACATAAAGCAAACAAGCAAGCCACCTAGGTGAAAAGAAAAGGAAAAACTGGAAACAAAGCTTTTGTAAATAACGAGAAGAAGAGTTGAAGGGAGCGGAGGAGAATGGGGGAAGAAAAGTTATATCATGCATAGGTACCAATTCCCTATGATGAATGTGATCACTACATATACCTAAATGTACCAACAAATTTAATTTAAAAAATAAAGCCACCCAGTTCATGACCATTTATCATGACAGCCACAGAAACAAGACAGGACCTAACTGCACATTCTTCATACTGATATTTTGACACATGCTCATTGTAATTGCATATGGTTATCATCTCATGCACTGGATGCTGAGCCCCGGGCAAGGCTGTTACTCACATTTGTCCCAGAAGTAAGGGTTTCTGATAGACTCTCAATAAACACTTGTTAAATAATTTTTTAAAATCTGCAGGGGCATGCTGTAATCCCACATATGCAAGAGGATTGCCTGGGCTACGTAGGGAGCCTAGTTTCAAACTAATAAAAAGAGCTAGAGCTAGAGCTCAGTGGAAGAGCACTTACCCAACAGGCATGAGGCCTTGGGTTCCATCTCCAGTTTCACAAACAAAAACAACTCCAATTTCAGCTGGGTGTGGCGGTGCACAACTATAATCCTAGCACTCAGGAGGTAGAGGTCAGAGGATTTCCATGAGTTTGAGGTCAGCTTAGGCTACATAGTGAGTTCAAGGACACCCTGAATCATATAGCTAGACCTTGTCTCAAAAAACAACTCCAGGGGCCGGGGAGATGGCTCAGTGGAATAAGCGCTTTCCTGGCAAGCGTAAGGGCCTGAGTTCAATCCCTGGTTCTGCAAAAAAAAAAAACAAAACAAAAAAACAAACAAACAAAAAAAACCTCCATACAAAAAATACTAAAGGAATGATGATGATGATGATGATGATGATGATGATGATGATGATGATGTAGCTCGGTGGCAAAGGTCTTGCCTAATGTACTGGGTTCAATCCCCTGTACTGCCAATGAAAAAAAGTTGGATTCTATTCTCTGGTCATAGAGTTTCTCCATGTAAGGACTGCATTACCACAGCTACCCCAAGGCAAACCAGGTGGTTCCTCAGAATCCAGAGACTATGTGGTAGTTATTCCCAGACATCTACTATACTTGAAATGATTTTTTTAAAGCTTTTATTTTATGATAGGATCTTGCTAAATTGCCCAAGCTGACAATGAACTTGTGATTCTCGTGCCTCAGCCTCCCTAGTAGCTAAGATTACAGGCTCACACCACGATGCAGGGCTAGAATTGTTTCCATGCAAGGAATTCCTCTGCTTGTGGCTTCCCCAGCTCCTTCCAGGGCACCCTAATCTGGGTGCACAGGTGGATCCATTGTTCTGTGAGGGTGGATGGGGAAACAGCAAATGGATGGACTCATGAGGTACACAGGATTCTTTCCCAGACTCTTCTCCAAATCTCCGTCCTATCTGCCATTGGAATTGTCTCCCTGAAGCACAATTCAGACTGTTTCACTGCCTCAGAAACACTCATTTAAAGTTTTCCTATTGCCTTTTTTCCCCCCCTGGGACTGGGGATTGAACTCAGGACCCTGCACTTGCCAGGCAGGCATTTATTCCACTGAGCTATCTCCCTGGTCCCCCCTATTGCCTTCTAACTCAATTTTAAAACCTTCAGTAGTGCTGTGCCGGCCCCACTCCCGGGGTGTGCTGAGACTGGGTGTGGTGGCTTGTGCAGGTGTAATCCCAGCACCTGGGAGGCTGAAAACAGGAAGATCACTGTGAGTCCGATCTATAGACCCTGTAGACCCTGTACTAAATACATAATAAGTATATAAATAAATAAACAAAACCTTCAGTAGCCGGGATGTTCCTTGATTTGGTCTCAGACTACTTATTACCTCATATACTCTTCACCAAAGTCATCTAAGGGGAGTCAATTACCATACCAATTTTACAGATGGAAACACAGAGGCCAAGTTCATCACTTACTCAAAGTCCCACAGCTGGTAAAGTTCCCACCTGCCCATCTGAACCCAGACCTTGGTACTGGGGCTATGACCCATACAGCACCTTCAGTTATTGTTGGAGGAACAAGGGACTCAGAAGGGCCTCCTTTGCTGAGTGAGGAGCCAGGATGACCCTGGACCTGGGGCTGGGGGAGGAGAGGGTCACTGTAGAGGCCACATACGGGGATTGGCATAACAGCCTTGTCTGCCAAATCCAGAGTCCTGCACTCTAGCCAGGGAGGAAGGGAAGCAGTCCAGGGGGAGGGAGGGCCCTGGACAGCAGATGTACAGGGGCCGGACCCAGGGAGCCTTGCAGCCCAGCCAGGGAGGCCCAGCCAGGGAGGGCCAGGCACATAGATGAACCATTGATGATGGTAAGAATACTCTATGTATAGGCCAGGAACATGTGTACAGGCCTATAGACTCAGCATAGGAGGCTGAGACAGGAGGATCACACATTGGCCCCAGACTGGTAACTCAGTGAGAATTCCTCTCAAAAAAAAAAATAATGGCCCAAGAATGTAGCTCAGGTCTCCTGGGTTTAATCCTCAGTATTGTCCATCAATAAATTTCTTTTTTTTTTTTTTGCGGAACCGGGGATTGAACTCAGGGCCTTATGCTTGCCAGGGAAGCGCTTATTCCACTGAGCCATCTCCCCGGCCCCCATGAATAAAATTTTAAAAAAGAAATAAAAGGATAAAGAGGAAATGTAAAATGATTAACTTAGAGAAGGAGGAAGGAAGGGAAGGAGCAAAGGGAGGCCCCACTGTACATAAACTCCAACAGTGATATTTATTGAGGAGCACAACAAGGCCCAGCTCCATAGAAGCTGAGGCTTAGGCGCCCCTGGTATTCAGGGGCACCACCTCCCCATCCTATCCTCACCTTCCTTCTTGTCCTATGTTTGAGCCTGGCACGGTGATGCACACCTGTAATGCTAACACTCTAGGAGGCTGAGGCAGGAAGGGTCACAAGTTCAAGGCCAGCCTGGGGAAATTCAGTGACTTAGTGGGGCCTTGCCTCAAAATAAAAAATAAGAAATGGCCTGAGATGTTACACATTTCAAAGGTTTAATCCCCAAGACTCCCCGCCCCCCCCCACAAAAAAAAAGAGTCTCCATTGAAGCTTTGTATTTTACTGGAATTGTTGACAATTCTTTTTGTTTTGCAGAATTGGGGATTGAACTCAGGCCCTTACCCTTGCCAGGGAAGTTCTTATTCCACTGAGCCATCTCGCCAGCCCTTGTTGACAATTCTTTTGAGCAGATGACAGATCCTAAGCAGCTACAGAGGATTAATTTAGGTGAAAAGATGGTTTGGAAAGGGCAGAAGCTGTCAGGAGAACACCACTGAGAAGGCCCAAGATAGTAACCACTAGAAGACAGTGGTCCAAATGTTAGTACCATTTCTAGGATTCATTTATTCATTCGGAGAGCTGCGGGACCTCTCACAAGAGACACTGTTGGGGCTGGGGAGCTGCCTGCCTCAAAAGCGTAAGATTGTGAATTCAATCCTCAGTGCCAGGGGAAAAAAATAAAAAAATAAGAAACACTGCTGTCCTAAGATTCCTATCCACATGTGTAGGGTTGG
>NW_004524595.1:7473780-7477125 GCF_000260255.1 Octodon degus | reverse complement strand
CACACACACACACACACACACGAAGACTAACTGGATTTGGTGATGTATACTTATAATCTTAGCTGCTCAAAAGGCTGAGGCAAAAAGATCTTGCATTCAAGACCAGCCTGGAGGGCCAGCCAGATAGCTCAGCAGATAGCTTGCTTAGGCAAGTGCTAAGGGGACTGGGGTTTGATCCTCATGCCCTGCGAGCCCTGCCCCCAGGACACCGTGAGAGAGCAAATGAGACTGGGCATAGTGGTGCGTGCCTGTAATCCCAGAGCATGGGAAGCTGAAAACAGGAGGATCACTATGCCTATGTCTGATCTATGCAGTGAGACCCTATAGACCCTGTACTAAATATATGAAAGAGAGAGAGAGAGAGAGAGAGAGAGAGAGAGAGAGAGAGAGCGCAAGAGAGCAAGCAAGCAGCCTGGACAATGTAACAAATGTCTGTGTCAAAGTGGAAAAAAAAATACAAAGAAATGGGGATGTAGCTCAGTGGTAGGGCACAGGTAGCACAAAGCCTTGGGTTTAATGCCCAGCCCAAGGGTATTAAAAAAACACAAAAACCCCATCTTACAGATGTAACGCATTACCTATTTTAACACGCTTAAGCATTGTGTTAACTCCTTCTTGGTGTGGGGATACCCTAGAAGTTTTGAAACTGACAGAAATCCTGAACTAACAATCTGCTCTAAGCTCCTGAGCAAACCCTCTCAACCTCGCCTGCTATTCGTTCCTTGTTCGCTCAGTCAGGCTGGTCATAGCTATGAAGTATGACCCCAGCACTTGTCCCCACTTCAGTTCATCAGAACCTCTAAACCCTATCCTTGGGGAGGCGGAGTAGAGACCTGCTCTCTTCCCTGGGCCTGGATGCCCCATAAAGGAGCCTCTGCAGGGACCTTCATCTGCTGCACCCGGCACAGCGAGCCTCATGTGGTGGGGTTGGCTTTGCTCTGCACCTGCAAAGGCTGTGAGCCAGAGCCTGAGGAGGAAATTGATGGGGTCCTTTCCAAAACACAGGCCTCCTCACTTGTACACTATGACAAGAGGAACGCGCAAAAACATCATGCACTGTGTTGTTGATGGGCTGGGTAGACGTCTTGGATGCATTCTTGACTTAATATATCTTCAATGTACCACTGAGCTATCACTGTATAGGCAGGCAAGGGGGTACATGACTGTAACATCAGAACTCTAGCAGGCTGGTGGGGGGAAGAGCACAAGTTCAATCCCAGCCTGGGCAATTCAGTGATTTTATGAGAACTGGCCTCAAAAAAAAAAAAGGGCTGGGAAAGTAGTTCAGTGCACAGGGATGTAAAGTCCCTGGGCTCAATCTCCAGAGCCTCAAAAAGAAGGAAAAACAGGCAGAAGAAAAGGATAAAGAGGAAGAAGAGCAGGAAGAAGAGAAAGAAGAAGAAATTCTCTTCAAAACTTTGGAATTTGGGGCCAGGGAGATAACTCAATGGAATAAGTGCTTGCCTGGCAAGCATAAGGTCCTGAGTTCAATCCCTGGTGCCATAAAAAACAAAACAAAAAAAACCTTTGGAATTTAAAAAAGAAATGACACTGGAATGTAATCTCTATAGGGTGAGGATTTGTTGGCTCTGCTCTGCCTCCAGTGTATACTGTAGGTGCCCAGTAAATGAATATATGGTGAGTAAGGCATGGTGGGGCATGTCTGCAATCCCAGCTCCTTGGAAGGCTGAGGCAGGAGGATCCCAAGTTCAAGGCCATCATGAGCAACTCAGTGAGACCCTGCCTCAAAATAAAAACAAATAAAAGGGTTGGGGAGGTAGCTCTAGGTTAAATCCTCACATTAAAAAAAAAAAAAAAAAGATGGCTATTATTTTCTAATAGTTTTCCTCTGGAGTGGGGAATGAGCTTCAGGGACTAGAAGAAAAGGCTTTGCCTCTCTCTGTCTGCTTCATGTCCACAAATTTCCCTGTGAGGCTTGAGCCAAGGTGGCCAGCTCAGGCAGAACTCCTGTCTGCTCTTTAGGGTAGAAGTCACCTTCCTGGCTCAGCAGGAAAGAACTCAGATGAAAACACGGACAGAGGAGCAGAGCTCATACTCCTATACCTTGGACTGGTTTGCAGGAATGGTGGGTCACAGGAGAGGTGGGACATTCAGCATGTCCCCTTTAGGACATGTCAGCAGTTCCCCATAGAGGCCTGGGCTGTTCTGAGGAGGGGGCTGCTGGCCAAATCAATATGTGACACAAAGATGAAAAGGAAGGACTGAGCATGGTGGCATATGCCTATCACCCCAGGCTGAGGTGGATCACTGTGAGTTCCAAGCCAACCTGCACTACACAGTGAGACCCTGCTCAAAAAAAAACCAAAAAACCAAAAAACAAAACAAAACAAAAAAACAAACAAACCTAGAGGGCTGGGGAGATAGCTTAGCTATTTAAGTGCCTGCCTGGTAAGCACAAAGTCCAGAGTTCGATTCCCCAGGGCATGCTGTACTGGCCCGGAAACCAGGCATGGTGGCACATATCTAAAATCCCAGCACTGGAGAGACTGAGACAGGAGGATCACTACGAGTCTGAACTGCATAGTGAGACCCTGTATCCAATAAATAATAAAAAGAAAAAAATTTTTAAAACTCGACAAACTATAGAGTTCTTGCTTATAGCTTTCAGAGATAGACAGCTTCCTGTGGATTGGCCCTATAAGACCTTTGAGTTCTTAGTCAAGTGTGGTGACCCATGCCTACATTTCTGGGTGGTTCAGGCAGGAGGACTGCTTGAGCTCACTCAGCCTTGGCAACTTGGCAAGACTGCATCTCATACAACATCAAACCAAAATATACAACAGAAATCCACTTAAAGGAGAAAAGGTTTATTTTGGCTCACAGTTTAAGGCTTCAGTCCCTAGGTGACAAACTGGATCCACTGCTTTAGGCTATGTCAAAGCAGAGGATAGCTGCTTACCTGCTACAGTCAGACTGCATAGAGAGAACCAAAGAGCCAGAGGGGAAGAGCCTAGGGACTGGACAGTTGTGGCCTCATGGTCCCCACTTTTCTGCGAGGCCCATCCTGTGTCTGTCACCTCCAACAATGCCATCAGATGTCTCCCAGCAGATTCCTGCACTGTAAGGTTGAAGTACTCATGCTCTAGTCCCCTTCCAAAAGCCCAGATTCTTAGCACATGAGACTCTTGGAGAACATTTGAGATGTGCTATAACACTATTTAAAATGAATTAAACAGGGGCTGGAGAGATGGCTCAGTGGTCTAAAGCACCTACTTGGAACTAGCTTGGCAAAGCATCAGGGACTGCGGTTCAATCCCCCAGCACCACATGCCAGCCAGCCCCGCCCCCTGGTGGGCTGAGCTGGCCACACACACACACACACCA
>NW_004524595.1:7471678-7473465 GCF_000260255.1 Octodon degus | reverse complement strand
TTTTTTTTGTTGTTGTTTTGTTTTGTTTCTTTGTACTTAGTACAGGGTCTACAGGGTCTCACTACACAGATTGGACTCATAGTGATCCTCCTGTTTTCAGCCTCTCAAGTGCTGGGATTACAGGTGCATGCCACCACGTCCAGTCTCAGTCCCTGTCTCAGCATGCCCTCGGGGTGGGACAGGTATAGCACGCCAGGAATCGAACCCTGGTCCCTGAGTCTGCCTAAGCAGGTGCTTTAATCTACTGAGCTATCTGAGCCATGGGTTTTTGCAGAGCATAACTATTAGAGCATTCATGCTGGCATTGTTTTCGCACTTGTCTCTCCCCCTTCCCCCTACTGGGGCTTGCTTCATTCCAGGGCCTTTGCCCTGAGCTACATCCCTACCTCACACCCCCACCTGCACCTTTTTTTTTTTTTTTAATTTTGAGACAAGATCTTGCTAAGTCCTTGAATTTTCCTGGCCTGGGCTCAAACTGGTGATCCTTCTGCCTTGGCCTCCTAGAATGCTGGGATTACAAGCATTCACCACCACACCAGACTCCTTTTCAGACAGGGGTCTCATTAGGTAGTTCAGGCCGGCCTTGAACTCACTATGGAGCCCAGGCTGTCTCTGAACTCACAGTGATCCTCCTGACTCAGCCTCCCAAGTGCCAGGATTACAGGTGTTTGCCCTCATGCCCAGCTTCCCCTCTTATACATATACTTTTTTTTTTTTTTTTGGCAGAATCAAATAGAACTCAGGCCCTTGCGCTTGCCAAACAAGCGCTTATTCTACTGAGCTATCTCCCTGGCCCTAACATATATATTTTTTAAAATAAATTTTATTGGTACATTTTGGGTATACATATTGATTACATTCACTATGTAGCCCAGGTTAGCCTCAAAGTCATGGCAATCCTCTTGAGTGCTGGGATTACCAGTGTGCACCACATCACCCAGATGTATATTTTGATTCCCTCTTGCATTCTTAAAAAAGATGCTGATTCCAGCATAGGTGGTAGTGAACCCAGAATTACCTGCTGGCCTCTCTCTGCCCATGTGTCTTAGCCACGTGGGGGCTGTACCGCTTTCACCTTTCTGAAAGTGTTACATATATGCAAACTTTTTTTTTTTTTTTTCCTGATTGCACCTTCATTCTAATGAAAAAAGTCTTTTTCACTCCATTACCACTCATTTCAGTGAGGTGGCTTCCGAATGGGTGTGTATCAATGCAGTCCCCCTTTCCCTCTTGGGTGCTGGGCTCCGCTGGCATCCACACCTCTCTTGTGGCAGGGCCATGACCTCCCACCAGGCTCTGGGGTCAGCAGGGCTCCCTGCTTCTGCCCATTCCCTGTCCTGTGGAGCCTGCTATCTGCAGGTTTTAAATCAGTTTGGACAGGAAAGTTTGCGAGAAGGCTGTACTGGGTTAGGAACTGCCTGGCTGAGTAGCCTTTCTGCAGGCTCTACCCTGCTCAAACCTGCTCTTTCAGTCAGAGGTCAGTGCAGGGAGCCGGGCTCCTGGGGGATAGAGCAGCCCTCCCCCCCCCACACCCTATCTGGCAACTAGCGGGACCAGGTGGGCTTTGGGGACCTTGTTCTCTTGTTTTTCTGGATAGAAGGCTAAATACAGTGCCAGACATGGTGGTACCCACCTGTAATCCCAGCACTCGGGAGGCTGAGGTAGTAGGACTGCCATGTGAGTTCAAGACCAGCTTGGGCTACATAGTGAGTTCAAGACCAGCCTAAACTGCAGAGTGAGACTAAAAAATAAATAAACAATAAATAAAGGCTCCATACAAATCTGAG
>NW_004524595.1:7455669-7460434 GCF_000260255.1 Octodon degus | reverse complement strand
AAGCACTTATTCTATTGAACCATTTCCCTGGCCCTGTCTTGGTTTTTTGTTTTAAATGTCCTGTTTTAGGTCACAGTTGACAAGCAAATGGACTGACTTTACATCCAGTATATCCTACACTGAAGACCAATGCCCCAGCAAATAAATGCAACCCACAGACTACTGTGTGATATTTGGCTTTACTTTATAAAAATACACAACTTAAATACATATGACACTCTGTATACAAGACATAAACAACTCGCAGACTTAACATTTTCAGTTACTTCAACAGAAAGCAGATATATAAATTGCCTTGTAAGAGCAAAGAGTTTATTGACAGACTGCATTCACTCTCAAAAGGGGAAGGATGCCCAGGGAGCGATCAAGAGGGAGGCTCTTCCAAACCGCTCAACTCCAATAAAAGGCATCATGCCAAGAGGCCTCTATTGCACAGTTTAATATTGCACTGCTCGTTAGACACGATCTAACTTATCCACATCACAAGTGAAAGCTTTTGTCCTCTCTAGCGATATTCAACGAAAAACTCAAAGTCCAGACAGCATTGTGTCTTAAAATTGTGCTCAATACCAAGTATGAGAAGTATGAACCATCCACTTCTTCGCTTTGCAGTCTTGCAATGGAAAATAGCTCCATTTTGCAGCTAAATTTATTTTCCAAAGTTTTACAAAAGCCTCAAAGTAAAACAAAAGTTTTACACAAGCACTGACATACAGAGTGAGCCTGACGGGGTGCAGTGGCGAAGGAAGTGGCATTCCCAGGCCTACTGAGCTTCCGTGTTCCAGGGGCAGTGCCCTGGGAAAGGCAGTTTGCATCCAGCTGCCGGCACCTGCCTTCTGGCATGATACAGGGAACCCCCTCCCACTGTGGCTCTGTCTTCCCTCAGTGCAGCCCTGCCACAGCCCTGCCACATCACTGATTTCACCCCTGCAGGGGCTGCCCATTTGTTCACTCTGGTGATCTATCAGACATTTAGCTGCCTTCTCTATGGCTCATTTAACTAATAATGGGTCAGGTACTAGTGCACAGGTCTAAGGAAAGCTTTACCACTTGGGGATTAAATAGATGAGAATATACTAACGTAAGTTTCCTGAGATAAATGCAAGCTTTAAAGAATGGTGTGCAAGCTATTGAACTCTAGCAGTTTATCTTAGGTAGCAACACGAAGCACCCCAAGTCTGGACTTCAAAATTAATAGGCTCATAAACTCAAGGACACATTTATATGAAGAGATAAAATGACAGTACTAAAGCGACAATTCAAGAAGAGGCACACAGGCAAACAGAGAAACAGGAGGAGGGAGTATTTTAAAGTGCTTAGGTAGGTTGGAAGATTAAGTGGAAATGCCTCCAGGGATTTTTTAATGAGTTTAACAGTGTTACTTCTGGTGACTCAGATGTAGAAGACATGGCTTTTTAGTAGTAATAGCTGTTCAAACTTTTCAGTCCTCTTTGAAAAACAGGATTTTTTTATACAAACGTTTTAGCCATGGAAATTACTCTGCTCATTGTCATTCTCACTGATGTATTTTTGAAATCATCACTGGCTAGGAGAACTTTTAATATGACTGAACTTCAAAGCACACATCTGCACCAAGAACTTAAATGAATGCATAGAGATCTGCAAAGTTTTGCAGGATGCTAGTACCGAAAGACCTTTCCATTGTAAGTCATGCTTTGCTATTTCTTAACAGCCTGCTGAAGTATTATGAAAATTAGCAATTCTAGGACTTCAAGGCTTAACTTTCATATGTTAATACTTTGCATACATGAAACAGCATATGGCTGTTGCACATTAATAAAGAAGGCATTGGAAACTGAGTCCCAAGACCTAAGAATCAAGTCAAGGCTGTATTTGACAAGTCACTCATAAGGATATGAATGGAAGCCCTAGAAAATTTCCTCTGCTATGGCTGCCCATCTGTACAATGTAGTTGAATGAGGTGATGGACTGACAGTTTACTAACCATGATGAAGTCTGGCACCAAGAGTCACATAGAGCCACCTGCCTGGTGGCTGTCCAGTCAGTTTGGGCAGACCCTGCTACTTATGACCCCTTCTTCTATGACTCCTATATTCTGCTACAAGAGCCAACCAATGTCGAGGACCTCAGGCAAAAGGAAGGGCTGAAGCAAAGCTAGGCCCCAGCAGAACTCTGGGATGGAGTTCTGTAGTACTTGACACTACAGAGGCCACCAAACTGCAGTGGCTTGGAATATAAGAAAGTGACTTTCTTCTTAGGTAATACAGTACATGCTACTTGGCAACCAATAGAGAACAGCTGTTTAAAGTTCACAGAATAGCAACATCTTACATACTTCAAATCTCCAGTTAGTACAAGTGGTTGCAGCTAAAATTATGAGTAACACAAAGAAAATGAGGATGTAATGAATCATGTAAGAGACAGCTCTGCGAACATGGTAGGAAGTGTCAGCCCTATTACTTGATCCTCATTCATCCCTGTATCCTGAGGAGGAAAATGTGGCACAAGAATATATTCTTCTATGTGAAATTAGTTTTTATAACCTGTAGTTAAAAAATATGACTATTTAGAAATGTGGAGCCCAAGCAGAAATTACAGAGAGTAGTCCCCATGCGTGCTTTACAAAGTTGACCACTCTCTGGTCAACTGGGCCCATGTCAAAGTCTGGAGGGAACAGAGGGGAGCTGTGGCTGGAAGCTAGTAATTCAAGGAGAAAAAGACCTGATGGCAGATGTGGAGTACCTAAAAAAAAAAAAGAGGGAAGAGGGTAAGGTAAGGAAGGAGAGAGAAACTGAATAAGGTTGGTGAGGAGAGGAAGAGGCCAGGCTTGCTCAGGAGGACCCTGGCTCTGCCTCTTGCCTCTGGGAAATGATGAGGAACTCTCTGTCACTCTCGTAGGTCCCCCAACTGCCCTGCAAGGCCAGCCTAGATCTGGGCCTGTGGGGGTATCGCCTCCAGGACTCTGAGCAGGGTGTAGGCGGTGGATGGAGTGGGGGCGTGGGGACTGATCCTCACTCCCAGGTATGTCATACCCTCTTCTGTTGAACCTCTGTGGCAAGAGAAAGGCCTCACAGGCACAGGAGGGGCAGAAAGAGCAGCAGCACTGGAACTCTCTCTGAGGACTGGCTCATCTCTCCCCCTGGTGGATGGGTAAGGCAGGAGAGTGAATGTCACAGAAGGGCTGTTCAGTTCGGGACTGTGTCCTTCACTCCCCAAGTCCTCTGGCTGCCCAGAGTTCAGTCAGACTGATGTTTTACAAAGGACCACCAAAACTCTCAGTTCAAGGAGCGACAGGGAAGGTCACATCAGGCTCTCATGGGTTTGGATGTTATCTGTTAGCTTGTTATTTCTCTCCCATTTTTGTTTTTTTCTCTAATGATAAATTTAAAAAGAAAAAGAAGGGGGGGAAATGGGTCTTGCTCTTGTGTTCTTCCCTCTAGGAACCCTGTGTCCCTTCCCAAGAGAAGCACCAGGGATACTGCCACTACCGAGCTTGGGGATTATCTGACAATGGGAAATGGGGTATGGCACACATGGTTTCTTCACCTCCTACAGATGCAGGTCATCTCGCTGTCAAATGCCTGTAAGGTGCTAACAGGCCCCAGGTCTCTGATTTATACATGACAGCACATGAGTGAACAGAACAGTGAGACTTTGTGAAGAAAATTCCACCTTGGTTCCTTCGCCTCCAGAGGAGGGGTGTGCACGTGCCTGTGTCCTGGCTTGCTGTCTCCTGGTCTCCTACTTGATGCTTTTCAGCAGGGCTGTCCGGGCATTCACAACAGCTTTGAAGGCATCTTCGCTGCCTGGTGCCATGCACTTGTCAGGGTGGAGAAGCACAGCGAGCTTCCGATAGGCTTTATTGACTTCCTCCCTAGGAGAGAACCAGCTCTGCATCACTCACAGGTCAGCCACAAGCCTGTGCCTCAGCTTCTGGATGCATGTAATCATCTTGTACAATAAGTACATTCCCAAGAGTCACTACCTCTTCTCAAAGGGAGGCCAGCCACATAAATAACGCATAATCAAGACACAATGCAAAGTAAGTATGCAGACTTGAAGGAAGTGGTGAAGGAATGATCAGATGAAAACAGGCAGCACTGGGCTTCTAGCAGGCACTGAGAAAACCTCTGCTGATGGGAGGAATGAAGGCCTGGGCCCAGGGAAGCCTCCCAAGAAGCCTGCTGGGAAACGTGGGTTGGTGGGCTGGTGAGATGGCTCAGTGGTCTAAAGCACCTACTTAGAACAAGCTTAGCTAAATAAAGCACAGGGACTGTGGTTCAATCCCCCAGCACCACATGCTAGCCAGTCCCGCCCCCTGGTGGGCTGAGCTGGCCACAAACATAAATAAAATAAATATATAAAAAAAAGAATAGACCCAGAGCGCAGGCCCAGTGAGTGAGTGAGATGACCTGGGGCCTGCAGGATCCTGAATAGACCCAGAGCGCAGGCCCGGGGAGTGAGTGAGACGACCCGGGGCTGTGGGATCCTTAACAGACCCAGAGCGCAGGCCCAGCGAGCTAAAGGCCCAGCACTGAACGCTTCAGCAGAACTCCCCGCATAGAGGCTAGAGGCAAGACCCACCCAGCTGATTCAGGAGCAGAACATCTTGCCAGAGACACAGAAAGGCTTCAACTCTAACACCTGCAGCAGAAAGAAGTGGAGCACAGCATCCAGATCCAAACAACACCCACCTGGAGGAATCTGAACTTCGTAGATCCGGACCTGGTGCTAAGGTAATAACTCTATCTAAGCTCTACACCAAAGGTCAGAAGACAGTGGT
>NW_004524595.1:7445833-7450864 GCF_000260255.1 Octodon degus | reverse complement strand
TGCCATTCCAGTATTTATCTTATGTTTTACTCTTAGTACTTCTTTGCTATCATGAAAACTTTTTCTTAGTTCAATTGTTTTGAAACATTTAATTTTCTGAATATTGCTTAATCTTAACTTTTGTTCTAAGATTTATACTGCATCTTTGACTACAATTTATTTAAAAGACATTGTATGATATCTTCTACTATTAGAAACTTTAAAAAGTATATTTCCATTTTCTGTTGACTTAAAAAAAGAAGACGTTTGTACTTAAAAAAAAAAAGAAAGAAAGAAAGAAATGTGGGTTGGGAGTAGCACAGGGTGAGGGATTTGGAGAGTAACACAGTGGCTAAGGAGCAAGAGCCTGAAAAACAAAACAACAAAAAGCCTGGTTTGATTGCCAACAATAGTAAGTATTTTGTGACTAACTGGCACTGGAGAAACTATTTCTCAAAGCTGGGAGGCAGGCAGGAAGTTGTAAGGCTAACCCAGGCATGAGTACAAGTTTAGATTAAGGTGTCTGTGGAAACAAACAAGGAAAGACAAAAGAGACTGTAGAGGGCAAGAATCAGCAGAAGTGGAGGATGCATGGAAGATTCTGCTAGAGGAGGGAAGAAGGCTGGATGGACACCAGGGTTCTGTGGACATCAGGACTTGTCTGGAAGGCCTGGACACCACCTGCCCCTTGTCTTTCTCACCCTCTGATGCCAGGCCAGCGCTGAGAGGTGCTAAGCACCAGGCCACTGAATGTCCAGGCTACGCTCCGCTCCTACTAGGTTATGTTTTAGGGCTCACCTTCTTTTGGTCAGGGCTCTGCCACCTCACAGGCATGGGCTCTTAAGTGCCCCAGCCATTGATTGATTGATTGATTGATTGAGGCAGGGTCTCAATATGTAGTAGCACATCTCCCTGCCTTAGCTTACTGTGCTGAGATTACACTTACATACCACTATACCCAGCCTCCTTTATTTTTACCAGAAGGATTTCTAAACTGGTTTTCCCAGGTAGGAAGATGGTCTTTGACAGTTCAGAAGTGTTGAACTGAAGAGATTGAAGTCTCAGGGTCACAGTAATAGTTGCCCCTGTCCAGGGCACATACTCCAACTCTAGGGAAGTGTCTTTATTTTAACTAACTGCATATGTAGCTTTCCTACACATATAATTTTGATAGTGATTAACAAGAATGACATTCTCCCTCTCTGAAGAAATCTGAAGCCAGGTGTGGTGGCACTTGCCTGTAATCCCAGCACTTGGGAGACAAGCAGGAGGATTACCTTGAGTTTGAGTTAGTTCAAGCCCATGCTGAACTGTTCTACATCAACAGCAAAAAATTCTTATTCCTCCAAGAGGCTCTGTTTTTCCTGAGTGAGGATATGAACAGCTTAGTGTGTTCCTGGCTTCCTTACCAAGAGGGGCCTTTCAGGATGTCTAGGGACAGAAGAAACTCTCGAGGGGAATTTTTGGAGAAACAAGACTACTTGGGTGTATAACAAATATATCAATTCTGCTGAAGATGAAGATTGATTTATAGTCCAAGAACAGTAAACATAGTTGGTACTGAACAAAAATCAATATTCTCTGTAATTTAAGAAAAAAGAATTTTGAAGATTTTCCCTAAATGTGTTGATTGAGGCTGGTCAAATAGCTCAGTGGATTAAAGCACCTGCAAAAGCAGGGGGCCGGGGGTTCGATCCCTGGGCCTGACATGCTGGTCCCGTCCCCAGGGCATGATGAGATTGCAAATGAGACTGGGTGTGGTGGTGTGTGCCTGTAATCCCAGCTCTTGGGAGGCTATAAACAGGAGGATCACTACCAGTCTGTTCTAGTAGTGAGACCCTGAACACCCTGTAGACTCTTCCCTAAAATACAAAAAAAAAAAAAAAAAAAAAAAAAAAATAGTGTTGCGTGCTATAAAATATTAGTTTAATAGACTTCACTGAAAAAGGCTAATAGGGGGCTGAGGAGATGGCTCAGTGGAATAAGTGCTTCCCTGGCAAGTGCAAGGGCCTGAGTTTAATCCCTGCTTCTGCCAAAAAAAAAAAAAAGAAAGGAAAAAAAAAAGGCTAATAAAAGTATGTGTTTATATTGAAAAAATATAAATTAAAGACGTTCTGGATATTCTGGAAGATTCCAATTAACCAAAGTGAATAATAATAAATACCATTTCAACTTCATTAATAAGTAGATAAAGAAAGTTTCTTAATATTTGAGCCAATATCCTTT
The DNA here is from genome assembly GCF_000260255.1 of Octodon degus. NCBI lineage: Eukaryota > Metazoa > Chordata > Mammalia > Rodentia > Octodontidae > Octodon > Octodon degus. Next base: position 7,448,659 of record NW_004524595.1, on the reverse strand, counting down.
GGAGAAGCCACAGGAAAATTTATAATTGAAACAACACAGCTCTACTATGAAATTTATTTATTTATTCATTTATTTTCACTTATGTATTTGGTCTAGGGTCTCACTATGTATCTCTAACTTATAGTTATCCTCCTGTTTTCAGCATCCCCAGCACTGGGATTACAGGCATGTACCATCATGCCTGAACTCAGTAGCTGGCTCAGCACACCCTGGGGGTGGGGCTGGTATGGCACGCAGGATTGAACCCTGGTCCCTGCGCTTGCCAAAGGAGGCGCTTCGTACATTGAGCTATCTTGTCGGCCTCTACTATGACATTTAAAAGACACCAGGCAACTCCATGCTCTTTATATGGGGTCATGTGAATTCCTTCACAAGTCCAAAATGGCTGCAATACATTTGTTGAATTAAGAGTGACCAATACCTCAGCACCACATGCCACACCGACCCCATCCCCCAGCACACTGAGCAAGCCACTAAGACCAGGCGTGGTGGTGCATGCCTGTAATTCCAGTGCTGGGGAAGCTGAAACAGGAGGATGACTAGAGCTACATAGTGAGACCCTATACCAAATACATTAAAAAAAAAAAAAAAAAAAAAAAGAGTGACCAACAATGGTCCCCCCTTCCCCTTTCCTTCTTTCCTTCTGGACTTGTGGATATGCTGAGAACAAAATGAAGAAGAGATGTTTTAACACTTTTGGAACAGACAAAGCCATTCTGAGGCATAGCGACTCAAGGTGAAAAGTAGGAAAGAAAAGGCCAGGGGTGGAGGAAAGTCATGGTGCAAAATAGGCAACTACACTATATGCAGTCATGGCAGTGTTAGCACTGAGTTATATTATCATACTGGGTAACATTTATTTTTGCACAAGCAACAAGAAACAGGGGAAATATTACTCTTATTCCTGAATAAGGCTTTTTTTTTTCAGTGCCAGGGATTGAGCTCAGAACCTTATGCTTGCCAGGCAGGTGCTTATGCCACTGAGCTTATCTCCTGGCCCCTGAATAAGCTATTTTGCTAAAGTAAAGTAAATACACATACAAATGAGGAACTGGTAGGGTTTTGAGAAAGAAGGAGGCTGATGGACAGATACATGGGGTTAAGGGATAAAGACCAACACTATCACCAATCCCAGAGCCCCTGATTGCTCTTATTTGACTGAAATCAGTTTGCCCACCCGTAACATGAAATTTTTGGACAGGTTGATTTTTTTTAGGAACTGGGGATTGAACTCAGGCCCTTGCACTTGCCAGGGAAGTGCTTATTCCACTGAACCATCTCCCCAGCCCCTAGGTTGATTATTCCACTGAGCCATCTCCCTGGCCCCCTCTAGGTTGATTATTTTTTATTTATTTATTTGTGTGTGTGTGTGTGTGTGTGTGTGTGGCCAGCTCAGCCCACCAGAGAGCGCGGCTGGCTGGCATGTGGTATGTGGTGCTGGGGGATTGAACCGTGGTCCCTGTACTTTGCTAAGCTTGTTCAAATAGGTGCTTTAGACCACTGAGCCATCTTACGAGCCCCCCACTCTAGGTTGATTATTAACACTCTCTTCTCCTTCAAAATTCTATGATTTAAGAATTTTCTTTTGAAAATTTTTTTTGAAGGTTACGTTAGCTCTACAGTTTATTCCCTTACCAGAAGCAAACTATGCTTTCTGTTTTACATGATTGAGATTCAGTTAATTCAGTGATGCAGTCATTATGGAATCTATTTCACACACTGTTATGTTTCTAGCCAGTTAAAAGAAGTTCGACCGCACCTATAATTTTGGCAACTAAGTCCTTCTCTCTGGACTCTAAATACACTGGAGTGCTGCTTACCTTGAGGCCCCAGGTTTCACGCCCAGCATGTCCCAGCTGTCTTTGCTATTTCGAATTCTACGAATGGTATCTGCTTGTTCTTTGGTGAAGCTAGTGCTGCTGTTTGTGGGAGGACGTTTCCCGCCATTTTCACACAAATCGACTATGGATACATAAAAGGCCTGCAAGAAGTAAACACAGCTCATAGTAGGGCAGCCTGTGTGAAGAGAGGAATTCCTTTTAAGCACCAACTTATCACCTTCTAACACATTCCAGTAACTTAAAAAGTCATTCATTAATCACATACATACTTTGTAAAACTTTTTCCCTTTATGCTATGTTTAAATATAATTATATTTTAATTTAAAAAGTATAAGGTATGACATTAAGGTGGCTATTATTCTACTCTCAGGCAATTCCACTTTAGTTAAAAATTACTAGATGAAACCTGTCGGGTGTTCAGATAATAAGGTGTGAAATGAAAACTGCGTCTCCTTATCTTTCAAATTTTTCTCTTTAAAATAACCATTGTTAACATTTTTCTGAGTATCTTTCCAGGAAAATTTGCTACCAATATACCATTTCATACACACATCTGTACTCTATAAATACATAAGTGATCAGATAAAACACACTGAAGAGCACTTGCATTTTTTTTTTTTTTCATATCATAACACATCGTGGAACCTTCCTATAGCTACATTTAGAAACCCTTATTTTATTTAATAACTTCATTATTTTACTGCATGACTGTGCCATCCTGAGCCACTGGTTACTCTTGAGCAAGCCATTGGTACCAGTTTCCTGGCTATCAAAATACTTTTAAGCAGCTGCATCTCTTCATAGTTGTGGAGATGATGCTTTAGGATAAATTTTGAAAAAGTAACATCAGAGTGTGTGTGCATTTAAGTTTTTTATTTTGACTATTGCTGTCCACAAAGGCTACACTAGTTTACATTCTCATTCCTATGTGTGAGAGCAACTAATGTCTGCCTCCTCCTCCTCCTCCTCCTCCTCCTCCTCCTCC
>NW_004524595.1:7441781-7445733 GCF_000260255.1 Octodon degus | reverse complement strand
TTCAGATTCGCCTTGAACTCACCATGTAGCCGGGTTGGCCTTGACCTCTCTGGGATCCTCCTGCCTCAGCCTCCTGAGTGCTGGGATTACAGGCCTGTGCCACTACACCCAGCCTTTCTCCACACCCTTAATAACACTGAGCATTATCTTACTTTTTGTTAATCTGATGTGTATCTCACAATATTAGCTTATATTTCTTTAATTATAAATGAAAGTATCTTTTCATATACTTAAGGCTTTTTCTTTTTCTGCAAGGTTCATATTCTTTGCATACTTTCATGACCTTTTTTTTTTTTTGTGCAGGGTCTCACTACACAGCCCAGACTCTTAGTGATCCTCCTGATTTCTGCCTCACTAGTGCTGGGATTACACGTGCCCGCCACCATGCCCGGACTCCATCACTGGCTAAGCACACCCGGGTGCGGGGCCCACGTGGCATGTGGGGCCAGGGATCAAACCCTGGTCCCTGTGCTTACCTAAGCAAGTGCTTAGTCCGCTAAGCTATACCGCCGGCCATTCATAATTTTTTTTTTTAACATTTATTTATTTTGTGTGTGTGTGTGTGTGTGTGTGTGTGGCCAGCTCAGCCCACCAGGGGGCGGGGCTGGCTGGCATGTGGTGCTGGGGGATTGAACCGCGGTCCCTGTGCTTTGCCAAGCTTGTTCCAAGTAGGTGCTTTAGACCACTGAGCCATCTCTCCAGCCCATTCATAATTTTTTTAAAGTGAAACTATTTTTTCAATTCTGTTCATGTTTCATGCTTTGTGTACCATTATTACTAAACAACCTTACTAAAAAATACTAGTTTACTACACAATAGATGCTCTTAACTGACACATCTCTTTCTTCCATTTCATATTTGGATTCTTCTATAGTTTCTATTATCTTCTTTAAAATGTATATTTAATGTCTCCCCTTTTTTTGAGAAAGGGTATCACTGTATAGTCCAGGCTGGCCTTGAACTCGTTTCTCCTGCCTCAGCCTCCCAAGTGAGAGGATTAGAGGTGTGCGCCACTATACCTTGCAAACTTTTTTCTTATTTCCAGTCATAGCTAATCAACTTGGTAACCTCACAAGAACCCTTGACATCTGAAAAAAGTAGCATTAGAGAAAAGTCACCGGAGACAAACAAGGGAGGTATCATCTTGGTTTAAGATTTTACCTGTTAACAATGTCAATCAGCAAAAACCAAGTTCTTTTCTGATAGAAAAGCATCTATTTAATAGAAAGGAAACAGAAAACATCTATTAAACAGAACCGACAGGAAAGCAGTTCTAAGCGCTTACTTATAGAATGGGGCTATTCTACTTGTGATAGCTCTTTTTCCGATGAGACTAATTCCTCTATTATTTCTTTTTTTTTCCCCTCTATTATTTCTATTGAAGATTTATCTGAAAGGATAAAGCCCCTAGAGGGGTTTGCCAGTATTTACTAGTGGTATGTATCAGTAAAGCTAATTTGAAATATAATTTTTTTGAGGGCATAAGTGTTCCTAAAAGCTTGGTTTTGAAGTCCAGCTGGTGTGATAGAAGGAACACGAGGAGTGAAGTCAAAGGCACGTTTACATTTAATGTCTGAGTTCTAGCCAAAATAGGGGCAAATACTCCACCATAAGCCACTAAGCTGGACACGTATATGAGGCGACCATTTAGAGAGTGGACAATAGCAAGTGTGTGACTGCTGCCTCAGAAGTCAGCCCCAGTCACCCAGGCTTGTCCGAGGAGGCCATCTCTGACCAGGCCACAGAGAGCTGGTGTCTGAGTAGACACAAAGTACTACTGAGGAAAAGGGGCAGAGTGTGAGGCTGCTGAGGTGGCTGAGACCTGCAGAGCAGGGCCGTAGCGAGGAGCCGGGCAGTGCTGGCCCCAGGTCCTGCGGGTGCTCTGTTTCACCTGAGGGGCAGGCCAACCACATGCAGAGAGCAATCACCAGCACTCAGCTGACATTGGTTTCTATGGGGCTGAGTACAAAGCAAATACAGCAGAGGTCCCAGTGCCCAGCAAGAGTTGCCCTTACCGGAGTGGAGAGATTGGCTTCACACCTCATAACATCCCTAGCATGAGCCTCACAGAAGGCTGTGACTTAGAATATAGAGGAATCCTAACAGAGCAAAAGGAGGCAGATATGATGTGACACAGAACCTGCCAAATTAGAAGGGCCTGGGAAACACAGAGGCGATCAAATCAAGCATACTATTTAGCAGCTTCCTCCAGATCCTTGCTAGTAAAGCATAACAATGCCTGGCTGTTTCACCGTAATCTGCTGGAGTCTGAGCTACCTGCTGAAACATGAAACAACATTCTTCTGAGGAAGACAAAAGAAACCTACAGTCTCTAAAATGTACTATCCATGAGTCTGGTACTCAATCAGACATTCATTATTCATAGAAATGAACAAGAAAATATAACCAGTAGTCATAAAAAAGGTAGTCAATAGAAACTGAATCCAAGAGGGCTCAGATGCTGAATTTAGCAGACAGACTTTTAAAACCAGCTAGTATAAATAGTTAAAAAAGATAAAAGAAAATATGTTAAGAGGAAAATAAATTAAAGGAAAATAAATTCTTTTTATTATTATTTTATTTCATTTTTTGTGGTACCGGGGATTGAACTCAGGGTCTCCGCTTGCCAGGCAAGTGCTTATTCTACTGAGCTATCTCCCCAGCCCAAGGAAAATAAATTCTTAATAAGGGGCTTGGGGCCAGGTATGGTGGTGCACAGTTGTAATCCCAGCACTTGGGAGGCTGAGGCAGAAGGATTGTTGTGAGTTTGAGACCAGCCTGGGCTACTAAGTGAGCTCAAGGCCAGCCTGAACTGCATAGTAAGACCCTGTCTCAAAAAGACAAAAAAAAAGGAAAGAAAGAAAGAAAAAAGAAAAAAGAATGGGAGCTACACGCATGACACATGGCAGAGTCCCGGACAATGAGCAATACCTTTAGCACTCTGCAAGAAACTTAATCAATGGAAATGCTACTTGGCTTGAGCACGACACACTGTAGACATGTACCAAACTATGTCATTGGACCCCCTAAGCAATGCACAATGGAAATAATATAATACAATTTTAAAAGCAATCTAATCTCAGTTATCACTTGTATCCTTTAGACAAGGCTACCTTATGGGTCCTTATGGATAAAACAGGAATAACACCTGCCATGCACTGTTGTGAACAAGCCTCAAATGAGATGAAACAGGTAAACACCCCCAGATTTGCACAACATTACTCAAATGGCTAAGCAGCATCGTTGTACACAAACCATGCAGGAAGTCTACTGATACACTAGAAAGAACAGAAAGCGCCATTACACGACATTAACCTGATCTTGAACTAGAAGCTACTGATGTCTAATTCAGCCTGTCAGCCAAAGATAAACCTGTCTTCTTCTAGGAGGAGCGTGGCAGTGTGTAAGAGGACAATTAAGCCAAAAAATTAACTACAATCCCACGCAACAATTAAAAACAGCTCTTTAGAATATAGCTGCATTATTTGAAAGGCTAAGTTTCCCTTAAGTATCAGATATATTTGCAAGGAAAATGCATTATTCATACCATCACTTTCAAATGTTTCTATAATTCAGAAGTGACTTTATAACTTAATAGTTTTAAATAATCTCCTTTCCTTAAAGTTATTCAAGATTAGGGTTTAAAAAGAGACCATTTGTTCACATTGCCATATGAGTACATCTTCTGTTGTCTCACTGGAGAAGTGTCATCCTACATGGACCTGGATGGATCCCACACCAAAAGTTTCTTACTGTGTAGTGACAGTAGTTATAACATTGTTGACCAGCAGTAATTTTGAAGAAAACCTTTGTCTCATTTAAGCAATACAGTAACTTGTTAAATTGACCATCAGAATCACCTGGAGAGCATCTGCAACCTATAGATGCCTAGGTTCCACTGCAATGTTAGATTTCTTTTTTCTTTTTTCTTTTTCTTTCTTTCTTTCTTTTT
>NW_004524595.1:7434141-7441421 GCF_000260255.1 Octodon degus | reverse complement strand
TTTATTTATTTTAAGTCAGGGGGTGTCAATATGTAGCTCAGGCTGGCTTCAAACTCTTGGCAATCATACTGCCTCAGCCTCAGGAGTGCTGGGATTGTAGGTATGCACCACCACGACCAGATCAAAAGTATTCTAATGATAACAATTCCTATTAATTTTTTGCTTCTTCTAATTTAAATTAAAAATTGACAAGGCTGGCTTTGATACAGGTACAAACTTGAAGGTGACAAAATGTGAGGTTACCTGGAACATCTCATTGATTCCTTCTCCGGTTTGGGCTGAGGTCTCAAAGTAGAGGAACCCTCTGCTCTCAGCCCAGAGCCGCCCTTCACTTTCATCTACACAGCGGTGCTTGGTGCAGTCGATCTGAAGGGGGGCGGGCAGAGAGAAAGTCCAACCTTGTCTCACTAGACCAAGCCCAGTGAGCTCTTTGTAAGTTCTTTAAGGAAGCAAAAAATATCTTTGTTTATTTATGCATTTGTTTGCAGTGCTGCTGCTAGAACCGAGGGCCTCACACATGCTACACAGGTGTTTGGCCACTGACTTATTTCCCAAGCCCAAAAACTATTTTTAATGAGCCCCAGCACCAGCATATAAAATTACCAGGAGCAAAAGAGACTGAACAAATAAAAAATTAAAAACTGAATTTCTATGTGATTTTTCAAGCACATTTCTGACTTCCTCCCTCAGGACAGCAGCTTTTCTCACTTGGGTGACAGCTGCTTCCTAATGCTTCTGCAGCCTAAGGGCCACACCCTGCTCGCCACAGTGCAGAGCCCATAGCCCACAAACGTGCTCCTCTGTGGGGCACAGCATGGTGCTGGGTCCAGCGGCTGCTTACTCACCACATGCTTCCCCAAGTAGGGTACTGGTACCAGAAACAAAAATGGGTGCAGACTCCGATATCCTAGGTTTGGGGCTTTGCTGTGTTTTGTGTCTTCTGTGATTTTTTTTTTTTTTTTTTTTTTTTTTTTTTTTGTGGAACCAGGGATTGAACTCACGCCCTTGCACTTGCCAGGAAAGCACTTATTCTCCTAAGCCATCTCCCCAGCCCCAGTGTTTTGTGTCTTAAAGACATTTTTTTTTGGGGGGGGGGCCTCTTTTTTTTCTGTGGTGGTACCAGGGATCGAACTCAGGACCTTGCGTTTGCCAAGCAAACTTACTCCACTGAGCTATCTCCTCAGCCTGAGACGTATATTTTTGATTACTATGCTAACGAATAAAGGATTTTTTTTCTTTTTCTCGGTTCCCCTACTACTTCATCAGTGCTTCAACAAAAAAGGTGAGCAAGCCAGACCCAGAGCAGTTACCTTGTTGGCGCACACCACAAAGACAATGTTGTCCACGTTTCCATGAGGCCCAAGCTCCTGTTTCATTTCTGCCAGCCACGTGTCCAGGGCGTCAAAGGACTCTTTCTGCCCCACGTCATAGACCAGAATCACGCCCTGTGTGTCCTTGTAAAACTCATTGCGGACCTTCAGGTGAAGCACACATGTAGGTTTTGTATTTTGATAAGAATGTATCTTACAATCACCAACTTAGTAAAGTACACTCTTTCATGAATTCATAGTACTTAATGTATTTCAATATTTTACTGGCCTTTAGAGGACTTTTTACAAAATCAAGGCAACATAATAAAAAATACCTATTTTGATGGAAAGACTTAAAATCTATTTCTAATGAAGCCTCCACCTTCACTTTTAGTTCCAATCTCCAGAGACAAGCCCTTTTACTTGTTAGTTGGCCTTAAAAGAAAACCCATTGTGTAAAGTTCTTCTTAGGAAGGTGAATGAACAATTAAAAAGAAGTTAGAGCAAAAAAAGCAGCAATATGAGGGTGGGGACAGCCCCTCCCATGTCACAGCCCAAAGCCAGCTTTCTCAGGGTCCCCAGGGTTCAGAGTATCCCTGACTCCTGAGGTCCAGGCACCAAGAACTCTGCACTCAGGACCTCAGTGTAATGCAAGGACATGGCCTCCGGGGGCACAAGGGTCTAGGTCCACACTACTAACTGTGTGGTCTCCAGCAAGTCACTTAACCTCTCTATGCCTCAGTTTCCTTGTGTGTAAAATGGGGATATTACCTCACAGGGTTACTCTGAGCTTCAGTGAGATAATGAAGGCAAAGCCCTTAGTACACAGTGCCTAGAAAACCTTCTTCCTGCATTCACTTTCGGACTGGCCTTTGTGTTTTATCAGAAATGCCTGGACCTCAGGAGTCAGGGATGCTCTGCACCCTGGGGACCCTTAGACTGGGTGTGGTGACGCACACCTGTAATCCCAGCACTTGGGAGGCTAAAGAAACAAGAGGGGGCCAGGGATATAGCTCAGTAGAATAAGTGCTTGCCTGGCAAGCGCAAGGTCCTGAGTTCAATCCCTGGTACCAGCAAAAAAAAGGAGGATCACTATGAGTCCAATCTGTGCAGTGAGACCTGTAGACCCTGTACTAAATATATTAAAACAAAAGAAAAAGAAAGAAAGAAAAGCTATCCCTCTAGGGCATAGCTACAAGCCCAGGAAGAGGTGGCATTAAGGATAGGGCAGAAGTATACCCTGAAGTGGCAGGGACCACGAGAAGGTAGCTGGGTGAAGAGGCTCTGGGTGAAAGTGTGGTAAGGATCTTGATGGAGACCAGAGTCATGGTTGCTTTTCACATGATCCCAGAACGTTATCAGCTCAAGCTGGACATGTACTGAGAAACTCAGATGCCTTACATGCCTGGATTGTGGGTTCTGAGGACAGACACCAGGACAGACACCTGGACCGAGAATGTAAGGGTCTATTAATTCACAGATGCCTAACACACTGTGCCCCAAGAGAGCACCCACAAAAATCCAAGGAACTGAAGCCTCTGGCCCTGAGTCCCTCCTCAGGCAGACAGGCTCAGCCCTCTGCTGCAGCTTCTGCCTTGGCCCCAACACACCGCCCTGGGCCTCAAATTCTCTCCTGCCAGCTCTCCTCTGCAATAGCTCTGCTCCTGCTCACCACAAAGGCTCTAGCTCCCGTCCTGGGCTTGACGGCTTAAATCTGGAAGGTCCCGCCAAAGGCTCCTATGTTCAGAGGCAGACTGGTAGGGTAACTGGATAGTGGGGGTCCCTGCTCAGTGGGGTGCTGTTAGGACATGGGGTCTGCTCAGAAAATGGGGTGATGTGGAAGGGTGCACCTTACTCCCTGTCTCCTTTCACTGTGCTTCCTGCCTACCCGGATGAGCTGACCACAGACTGAAACTGTGAACCAGAAGCCTCCACTCTGTTTAGTTACAGAGTCAGGGACTGTGTCCCAGCAACCAGGAAGTGGCTAAGACCTGTGCCCTCCTCCTTTGCGGATGTCTCCTCCTGATCTAGCAAAGGAGGCTGTCCAAGATGAGCCTTCCTATGGGAAGCATCTGGTCTAACATCCTCTCTGGTCAGTACCAGGTCCTGGCAGCTGAATCTCTTGTTGGAACCTCATCTTCCATGTGTACAACAGGAAAGCCTTCTACTCCTTCCTCTGAAGCTCTCGGACATCAGCAACAAATGACCGTCATCCTCTGGTCATTCAGGATGAAGGTGTGTTGTCAGGGTTTTTTTTTTTTTTTTTTGCAGAACCAGGGATTGAACTCAGGCCCTTGTGCTTGCCAGGGAAGTGCTTATTTCACTGAGCCATCTCCCCGGCCCCAAGGTGTGTTGTCTACTTCCGTTGCTCTCTTCTTTTACCAGATTCAGGACCTGTACAAGCTAGCTCTGCCATGTTTCCTCACCTGTCATTTCCTTCTGGTCTCATGTCCAGCATTACCTCTTGACTGCACTATTAAGAGTCAGCCAAGTCGTCTTCGTAGAAGCACAATACACTGTGTATGTTTATCTTTCTAAAGCCCTGGCTCATAATTTCCTTGGTGTTTCTCCCATGCCAGCTCTCCAAAGTTCAAACTCATTTAGACAAAGTTAAAAGTTTCAGTCAATCCTTGCCAACCAGGACTGGGGAAATGGCTCAGTAGAATAAGCACTTCCCTGGCAACCGCAAGGGCCTGAGTTCAATCCCCAGTTCCACAAAAAAATCCTTGCCAACCTCAGTCTTATCCCTTCACTATCCTCTCACCTTCAAATTGGATAATCTCGGGGGCCTGCCCATTAGCTCAGTTGTTTAAGTGCCTGCTCAAGCAAATGCAGTCAGGTGCAGGTTACAGGGTTCAAGTCCTACCTCCACCTGCATTACCAGACCTGCCCTTATGGCAGCTTGAGCCTGTCAAAAAAAAAAGTCATTCTCAAATTACATAATCTCTTTCTCTTTACCTGTCCTAAGCCTTGCAAACTCCATCTGGAAAGAGTTTTCTGTATCTTTGATCTTGCAAGATCTTGGTGTAATGCTAAATTGCCCATGAAGGTTTTTGGCCTGGTGCCTCATCATCTGACCCTTTCCCATGAGTAGAAGGTAATGTCTGTGTTCCTTAGGACACCACAGTCAAGTATACTTCTCTCTCTCTCTTTTTTTTTTTTTTGTGGTACTGGGGATTGAACTCAGGACCCTCCACTTGCCAGGAAAGCACTTATTCTACTGAGCTATCTCCCCGGCTCCTTGCCAAGTATACCTGTAATTGTGCTCCTGCCACTCTCACGGCTGGTGGCACATCCAGCTGTCTTCCACTAGGCTGCAGACAACACAAAGGACTGTGTCTCAATACATCTGTGCTTGGGTCACTCATGAGGACTGACAGATACAAGTGTTTGAGACTCTACAGAACTGAATGGAGGGCTGGCCTGATAGCTTGCAGACTAAAAGTGCCTGCTTAGGCAGAGCACAGTGGCCAGGGTTCAATCCCTGGCGTGCCGTGCCGGCCCCACCTGCGGTGTATGCTGAGACAGCAATGAGAATGGTCATGGTGGCGTACGCCTGTAATCCCAGCACTTGGGAGGCTGAAAACAGGAGAATCACTATGAGTCTGATCTGTGTAGTGAGACCCTGTAGACCCTGTCCTAAATACAGGGGGGAAAAAATGAATGGCTGCTTGGGTCTCAGTAGAGAACAAAACTAGTGGCCAAGGAGGGAAAAATTTCAAATACAGGTCATGTTCTCCAGTGACAGGTGCAGGTATAAAAGTAAAATGGTGCAAGCCCAATGAGTTTCTTTGAAGAATGCAATTTCAAGTTTGAGTTCAGCAAAGAAGTTCCTACACAGTCTGGAGTAAGTTACTTTATTAACCCTAAACCTGAATGCCATCTGTAGAATGAAAAGACAAAGTAGATGTTTCCCTACAGTTTCATTATTCTGCTGTTAGTCCTAGCAGGCTCAATGCATTCAAGGTTTAAAAAGACACGATGCTAAAAGGATGGGGATTATTTCTTAAAGCAGATGTGGTAAAAAGTTGGTGTGATGGCTAAGAACATTGTTATTTTAACATTATTGGGGCCTCAGGAAGTTCCTGTGAGACCCTCTAACTCAGACCTCAGGTGAGTGGTTCAATGAAGCAAGGCTAGGGCCTGAGACAGGGCCCACTCCTCTGAGGTTCTCCCCCTAACTGCTCTGAGGTTGCCATCTCACATACTAGGCCAACTGCCCTGTCCCAGCAGACCCTGCAGAAAACCTGTCAAGAGGACTGGTGACAACGGATGCTTCAGTGGTAGACAGGAGCAAGGGTTCAGGAAGCCAGAGGTCATGGGCAAGGCTATGATGTTTCACTGGCTATGTGCTGAAAAAAGATGTATGTGGTCAGCCTGGCACTTAGAAAGCTGATGATGGCTTTAGTTTTGCCAACAAGGAGGGTTTAAATGGTTCACACCTGTAATCCAGCATTCAGGAGGCCAAGACAGAAGGACCGCAAGGCTATACAGACAGTGAGACCCTTGTCTCAATAAAACAAACAAGTGAATAAAAGAAAGGTTCAATACACAAACAGTACTATCAGAGAGCAAGGCTATTTTAGTGAAAAGATACTTTAGAGGTAGTGATTTAAAGGTGCTTATTAATTACACTTCTATTTTTATAGAAAACCAGCTGTTATTGCCTGTTTTGATGTGTCCCCTGCAAAGTCTCAACGCAGTCATAGGTGGGGCTTTTTCAGAGGTAGCTGGATCTGGAGTGTGTGATGCTGGGATTGACTTACGGTACAATGTTAAGCACAAGGGCACTAAAAGGAAGGGTGTGAGTGACACCCTAAGTAGTCTACATAGGACAAAAGGGGCAGAAAGATGCTGGCAAGGCCCACTGCTGGGCCTTTGCTACCTAGTCTGCCCACCACAAACTGTTCTCCTCTGCCACATGTTACCCTGCCTTGGAGCCAGCTGCTTATGGACTGAAATCTCTATAAACTGTGAGCTAAATAAACCTTTCCTCCCTTAACTTTGGCCATTGGGTTTTTGTCTCAGCAATGAGAAAAAAGCAATGAAGACTTCAGCCAGTGCCATTTGAGGCTGCATTAAAAGCCTAATATCTAAAGACAGAAAGTAATAGGAATCCTCAGAGTGGGTTCTAACTATTTTCAAATAGTTAGACAAGTCCCAGGATGCTTGAGGGGCCATCTACAAAAGATGAGCCAAGGACACAGCCATGGTGGGAATATGGATGATTTCCCTGAAGAGAAGCAGACTCTAAAGAGCAGAAAAGCTCCATTGTAGAAACACAGACACAGTCCATGTGTCTCCAAAACCAGGGCCAGAATCATGGTGGTTCAAGTCACAGGACAAGTTTCTGATTTGGAGCTTCCAGCATGAGCTCAGGAAGCAGCAAGACCCCATCACCAGAGGTATTCATTCTTCCAACTCTCATCATCCTCACTGTTCAGACTGTGTGGGGCATAATTCTGTCCCTAAGAGTCCCAACCTACAAAACTCTTACATATCCATCAACTCCAGTGTCAATCCTGTGTCCTGCAGCAGGGCTTCCTGGCCTCTGGGAGAAGATGCATCAGGATATTAAGTGCTCCAAATTGGTCAAGCAATGGCTGTGACTCGTCCAGATGGTTGACACTGATAAGAGATCTACAAACTGCTGTACATGGTTTCAGGGTAAATCCTGAGAAGATGTGACTGACCTTGTTAGATACAAAAGTTACATTTTTAGTTATATAGGTCTTGCTTTGTCTTGGTCTTAACCATCCAGCAGAAAAGTATAAATATTAGGTTTAAAAAGTAAAGCCATATTAATAGGCTGAGCTGTAAAAGGCTCAAGTCAGCAACTTCTGACGTTGCCAGTTCTGCAGATAACCTACTACTATTATGGACTATTGGACTATATTGGATTATTTTGCTGAATTCATGCACCTACAATATTTGAATGGCAATGGAACACCCATCTTTAACAAAACTAAA
>NW_004524595.1:7430565-7433971 GCF_000260255.1 Octodon degus | reverse complement strand
TTAGTTCAATGAGAAGAAAGATTTATACTAATAGTGTTTACACAAGATATCATGTCTGCATCTTGTACTCTGAATAACTACTACGAAGACAACAATATGCAATGTATTAATTATTGGAACTGTCCTACTTAACCTGTTTTGAAACTGTTTCATTGCTATTTCTTTCTCAATAAAATTAATTTTTTTAAAAAAGGATATTAAGTGCTCCTGAGCATTTAGTCATTTGTTTAATACGTGTCTTTTCTAGCACACTACGTTCCATGACAATAGGGACAGCATGTCTCTAAGGTCCAGCATAGACCCTGGATGTAAGTATCTGGGACTGAAAGAAGGCCACTGATCTGGAAGAATACCATGAAAAGAAATTCTGCCTTGGGCATGGCTGTGAACTACATTAGTTCTCATGAATCTTCTAACTTGCTCTATACCCAGGATCTTGGTGCATTCTAAGTTTTTTGTTCTTTTCTTTTTTTGGGAGGGAGGCTGTCAGTGCTTTTGGCCAAATCCAAGGGCTGAGACATGCTAGGCATACCAAGTGAGTTATGACCCTAGTCCTGTAATCTAAGAGTTATATTGGCATTTCTAGTAGTTAGAATCTATGCGAAACTTGTGGTCAACTAGACCGCCATGCCTTTTTCACTAATAACAGTCTACACTTGTAAAAACTGACTTAACCCACTGTAAAGCTGCACACTAAAAAGGGATCCATTTTACCTAAATACTTGGGCATATTAAGAAGACAGATGAATAGGTAATTATGGCAAGCACCACCCCCGGAAAAGAAAAAAGATGGAATAGATATAGATTTCTCTATTACAAGCAAAACAATGAATAGTATATATAAAGTATATATATATATATATATATATATATATATATATATATATATATATTTAGGTATAAGTAAAAATCCCAGGCACTATATACAAAGTATTTGCTTATACCAGGTATACAGGTCAGGTACAGGTAAAAATCTTGGAGATTATGCATACAGTATATGCATACAAACCTCTGAGAGGTGGAGAGGAGGCAGGAGACAGGCTGGGACCTGTGGGGTGGCCACAGGCCTGAGGCTCTGTGTTTTCCTTTGCCTCATACATCCCAGACTTGGAGCAGAAGCACAACTCAAAAATGTCAAGAACTGCAGACCACCAAAAATCAGATCTCTGCAGCCACTGACCAGGAAAGAGGCAGTTTAGAAAGATTAAAAAAAAAAAAAATCAGAAAATAATTACTCTAAAACCAGCCAAACACCTTAGAGAAAATTGACTTACAACCCTGCTCCACTTCTGTAAAGATTTAGTGATGGGCTGGCAAGATAGCTCAGTGGTCTAAAGTGCCTGCTTAGGAAACCTTAGGACCACAGTTCAACCACTGGCACCACACACTGTGCCAGCCCCACCTGTGGGTGTGCTGAGCCAGTGATGGAGCCTGGGCATGATGGCACATGCCTATAATCCCAGCGCTGGGGAGGCTGAAAACAGGAGGATCACTATAAGTCTGAACTGTGTAGTGAGTTGAGACCCTGTACAAACAAACAAACAAAAAGACTGAATGACATAATGAAAGTAAGAAGCTTAGGGTGGGCTCAAAAGCCCAAGGAAGGGGATAGTGGGGAAATTAGTGAACTAGAAGGTGGAATAATAGAAATTACCCAAACTGCATAACAGCAAGGAAAAAACTTTTACAATGAACAGAGCTTCAGAACCAATTGGGACAAAATAAAAAAAAAACTCAAATCCAAGAAAAAAATGGAGGTGGCTAAGGAACGCTGCTGATAAACAGATGCCCGTGGCTAGTGGGCTTGCTTGGTTCCTTCCAGGACAGAAGCACAGGGCTTGAAGCAGGGGACAAGAACACACTAGATCCTCCTGTGACAGAAGTGACATTGTTGAGTGGCTAAGTCCAAGTCTGAATGTAATTATCTTCTCAAATTTTGGGCTGAGGTATTAAGTAAAAAGTAAAAGTCCTTTTAAGGTCGAAGCATCTTATCTGAATTTGAAATATTGGCAATTAAATCTCTTACCCATATTGGGAGGAGCAGCATAAAAGATCAACAGATACCTACAGAGACCGAAGGCCAGTCACAAAATGAGTTAAATGTAATTAATGTCACATCATTCCAATAGTGGTGGTTTCAATTCAGGATTTTTCCCCAGTCCCACTGGCAGTACTGGATATAGGTTTTCTCCAAAAGGCTTTCTTACCTCATAGAAGAAGGGATGTCCGGCCATATCAAAGATGTTAACTTTGATTTCTCTGTCTCTGACTTGTACCCTGCAATGTTCAAATGCAATCAATCCCAAAGGTCATGGTTTCTGATTCACATTAGCATCATTTGTGAATTGTAAAAAGAAATACGTGTGAAGAATGAGAGGCTTTCTTTGTGCCTCTACTTAGCTCCACACAATTTTTACATTAGGAGCCAGGTAGATGACTTGACTCCTTATTTTATTTTATTTTATTTTATTATTATTTTTTTTAGACTCCTTATTTTAAAAGCACTGAGCCCACCCTGAATGAGCACACTCCTTTACCTTCACTTTCACCACAAGCTACTTCAGGCCAGGCCCTTGAGTCAACAAACGGTGGTTATTACTGGGTGCAAAAGGTTTGCATTCCCCTAGGAAGAGACCCTAACTATTACTGTGACATTTGGTTACTACACAGTGTTCAATTTTCTTCTCATCTTTTTTTTTTTTTTTTCTCTCCAGTACCAGAAATTGAACTCATAACTTTGCACTTGCCAGGCAGGCGCTGTGCCACTGAGCTACTCTCCAGCCCACATCTTATCCACTCTTATCATCTTTGAGCCATAGTCCATCTGTTTTCAGAAACAAACTTGGAAATAAAGAACAAAAGGAGAATCATTCATAATAGAAATAACTACTGTTAACAAGTTGACAACATAGTCTATTTGTTTCTAGTTTGTCTGTCTTTTAGTGGTATGAAGGCTTGAACCCAGGGCCTTGACACTGAGCTATCTCTCTCTCTCTCTCTCTCTCTCTCTCTCTCTCTCTCTCTCTCTCTCTCTCTCTCTCTCTCCCCAGGATCTTGCTAAGTTGCTATGTTGCCCAGGCTCGGCTCACACTTGTGATCCTCCTGGCTCAGCCTCCAGAATGCTGGGATCACAGATCTATGCTGCCATGCTATTTTTTTGTTTTTTTTCCTATATTTAGGTCAGGGTCTACACAGTCTACAAGGTGTTACTCCATAGATTGGACTCCTAGTGATTCTCCTGTTTTCAGCCTCCCAAGTGCTGGGATTACAGGTACGTGCCACTATGCCCAGTATCGATCGCTGCCTCAGCACGGCATGCCAGGGATCGAACCCCAGTCCCTGTGTCTGCCTAAGCAGGTGCTTTAATCTGCTGCGCTATCAGGCCAGCCCTTCCAGTCATTTTATT
>NW_004524595.1:7424055-7430465 GCF_000260255.1 Octodon degus | reverse complement strand
GGGATTAAACTCAGGCCCTTGAGCTTGCCAGGGAAGTGCTTATTCTACTGAGCCATCTCCCCAGCCTTTCCAGTCATTTTTAAAGAAAAAATTCATCACGGGAAAACTATGAATGGACACTATAAATAATTTAAACAATAAAACACCCCAAAATGAATACTTAAAAATTATCCCAAACCCTAATAACCAGAATAGTATTCATTAATACAGATGAACATCACCAGTCCTCTTTTTATGCATAGAATACAAACATATTCTTATAAAATGGGGATTATACTTTTTTTTTTTCTTTTTTTTGCAGTACCAGGGATTGAACTCAGGACCTTACACCTACCAGGCAAGTACTTATTCCACTGAGCTATCTCCCAGGCTTGGGATTATACTTTTATAAAACTAAATATTATAAAATTTACCTTTTGTTAGATTTAACAGAGGAAAAAGAAATGGAAGAGAATTACTGAACTTTAAATATAACTATTTCCTGGGCTGGGGAGATAGCTCAGTTGCATAAGCACCTCCCTGGCAAGTGCAAAGTGCTGAGTTCAATCTCAGTACCAAAAAAACCCCCAAAACAACAACAACAACAAAAAATATAAATATTTTCTCAATATAAGAAACATTACTTCTTTAAAGATCCCTAGCTGGGTGTGGTAGTATAGGCCTATAATCCCAGCTCCTGAGTTGCTGAGGCAGGAGGATCTCCAGCCTGGGCCACATAGTGAATTCAAGGTCATCCTGGCCTAGGAAGTGAAAGTTTATCTAAAAAAAAAAACAAACCCAAAACAAAACACCACGAACTAAAAATAAAAAATCTCTGTAAGGCTATAAGGTTAAAAATAGAGAGTATTAATAGTAAATGTACAAGTTAAGAGTCATTATCTCTTTAAATACCATGTTTCAGGCTCAGGCAGCATTGACATGACTTTGACAGGACTTTGCCAATGGAAAACGAAGACTTCAGTGCTTTCTCTCATGGTCCCTGTACTACTTCTGGCTTACTAATGGTTATTCCCTTGTCCAAGTGTAGAGTGCTCACTTTCTGTTCTGAAGCCACAGTTCCTCCAGTTGTTTTCCCAACAACAGAAGGGCTGAAGAGGTAGCTCAGTGGTGAGTACACAACAACAACAGCTTGGGAGCAGCTGGAAAGATCTGGGGTAATTGTTTACAGTTTTAAAATTTTACCCTAAAAATGAGAGCAGCTGGGCTGGGGAGATAGCTCAGTGGTACAAGTGCCTGCCTGACAAACGCAAGGTCCTGAGTTCGATCCTCCAGAAAAAAGGAGGGAGGGAGGGAGGCAGGGAGAGAGAGAGAGAGCAGCTGAGAAATGATGGAATTATAAGTTAGGGAATGGCACAAATGACTTCACACACTAAAACCTAAAAGACATCTATTTAATTCAGAAGCCAAGAGGAAGAAATCAGGAACAACGGGGATTCCTTCCCTCCAGGTAGGCTGTGCCCAAGTGTGGTTTTGGATTCCTTGTATCCTGATTACGGCAGATTCTTCGTTCTCCCCCTAGATGTAGTGAATCAGAACCCCGGGGGTGAGGCCCATGGATCTGTGCTTTTATAAAGGACACAAGTAACTCCTCTTCCCCCCAGATGGAGCCCAGGCCATCCTCACACATGCTAGGCAAGTGTCCAGCTCTGAGTTACATCCCTAACCCACAACTAAACCAGAGCATCCTCCTAAAAACGGATCTGCTGCTTGACTGCCCCAAAATGAAACTGCTTCCTTTTTGTATCACTATATGTTAGCAGCACATAATGATTACAATTTTCATAGGGAGCTGGTACATGCATGTAGTGCATCTTATTTTTTTTTTAATTTTTTGCATTTTATCCCCTATTGTTCTCCTTCCCTTCTTTCAAATATCTGCTTTCCAGGGGGTGGGGAGATGGCTCAGTAGAATAAGTGCTTCCCTGGCAAGCACAAGGGCCTGAGTTCAACCCCTAGTTCTGGAGAAAAAAAAAAGAACTATGTTCAAATATCTGCTTTCCATTTACAGAAGCTCTACTTTCATAATTTTCCCACTCTCTCTCCTCTCTCCTACATCTCTTGTTCACCCAACCATATGAAAGAAAACTCTCCACTTCCTTTTTATCTTTTATCCTTCCCGTGTGTGTGTGTGTGTGTGTGTGTGTGTGTGCGCGTGTGTGTATTTCTCATAGGAAATATGCAATATTTAAACTTGTGTGTCTGACTTATGTCACTCAACATTATGGTCTCAAGTTGCGTTCGTTTGCCTATAAATGCCTCAAGTGTATCTTTCTTTATGGTAGAGCAGCATTTCTTTCTTTCTTTCTTTTTTTTTTTTTTTTTTTTTTGGCAGAACCGGGGATTGAACTCAGGCCCTTGCACTTGCCAGGGAAGTGCTTATTTCACTGAGCCATCTCCCCAGCAGCATCTCTTTCTTTCTCTTTTTTTTTAATGGTACCAGGGATCAAACTCAGGATCTTGCACTTGCCCAGCAAGCACTTATTCCATTGAGCCATCTCCTCGGCCCCAAGAGAAGTATTTTATGGTATATAAATACCACATTTTATTCATTCATCTGCTGATGGGTACACCAGCCACTTCCAACCTGTAGCTATTATGAATTGTGCTGTAATAAACATGGGTATGCACATGTAATACAGTGTCTCTAACTCTTTTAGGGAGAAGCCTAGAAAGAGACTAGCTTGGTCAAATAGAATTTCTAATTTTAGTTTTTTTGAGGAATTTCTACACTGATTTCTAGTGGTTTTACTAGTATACAATGCCACTAACAATGCAAAGATTTCTTTTTTTCCCCTTGGCCTCACCAATATTTGTTATTTGATTTTTTTTTTTTTTTTTGGCAGAACCAGGGATTGAACTTGGGCCCTTGTGCATACCATGGAAGCACTTAATCCACTGAGCCATCTCCCCGGCTCCTGTTATTTGATTTTTTTGATGAGAGTCATTCTTTCTGGAATAAGATGGAATCTAAAGTTGTTTTAATTTGCATTTCTCTAATGGCCAGTGATGTTGAACAATTTTTCATGTATTTATTGGCAATTTGTACTTCTGTGAAATATCTATTCTTTTTTTTTTTTTTGGAACCGGGGATTGAACTCAGGCCTTTGCGCCTGCCAGGGAAGCACTTATTCCACTGAGCCATCTCCCTGGCCCCTATCTATTCATTTTGGTTGCCCATTTTTTGATTTGGTCTTTTATTTGGGTGGGGGAAATATTTTTTTTTTTTTTTTTTTAGTTCTCTGTATATTCTACAGATATCAGTATATATAGTTAGTCAGGGTGAGAATCATTCCAATTAACTCCTAGATTAAAGAATCTTCTGAATATTCTCCGGATCATTGCCTTGCTCAACTTTTACATATAACTGCATGGCTTAACATTGTCATGTTTCCTAGCTCATCACATTTCCCTCTCTTGATTAGTTAGTCCTTGAGATCTTTCTTTCCCTTTCCTTGTATTATATCTTTCTATTTGTATTTCTTCTTTGGAGTTCTTATACTAGGGAGACTATATGATATTTACACATGTGTGTGTGGTTTATCTCACTTATGAGTATATGTTCAAGTGGCATCCACTTCAATATAAAGGCTTGCAGTTTATCATTCTTAATAGCTGAATAATACTCCATTGTGTAAAAATACCACATCTTTCTCAACCATTCCTCGGGTGATGGGCATCTTGGTTGTTTCCAAGATTTGGCTATCACAAATTGTGCCGCTATAAACATCGGCACACATATATCCCTATGATATGATGTTTTCAGATCCTCTGGAAAAATTCCCAGTAGAGGAATAGCTGGTTTAAAGGGGATTTCCAGACCAACTTTTCTAAGGAGTCTCCATACTGATTTCCATAACGGTTGCACCAGTCTACACTCCCACCAGCAGTGGAGAAGGGTTCCTTTTTCCCCACAGCCTCTCCAACATTTGTTGTTGGGTGATTTCTTTATGATAGCCATTCTTTCTGGGGTGAGATGATATCTCAATGTAGTTTTAATTTGCATTTCACGAATGGCTAGCGATGTGGAGCATTTTTTCATGTATTTATTCGCTTGTTTAATTTCTTCCTCTGAGAAGCGTGTGTTCATCTCGGATGCCCTCTGTATATTCTAGATGTTAGTCCTCTGTCCAAGGAACAGCTGACAGAACTTTTTCCCATTCTGTAGGTTGTCTCTTCACTCTGTTGGTTATTTCCCCTGCACCCTGCTTTCTTCTTCCAACTGTGGTGCAGGTGAGCACCACCTTCTTATTGATCCCATTCTGCTGGTCCCAGCTACCTGTGCTGGGGGAAGACCAACTGTCCTCACCTGGACCAATCGAATCACCTGGGGCTTTTTGTTTCTTTCTTCTGTGTTTTATGGTACTGGAGATTTATAAACTTAGGGTATTAATTTTAGTACCCTTCTAGAAGTAAGGTTTAAAACTGAGCCTGAGAGTCTGGCATCCTCTGTATAGAGGAAGCCCACTTAATGGAGAGAGCTGCAGTAAAGTGACCTATTATTCCACCTCCAACTGGCCATCTGAATCTCTATGAAGAACCATCCATTTCTGAGGTCTGTGTCATCATTAGTGGACTATGTGAACTGATTAGTGTCCTTTTTAAATTTTAACTGTGGTTAAGTTGGTTTATGTTGTGTTCTTGGTTATATTCTCTTGACTCATTATGGGATAAGCATCTTTAAAACAAACTTCAGCAAGAAACAGAATAATCTGCTAAATTACAGTCCAATAACACAACATGGTAATTTTCATTTCTAAGATAAACTACTCATACTGATTCAAAACAATCTACTTTAAAAGGTATCCTACCATTTCACTGATGAAATCCTGTGCTCTGAAGCCAAGAAGAGAAAAGAAAAACTAGGAAGAAATGTGGGTTTCAAATGAAGAACTTTGTACAATTCATAGTCAAGGCCATCAGAAATAGCCCTGTGGCTGTTAGCTGAACACGGTGATATAAAAGCTCTTCTTCAGTGTTCCTTTGGCTCTCACTTGAGCAGCTGTGGTCACACAGAGGGCACCGCTGGCCCTCATTCTGCCGGCCACACAACTGAATTCTACGGGAGTATACCCTACCACCTCCGCCTGCCTTCTCTACTTTACCTTCTTATTCTAACCCATAAATTTCCACTTTAAATATCTCTGTCTTACCTAACAATGAGTATTACTGAGCACCTATTAGAGAAAACTTCTACTAACAGCCTCTTTTTCAGGGCATTTATTTTTTAACAGGAGCCACTAAACATATACAGATAACAACAAAGCAATTTATGGCAAGTACCATAATACAGAGAATTTGATGATTTACTTCATTTGTAAAAAGATCCTGCCTGACAGATGGAGTGCTGAGGACTTCATCTCCTGTCTTAAAGGAACAGGAGAAGTTTATGTACTGAAGAAAGTGATTGGGGAGAGGAGACGACAAGGTGAATGGCACTGAGACAGGGACACTGGGGCCTGGAGAATGAGGTGTGTGAGACTGGAATAAGACAAAGGGGAGAAGGCCACAGCAGTGAGTGCCTTGGCTGCCTGTCCAGGAGGCAGGCTGTCTACCCCAATTCTACTCTCTGGCCATCAGTTAGTAGTTGAATCTTCCCTCCTCAAGCTCAATCAACCCTCTGATTTCCAGATCCCTACTTGTACCTAAACTTTACTTTTCCCAGGTTATTTTTGCTGGATTCCAATAGGCTATAAAGATCATGAACCAGTAAGGGAAGTTCTCTACTAGAAAAACTTCCATTTGGTACTTGGAGTTGTTAGAATCTTTCAAAACAATATAAAAACACACCTGCTTATACAGAACACATTTCCCGAAAAGCTGCCTCTCCCAGTCCAGCTGCACTCTGATCTCATTGGTTTGGGTCCTCACCCAACAGTCTGCAGCACGAGTAAGCTCAGTCCCCCAAGGGTGACGGAGGGTCAGTCACCACGTACTGTGAACCTCCTCTTCCACTTTCTTCCTTTCTCCACTTATCTTTAAAGTTTCCATTTCAAAATGACGTGCATAAGTGCACAGATGCAAATACAGATCATTTCAGGAGCTCTAAATTTCTGGTTGGTTTACAAGCCCAGGGAGCCAATATACTCACTTTGTGACTCCATAGTCAATTCCAATCGTTGCAAGGTATTTGGACACAAATCTTTTCTCACAGTAGCGTTTTATTATACAGCTCTGAAGAGATAAAAATACATGCACTTAGTAAATACAAAGTGGGAAGATATACAAAATGAGCTCATTTCTTTTTTCCTTTCTTTTTTTTTTTTGTGGAACTGGGGATTGAACTTAGGTCCTTGCGCTTGCCAGGGAAGCATTCATTTCCTAATTATGCTTTCTTCGATGACCACTATGAAAAAGGAAGTTTTCAAAGCCAAAACTATATGAAAACAAAGTAAGGATTTTTTTAAAAAAAT
>NW_004524595.1:7422171-7423699 GCF_000260255.1 Octodon degus | reverse complement strand
TTGTGTGTGGCCAGCTCAGCCCACCAGGGGGCAGGCGGGCTGGCATGTGGTGCTGGGGGATTGAACCGCGGTCCCTGTGCTTTGCTTGGCTTAGCTTGTTCTAAGTAGGTGCTTTAGACCACTGAGCCATCTCACCAGCCCAATTTGTTTTTATTTTATCTTTTTCTTACGAACTTTTCTTTTGAAGATTTTTTTCTATTCTTACACTTCCAACACACCACCAAAAATCTATGTTTAGCCTTGATTTTCCTCTGAAGATCAGAACCACAGTTCCCAAAATCAAGTCCACTGGTTTCCACTTAGATGCACTGGTGCCACCCCAGATCAGGACATCCTGAGGTACCCACACCTGAAAACAGCTCATCTTGCTGACATCCAAACTGTTACCACCACCATCTCCCCAGTCGCAGGATCAAAATATTAAAGTCACATCTCATTCTGGGGCTTTCCCAACCTTTTTGGTGGGTCTTCCATCTTCCTTGCATCTTAGTGTCTATGGGTAGCACTTGGTCATTGTGTGTGTGTGTGTGTGTGTGTGTGTGTGTGTGTGTGTGTGTAAAACCAAGGATTGAACTCAGACCCTTGTGCTTGTCAGGGATGCACTTATTCCACTGAGCCATCTTCCTGGCCCTATGGGTAGCCCTTGGGATAGGCCCTCATCATCTGCTCCCACACAAGCAGAGAAAACACTTCTCCCCTCTCCCTCCCCACTCTAGCCCCATCTGGAATGAGCTCTCCCTTGTCTTTTCAAGTCTTACCTATCCTTCCAGGCCCAGATCAAACTCTGGGCACCAAAGTGCACACAATCTGGCCTGCAGCTGTACTCCCTGTGTATGTATACTATATGTTTGAACCCTCTAGCTTCTATATGTGTGTCTATATGTTACACACACACACACACACACACACACACACACAATTTGCCATTGGTCACACACTGCCTTTTACTGTTATTTTGATCACATGTGTATAGTTACTTTATCTCTTCAGCTAGACAATAAATTTCTACCTTGCAGCAACTAGCTCAGAGCCTTTCACATAGTAAGTTTACTAGCCACTGAATGAATGTAAGTGAGCATCAATTGTATTAGAAAAGCTTGGGCTATTTCTGATCGTGAATGATAATGAAAAACTATTGTAAATGACTATTTTTTTTTTTTAACAGTGAACCATGCATCAATTTATTGGCATCATTAATTTATTAAGATAGGTACTTTTTCCCCTCATAAAGTGACATGGATTATAATCTGCCTTACCACGTGCCCACACATCTTCAGGGTGAAAATGGAGCATTTCACGCTCTAGCCAGGGCTGGTTATTCTTTTCTCACTTTCACAATTTTGATGCTGCTGCCAGCAGTCTTCTCTGCATTTGCTCTGAATTCCGTCTTCAGGGCATCCCTCACTGCCTTTGCACAGATCTGGGAGTAGCGAATGTAGCTGAGTCCAGCCTGTCGCCAGTAGGCCACCATGATGGCGCGAGAGGGGTCGTGTGTCGGACCGAATCGCTAAGAAAACGGCAAAGTCGG
>NW_004524595.1:7419129-7421581 GCF_000260255.1 Octodon degus | reverse complement strand
GGCCTCAAACTTGCAATCCTCCTGCCTCAGCCTCCCAAATCACTGGGATTACAGATACGACAGACTTCTTTAGAATGACCATGGCTAAGAGTGTGTGTGGTGCTGGGGATACGACAGACTTCTTTAGAATGACCATGGCTAAGAGTGTGTGTGGTGCTGGGGATCAAACCCAGGCCCTCATGCATGTGAGGCAAGTGCTCTACCACTGAACTATGTCCCTGTACAGTGGTTATATTTTTAGAAACAGTTTATAGCTTAAAAGTACATTTTCTTTCTTTTTTTTTTTTTTTGTGGTACCAGAGATAGAACTCAGGACCTTGCACTTGCCAGGCAGGTGTTTATGTTGCTGAGCTATTTCCCTGGCCCCCTTAAAAGTACTTCTTAAATTTTTTCTTTCACAATATCCAAAAAGCTAAATATAGCCTCCAAAAAATTATTCATGAGATCAAGAGACCAGGAAATCCTTTAACTCTAGTCTGCTGTTTATAGAGATACACATTTAAATAACAGTATTAACTGTTTCCTATAAAACAAATACACAGTTAAATTAAATGAACACAAAACTATACTACCTTAATATTAACTGCTTAGGCAAACTGTTTTATTTAAATAATACTCCCAAATTCAGGATATTGATAATGAACACTGACAATAAGCAAATGTTAGAAGCAAGTGTGGGATAGAAATGCACAAAATAAAAGCATAAAAGAAAATAAAAGAAGACAAGCTGGTAGCACACAGACGGTGATTTGAGTTGCTGGTTAAAAATGAAACGATCTTCTTTTAACCTACCAAAAAGGGCAGGTAAGAACTCATTAGACAAGACAGTGAGTCTGTCCCATGCTGGACACCATCTCAGGGGCTCAGATTGGGAGACCAAACCTCTGCCTTCAAGCAGCTGGCTGCACCCTGGAAAAGGAGTCATGGTACTTTACTACTCGAGCAGGGCTTTGTACTACAGCTGTGTTAAGTCCACCAACTACGCGATGTTATGAGACAATGTAATGGGAAGCTAACATTCTACTTTGCCATGTAATAAAAATGGCACTTTATCTAAATGAGATTAAAAACAAAAACTGGTAACACACTTTTATTTTTTAGTGCTGGGGATGGAACCTAGTTAAAAGTGCCTTACCAGGGCTGGTGAGATGGCTCAGTGGTCTAAAGCACCTACTTAGAACAAGCTTAGCAAAGCACAGGGACCACGGTTCAATCCCCCAGCACCACATGCCAGCCAGCCCCGCCCCGTGGTGGGCTGAGCTGGACACACACACACACACACACACACACACAAATAAAAGTAAAAAATTAAAAAAAAAAAAAAGTGCCTTACCACTGAGCTATATCCCATGGCCAGAAACTCATAATATAACTTTTATATTTATATAAAATTTATTTATCATTATCCATATCATTATCCATGCCAGGCATGATATGGCTCATCCTTGTAATCCCAGTACTCAGGAGGCTGAGGCAGGAGGAGTACAATGAGGTAAGGCCAGCTGCAACTACATAGTAAGTGTCTATCTCAAAACCAAAAATCAAATCACTTAGATTATTGTTATTTGAAGTAGTCAAAAAGTGAAAACAACCCACTTTTTTTTTTTTTTGTACTGGGACTTGTACTCAAGACCTTGTGCTTGTCAGGCTAGAACTGTGCCACTGAGCTATGTCCCTGACCCAAATAAGCCAAATGGATAAATGGGTTCTATTCACATAATGGAACAACTTTTCTGCACTATGAATAAAAGAGGTAATGGTATATGCTATACACAGAAGAACGTTGCCAATATTATGCCAAGTGAAGGAAGTCTGTCACAAAGGCCCACATAACATGATCTCATGAAAGGTTATGTGCAGAACAGGCAAATCCACAGAGACAGGAAGTAGAGTAGTGGTTGCCCTGACCACTACTTTTTAGGCTTAGGTTTTTGTTTTTGTATTATATTGGTGATACAATCTAGTCACTGCTAAGTTTTTTGGTTTTTTTTTTTAATATTGTTTATATTTCGACACAGGGCCTCACTAAATTGCCCAGTCTGACCTCAAACTCTCAATCCTCCTGTTTCAGCCTTCCAACATGTCTGGTGAAATGAATTTTTTTATTATTATTATTTTTTATTTGCATATGTGTGTGTGTGTGTGTGTGTGTCTGTGGCCAGCTCAGCCCACCAGGGGGCGAGGCTGGCTGGCATGTGGTGCTGGGGGATTGAACTACAGTCCCTGTGCTTTGCTAAGCTTGTTCTAAGTAGGTGCTTTAGACCACTGAGCCATCTCTCCAGCCCCATGAATTTTATTTTGTAAGCCTATCAGGTATGTTATCCAAATGACTGCTGTAATGGTTGTATAACTCTATGATATACTAAATATTAGTGAATTATATACTTTAAGTGAGCTGTATGTGAACTATACCTCAATAAAGCTTTTTTCAATAAAATTTTGAAAAAAAAAA
>NW_004524595.1:7416840-7418600 GCF_000260255.1 Octodon degus | reverse complement strand
TATATTTTTTTTTTTTTTAGTATATTTTTCAAAGAGTTTAATTGTTGCCTGAATAGAAAGTCAAAATTTACAGAAGTTTGAGTTTTTTCTCTTAAATCCTTGGTTTACTCAGGGCTTCTGGGAAGTAAAGTTACTGTTCCCCCAGAGGGAGGGTGCTGCAGTGTCATCCTTTGCCTCTTGGGAATCACCTTAGGATAAAGTCAATAATGGTGTTGCCATAGGGAATAGGGAGAAGAGCTTGGGTCCCTCAGGATAATAAACCTTTGTATCAACCAACTCTGAAGCTTGCCCACCTCTAGATTTTGAACCATAATAAATGTTTCCTGCTGGGTACAGTGGTGCACACCAGTAATCTCAGTACTTGGGAGGATGAGGCAAGAGAATTGTCGAAAGTTTGAGGCCAGCCTGGGCTACATAATGAGATCCTGCCTCAAAAACAAAACAAAAACCCAGAACAAAACAATAAACAAGTGTTTTCCTTAGGTTTCTCATTATAGTCAAATGTTCCTATATCATACAGTACTGTTTAATACTCTGGAGTTTGTTTTTCCCTCCAAAGAATAGATTATAATGATCTCTCCAAATTAATTGATACAGTTCACTTTTTCCATGACTGTATAATAATTCACGGTATGCAAGTACCTATTCTCTTTATTAAACAAAACTCACTTGGTTCCTAGTTTTTTTTTCTACTAAATTACAATAAATATCCTTGTATGGACCCTTCAAAATGGTACTTTAATTTCTAGGAATTAGAGTCCAGCAGTAAAACTGCTGGGCTGAACATATCATGCATTCATTCATTCATTCATTCATTCATTCATTCATTCATTTTTAAGACCCGGTCTTGCTATATAGTTCAGACTGACCTTTAACTATGCAGCCCAGGCTGGCCTCACACTCGCAGTAATCCTCCTGCCTCCACATCTTAAGTGCTAAGATTACAGGCATGTGCCAGCATGACAGACACATCTTTTATTTTAGTTGCTACTGTCAATTGCTTTCCAAAGGTCTACTCTGACGGCAATGCAGATAACCACCTTCTTCATCGCTGAGCCACACAGGTGTGATCGTTCTCTTAATGACTGCCAATCTGGTTGGTGAGAGAGAATTTCACTACTACTTTAATTTACATTTCACCAACTACAAGTGAAGCTGTATATCCTTTTTACTAATCAGTACTTGGATTTGCTCTGCGATGCATTAGTTGTCCATATACTCCCTTCTAGTTTTTCTGCTGTTGTATGTCTCCTCTTTATCACATAGAAGTATATATGGTACTCTCTAATCATTCCTTTCTTCTAATATGCTACTATGTCTCCTTTTCAGTATTAGTCCTATATTTTTTTGGTTTGTTTTGCTTCCTCTATTTTTTAAAAAATAGTTATTAGGTTCTTTTTTTATGATCTTTCCAGAGAATTATGTTTCTTTTAGTTAATTTTGTGTTTTCCTAAGAAAGTCTTTAGCTCTGTTAGTTTTTTTTTTTTATTGCAAGCTGATTCACACATAATATTTACACTTTAAAGTATGCAATAGTGGTTTTTAGTATAATCACAGAGTTGTACAACCACTACTCTCCTCAAGTCATTATTTCTCTTCTTTAAGAATGAGCAAGGGCTGGTGAGATGGCTCAGTGGTCTAAAGCACGTACTTGGAACAAGCTTATCAAAGCACAGGGACTGCGGTTCAATCCCCCAGCACCACATGCCAGCCAGCCCCGCCCCCTGGTGGGCTGAGCTGGCCACACACACACACACAAA
>NW_004524595.1:7415415-7416605 GCF_000260255.1 Octodon degus | reverse complement strand
GGCATGTGGTGCTGGGGGATCGAACTGCGGTCCCTGTGCTTTGCCAAGCTTGTTCCAAGTAGGTGCTTTAGACCACTGAGCCATCTCTCCAGCCCCTCTCATTTGTTTTTATATGACCTTTATGGCCCAGAGATTATTCACAAGTAAGGCCTTTCTTTTTGGGGGTGGGCATGGGTTTGAGACAGAGTCTCCCTGTATGGTGCAGGCTCGATTTGAACTTGCTTATGTAGCACACGCTAGCTCAAACTTATGGTGATCCTCTTGCCTCAGCTTACCAAGTGCTGGAATTACAAGCATGTGCCTCTATGCTGGGCTAGAAAAGCATTTCTTTTTGTTGTTGTTGTTGTTGTTGTTGTTGTTGTTTTTTGGTGGAACCAGGAATTGAATTCAGGCACTTATTCTGCTGAGCTATCTCCCTGGCCCCTGAAAAGCATTTCCTAATATTTAACTTTAAAATTGTGTATCTTTCTCTTTAAAGTAGATATGTGCTAATTTTATGTCTAAGGCAAAATAGTTTTTTTTTAAAGTTATACTTACACTGGGCATGATAATACATGTAATCCCAGCACTTGAGAAGTCTGAGGCAGGAGGATCACAAGTTTCAGCCTCTCCTCAAAAATACAGTGTCTTAGGGAGACCATGTCATAATTTAAAAGTACAGAAAGAGGGGTGAGGAGCTGGGTTCAATTCCCAGTACCACAAAATACCACTACTTCTTCTTCTTTTTTTTTTGGCGGAACCAGGGATTGAACTCAGGCCCTTGGGCTTGCTAGGGAAGCGCTTATTCCACTGAGCCATCTTCCCAGCACCAAAACTACTACTTCTAATAAATCTTTTACCATTTAGAACTTATTTTTTGAGAAAGAAATGCAATAGGAATCCAACCTGCCCCCAAATAAGAGAGCTATTTCCAATAGAGACTTATTAAATGGTCTCTATTTTCCCATGATTTTACTGTTTGTTGTACACTGAATTTCCTTATTGTTCAAATTTATTTCTGGACTCTAATCTGTTCCTTTACATATTTTCTTTCCAGAACCAACAAGAAAAGCCTGGTAATTTTATTTTTAAATATAAGATGAGGGGGCTGGGGAGATGGTTAGGGGCTGGGGAGATGGCTCAGTGGAATAAGTGCTTCCCTGGCAAGTGCAAGGGCCTGAGTTCAATCCCCGGTTCCAAAAAAAAGAAAA
>NW_004524595.1:7412166-7415315 GCF_000260255.1 Octodon degus | reverse complement strand
AATGGCGGGCCAGCCAAATAGCTCAGTGGACTAAAGCGCCTGCAATCAGGCAAAGGGGCTCAGGGTTCATTCCCCCAGCTTGCCATGCCAGCCCCATCCCCAGACTGGGTGTGGTGGAGTGCACCTGTAATCCCAGATCTTGGGAGGCTGTAAACAGGAGGATCACTACAGTCTGATCTAGTAGTGAGACCCTGAACACCCTGTAGACCCTTCCCTAAAAATACAAAAAAGAAAAAAGAAAAAGAAAAAGGTGGAGGGCCAGGGAGACAGCTCAGTAGAATAAGCACTTGTCTGGCAAGTGCAAGGTCCTGAGTTCAATCCCTGGTACCAGGAGTGGGGGGTGGGGGGGAGGGAGTGGAGTTAGTCTCATTTCTCTTTTCACAATATTCTTGGTTGTTCTCATCTTTAACTTTCTTTTTTTTTTTAATTTTTCCATAATTTTATTGATAAACAAATAGCAATGAGATAGTTTCAAATCAAATTGGTAGGACAGTTTCAATAATTAACACATTGCATACATTCTTCCTACTGGTTAATTGCTGTATCATCTTTAGCTTTCATAAGGACTTTTTTGGGGAGGTGAGACAGGGATTCATTACTTAGTTTACGCTAGTCTTGAATTCATTTTATAGCCCAGGCTAACTTGGAATTCTGTGATCCTCCTGCCTCCGCCTCCTCAGTGCTGGGATTAGAGGCATGTATCACCATACCCAGCTTTTCATAAGGACTTCAGTGATTTTCTTATGTTCTGAAAAAGAAATGTGACTGGCGTTTTAACTGGAAATAAATTAACATTTGTAGATTATTTTAAATAACTGATCTGAATAATATTGAGGGCTTTTATGTAGGGGGAGAGTATCTTTCCGTTTGCACAAATATTATAACTGTATGTTCCTTTTGGAGTTTTCAAATGGTTATTTTTTATTAAATAAGCTGAGACACTTTCTTTTGGTTGCTGTTGTAAATATTTTCTTTCTCTTCTCAAACTGCATTGGCTAAGAAACCTAGAATAATATTAAATAAATGTGTGACATTTGGGGATATTTCAGTTCTTGTACCATTATGTAGAGTAAAATCACAAGTGATATATGATCACTTTGCCAGGTTAGTATATAATCTAAGTCTAAAAAGCCTATCCCCCCTTTTTAATTCCTGACATATAATTGTTTTTCAATAATTACCAACATTCAATGAACATCTGTTAATGCCTCCCATACAAAGACACATAAATAGTGCAACATCATGCTAATAGAAAAAAAAACAAACAAACAAACAAAAAAAAACTAACCCACGTTTCCTGCAGTGTTCTGAGCGCAGGACACTGGCCTAAAAACTCACATTCACAGCTCTCCAATTCAGACCAATTCTCCTAACATTCAGTCGTGGCAAATGATGGTGCTGGTTCCAGTTCTGTCACTGATTCGATGACCTTGGGCAGCTTTTGGCTAACACTTTTCACTAGCCCAGGAAAGACAACCAGGGCAGAGGAGTCAGCCCTGGAATTCACTGGGAAAAAGCCTGAGCTCCCCTCTGACCTCTCGCCAGGCATACCTGACATCCCATGGAAGTAGCAGAGAGGTGGGTGGCAGAACTGAGCCTGCTTTGAGAAAACAGATGTAGTGACACTCTACAGATTTTGAATGAATGAATGAATGAACGAACAAACAAAATAATCGGCAGGATCCAGGCCACGCTGCCACCTTCTCTGTGAAACAAGTCGGCTTCATTTATGCTCTCGCAAGGGGGACATTCCGGAATGCCCAGTAAATCTGCCTACCCCTCACACGCACCCCCTTTAAGCTCCATCGATTCCCAAGCACAACTTTTATTCCCCTGTCCAGGTCCAAGACAGGTCATTCAGACAGAACACAGATCTGGTATCTGACCAGACCATCCGAACTAAGGACCTAGGCCCCCTTACTCTCTGGGGTAGCATTCAAGGTTGGAGGTCACCCCAGGCACCATTTAGAGGGCAAGAAGTCGGTAGACAGGGGATAACCCAAAGGTCAAAGAGGTCAGGCCGGTGCTCCTCGCGGGGCCGCAACACCCTTGCAAGCGCTGGCCAGCTGGGGGGGGGGGGCCAGGCGGGAGGACGGAGAAGAGGCCGGACCCGCTCTTGAGTGGCCGCCCTCTCAGCCAATGGGCTCGCCGCCCCGTCGCGCGGAGGTCCCACCCCTCCCGGCACGCTCTACTCACTTTCCCCACTTCAGCGTTGCCCATGGAGATGACTTTGATGCGGAGAGCCTTGCTAGGCTCCTTCCGCTTCGGCACGTTGGCCTCCATGGCCCTCACTCTCTCGGGGCTACCCGCCTCGGTCTCTCCTTGTGCGCCAAGCCGGCCTGTCCCTCAGGCCTCCTCGCCCAATGGCGGAGCCGCTGCTCTCGTCACCACCCGCGCTGCGCGACTCGCCATCCCCGCCGCTCCCTAGCAGCGGACGCGGGCGGGTGGGAAGCAGCCGCTGGGGGACCGGAATAGGAAGTCTCGCGATGCTCCCCGCGAGCGGTGACGTCATCGACGCTGGAGGCGCTACTGCTGTTACCAGGTCTCGGGTTATCGCTGCGCCGGGTCTACAGTCTGGGCCAAGACCTGGCGGCTTGTTTCCTTGGCCGCGGTGACGCCTCGTGGGCCACACAGTCTAGTTTTCAGGCTCCGGGGCAGGAGGCGTTTGTTGCATTTGTACCTAGTGATAGAAGTGTATTGGCTTTCCGAGGCGGATTTTCTGTCTGCAGTGTATAGGTTATCATGGCCCCTGGCTGCCAAAATCCCAAGTAAACCACGGTCCGCTTTTGTTTTGGTTTGTCTTTTTTGAGACAGAGTCTCGCTGTGTAGTCCAGGTTGGTTCAAATTTGCGGCAATCTTCTTGCCTGGGCCTCTCAAGTGCTGGGATTACAGGTGTGTGCCACGACGCCTGACCCCACTGTTCATTTGCTGTGGATTTTTTTTTGTTGTTGTTAATTTAGTTTTGTTTTGTGTAATCCTTTGGTTTCATTGACCCCGCTACTGGCCTCCTCCCTCCTGTACAGTCCCTCTGGGCCTGTATATCAGATGCCACAGTATTTGCACATAGCCTGCCCCAGACTCCCATGTACTTTAAATCACCTGTAGATTACTTGTAATACCTAATAAATGCAAATACAAAGTAAATCGTT
>NW_004524595.1:7399558-7400542 GCF_000260255.1 Octodon degus | reverse complement strand
AAATATACCTTCTTCCAATGTATTAATCAAATACAAACTTAAGTGCTAATATGATGGGACTTTGTAGGTACAATGGAGATCTCAAATCAGTGTTTTTAAAATAAATTGTTCTCGGGGCCTGGAGAAAGTAGTTGAGTCCTCAATATGGTGGGGCTTTTCCTGGAAAAAGATATTTAAAATTTTTTTTTCCCTCTAGTGCTGGTGATTAGATTCAGGGCCTGGTGCATACCAAACACTCACTGTACCTCTGACCCTCCTGCCCCCAGCATCGCAAGATATCTTAAAATATTGAGTAACATCAGTATGAGGGAGATTGTTCAGGATGAAAAGGGGCACAGAGGAAGGGCCTGAGAATGGGCTTTTGAGGCTGATCCAATATCAGGGACCAGGTCTTTCAGTCTTATAACTGCGATGACTTGATCTTGCCATAAATCTGACTGAACTTAGAAGGACACCTGCACGGCAGATGGGAACGTGGGTGCCTCGTACCTGGATTGCCACCTTGGGAGATTTCTGACCTAGAGAACCCACTATTCCTGCCAGGATTTCTGACAGGCAGAATTTTCAGATGATAAATCTTTAGGGCTTGAAGCTGTTAACTTTGTGATGATTTGTTATGCAATAGTGGAAAACCAATATGTAGTAGATACCACGAATTCCTGTCAGTGGCTAATTTTCTGTGGGAAAGTTTTTAACTCTAAATTGACTTTGTTGAGGAGATCTGCTTCCACCATGGCAGTGTTAGCACCTTCAGACCAACACTCTCAAGGAGACTACAAACTCTGAAGAAGGACAACAACTACCAAGGGATTGTGAAGAATAATGGAAATTAGAACATGGGCTGGGAGCCTAACTAGAGCTAGAAATCTGGCAGGAGCTTGAAGAGAAGGGACTGACACGGTGATGAGGGTCTTGAGCAATACCAGCATCTTGGAACACCCTGATTCTGACTAGCATTTTCCCTCTTTTTTTTAATTTAATTTA
>NW_004524595.1:7397000-7399458 GCF_000260255.1 Octodon degus | reverse complement strand
TGCTGGGATTACAGGCGTGCACCACCACGCTCAGTCTCCATCGCCCTCTTGGATGCCCTGGGGGTGAGGCCAGCACCGCATGCTGGGGATTGAACCCCTGCCCCTGCACTCTGCCTAAGTTGGCACTTTAGTCCACTGAGCTATCTGGCCAGCCCTAGGAAAATTACAATTTACAAATCATACTTTCAATCAAAATTATAGGTTCAGGACACATTGAACTCAGGCCCTTGCTCTTGACAGGGATGCGTTTATTCTACTGAGCCATCTCCCCGGCCCCAGAAGAGGCTATCTTGATTTATCTATAGATTGAATACTGTCTTCATAGAATTAGGAGTTGTGCAGTTTTCAAACTCTCAACTGCCCCCTCCAATAAATACAACCGGCTCAAGGCCATAAGCAAATTGCGCTGTCTCGCCTTTATCTTTTTTTTTTTTTCTAATAAATCTCCTATACCTCTTACTAAAATTCATTTTCTGTGGGATGAATCAGTTCTCCAACTCGGATTCCAGGATTTCCTCAGACCTTGTCCTGTGATTTAAGGAATGGCAAGAAAGAAAGAAAAAAGTACATGTGTTCAGTAGGGTTTTTCTGAATAGTATTTTGGTAGACTGTTGGTTGAATCAGTAGAAACTACAGATACTTAGCTTAACTGTGTTTTGTCTCCCTTGCTCAAGCTTTCTCAGAGGCAGAGGGCCCAGCTGGGTCAGTAAGGACATCTGAGTCCTGGTTTGAGAAGAGGGCTTTAGGCAGGAAAAGAATTGTTGCATTGGGCCTCATACAGCTCATTGGTACAGGACTCGCCTTGTGCAATCCTCCGTCATCTGTCCCAAATTGTCCTCTTGGTGTCAAGGGGAAAGCTTTAGTTTAGGCTTTGCTTGTCTGTTATGTAACAAATGGCTTTGGGATGAGTTGACTCATCTGGGGGCAGGAAGCTCCGAACACTGTACCTGTTTCTTTTATTCTCATCCAGCACTGTCGTGATGTACAATTGTAGCTGTAAGCGCTTCATGTTCCCCTCTACCTGCTGCTCACATCAAACTGAACCCCGCTCATGAGGTAGAAGAATAATGAATCCTAAGATAACAATTTTGTTCCTCTGAAAGGGAACAGGGTTTGTTTTTTGTTTTTGTTTTTGTTTTTTTCTCTTAGTCTCTTCCAGTTTCAGAAAGTAAGTAAAACTTGACAAATAGTTATTTAGTGTCATGGGAAAGAACAGCTACCAATTTCCCAGCAAATTACAAAGGCAAAGATGGCATCATCTCTGCTCTCACATAGATTTAAACATCTTAAATATATTGCAGGAACTAGGCATGCTAATGCACATCTATAATCCCAGCAATTGGGAGGCTGAGGCAGGAGGATCTCTGAGTTTGAGGCCAGCCTGGGCTACGTAGTGAGTTCAAGGTCAGCCTGAATAACATAGTGAGACCCTGACTCAAAAATCCAAATCAAACCAGACCAAAGCAAATCAAACACCATTGCAGGAAGACAATGTATAAAGGTTCAAAATGTTATAGTTATTTCAAATCAGATTTCAAACTTTGAATTTTTTTTTGCAGAACCGGGGATTGAACTCAGGCCCTTGCACTTGCCAGGGAAGTGCTTATTCCACTGAGCCATCTCCCCGGCCCCTTAAATTTTTAAAGAAAAAACTTATTCAGGATTGTTTTTATAATCAAGCAATATGACATAAACATCTAAAAATTTTCAAAAATAGGAAGTGTAAGTCCTGGTTAGAATTTTGATAATTTTAAAACTTTTATTTATGTATTTATTTTTGTTGTGGAACTGGGGATTGAACTCAGGCCCTTGTGCTTGCCAAGCAAATGCTTAGTCTATTGAGCCATCTCCCCAGCCCAACGATTTTTTTTTTTTTTTTGCTCCGATTGTCTTCAGGGCAGGTTTGGCTGGCTTGAGTTGTGGGGATGGAACCACAGCAACCTGAGTCTGACTGCTTTGTTGAAGCAGCCACTTAAAGAACTGAGCTAAAGGGCAGGCCCCCTAATTTTAAGACTTAAAAGAATGATTCTTTTAAAAAAAAGAATGATTTTTCTTAAATCAAATATGCTGATCTCTCAATACAACATAATAAATCACTGAACATGTTATTTCTTGGATAGTTTACTTTTGACCCTGTAAGAGAACTGATATTGTGGAAGAGTAATTGCAAAATGCCAACACTTGAGTGTTAGAGACTGACTTAGGTGTGATACTACTGAGAACAAGAGCGGTAAACTGAGTGTGGTGATCCATGTCTATAGGCGCAGTTACATGTGAGGCTGAGACAGGGGGATTGCTTGAGCCCAGGATTCTGAAACCAACCTGGGCAATGTAGCAATAAAGTATGCCAAAGAATAAAATTTCTTGCTGTTTCTTCTTACCTGTTTTGTTTTGTCTTTGGCAGAACCAGGGATTGAACTCAGACCCTTGCGCTTGCTAGGGAAGTGCTTATTCCACT
>NW_004524595.1:7376794-7385232 GCF_000260255.1 Octodon degus | reverse complement strand
TTATCTTTTAATGTTGTAGGTTGTACATAACATTTACTATTTTAGCCATTTCAGAGTGTATGCTCATAGTGTCATGCAACGGTCGCTACTATCTATCTCCAGAACTTTGCCATCTTCCCAAACTGAAACTGTCCCCATTAAGTAATATCTGCTATTCTCTCCAGCTCCTGGCAACTATAATTTCACTCCAGTCTCTATGAATTCCACTTTTCTAGGCACCTCATATGAGGGGAATGATCCAACATTTGTTCTTTTACATCTGTTTCATTTCACTTAACATGATGTCCAAAAGGTTCCTGTGTGATATTCTGGTCATGAGAATGTCACTTTGAAAGGTAGGAAATCTGGTCCCCCCCTTTAATCTGTGTGGCTGTGTGACCACCGAGTAAGTGACGTTATGCCACTCCCCAGACTGGGTCATGGGAAGCACTGTGATTTCTTTCTGGTTCTCTCAGAATGTTCACTCTTGGAATCCAGCCATCAATCTGTGGGGACATCGTGGCAGTTCATGGAAAGGACCACAGAGAGAGGAGGTGAGGCTTCACATCCGCACCCACACTACAGCTGAGCTCCATAGGACAGCAGTACCAACTTGCCAACAATAGGACAGTGCCATCTTGAAAGTGCCAAGGCAGCAAAGCCAGGATGCCAACAGGAAGTGAAGTATGGCAGCAAGAAATATCTGACTAGTGATCATCAGTCATGTGGATAGGTGGAGATTACTGTTAGCCCTGCCAAGGAATCTGAGCCCAGGGCAAGGTGCCAGTTTCTTGGGAGATATCCTGGGAGAACTGGTGGATTGCTAGAAGAGCTCACCTGCCAGCTTTCTTCTATTCTTTGAATGTCAACTTCATTTGACCCTCACGAATTTCCCCCATAATTTTCCTCTTTCTAAAATGCTACTCTCTGGATTTCCAGATACTGCAGCCATAGTGGTCTGCTTTCCCCTGGGGGAAAGATTTCAGCACAAACTAACATTTCAATCTACATATCCAGTTGCAGTTAATATATCCAGCTGCCTAACCCCCCAAAAAATTAGAAAAGAAAAGGGAAAGGAATAGCAAGAAAGAGAAGTAAAAACAGAAGGAAAAAAAAAAAAAGGAAGGTAATCTTTCGAGCTATCCCAGAGGGCTCTAATTTTCCCAGCTGTTTTTACCAGTTTAGGTAGAGAAGTACCAAGGATATTGACAAAAGTTGTAGGAAACTGTATAAAATTGAGAGGTATTTGATTATAATAGGCAACTGAAAATTGTTAAATGATATGTCTGTCACTTGTTAGCTATACACACTAAGAGTTTGATGCAACTTCAGTTTCACAATTTAGGCCCACCATAATTACTTCCCTTGACATTTCTGTGAAATATGTACCACAGAGTTGGACTGCTTTCTCATGGGGACAGTCATGTTCAGCTTTGGTAGTTACTCTAGTTTTCTACTGTTGTTTTTTCAGTTTATACTTCCACTAAGAGTGAATGAATAGCCTTGTTGTTCCAAATTCTCATCAATCTTCCTTTAGGCTATCATTTTAACCTTCTGTCCGAGTATTTGTATCTCACTGTGCTTCTACCTTGACCTTCTCAGTGACTGAGATTGTCATTTCATATTTTTAAAGGCAATGTCCTCTTCTATTAATTGTCTAGTCAATTATCGTGTCCCATGTCTTAGTTATTTTTATTTGTAAAAATTATTTACATATTTTATACATGTACACATATATGTATATATAAGACATGTACACTTTGTATGAAGATGTTTGTAACAGTGTTGCTAGTAATAGTGAAAAACTTGAAAGAGCTCATTTTTCTAGCAGTGGCAGATTGGATAAACAGTACCTTACAGATCCAGTATTTCATATCCAAAATGCTTGGGCCAGAAGTGATGCAGAGATTTTCTTCAGGGTTTAGAATTGGCATATACCCCTGGAGGTGGAAACACTGCTCCAAGTTGAAACATAAATTCATAGAAAAAAATTCATGTTTTATATACATAGAGCCTTAAAGTAATTTTGCGCAATATTTTTAATAGTTCTATGTTGGAAACAAAGTTTCATGGTGTAAAGTTTTCTATTTGGGGCATCGTAACAGTGCTCACACATTTTTGAATTACGGAGAATTTTGGATTTTTTGTTTGTTTCGTTTTGTTTTTGTGTCTTTTGAGACAGGTTCTTGCTATGCTGTTCAGGCTGGCCTTGGGCGCACCTTGTAGCACAGGTTGGTCTGGAACTTGCAACAATCCTCCTGCATCAGCATCCTGAGTGCTGGGATTACAGGCATGCACCACCATGTCCAGCTGGATTTTGGATTTTTGGAATAGAGATGTTGACCTGTATTGTTACAAAGGAATTCTATACTACTTCTATATAATACTATACCATTTCTGTGAGTCTCATAAACATAATGCTGAGTCAAAGAAGTTAGACATAAAAGAATTTGCGCCATGTGATTCTGGTTCTATAAAGTTCAAACCAGATGTGCCAGTTATTTTGGGAAGTGGTGAATGAAGAGGGGTGTAATGAGGGTTTGTGAGTGTTAGGATAGTCTATCTTTTTTTTTTTTTTTTTTTTTTTTGGCAGAGTCTCACAACATAGTTCAGGCTGGCCTTGAACTCACTACATAGCCCAGGCTGCCTCAAACTCCTCATATTTCTCCTGCCTCAGTGTCCTGAGTCCTGGGATTACAGGTGTGCACCACTACTTCTGACTCTTGATGTTTTTCTGTATCTTGATCTGAGGGGCTGGGGAGGTAGCTTGGTGGTCTAAGTGCCTGCCTGACTAGCACAAAGACCTGGATTTGATTCACGTGTACCATGTGAGTCTGAACTGCATAGTGAGACCCTGTACCAATAAATAAATAAAAGAAATTTTTTAAAATGTCATGCATCTTGATCTGAGCGGGTCACATGGCTGTAATGAGTTTGTGAAGATTCAGTGGACTACACATTGATGACTGTGTACTCTCCTACAGTATGTCGTAGTCCAGTACAAAGGAGTTTACAAAAAACAGTTCCTACCACAAACCCTAAGAGCCTAACAAGCAGACTTGGCTTGATGTTTTTTCTCTCCTCAAAGTTCACCATGCTGTTCCTATGACAGATCTTGGTGTCCATGGAAACAAGAAAGAGAACATACAAAGAGACAGGATCAGAGCCTGGAAAGTGCAGCAAATGGCACAAAGGGACAGACACTCCTCGCCTCTTTGTCCTTGGACTCTCAGTGCCCACTTTGCACCAGTGGTGCCCTACTAATGTGACTGTCCACCTACCACACTCTGACAACAGGCCATCCACATTGACACCTATACTTGGTTTCAGCCCACCCTCCGCATTACTGGGTTCCATTTTACTCAGCCCAATAGGAAAGTTGACCTGATAGGGACTTAAATTAAAAAGTCCTTTTTCACCCTGGCAAGTGCAAAGGCCTGAGTTCGATCCCTGGCAAGTGCAAAGGCCTGAGTTCGATCCCTGGTTCTGCAAAAAAAAAAAAAGTCCTTTTTCAGATTAGGGACACTAATTAGAGGTCACTTGTTGGTAACCTCTGTTCTGAAGTATGCCCTTACTGGGGATATAAGCCTGAAATGCCTGGAGCAGCCTTGGTAAATGTTATAAAATCCATGTTCTGGGTATGGTAGCATACACCTGTGTAATCTCAGCACTTGGGAGGCTGAAATGGGAGGATTGCTGCAAGTTCAAGGCCAGCCTAGGCTACATAGGGTGTTCAAGGGTAGCCTGAGCTACATAGAAAGACCCTGTCTAGAAAAAAGAATCTACATGTTAGAGAACAAGTTCTTTATTCCCAAGAAAATTCTTTGGATCTTTACTCAGAGCTTATCAATTGTTATTTTAAACATAGTTATAGCTCCTCATTTTTTTGATTTTCTAGGCCTACAAAAAGACAGATTAAAAGAGAGTGGGTAAAATTCTCTCTTGAGCATGGACATGTGTCTATCTGGCCTTGTCAAGTTTGAGAATTATGTTGGATACATCTGGGTATGAGTGTGTGCCCACAAGCATAGGTGTGGGAATCGATATGTACACCAATGTGTTGGTTAGGATGGCTGCGTGCGAGAGAGCCTGTGCACATTTGCATCCTGTGTGTCTGCTGGTTTGTGTGTGCACATCGGCTGCATGCTATGCGAGGACATTTGTGAATGAGCTTGTCATCTTGTATTTTTATATGTATGTGGTCGGACGCAAAATATGTAAATGAGAACCTACACTTTTGCAACTCTAGGGGGTATAATGAGAGCATTGGTGGGGCTGCTTATAAGTTTATTTCTTGGAGCTAAACTGTAAATTTGTGTGTGGATTTATATAGGGAAACTTAGGCAAAGTTTTCAAGTCATGTGGTGGGACAATATAAAATTGCCTTTTTTTTTTTTTTTTTTTTTTTTTTTTTTTTTGCGGAACCAGGGATTGAACTCAGGCCCTTGCGCTTGCCAGGGAAGCGCTTATTCCACTGAGCCATCTCCCCGGCCCAAAATTGCCATTTTTATGGGTTAAAAATGGTTAACTATTCAGTGGTTTTGTATGCTATAACCTAATCTGTGTGCACACGTGCATATGCAGAGCACATACACAACTTTAAGTCAGCACAGCCTTGCTACCACCTTTGTGTTATTATTAGAACTAAAAAGAAGACAGCTACTATGGGTGCGAGACCTGGAGGGACTTTAACGTGGACCTTGAAGGAAAAGGTAGAGGTACAAAGAATCATGAAGGGCATAACAGAGAGTTGCTCAAGGGAGACGAGGTTAAAAGTCCTCTACTCTGGGGAGCTTTCTGTGACATCTGTTTGGTACCAGTATGTGCAAGGTTGGCCTCTACCATGAGCAAAACCATGGGACTTCCTCTCTCATCACAGATGTCACACGGGACTGTTCCCTGCTATTTTCATTGGCCATCTTCTTCATTAGGCAGGAAATTCCAAGCTCACTTGGTCTCTCTGCTTCATTCATATTCCAAGTGGGTGTTACAGGGTGACCATTAGTTACTCCACCACACTGAAAAAGCCAAAATATCTCCCTGTGAAGCTGCAAGCCAGACACTAGTTTTTAACCTTCCTTTTGCTTGAAGGGAGAGTTTTATGACTTCTGCCCAGTTCCTTGTAGAGATCCTATCAAGCAGGCAGTGAATTGCTCCTTTAAGCTAATGGTTGCCAGGAATCAGAAAAATTCACATACAGAGCAAACGGGTCATGGATGAGAGGAAAGTACTGGAATCATAGTCAATATAGTGCAAAGTTATTGGGATAGAAAGTTTTGTGACATGCCATTAGCCAAGTGACACCTGCCAGAGATCTCCCTGAGAGAGGATTCATGGGATTCAAAGCAGAAAATCTGTTAGTCTTATGTGACCATATAGCAAAAGCATGGATAATTTGGAGTAATCAATGCAAAATTCATAACCATAGTCATGTACCAGTGAGAGGAAAACATGATGATACATTCATGCTGGAGAGGAACACGTTTAGGTGATCAGGGGCACTTGAGTCAAGATAATCAATTGAGAATGACTTTATACTAAAAAACATTTAATAAAGATATCACCCCAACCACAAAGCCCCTACTGAACGCTCATTATTGGTAAGTTATTCAGATTTAAAGAAGATAAAAAGAAACTTGGATAGCTCTTAGTAAAAGAAAACTGATTGAAGAATTAAGGCTGGAAAC
Source organism: Octodon degus (assembly GCF_000260255.1). Classification (NCBI taxonomy): domain Eukaryota; kingdom Metazoa; phylum Chordata; class Mammalia; order Rodentia; family Octodontidae; genus Octodon; species Octodon degus. Next base: position 7,379,566 of record NW_004524595.1, on the reverse strand, counting down.
AGCAAAGGAAGTGGTGTAGACTGGCCTCTGCCAGGAAGCCAGGCCTCCGATCAGCCAGTCTCAGTGTGTGGGATCAGTTGTTCTCCACTCCAGTCAAGGAGCTCTAGACAGTCAACGGGGCTTGGTCTGGTTCACAGCCTGGTAGATTTTCTGTGTGCCAGTATCACAATGCAGTATCATCATGGAAATTTGGCCACTCATCCGTAGGCATTTTTTCAGATCCCAATTTGACTATATTTGGAACTTGGGAAAATGGCAGATGGTTTTATATTTGCTTTCCCTATGGCAAGAGGACCATATCTCAAGAGACTATGGTCTTGAGGGTCTTTGCCACAGTGATCAAAAGCTGCCTAGCACCAGGTCTTTATTAATAGTCTTTGAAGGATACAAGTAGAATTAGAATTTAAATACTTTTTGTTCTTCTTATCCAGATTTTATTTATTTATTTGAGTGTAACACCGTCAGAGTCCGGAGACTATAGGAATTGAGGTTTACACCAGGTTCGACACTTTTTGGGATTAAAAGGAAGAGATAATATCTTATGCTTCATAAGTTGAATGAATAAATACATAAATTAAAAATTATATGGAGCCAAGAGATGAAAATACAAGAGGAATAAATAGTAAATGGAGGAAGACAAAGGTTGTCATAGAGTAGTAGATGGATGAGTGGAATCCCAGACTAGGAGATTGAAATAAGGAATAGCAGCAGTTGTGTGGTTTATTTTTTTATTTTTTATTTTTTAATTTTTCTCATAATGTCAATAATTTTTTCCATAATTTTATTGATAAACAAATAGTGATGAGACAGTTTCAAACCAAACTGGTAAGACAGTTTCAATAATTAACACATTGCATACATTCTTCCTAGTGGTTATTTGCTGTACAAGATGCAGACATGATATCCTGTTTATAAGCTCTATTAGAACAAATCCCTCTATTCATGAAGAGAATGTAACTATATATCTATCCTAACCATTTTGAATACATAGATACAAAATGGACATTCTTCTGTATCCCCTTTTTTGTTTAGTTCCGTTATTTGAATATTATAGGTGTGTTAACTCAGCAAAATATTCTAAAAGAAGGGGCCAAGGAGATGGTTCAGTGGAATAAGTGCTTCCCTGGCAAGCCCGAGGGCCTGAGTTCAATACCCGGTTCTACCAAAAAAAAAAAAAAATTCTAAAAGAGTTCAGTAGTCCATAATAGAATTGGGTCTTCTGCTTCACTGACAATGTCAGAAATTGTTGACCTGAGTCCCCTACAGCTCAACATAACAGCATGGCTTTACTTCTTATATTTCGTTTTTATACTTTTCTGCTAGATGGTTAAGACCAAGATAAAGCAAGACCTATGCAACAAGAGTTGTAGCTTTTGGGTCTGATAAGTTCAGTGAAATCCCCTCAGGATTTATCCTGAGATCCTGTACCTCAGATTGTAGATCCTTTGTCAGTGTCAGCCATGTGGATGAGTCACGGCCATTGCTTGGCCAGTGTGCTCTCTGTGAAAGCCTGAGAGAATGTTTTCTCTCCATGTGACTCTCCTTAGGCAAGTTGTGTGGTTTAGAAAAGCAAAAACCTAGTTGTGGAAGTGGATGTGGCTTTATACACAGACCAGAGAGAAAGTTACCAAGGCACTTTCCAAAGGCATAGCTCCATTTGGCCAAACAAAACCTTTTTTTTTTTTTTTTGGTGGAACTGGGGAATTGAACTCAGGTCCTTGCACTTGCCAGGTAAACGCTTATCCTACTGAGCCATCTCCCCAGGCCCTAAACAAAACCTTTGAGGCATTCATTTACTTATTCATTGATTTATGGAAAAATTGCTTACTTGGTAGGTATTGTATTAGATGCTAGAGACTAATTATAACTAAAACACATAAAATGAGTGTGATAGTGCATGCCTAAAATCCCAGCACTCAGGAGGATCACTACAAGTATGAGGACAGCCTGGGTGACATAGTGAGTTCAAGGCCAGCCTGAACTACATAGATAGATCTTACCTAAAAAATAGTTTTGAGGGTTGGGGAGATGGCTCAGTAGAATAAGCGCTTGCCTGGCAAGCACAAAGGTCTGAGTTCAAATTCCTGGTTCCACAAAAAAAATAAAAATAAAAATAAATAGTTTTGATTGTATTAAAGTCTAGGCAGACCACAGTAAAATATGGCCCATGACCACACCCATTTATCTACATATTATTCATGGCTTTTAAAAATGCAGTCCACATACCGTAGCTTTGTTCTTTACAGTTTACAACTGAATGATTATATTCACAAAGTTGTATGACTATCATTATCTAATATTGGAATATTTTCATTATTCCAAAACAAAACCCCCCATACCCATTAGAAATTACTCCCATTCTCTTCTACCACTCCCCAGTCTGCAACAAGCATTAATCTACTTTCTGTTTCTATAGACTTGCCTCTTTTGGACATTTCATTAAAATAGTGTCACCTGCAACCTTTTTTTAAAAAAAATTTATGTATGTGGTACAGGGTCTCACTTATGCAGCTCAGACTCATAGTGATCCTCCTGTTTTCAGCTTCCCCAGTGCTGGGATTACAGGTATGTGACACCAAGCCCGGACTCGGTGGCCAGCTCAGTGTGCCCATTGGTGGGGCCAGCATAGCATGTAGTACGAGGATTGGAAACTTGGTCTCTGTGCTTGCCTAAGCAGGTGCCTAGTCCATTGAGCTATCTCGCTGGTCCCATCTGCAACCTCTTATAGCTGCCTATTTTCATTTAGCATAATGTTTTCAAAGTGTAGCATGT
>NW_004524595.1:7356232-7376620 GCF_000260255.1 Octodon degus | reverse complement strand
CCCCCCCTTTTTTTTTTTTTACTATTTTCTAAACACTTTAAAAATATTTTGTGGAGGAGGCCAATTATTAAAATTTAAAATAATAAAACAAATTTTCAAAACAAGATAATAAGAGGATAACAATGGTTAACACATTGCGTATTGTTATCTTAGTTACTGAGAGTGCACGATACCAATATGTAACTGTTCAAACAGTATCAGCACAAACCTTTCCTTTTCAGTGAACTAAAGGAAGTTAGTAGTATAACTCTTAACTATCATATATATATATATATATATATATATATATATATACATTTTTTTCCTCATCCCCCTATTTCAATTTTTCTTTCTTTTTGAAATTTCTTCCCTGGGGTCCAGGGAGATAGCTCAGTAGAATAAGCGCTTGCGAGAGCGAGCTGGGAGGAAGGTGAAGATGGCGGGAGCCTGGGCTCTGGCTTGGGGTTTCCGGTGGCTGCAAAGCACAGCTCGGCAGGCGGTGCCACTGGGGGCACGGACAGCCTCCCACATTACCAAGGACATGCTACCGGGCGCCTACCCCAGGACCCCAGAGGAATGGGCAGCCGCCGCCAAGAAGTATAATATGCGTGTGGAAGACTACGAGCCTTACCCAGATGAGGCCATGGGGTATGGAGACTACCCAAAGCTGCCTGACCGCTCACAGCATGAGAGGGATCCATGGTATGAATGGGACCACCCAGACCTGAGGTTGAACTGGGGTGAACCAATTCACTGGCATCTAGACATGTATATCCGGAACCGTGTGGACACATCTCCCACACCTGTTTCTTGGCATATCATGCATAACCATCTCTTCGGCTTCGTGGTATTCATGCTTTTTATGTTCTGGGTAGGGGAGATGTACCCCAGCTACCAGCCTGTGGGGCCGAAGCAGTATCCTTGTAATAATCTGTGCCTGGAACGAGGTGGTGATCCCAGCAGAGAACCTCAGCCAGTGGTTCACTATGAGATCTGAGGTTTTTTTGACCGTTGTGCCCTTGAACAAAGGCTCCTCATTCCTAGAAATTTAACCTTAATGAAATGCTGAATAAAGCTTAGTGATCTGGAAAAAAAAAAAAAAAAAAAAATAAGCGCTTGCCTGACAAGTGCAAGGGCATCAGATAGATGCCAGGCACGGGCTGGGAAAAAAAAAAAAAAGAATAAGCGCTTGCCTGACAAGTGCAAGGGCCTGAGTTCAATCCCTGGTTCTGCCTTAAAAAAAAAAAAAAAAAATTCTTCCCATTTCACAATATTTATTGTACATTTTGGATCTTATTTGCTGTTTCGGCCTCTCATACTAGGAGAACAATATGAGGTTTATGCATGTGCATCTGGCTATTATGTGTTCTAGTTTAGCTGTACCTGAGCATTTATACACTGAAATCAAATTATTCATTGTAAATACTTTCTCTAATTTCTTGTTTATATTACAGGTAAATATGAATTTTAGGGAAAATGTAACTATAGCTTATGATTTTCATTTGGGAAATTATAAATATATTTAAAAGGTAATTGTAGGTTTTATAGGATTAGACAACTACTTGAAATTTTCTTTCTTTTTTTTTGTTTTTTTGTTTTGTTTTTTTTTTGAGACCAGATCTCACTATGCAGTTCAGAGGCTGGTCTTGAACTCACTCACTTTGTAGTTCAGGCTGGTCTCAAACTCATAGCAATCCTCTTGCCTCAGCCTCTCAAACCTAGAATTACAGGTGTGTACTAGAATGTTAAATCATATTTTAAATATGGCTTGTAGACCTGTAGCCTACACACACACACACACACACACACACACACACACACCTCTATATGTCCACAAACACTGCACATTCAAAGCAAAGCCCTGCTCCGACCATAACCTGTTGTTGTAAACAATCAGCTGTAACAATCGTCAGATGGTTGATGCAAGGACATAACGACCTACAGAAAGACTGAACCTAACTTGTCTTAAAATAGTCTTCCTGGCCAAACTCTGAATGGAACCAAATTAAGACACCAAAATGTGTGTGTGTGTGTGTATGTGTGTTGTCCATATTTAGGACAGGGTCTACAGGGTCTCACTAGGTATATCAGACTTACAGTGATTCTCTTGTTTTCAGCCTCCCAGCGTGCCCCATTGGCCAAGCTGGTGAGGCACGCGGGGATTGAACCGGCCGCTGTGCTCTGCCAAGGTGGCTGCTTTAGTCCGCTGAGCTATCAGGCCGGCTCTTGCGAGCCACAGTTCTTGTCCTTAGCACTTCATAGTCTACAGAAATCTGAATTGTTTCACACAGCATGCGTGATATTGCACAGCAAGTTACATTAGCTGCTGTTACAAAAACACCCATGTATAATTTTAGGCCCCTCTTTCTTGGAGAGGGCATGTCACAGGGTCGCATCTGGAGGCCCTTCTTCCGGCCGGCCACTTCCTCCCCCAGCCTTGTTTGCTTCCTGTTCCTCTCGCCTCCCTCCCACTCTCTCTGCCTTTGCTCTGCCTCCACAGCTTGAGTCACAGCCTGCATCCCGTCTTGAAGGCGTGATCATTAGTCAGGAACCAGGCTGAGCCTTCCCCTGGCTTTCTGGGGACATCTGGGGAGAATGCAGAGAGAGCTGTGGCAGCTGGCAAGGCCCATGTGCTGCAGTCAGTGCTGAGCCTGAGGGCAGGGATTGTCAGCTGCGAGACAGCAGTGGCCAGAGCTGGACTGACACAGGCTCCTCCAGAGTGGGGGAGGGTGCCTGGGAAGGGTGGCAGGACAGGGCACGGTGGCAGCCGTCTGGTCTTTGCAGGGGACCTCTGGCCTAACCTGGGGTGTCCCTAGGGACAGGCAGAACAAGAGGAAGAGGTGGCCCCTGCAGTGAGTGCACCAGGCTTTAACCTCCTGGTCTCCAGCCCACAGTGAACAGTGCTTCCTACTGTGCTGCCTAGCAGTGACTACAGGCAATGCTCCGGAATCCCCAGGTACTGGTATTACATAAATCTGGGGTTCAGATGAGGTAAGCGCACTCTCAGTGCAGGCTCTCGGGCAGGCAGGAGGTGGCAGGCATTCTTTCCTTGCCTTCTCTAACCAGGCCTTAGCACCCCTCTTCACCCCACTTGGGACTCTTTCTTTGAAACTTATGGGGCCCCGCTTTCATATCTTCTTCAATTTCCAGTCCATGTTGGAATGGAGACCCGTGCTTTGTTGAGTAAAGGGGAGAGGCAGAAGCTGAAGGCAGACAGAAAGATGTGTCTTTCTATAACTTCTGAATGCAGCTTCAGATTCAAGGAATGGGATCAGCCCTAAGAATAGGCTTAAAGAAATAAGAGTTTTTCTTCTCCAGCTGCCTTCATTGCTCAGAGGTAGGGTTCAGCCTCTTCCCTAGGGGTGAGATTTGATAGTAAGGGCCAGAAAATTTCCAGTCCAGGATCAGCACAGGACTGAAGGGATGCAGGTGTGGGTAGCCATCTTCCTTGTTGCCAGACTCAGAGATAAAAATGATCACCCTGACATCCCAGAAAGGAGAGATCCAGGGAAGATTGGCAGCTGTACTCTTCAGTGAAATCGTAAAGTAAATTTCATTTCCCTGGGATGCCCACCTTTCTCTTCTGGGTCCCTCCCCCAGTCCTTCGGATTCTTCTCCTTTTCTGCCAATTTACTTCTGTGTGGAGAACTACTCTATCCTTGCCAGACTTAGGGACAGGAGGTCATACCATAACTTCTCTTTTCTCCTCTTTGGACTTTCTTGAGGTGGTCTAGCTCAGTTAGTGGGGGAAAGGAATCTAATTAAGCTCATTAAAATTAATACTATGAAAACTCTCTTCTTAAAGAGCTAGGCTATTTCTCCATATTCCCCAAAATAGCCATGCAGATAGTTGACAAGGATGCCTGGAGGAATCTTCTTTAAACCAAGATTCTCCACTCTGCACCACCTCTTATTTAGCCTGTACGTTCTGCACTCTCCTTTAGAGAAAGTTAAGCTTTCTTCTTCTCATGTGCCTCAGTGAAAATTTGCTAGCAATTTACAGCTGGAAAATATCCCTAAGAATGGTTCTCTGAAATGCGCTTGACGTTTTAAATTTGGGCTCCTGTCTCAGGAGGCAGCCCAATCCTTTCCACTGCACCCCAGCCTCCTCATCTTCCTGGAAATTGAGAGTTTCCAGAAGCAAAGTAGATTCTGGTGGACCTCAGAAATGAAAGATACTATGGGCCATTTGGAATAAAAAGGGATTCAAAAACTTGGAACAGGAAACAGGATGGATACTGGTCAGTGTTCATTACTTCATCCATGGCTTCCTGGTCCTCTTTGCATCTCCAGAGGAGACACAGGTGACAGGGACCTCAGAGTGAAGCCCCAAATGCACCTGTTTCTTCTGAGAAAGGTCAGAGGCAGTTTAGATAAAAGCTTACTTCCTAGCTGGTATCAGAGTTCAGCTCGCTTGCGGCAGGGAAGGGCTAGAAGGCCATAGAGAGGGTGTGGAAACACCATTCTCAAAAGGCAGAAAAGGACTACAAGGAGGTGAAACTCTTATTCCCCAACTCAGTTTACCTACTTAACCAACTGGGGAATGTTATGAAATAGCTTATCTTAAGTGCTGGTCGGGATTCTGTCAGCTTAACAAGCAAAGAAAGAATTTGTTTACTGGTGCACCAGGAAATGTGAACTGCGATTTAGGGAGTTAAATAATGTCATTCATTCCCTTCTGTCCCTGAGTGGGCTTGTTTGTCTTATGTTGGCTTCATTCTCAGAAGTAGCAAAGATAGCTTCTGGCAATGAATGAATACTTGGTTGTTTTCCTTGCCTGTATTTCTAGCTAGTTGCAGCAAGAGCCCCAGGGAAGACTCCGATAGGCCTCGCTTTGGTCAAGTGTCATTACCTGAACCAATCATTGCAGCGTGGAGGATGAAGAGGTTGTTGTTTGTTTGTTTGTTTGGGTTTTTTTTCCCCTGTCTTTTTGAGACAGGGTCTTTCTATGTAGTTCAGGCTGACTTTGAGCTTACTTTGTAGCTCAGGCTGTTCTCAAACTTTCAGTTATCCTCCTGCCTCAGCCTCCTGAGTGCTGGGATTACAGGAATGCACTACTGTACGTGGTTTAAGATGAAGATTTTGACTGGCTATCCCAGCATGTGTAAGGAAGCCGAGGCAAGGGATTGACCATCCTTTTAGGTAGAGGAGGAACAATTCTTAGAACAAGAATGAACTGGGCAGATTCAAAAAATCAATACAGTATATCCATACAGTATCAATTTATCATTGCTAATGCAAATAAAAAACAATAGGATGAAGATGCGAGCAATGCAAAAATGTATAAGACATGGTGTGTTAATCACCTTTCTATTACTAGAATAAAATCCTAGACAAATACAACTCAAAGGAAAAAGTGTTTTGCTTTAGCTCATAATTTCCAGGGTTTCAGTACGTGGTCTGGCTTTAAAGTAGAAATAGATGGCAGAGGAAATCTTACCTTGTGGCAGCCTTGGGCTCAGAAGTTGAGGAGGAGAGAATAAGAAGAGAATGAAGAAGAGAAAGAAAGAAAGAAGAGAGAAGAGGAGAGAGGAAGATGGGAAGTAGAAGGAAGAGGTAGGGGAAATAGGAGGAGAGGGAGGGAAGGAGAGGGAATAGGGGAAGATGGAGAAGCAGTGGGGAAGAGGAAGAGGAGGAGGAGTGGGCAGGGAGGGAAGAAAAAGGGCAGCAGGAGAGGAAGGACGAGGGGAGGGAGAGGGGAACTTGGCACAACTACTTCTCTCTGGGCCACTCCCCGACTGATCCACCTCCATAACCAGGCCCCACTCCTAAGAGTACATTCAGCTACAAACTCCTTGATGGATTAATCCACTAGTGGGATGGATTAATCCACTAGTGCTCCTGTGACCAAGTCATTTTCCAAAAGCCTAACCTCCGAGCATACGGGTCTTTTGAACTTGCCAGGGAAGCGCTTATTCCACTGAGCCGTCTCCCCAGCCCCCAGTACAAGTCTTTGGGGGGACATTTTTGATCCAAATGATAAGACATGGCTTTTATCCTTAAAGATCATATAATCTAGTTGTCCTGGAAGCTGGAAACATTCTTTACTTAATAATTCAGGAAATATTAGTTAATCACTGCAAAATACTTACTGAGTGCTTGTCTCCTGCAACAGGCACCATATCACAGATTCCTGTTATATGGAGATGAAAGACAATTCTTTTCCTACAAAAATCTTACAATTAAATGGGAGAGACGAGAAAATCCAAATCTTTACACAAGTGTCGCAAGGGTCCCTAAAAGCACCTATTTAACATGAGGTTTTGAAAAGGTAGTGCCTGAGCAGAGGCTCAGGAGCATATGGGAGTCAGATAAGGCCGAGGGTGGGCGGTCTTCCAGGCAGAGATCATTTGTGAAGAGGTCCAGGGTGTGGAGGAGGGGGTGTGTTTGGAGAACCATAAGGAGTTTGAATAGAGTATGTAAGGGACTACAGAGGGAGATAAACCAGATTTGGTAGAAAGGAGCCAGCTCATAAAGAGCCCCAGGGTGGCCCACAGATTGGAGTTTGTCCCTGAAGAGTTTTAAACTGAGCATAGACGTGTCCTGATTTGCAATTGAGCGTGCTCATTCTGGCAGCCGATGGAGGGAAGTGAGCCAGGCTGAAGGCTGGAGGGAGGGTCAGAAGCCTGCTGTGAGAAAGCACACAAGATGGGATGGAACTTGACTTACAGGGATGGAAGCTAATAAAACAGGGCAACTAGAAGAATCAGCCAGGTGAGGGGTGCGTACCTGCAATCCCAGCGCTTGGGAAGCTGAAGCAGGAGGATTGCAGGGAGATCCAGGCCAGCTTGGGCTACATAGGAAGTTCAATGCCAGTCTGAAATAAATAGTGAGACTGAAATTAAAAAAAAAAAAAAAAAAAAAGGATCATTATTTTTCAACCTCCATCAACTCACTCAAGGTTTAAGATAAACAATAAATGCTCATTTACTCACATATTCTCCAAGAATCACTCCAACGATTATTAACTACAATGAGGAAACTGTACCTTTGCAACAGAAAAATTCATAACCATCGCCTTAAGGAAAAAGGTGTTTTGGCTTTGTGGGGCAACCGGATGTTATGTACCTTCTGGTATGATGCAACATCTGCTATGCGCTGTTCATTCCAAAGATACCTGATCTCAATCAGATCATGAGGAAACAACTGGAGGAACCCAGAAGGCAGATGACTATGTATGAAAATTGGCTGAAATTCTTCAAAAAATTCAATGTCATGAAAAACACAAACAAAAACAGAATGGGAGGACATTTCTCTAAATCAAAAAAAGTTAAGGAGACCCAACAACCACAGAAAATATGTAACCCTTCACAAAATCCTTGGGGTCTTTTTGTTTTTGTTTTTGTGAGGAACCAGGCATTGAACTCAGGCCCTTGCGCTTGCCAGGAAAGCACTTTTTCTTCTGTGCTATCTCCCTGGCCCCTCACAAGATCCTTGGCCAAAAACTTAAAAGCTTTAAAAGACAGTCTGGGAGTATTCGATTATGAAATAGTTTTTTCTTTGGTAGTCTCAATTGTGCTGGAAAATGTCTTTAAAAAAATTTTTTTAATACTAAGAATCAAACTCAGGACATTGAGCTTGCCAGGCAGGTACTGTGCTGCTGAGCTATCTCCCTGGCCAAATGTCTTTATTTTTAAGTGGTGCTGGAGATGTGAGGAATCTTTAAGAGTCATAATGCCTGAAACTGACTTCCAGAAGGTTCAGGAATATGTATAATGTGTCTCTCATATGTGATATGTGTATATCAGTGATAAGTATGCATGCTCTTACATGTATATGTGTACCTGTATATATGTATGACATTTGACATGTCTGAATGTGCTCCCAAATAGGGCAAAATGTTAAAAATGACTATGTTGCTGTGGACATGGCTCAGTAGAAAAAGCGCTTGCCTGGCAAGTGCAAGGGCCTAAGTTCAATCCCCAGTTCTGCCAAATAAATAAATAAATTAATTAATTAAAATAAAATAAAATGTCATATAATTTAATTGCCAGTGAAGTGGAAGACCCAAAACTATTATGGACCTCTGAACTCTTTTAGAATATTTTGCTGAGTTTACACAGCTATAATATTTAAATGATGGAACTTAACAAAAAAAGGGGATACAGATGAATGTCCATTTTGTATTTGTGTATTCAAAGTGGTTAGGATAGATATATAGTTACTTTCTCTTAATGAATAGAGGGATTTGTTCTAATGGTGTTTGTCTAATAGGATATCATGCCCACATCTTGTACAGCAATTAACCACTAGGAAGAATGTATGCAATGTGTTAATTATTGAAACTGTCCTACCAATTTGGTTTGAAACTGTCTCATTGCTATTTGTTTCTCAATAAAATTATGGAAAAAATGGCTATGTTTGGGAAAAGTATACATGGGAATTTTATTCATCTTTCTGTGTGTGTATTTAACTTTAGTTTTTTGTTTTTTGTTTTTTGGTTTTTTTTCCTGCAGGGCCTCACTACACAGCTTGCACTTGTAGTGATCCTCCTGTTTTCTGCCTCCGTAGAGTTGGGATTACAGGCATGCTTCATCATTCCCAAACTCCATTGCTGGTTTAGTGTGCCCGGGGGTGGGGCTGGCATGGCATGCTGTGCTGGGAATTGAACCCTGGCCCCTGCACTTACCTAAGCAAGCACTTAGTCTGCTGAGCTATCTCGCCAGCCCTTAAAGATGCTACTTGGTTTTCTTTCTTCTTTTTTTTAATTTTCCATATTCACTAACTTATATTTTAAATAGTATTGAGACTTGTGGAACCTTAGGTACACTTTGTGTTTCTCCACAATTTATAATTATACTTCCCAATCCAAGCAATGAGAGCATCTATTGCCATGAATAACGGAAGTAATGGGAGACATGTCAGGAATATTTTATGGCTATGGAAGTTCAGATGAAATTGAGTGAACACATCCCATGAGTGAGCCTTCCACGGTGCATCACACACTTGGCTTCAATGAGCAGTACCATAAAGCCAGTACCTGAAACATCAGAGGGGTGTTTGCAGAAGAGAAGTTCTGACTTGATCATGTGACTTGCAGGATCATACTTTGACATGAATTCTTTGATGATGACTGCTTTGGCTGTTCTTGTTCACCTACTAACAGCACAACCTGGCGTTCCTAGTTCTAAAGTGATCAGAAGAGGCTTGAAGATTGTGAGCAGCAGGGTTGGAAAGTCCCTGGGACTTTCAAGCTTCTTCCAGAAACATTAGCATCAAAAGGCAATTATACCATCAACTGCAGAAAGGATTGGCTGAAGCCGCTGCTGCTGCCGCAGCAACTCCTGAACTCATGCCTGAGTCTGCAGTCCGCGGCAGGCTCATCCTCTGGCTTCTGGCCGCTCAGGGTACAGGGTGCCAGCAGCCTTCAAGGAGGGCGTCACTTGCCAATCTTCTTCTTTTTTTAAAGTCTATTTATTTATTTATTTATTTTTGTGGCTGGCTCAGCCCGGGTGGGGCTGGTACAGCATGTGGTGCTGAGGATCGAACCATGTCCCCTGCACTTTGTCTAAGATTGACTAAGCAGGCACTTTAGACCACTGAGCTACTTCATGACCCCATATATGTGTGTGTACCTGTATATATACATGACATTTGACATGTCTGAATGTGCTCCCAAATGGAGCAAAATGTTAAAAGTGGTTATGTTTGGGAAAAGTATACGTGGGAATTCTATTCTTTCTGTGTGTGTGTTTAAGTTTAAACATCACAAAAAAGAATAGAAAGGGAGAGGAGCAGAAGGAGAAGACTGAATGAGTTAATAGCCCGAGACCATGGCGATGGGCCTGGGAATGTGAGTGACTCCAGGCTGCTGAAACAGAAACCAGAGTGGGCAGTGATTTCTCTCTCACAGTCCTGAGGCTAGAGAACTGAGAGCAATGTGCCAGTTTAGATTCTGGTGAGAGCAGAGCACTCTGGGTTGCAAGCTGTTCTATATATAGTCTCTGTAATTCAGGCTAGCCTTGAACTCACTAAGTAGCCCAGGCTGGCCTCAAACTCACAGCAATCCTACTGCCTTAGTCTCCTCAGTGCTGAGATTATAGGCATTTAATGTATCCTCCTATAGCAGAAAGAGGGCAAGAGAGCTCTTGAGTCTCTGTCTCAGCCTTTGTCTGTTTGCCTTTTTGCTGTGCTGGGGATGGAGCTCAGGCCCCTGTGCATACTGGGTAAGCACTCTACTGCCCGGATACTCGGGGTCTCTGTTATAGGAGTCCCTGATTCTACACACCGGGACCTTGTTCCCATGAGCTCATTACCTTACAAAACTCCACCTCTTTTTTCCCCCAAATTTTAACCTCTGTAAGCTTTAAATGCACCTCTTTAATCTTTTTTTAAATTTTATTTATGTGTGTGTGTGTGTGGGTGGGTGGGTGTGGCCAGCTCAGCCCACCAGGGGGCCGGGCTGGCTGGCATGTGGTGCTGGGGATTGAACCGTGGTCCCTGTGCTTTAGCTGAGCTTGTTCTAAGTAGGTGCTTTAGACCACTGAGCCATCTCACCAGCCCCTCTTTAATCTTTTTATTTTTCTAATATGACTGATTGAAACCAGGGCCTTCACAATGAGCTACATCCCCAGCACACTAACTTTAGTGTCTTGTGAGAGAAAATGAGACACAGAAAGACAAGCCTTTTATAATTTTCATTTCAAGACAGGATTTCATTAAGTCACCAAGTTGCCTAGACTGAGCTCAAACTTGTGATTTTTGTGCCTCAGTCTCCCAATGTGCTGGGATTACAGGCATGTACCACCATGCCCAGGTCCTGCTGCTCAATAATATCACATTGGGGACAGGATTTCAACGTATGAATTCTGGGGATGGGGAGACACAAGTATTTAGTTCATTACAGGAAGTCAAGAGAAATAAGGTAATATTGGGAATTTGCCCCAATTTGGAATCATTCTTGGGGATCTAAGTGGAGTGAAGTTATAGGGCCCAGGACCCCTAGACACTTTCTTAGTATAATTATATAACATATTTTCTTAAGAAAAGATTATCTATTATATAACATACTCTCTTAATGCAACAGTGGCAAAACAGCAACAACACTCAACAGCCAGAAAGTGGAGACCTGAGATCACTGCCTTAGGAGTTAGGAGCTGGGGGCTCAAGTCCTGGCTCTGCACTGAACAGCTGGGCGGGAGGGAAGTCTGCTCTTCTGGGGCTCTTGCTCAGAAAATGAGCAGATTGCACCAGACATCCCTGAGGTCCATTTAAAGTTTTGCAAGTGTGTCGTTGTAGTCACCCTTCCTTACTGATGTCACCAAGAGCTATCTAAGCTAAGTGCTAATGAGATTTTGTCACATCTGTCATTTCATTCTCTCAGGCTCAGTTTGTTTCTCCAACTTATCTTGGCCATCCAGTCTTAAGAGGCTGGCCTTGACATCCTCACGGCATGTCACTCGGAGAGTGCAGTTGTAACAGCTGCCAGCTCAGGGCCTATCTGCCCTCGACTTAATGACAGAGCTTCTTCCCAGACTCCGGGACATGGTTTTCTATTAATAACTTTTCTGATTTTCTTTTTGTTATAAAACTATAAGTACTTGTGGTTAAAAAAAAATCTAGAAAATTTGGGAAACAATGTGGAAAAATTTTTAATTTTCACAATATCACCATTTTACTAAAAGCCAGTCTTAACATATTTCTGCATGAATAGGTCTGTGTGTGATGCATACTTCATCTGTTTTACTTGTTTTTTTCTTTTTCCTTTTCTTTTTCTTTTGAGGCAGGGTCCTACTATGTAGTGCAAGCTTTTATACATAATTTTTAAATATAATCTGGGAGTTGAACTCATGACCTCATGCTTACTAGACAAGTGCTGTGCCGCTGAGCTATATCCCTGGCCCTATACATAATTTTGTATTCAGATTTTTTATTTAATAATTTTTGAACACTTTTGTAGAGGAATGGGACAGATTGTTAGTCTGTAATTTTTTTTTTCAAATTTTTATGTTTGGGATGTGATTCTAGAATCTCATTTTTAACAGGCCTCAATCTATTAAACATCTTATATACCCTAGAAACATAATATTAAAATGTGTTTCTTTATATAATTTATAATCTCGCTAACTAACGAGAAGAGTCAACATTTTAAGGAGGTAGCTCTGCCCACATCACCTTGTTCTAATGTAAGGTTGGCCCGTTACATCATCTGTACTGCTGAGACAAAACCAAGAGAAGGGACAAGGGAAGAAAAATATTTGAAATTTCCTAGTTTATGATACCGTACTGTTAATGATGAACATAATTTATTCAGGGGGGACATGGAAAAATTGTAGGGTTTGTAAATGGTGGTGGTGGGGAGCCAAGTGGGGAGAATTAAATACGATAGATGTTGAGGCAAACGTGAGTTTGGAGACTCTTTCTCGTCCTTTCTTACTGATGCTAGATAGTAAGGTCTAACTTCAGTGTGTTGTGAGAGAAAATGAGACATAGAAGACAGGCCTACTGGGGGTAGGTTTTAGAACCTTTTAGAGATAAAAACAGGACTAATTATGAGCATTTTCTAATGCCACTAAATTAATTCCAAAACATCCTAACACTCAACAGATGGATATTCTTAAATGTCTCCACAGACAAACCTAAACCATTCGCTCATTCTAGCACCTAATATTTTGATCCAAGAAGTTTAAACCATTTAAATTCATCCTTGTGGTTCCCCTGGAAAGCAAGGAGAAAGAAGGAATCACTTTCTAGCACCCCTTTATAAATTATCTGTCTATGTACACTTACGTTTTTATTACGTGCTTCATGTTACAGAAAAGAAAACCCCACATACTAAATATAATTTTCAAATCACTTCCTAGCCTCATTATCTTGTGCTCATATGAAATTGTTGTTACAAATGCTTTGCCTTTCTACATTTCTCCAAAAATACGGTTTAATAACATCACATTTATTATTTTAGTGGCTCTTAGTATTCCATTTTGTCAGTATGCCATGGTTTACTCAATCATATCTTTATCATATTTGACTTGGGCAGACTTGTAGGTAGATAACAGACCCTGTAAGCCACTCGACTTGTATTTATCTAATTCCTGTCAATTTTAGCTATGTATATTTCTATCAACCTATGTTTTCTATTTTCCTGTCTATTAAATGAGCTATTATCTTTTTATACTCTGACCATTTGCCAAGTACAGTAGAAGGAAAGGATCAGTCTTATAAAACTTTATTAAATCTAGATTTTTTAGGACTGTTAGTTTTTATGTTATATTTGTCATGAATTATTTTCACATTCTGTGATTTTCTTTTTTTAAACTTCATTCAGTTACATTATTTTATATGATATATTTTTAGATGTTAAAGGGATCGCCACAGGATTCATCCGTGCATTCTTTTCCAGGGATTTCTACTGCCTAAGGAAAACCCCTTGCTACACCTATGATTCCTGCCACCTGAATCCTTGGTGTCATCGGTTCATGATCACAGTGGCCCTGAGATAACCTAGCAGAGTGGGCTTCTCCTCAGAGACCATGGGGAGAGCCTGGCTGTCAGGGAGTCACTGTCAAATCTTGCTTTCCAAATTGGAAGCACTTCATGTTTCCAGTCTTGGTGACGGCACATAATCGAATCTCTGGTTGTCCCTTAAGCTGTGTGTTTAGGAGCCAGGATTACTTAGTCTGAGAGCTGCCTGGGTCATAGGGGGAGTGGGGGGAGGCCAGCATGCTTCCTTTACACACACACACACACACACACACACACACGCACACACACGCACGTGCAGATATACACATGTACACATACTTGCTCTGGCCATTGCAATGACGCCATTGACCTTTCTGTTCTGGGGCTGACCCAGCTTCACAAAGTTGTTTTTATGGTCTTGTAAGTGTTGCCAGGGAGATGGCTCAGTAGGATAAGCACTTCCCTGGCAAGTGCAAGGGCCTGAGTTCAATCCCTGGTTCTGCCAAAAATAAAATAAAATAAAATAAAATAAAAAAGTAAGTGTGACTATGTGTTCATTTTCTGCTTTGCTGTGTATCCTGTAGGACTTTGGAGCAGGCTTTCCTAACAGTCCTACCTGGAACGCTGAGCTGAGACAGCTGGACGAATAAACACTTTGTCCCAGCAGCTGTGATGAGGGAGGACATGCCTTTGGTGGGTCTCACTGCTGTGCACAGTTTGAATACAGCAGGTTACTGAAGCAGGAGCTGGGCTCCAGGCTTGTATTACCCAAAGGTGGCAATAACGTGACCTGGGATGAGAAGTGAGGTGACACTGAGAGATGGGAGATCCTGTGGGTCTGAGCGGTGAGGGGAAAAGCAGAGGGGGAAATTATCAGATGATTGTCTACCACTGGGTTTCAGAAAAGCCACACTCAAAAGCTTGTAGACGTAGGGTATATTTTTTTAAAATAAAATGCCTTTGGGAGCTCTGAAACTCATAGTAAATAGAAAACTGCAAAAACCAGGGTTGAGGTGATGGTACTGCTCACATAACAGAAGTGAGAAATTTCAAGAACAACACAACAGAGGAGGAGACTCAGAAAATGGTGCAAAGAAAGAGCTGAAAGGGGCAGGTAAAGTGGGAGAGAGAGATGGTCTGGTGTTGCTGGCAGGGCTGATCCTAGGTAGCGGGGTGAACCCAGCAACTTCCCAGTCCAGCCCCCACAAATAGCTCTCTAAATACACTGCCCCCGGTACATAATTTGCTTAATATATTCAACTGAATTTCTTTTTAAAACTCAAGTATCTGCTTTATTTCATCTTAAGCAATACTCTCTGGGGAATCACAAGGCTGATATGCCAGTTACAAGTTTTTGTAATATGTATTAAGATAAATGCACAACTAGTGAAAGTATGTACAGAGATCTGTCTGTCTCTCTGCCTTACAGTCTGCCCATCTGTGAAGCATCTTAATAATCTCAGGGGCTGAGCAGGGGCTGCCAGCCATTCTCTGGAGCATCCAATCTTGCTGCACCCTATAGCCCATCCTTTTGCCACCATAATCTCTTCCTAGAATGATGTGAACAACCTCCTGCAGATCTCTCAGCCTCCAGTGCTGGTCCAACTCCAATCCTGACTACATACCAAAACCAGAGTGTTAAATTCTGAAATGAAAACTAGATTATAAATAAAGATGGCCAAAGAAACTCATCTATTTAGCATTTGCCTTAGTCACTGTCCTTGTTGCTGAGAAACACCCAACACCCACATGTTAAAGGAGAAGAGGTTTATTTTGGCTCACGGTTTCTGAGATTTCAGTCCATACATTTGGGCCAGAACCGAGGGCAGGGCCTGAGTGGAGGACAGCTGCTCAGGCTGAGATGACCAAGAAGCAGGGAGAGGGCTGGGGAGATGGCTCAGTAGAATAAGCGCTTCCCTGGCAAGTACAAGGGTGTGAGTTCGATCCCTGGTTCCGGAAAAAAAAAAAAAAAAAAAAGCAGGGAGAAGGAAGGGAGGAGCCTGGGAGAGATACAGCTTTCCAGGTCACCCAGTGGTGCAGGTCACCCCAGTGATGCGTCCCCAAGAGGGCCCCATCTCTCAACAGCATACTTAGCTTTGAAGTCATCAGGGGATCTGAACTAGGAGGCTTGGGTGGGGGCATTCTCCCATAGTAACACTGCTCTCTCCTCTTTTTTTTTTTTTTTTTTTTTGGTGGAACCAGGGATTGAACTCAGGCCCTTGTGCTTGCCAGGGAAGCACTTATTCCACTGAGCCATCTCCCCGGCCCCCTGCTCTCTCCTAATACCCATAAAACCATAGTTTTTTTCTTCAGCTATAAGCCTAACAAAAAGAACAACCAAGTAACAAGAACACATTTTGGGTGCTAGAAAGTGAATGGGTACATACATGGTCCTGGAGTGTGAGCCATCAAATTCAAGACTTAAACCAAGAAAGGAAGCCATGGGACATAGAAAAGTGACTCCTACACAAGAGAGTACATGAGTGGAAAGGGGATTCCCAAGGTGACTGCTACACAGCAGCCCACGGAGCCAGGATCCTGGCTGGAGCAGACCAAAAGATCTGGGGGAGATTTCTCCAAAACAGACTTTGACCCAGACTGAAGCTGAGCATGAGTGTGGTGGCACACATCAGTAATCCCAGCACTTAGGAAGGCTGAGGCAGAGCTGCAAGTTGAGGCCAGCCTGGGAAACTTAGTAAGAACCCCCAGTACTGATGGAAAAAAAAATAAAATAAAATAGCAAACAGAGAGATCAAGGGTAAGCATCTTTTGACCCAGAGATGGCAGAAATGAGGCTGGGTCAGAATCTGCAAGTACATTATCAAGAAATTAACCAATAACAAGTGCTGCAGGGGCTGTGGGGGAGAAAAGGAACTCTGCTCCACTGTTCTTGGAAGTGTAGACTGGTGCAACCACTGTAGAAATCACTGTGGAGATTCCTCAAAAAACTAGGATTAGAAATCCCATTTCACTTAGCTATTTCTCTTCTGGGTATATTCCCAGAAGAATTAAAAACACAGTCCCACAGCAATATATTTGCACTTGTGGGTGCACAATTTATACCAGGACAATTTGTAATAGCTAGATCTTGAAAACAACCCCAATGCCCATCAACTGAGAAGTGAATAAGAAGAGATGTGGTCTTTTTATACAATGGAGTATTACTCAGCCATAAAGAAGGATAAACTGCAGTCTTTCGTAGGTAAATGGGTACAACCAGAGACCACACTCAATTTTTTTTTTATTTTAGTACAGGGTCTTCAGGGTCTCACTACACAGATCAGACTCGTAGTGATCCTCCTGTTCTCAGCCTTCCAAGTGTGCATACACCACACTACAGGCATGCACCACCATGCCGTCTCAATTGCCATCTCGGCAGGCCCCCGGGGTGGGCCAGCATCGCACATCAGAGATCGAACCCAGGTCCCTGTGCCTGTCTAAGATGAATGGAGAAAAGAAGGAAAGGAAAAGCAGAAAAATTATATTTGTTGAGATAGTTATGCTACTGATTTCCCTTAATTCATTTAAAAGAAAAGTTTGTGCTAATATTGTTTGGACAGCTAACTGCCTATATCTTGTACTCTGAGTAACTAACTTAAACATAACAATATGCAATGTATTAACCATTGTTGCCCTCCTATTATCTTGTTTTGAAATTTGTTTTCCTGTTTAAAAAAAAAAAAATAATAATAATAAAATACACTGCAAGCACGCAACCCTGTACTGGGGAAGCTGTATTTTGGGGTGGGCTCAGCCAAACTGGGGCCATGACTGAAGGCAGTGAGTGCTTAGTCAAGAGAGCAATCACAGTACAGAGTGCAAGGTTTTTCTCGATGTGCTGGAGTGGGCTGAAGTTGGGACATTTCCGCTGGTCAGAGGCACAGTTCCAGCAAAGGTCATAGGCAATTTGTCCTAGTGGGTGTTGACATTCCCTGAATCTGGCACTCTTGTCTTGAGCAGAACTTTTGACTCCTATTTGGTGGACTAACCAGCAGTCAGCTTTGCCCAGGAACTGCTGAGTTACTCTTCCATCTAGCATTATCATCGTGCATGAGCATCTTCATTTTACGATGGAGTAAAGGGCCACAAGTGCACAGAGGCCCACGCTAACCCTATATCACAGCCTTGGACAAATCTTTCTTAAATGATCAACATGCAGAGCTGAGGAGAATCTGACTAAAGGGTTAACTGGCAAAAGTGGCAGATAAAACACAAAGACATGGATGCCAACCTTTAACCCCACTGTAGTCACTCATCTGATATCTGTGGGCCTAAGTGAAGAGTCAGTAGTGCCAGTCACAGCAGCTTCAGGTTTCAGGGAAGAAATCCAAGGCACTGTTACCATAATCACCACGCTAACAGTGGTGCCAACTAAAGCTAGTGGAATGCTAATCATAAATTGCCCAGCTGTGTGACCTCCAAAATTAGTGATTTTGCTGGGTGTAGGGCACATGCTTGTAATCCCAGCACCATGGAGGCTGAGGCAGGAGAATTGCTGTGAGTTCAAAGCCAGTCAGGACCCTCTCTCAAAAAAAACAAAAAAAAAAAAAGAAAAATTTAAAAAAAGAACAGTTAAATTTAGTGATTTTAACTAGACAAAGAGCGAGTGAAAGTCAAAGGAGGCCTTATTTAGGTTTATCTTGGGTAACAATTCCTAATTTCAGGCAAACATTCTGTTTCTGTGCTTTTATTAGAATTTCAGGATAAAACATGGATCTCTATGGAAACATGCCAAACGGCAAGTGATGATAGTTTACTATGCCCATGAGTTTTATTCTGTCATCCCAGTCTTTAGTCCTATCATTGTCCCACTGTGGTGGTCCCTGTCACAAGAGAATCCCTGAGGTGTTAGAACAGCTAGAGACTCATATTTGTGATAGAGATGGAAAATTGGACAACCAATCAAATAATTGTCATTAACTTCACACAAAAGTACACAGGAAAATGGAAGTAAATGCATCTGTGGCTCAGCTGTGACTAGGTCCCAAGGCATGTGGGCGTTAATTAAAACTAGGGAGGCTCTCCTGAGAAGAGGAAGGGGCAGGAAGTGCTGTTGACATCATCACATCGTCTCTATGTTCAAAAGCTCAGGATAAATCCTGAGGGGATTTGACTGATCTTGTCAGATCCAAAAGCTACAATGCTTGTTACATAGGTCTTGCTTTATCTTGCTCTTAACCATCCAACAGAAAAGTATAAAAACGAAGTCAATGTCCTATAAGTCTTCCAGTTGGTTTTGTAGCTTGTCCTGTCTTCCACGTTAGGTTGCTCCCTCAAATGTCTTTGGCATTCGCCTCATTTTAGACAGCAATTTAGTGAAACAATAATCAGAAGTGTAAATAGGCAGGGCTTAGGCCTGAGTCTCCTGTTTTTAGCTCTACTCCTTGATTGAGGTTCTTGGTTCTTTCATTTTTGAGCCTTCTGGGGCTCTGCTGCCCCAGTCGTCTGCTGTTTTTGGCTACCGCTGCTCCTCCTTCTTCCCCTCAGCCCCTTTCCTTTTGCAGCTCTAAGGCCTTTACATTGAGGTGTATTCTCAGCCTTTTTATTTTTTATTTCAAAACACAGTCTCACTAAGTTCTCGAGATGGGTTTTGACTTACGGTGCTCCTGCCTCAGCCTTCCAGAGTGCTGTGACTGATTCTAGGCGAGCGCCACCGCTCCTGGCTGGCAGCTTCTTCCAAAGTCACTTGCTTTCAGCTTCTTCTGCCAAATCATTATTAGTGAAACAATAATCAGAAGTGTAAATAGGCAGGGCTTAGGCCTGAGTCCTATTTGCTCATCATTTCTTTTTAATCTTCTCAAAATGTGTTGTGATCTTTAGTACTGTCTCCTCATCTAATCTCTTGGTGCATGTTAGATCTTTATCTCTCTTCTTCCTTTTCTAACAAAAAATTTTTTATTTGTTTTGTTTTAGTGAGAAGGAAATAGAACTAATAGTTTGACTTCACTCACTACAGATTACTATTTGCCTCTCTAAAATTATTATATTTCATTTATATATTCTTTTAGTTACCTTTTTTTCTCCTTGCTGAGACAAAATACCTACCATCCAAAATTTAAGGAGGAAATGTTTATTGTAGTTCACAATTTGTAAGTTTCAGTCTATAATCAGCTGGCTCCAAGGCAGGGTGGCACGGGCAGAGGGTCACTGCAGGGGGGCACTGCAGAGGACAAACAGTGGGCAAAAGACAACAAGGCAGCAAAGTAGCAAAGTCAACGTAGTGAAGTGGCATTCCTTTTTATCCTTTCCAGGCTTCCTGCTTTTTGGTGGTTCCACCCACACCCAGGTTGGGCCTTCCCATCTACACCCAAAACTGTATCAATCCAGTCAGGGGATTAATCCCCGCATCACACACCCTTGACCCAACAACCCCTGAAAAGTCTCTCCTATGACCACATGAGGCTGTGTGGGGACATCTAGATGCAAGCTATAACATACTAAAAGCAATACATTTTTGACTTTATAAAGACACACTCCTAGCTGGGGACAGTGGCACATACCCATAATCCCAGGACTAGGGAGGTTAAGGCAAGAGGACTGT
Source organism: Octodon degus (assembly GCF_000260255.1). Classification (NCBI taxonomy): domain Eukaryota; kingdom Metazoa; phylum Chordata; class Mammalia; order Rodentia; family Octodontidae; genus Octodon; species Octodon degus. Next base: position 7,356,696 of record NW_004524595.1, on the reverse strand, counting down.
GGCTCCTGAGCTACATCGTGAGCTCAAGACCAGCCTGGAATATATAGTGAGTCTCTCTCAAAAAACCCCAAAAAGTTAACAATTAAAGAATAAAGACACAATCCTGTAATATCTTTGTGTTGCCTACCAATAGTCTGCAAAGTCATCAGTTGAATCAAAAAAGAAAAAAAGAAATAAACGTATTTACTGTGATTTGGCCTTAATAAATTCAAATTGACATCTAGTGTTCATTTAATTATTTTCAAGTGTTTGCAACAAGCATACCCTGTTTAACCCTGTTTAATAGTGGAAATTGTTTACCATCAATATTCAACACCTGTTAATTAGCAGAACCTACTATTTTCATTCATACAGACTCAATTGGTTTGGTTTTTTTTTTTTTTTTTTTTTGGTTTGCAAGGGAAAAGATTTAATATAGGACACATAATATATAGGTTTATCTTATAACATTCACCCAAAGAGTC
>NW_004524595.1:7336650-7354352 GCF_000260255.1 Octodon degus | reverse complement strand
TGATATCTAGTACAGGGTCTACAGGGTCTAGAGGGTCTCACTACGTAGATCAGACTCCTAGTGATTCTCCTGTTTTGAGCCTCCCAAGTACTGGGATTACAGGCACAGGCCACCACGCCCAGTTTCAATCGCCATCTCAGTGAGCCCTGCAGGCAGACTGGCATGGCATGCTGGGGATCGAATCCCAGCTGCTGTCAACCCCATTTTTGATTTCCTTTTAGTTTCTCATGAACTTTAAAGTTTATTGATGTTTACTTTGCAATTTCTCTTCCAAGTTCTCAGCATCTTAAAATTCTGCCCAGACATGGACAATTTTTTTTTTTTTTTTTTTTTTTTTTTTTTGTGGTACCAGGGATTGAACTCTGGACCCTGCACTTGGCAGGCAGGCACTTACTCCATTGAGCGATCTCCTTAGCCCTTGACAAATTTTATTTATTCATTAAAATAACCTTAATAAATTATTTCACTTACTTCAGGGTTTCTCTTCTTGCAATATTTGTCCTAAATCTTTTCAGCTTGAAAACTATAGTAGACATTTGCTAGGGATACTGGAATACAACTGCCTAGAATCTACATGTCTTTCTTAACTGGAGGAATTCAAAACTATGTGGATCCAGGGCTGCCTCAGGGGTGTGCTCAGGGGCGATCTCTGGCAGTGTTGTTTAGTAAGTATAAACACTGATCTAAGCTCTGATGCTACAATTCAGGATTTTGAACATAGAAGGAATAATGCAAAGACACAGGAGGCGCAAGATTGAAAGATTTCTTTGGATGGAGTAGTAGAAAGGTTGAAAGTGCAGATGTGTGGGAATGGGCGTCCTCTAACAGTGATAGCGTGGAGCCAGCAAGTATGCAATGGTGGCAGTGCCAGAGATCCAGGGGTGGCAGTGCCAGGATCACTGTTCTTATTTTGGTGGTTGGATCTTAATATATTTTGCTGCCCATCCTTCTTTTGTTCCTGGATGGGTTTTGACCTTGGTGTTTTGAACTTTCCATTGATTCTAAGAGTGCCCCTACAACTGTTCCCATAAGTTATTTCTTCTGCTTGAGTTATCCAGAGTTGGTTTCTATTATCTGGAAAAGAACCTTGAGTGGCATAGAGAAGCAGTGTTGGGAAGTGGCTTCAGACAATAGAATTTTAAAGAAATGGATGAGAAAGAGAGAGAGAGCGAGAAGCTAAGATTGGCTGGCTGGTTATTTAGAAGAACAGTAACAAATCTGTTAGCATATAAGGGTAATATTTTCATGACATACGAAGGAAAAAAGTAAAAAATTAATTATTACCTGGATCACTGTGCATTGAAAGCAACTATTATCTCCCACAAACCATAAGAAAATCAAAAGAAACCCAAGCACTTTTTTTATTGATTCCAATCTACTCGCATAAAAATAAATGACAAGGTTATGTGCTCAAATTCTCAGATCATAATGTAGATCAACACCTTGGGTCTTTCTAAGACTGTTCTAAAAGAATCTTGTTTCTTGCAGATTTGAGGCAGAGATAACTAGAAGCCAAATTCTATGAGTTGCCAAATTACAAAGCCAGCTGAATCCAGACCTCACCAGGTCTCATGTGGAAGTTAGGCCCTCAATCAGATAAGTGTTTTATCTCAAGAACTGGAATGGCAGCATAGGCAAATAGCTGAAGAACTCAGGGAACTCTGTAGCCCTGGAGCTCACTAAATCTCTGTCATCAGCAAAAACAAAATCTCTCTGATGTCTAATGAGGCTATTGTTGCTTTACATAAAGGTGCACCAAAGGGACTTGGTCTTGCTATGTTGCAGAAGGAAGCCAATTATCCTCATCCTCCACTGTCCTTCCTGCTCATTATCTTCAAATACATAACTAGACCTATGGACCAGAATGCCAAGGGGCCAATTATAAAGCATAACTTAAGAGGTCATAATCAGCACACATTGTGGAAAAGATGTACAGACACATGCATGCAGATTCGTTAATTTATCCCAATGCGGGAGAACACATGGGAATGGATTTTCTTGGGAGGAAAAAAGCCAAAATTTTAGATTTTGGCTGAATTTATCAGCATATTTTCCCTCCTGAAATGTATAGATTTAACATACTGACTCAAGTATCTGGGAGTGCTTCTAAATATTTTTTGGATTAGTTACCTGAAACCTAGTCAAAGAAGTGGCCAATACAGATCAAGCTGAGATGCAGTGTGGTGTAATACTGAGGAGGGAGTTCAAGGATAATGGAAATAGGAAGATTAGAGGACATTCTTATGTTTTGTTCTTTTTCCCCAGGGTGGCCCAGAAAATGCTGGTGAAGGAAATTGTCAGAATCTTTGAGAATGCCTTAGTGACTATCTAAGAGGCAAGAAATGCCCTGTGGAAGATGTAGTACACCCCAAATGCTCCTTATTTCCACAACAATGGGCAGATCCTAGCAGAAGTGAACTGCTGGCACTTAGCTGTGAGCAGTATGGGGCACTGTTGTCCATCTTAGGCAGCAAAGCCTGTAGGATTATTAGAAGCTTCTCGTCTTTTTCTTTTTTTGATCATAGCACCTTAGTACCAAGATCAATAATTAGCCACAAAACGCTATTTGACTTTGAAATAGTTTTTTTTTTTTTTTTTTTAAATAAGAAAAATGTAAAACTCAGTTCCGGGTCTACTGAAAAAAAGAAAACCTGACTTTAGTCACTCTCATATGAGACCCCAGGCCCTAGGAATAAAGGGAAGGTGTGGACACTGAGGCACAGCCCTGTAGTATCACAAGCACAGATTTCCTCAACCCTTTCCCAAAGAGGTGTGTGGCTGTTTACCAAAGAAACATGGAAAAGGGGAACAATTTTTAGCATTATTAGAAACTGATTTGGAGCTAATTTCTCAGAATGCTTAACACTGCCTGCCGTTGTCCACCAGGCAGAGCCTGATCAGGTCACAAGTAGAAATTTGACCAGAATCTACACAATAGTTCTGAAGGCCCCTGAGCTTAGCCCATCTCTACTTTTGTATAGAATTGAAATAGACACTCTCAGAGATCAGCATAAGTACAAAAACAGCCTCCTGCCCTGCAGAGCAGGCCTGCGTATAAACAGGTCCACGTGGAACTGTCTGCAATTCTATCTACCTGCCAAAAAACCCCAGTCAAAATAACATCACATCCCTGGGGACTCACTCCTATAGTTGCCACCATCAGAGGCTTGTTAGCTGCAAGATGGAGGGTTCTGTTAGACAATATTGCCCTTAACTATTTATTTTGGCTAGCATAGAAGATTGCTGGATCTTTGAAAACAGCAGGGGTTCTCAGTACCTGTGGATCACTGTAAGTTTTACTAAGGGATGTTCTCCGGATGGGGCCTTCCCCAGTACCTAGAAGATTGCAGTGATCACTAATTCTTGTTTTCTATGCCAGCAATTAGAAAACACCAGAGGATATGTTGTTTTCACCTGGAATAAAAATGACAGAACTACACCACCTTTGTTGGTTTTACATTTTCTGTCTCTGTGTCACACTTAAACACAGGAGACACTGCCTTTCAATCCCATTGGACATCATGTTAGTCTACAATATTGACACCATTGTGATGGTAGGATCTGAGGACCTAGAAGTGTCAAGTATCTCCAGTGCCTGGGTAAAACAGAAGAGTAAAAGGGGGAGGAAAAGCCTAAGAAAATTCAAGAGTCTGACATCTCAGAGAAGTTACTAGAGGCTCAGTAGACTCAGTCATATTAAGATAGTCCATAGAAAGTAAAGAGTGGGTAGTAGCATCCTTTCCCTGAGAGGGGCATTGTGCTTGCTGGGCCTCTGGACTTTCCAAGCGACACATGCTATATTTTGCTATGCTTCTCTAACTTGTTTATTGAGTAACTTGAAAGATGTCTCAGTTTTAAGTGGGGGACAGAGAAAGAAACTATTTTCCATGTTCCAGTAAATGTGATGGCCACATGGCTACAATACTCCAGTGAGTTCCAGTAGTGCTCGGATTCTCAGTGGCATACTGCATGACAGAATGCAGCTTTGGTAAGCCTGATGAAGACTTTCACTGTTGAGATCGTTTGCAGTTAGCAACTCATGACCTACCTTTTTGGGAAGCAACGGTTACCCTTGTAAGAAATGCTTCTTGGCCTGCTACAGAGACTTGAAAAAGTGAAATTGACCATGGTATCTTGAGCCATCCACCAGGAATTTGGAATCATCTGAGCCACAAGGCCATAAAGGTGGGTGTGGTTAGCAGAACTCTAGAAATCAGTGTGTATAAAAACAGGACTCAGCAGGTCCTGAAGGCACTGCTGTATGTGTAACTCACTGTATGTGGAAGGTTCCACTCACTTCCAGCATGTCAACTCCTGTTGCATTGTGGGTCCTTCCTCAGCCTACATAGCCTACATCTATGTCTCACACAGAGTTAACTCCAACCGGATCTACTAACAACCCTGCTCAGATTAGTTCTAAAGGACCGGATGAGAAGAATGGCTTTCCCGTGGACACAACTTCACACAGCATATCTCCCTCACAATTTTGTTCTGAAGAAGAAATACCTGAAGGTAAGAGTTAATAGTGGATCATGGGCAGAGCATAGTGTGTGTGTGGTGAGGGATTTACTTAGAATAAGACAGTTTAGGGGAAGAGGTATATTGGATGTTCTGTTGGCAAGAAATGATGTCATCACCATGGGCCAAGCCATTTGGAGGAATCATGTGGAATAATCTAATGGAATAAACTGAGTTAATCAGACTACTTGCTACAGAAGTCATTCAGGTTCCTTTTAAAACTCCCCAAAGCCTGTTCAATGGTGTTGAACCAAATGGCCATCCTCATGCTAGGGTTGCAGGCTGTGCATTATTAACTCAATCACAGGGAATTCCTGATACTAAGTTTTACCCAGGTTTTCTTCCTTGCTAGGACAAATACTTTTATTTATCTCTTTTAAGTAAACCCCTTCTAGTCACTGTCTTTCTCAAATCTACTGTTTCATGTATGGTATGTAGTTAAATTCTATTGTTTAATTTACAGGATGTAAATCTTGAGGCAAAATCATAATGAAATGGGAGCAATGGGCATCATTCTGAAATCTTAAGACTTGGAACTGAATTCAAGAACTTATGGGCTTAGGATTTCCTCCCTTTGAAAAGGTATAAGTCTTTTTTTTTTTTTTTTTTTTTTTTGGAACCAGGGATTGGACTCAGACCCTTGCACTTGCCAGGCAAGCTCTTATTCTACTGAGCTGTCTCCCCGGCCCCATAAGTCTGTTTTTAATTGTGGGAGAAACTTTGTTATTATACTAAGCAAGAGAAGTTTTTTTTCTTGAAAATTTTGGAAGAAAGGTAAATGTAGCTTTGGGGTAATTGGGGTAATTGTGCAAGTGTATCTTTCGCCTACTTAGGACCCAAGCCTTTTTATTTTCGAGGAATCCATTTTCCTACTATGAAAACCAAATGGAGGGCTGGCGGTATAGCTTAGCGGATCAAGTGCTTGCTTAGGTAAACTCAGGAGCCAGGGTTCAATCCCTGGCTGTTTGCTGCCGGCCCTTCCTCCTGGTGCACTGAGCCGGCGATGGAGTCCAGGCGGAGTCCAGCACTTGGGAGGCAGAAATCAAGAAGATCGCTACTAAGGTGGGCTGTGTAGTGAGACCCTGAACAAAAACAAAACAAAACAAACAACAGAAAGCAAATGGGAGCAAATCTCTTTCTTCCTTGGCTCTGGTCACAGCACGTGACCTAGCACAGCCAATCAGATGTCACTGCCAGGACTTTGACTTCTGAGGCAGTCGTGAGAAGATTCACAATCTGTTTGTAGTGACAGCATTTGAGTCAGGAGTCCACAAGTGCAGTAGCAGTGCTAACTGCAACAGGAGCAGGAGGCATGATATTTGGCCCAATGGTTGTGACAAGAAATGACCGCAGCCTAAGCAGACAGTTTGGGACATATTCCCGGCTATCTAACATCCTTTGATTTATGTCTTAGATTTTTTTTAAAAATCATTTTAAATTCTTTGTTTTTGTTTTGTTTGTTTTGAGATGAGGTTTCAGTGTAAGGCTCCGGCTGGCTGTGAACTTGCAGTGATCCTCCTGCCTCAGCCTCCCAACTGTTGGGATTACTGTCATGTCCCACCACACTTTTATTTTTAACACAGTATATCCTTACAGTAAGCTCTTTTTTCTTCAATACTTAACCAGAGCTGGTTTCTATTCTAACATGGAGCCCTGGGCAGTGTAAAACCAACTCTCCTCAATGGAGAAAGGGTGCTAGACCCTTGATGCATCCAAGAGCCTCCTGACAGTGGCACTGTCAGGGCGGAGACTCTCCCAGGCTTCTTAGTGCCCTTAGAAATCTCTGTGTCATGACTGCAATACATTTTCAGATCTTTTTCTTTTCTTTTCTTTTTTTTCATTTTCAGATTTTTTTGATACTCGCTTTCCTGAAGTCTATTCATTTACTTTGCCCAACATACCCTTCCTTGGTTATTCTAAGCTGATATTATCTCTTTAACTGTTTCTGGAATTTTCATAGCTACAATTAGCTGGTCAAATAGCTGGGCATGGGGGAGCATGTCTGTAATCCCAGTACTTGGGAGGCTGAGGCAGGAAGATTTCTATAAATATGAAGCCAGCCTGAGCTGCATAGTGAAACCCTGTCTCCAAAACAAAATAAGTTGGCCAGAAATGTTTTCAAAGACTATATTCCTTGTGTTTCTTTTATCTGTTGAAGAAATAAAAGTGTTAATAAGGCAAGTAGAGAACTCCTCATATGATTTGCTTTGAGGGACTCACATTCCTATATATCGAGATTCCTTTGTGCAAGTATTGCTTCACTCGAGAGATGATCAAAAGGTACACTAAGTGTAGTGGAATGTTTGAAAGGGAGCAGTTAGCAACGACAGAAATGACCAGACACTTGGGGAGGTATCACTAAGCAGATTCACAAGAAATGGATGTTACTAGAGAGCCATGTACAGTTGGAAATACAGAACAGAGGACTGGAGTGTTTTGACAGCTGGCTGTTCATATAGGCATATTGTGCTTTGGATCTGCCATGACCCCCTCCCCCCGGCCGCCCAAAGCCTGGTGTATTCAGAGGAAGGACTTGCGGAAGGTGATTGGATTATAAGTGGTACAGCTGACTTGCTGTTAGGAGGTAGCTCTTGGTCAGAGGAAGCAGGTGTGGTGGGGGTCTAACGGTTACTTCTGGTCATCTCCACTGCTGCTGACTGCTCCCTGAGGATACATCTGGAAGGGCCTTTCCTCCTCCCCCAGTTCATTCCGTTTCTCCCTCTTTCCTGACTGCCATGACATGAGCAGCTTTCTCCAAGGCAGTCCCTTCCACCACATGGCTTTCTGTTTGGAACCTGGCCATGGACTGAAACTTCTGAAGATGTGAGCCAAAACAAACTTCTCCTCTTTTAGGTTTATAGATGTCAGCTACTGTGTCTCAAAAATGAAAGATAGAAATATCAAAAGATAGCCAGACTGCGGTGAGCCAAAGGGACCTAGCAGGTTGATCGATGGTATTAAACCACAAGAGTCTGATGCACCTTTCTTCTCTATGGGAAGGGGGGGTCACTGAGGGAAGTGAGATTGTTGGGGCTGTTGATCAGGGATGCCCATCTCCTGGAGAGCTGGCATTTGGGGACCACTGCCAAAGTCAGGTTTCAGTCTGGCCATCTCCATTACTCCTACATACACTTTCTTTCTGAGTGGGTACAGCAGATAAAGAGAGAGAAGGGCTAGTACAGTTTGATCCCCCGAGACTGTGAGCACCCATAACCTCTCTGTCTTTCATCTTTCCCAAGGCCTGAGGCACCTTTGTAAATGACAATTTCCTCCTTAAATGCTTTTTTCTTCCATGCCATGGACATTATGGGCTGCTTGGTTCTTAGTCACCCTACTCAACAATTACACTCAGTTTGGTGCTAGTATTCATCTTTTCATTAGAGCATCTATCAGGTCCCTGTGTGGCATCTGTGGCTTGCACTGTCCCTGCTTCTTTCTGGAATTATCCCTGTTACCACCACCACCAAAGAGGGCTGGAGGGGCCAGGGAGATGGCTCAGTAGAATAAGTGCTGGCCTGGCAAGCGCAAAGGCCTGAGTTCAATCCCTGGTTCCACCAAAACAAAACAAAGAGGTCTGGGGAGCGTGCAGCAGCCTCCACCAGGTACCCACCAGTGTCTTCCAGTAATACAGTTCAGCGTTTCTTTCCATGGTCAGAGGTGGGCCCAGGCCTCTTTCTTCTCAGCAAGCCCTCTGGGGATACTGATACAAGTCAACAGGACCCCTTTGTGAAATACCCCTTCAGCTCTCAGAAGAGCTTCATTTCGTCTGTGGCTCATCTGTTGCCACATCCCAAATATTCCTATAATCCCAGTACTCTGGGAGGCTAAGGCAAGTTCAAGTCTAGCTTGGGTAACTTAGAGAACTCTTGTCTCAAAAAGAAAACAACTAAACTAAACTAAATGTACCTCACAGTAGCTTATCTCCTTGCAATCTGGTACGAGCCAGAAGAAAAAGAACAAAGCTCAAAGCTGGGAAGACAAACCTAGATTGAAATACTGCTTCTACCCTTTAATGTATGTTTAAAGCACACACAAAAAAACCCACAAAAAACTGGAATTGAACTCAGTGCCTTCCCAATTCCTTTTTTATTTTTTACTTTGAGACTAAGTTGCTCTGATGAAACTTGAGCTGCAATCCTCCTGCCTCAGTCTTCCTTAGTGCTGGGGTTATAGCTGTGTTCTACTCCTAGCTGGGATGTCTTAGAAACAACAACAGTGAGTTTCCTGCTAGGCATGAGTTTCCTGCTGTGTTGATGTCTGTCATCCCAGCTATTCAAGAATATTGCCTGAGCCCAGGAGTTGAAGGCCAGCCTGGGCAACATAGAGAGATTCTATCTTAAAAAAAAAAAAAAAAAAAAAAGCATCCTAATTCCAGTCTACATAGTTCATAGAGGCTTAGAGATAGAGTAAGAAGCTTCATTCAATTATTATGTCTTGAGTACTTATTATATGCCAGGCACTGAGTTTTGGGCTTGGAATATGCCTAATACCTAGTAGGAAATTGGTAAACATGAGTTTCCCCAACCCCAGCTCATAATTAACCTGAAGGTCACTGTGTGAGTTCTCTCTAGGCCTTGTACCTAGTCCAGCTGCTTCCTACCACTCTTAGATTCCTGAGAAATGACATAGGACACATTGCAAATGCAGTTCTCCTCTTGATCTACTCTGCTGCCAGTCTGTAAGTAGAAAACTCCCGTGTACCAAGCTAAGCAATGTAGAAACAGCTCCTCTCTCCTTTGCCTATGCAGCTGGGAGGCAGAGGAAGCCCTAAGTCGACAGCATGGAGTTTCCTGCCCCTTGGGCCTGATTAAGACCTCTAAATCTGAAAAGAGTCCCAAGCAGGAGGTGTGTGTGTGGTCTACTTTGGGTCACGATAAAGGCCACTTCCTGAGGGGAGGAGAAAGAGAATGCACAGGAACGCAGATGACCTTTGTAATCATTTCTTACTCCTTTCTGGAAAGATTAGGAGGGGGAGAGACTGTTGTACAGACCTGTCACACATCTTCAAGGCTCTAAATCCGGAAGAATCTTCATGGAAGGGGTAGTCGTGAGGCAGGAAGGCACATGTCTGGACATTGTGACCTGCTCATTCTCTAGCCATCGCCCTTCTGATCCTCTTCCTCCTCCACCTATTGTAACAGTTCATACTGGTGATGGCCTACTCAATGTCCAGCTGCAGAAAAATTCTCCTCACTGACACTGAAGAAAGACCACACTCCAGACCTGGTACTCAAGATCCCTAAAAGTAGACAGAAACCTGTTTTCTTGCGGTGTCTCTCAGCCTGTCCATTTAGCAGGTTCACATTCCCATCACATGAGCCAGTAATTGGTGGTGACTTCCCAACCCCTGCCTTTGCTCATGTTATAGTCTTCTTTAGAATTTTCCCTCCCACCTTTCCATGTCTTTTCCCAACCCACCCAGGTGGAGTTTTCCTTGGCTCCTCCTAGGACTACATTTCAACTTGTCTTCTGATTCATCATTTTTCTGGCTCAACTCGTTTTCTCTGCTAGACTCAGTAGACTGGATGACAAGAATGATCTTATTTCTCCTTCTGCAGATTGTCTTGCTGGTAGTAGACTCTCAATAAATGCATGTTCTGTAATTTAGAGCATGGGTGCCACCCTACCAGACATCAGATATTAATGGGCACCCGAGTTGGCAATGACTTTGTTACATGTATGATGGTATAGAGACGTCTGAACTTCTCCATTACTTTTGTTCTATAATCTCTGAGCATCCTCTTTCTTGGGTCATGTTACAAGGCTGAATTGAGCTGTCATTCTTGAGTCAGAAAAGTAAGAGTTAGGCTAGAGATTTAAAAGCTGAGAACTGGAGCTGAGTCTCAAAGAAGAATCTGGTGAGGCAGGGATATAGCTCAGTGGTGCAAATGCCTGGCTGGCAAGCGCAAGGTCCTGAGTTTGATTCCCAATCCAAAAAAAAAAAAAAAAAAAAAAAAGGAGTCCTATGGCCAAGCAGAGTTTGGGCCAGAGATGCCTAATTACAGAGCTATAGAAGGCTGAACAGATGAATGTAAAAATCATATCCTTTAGTGCAAAGAAGGGTGATTTCCAGTCCAAAGCCAACACAAGGCATCAAGCAGGGGTGAGAGAGGCAGGGTTTGGTTCAGGTAGCTCAGCAAGACTTCCTTGTGAGGTTTACATCTGGCCCATCTCAAGCTATGGCTCCTTCCCCACTAGCACCACTATTCAAGTTTCTTTCTTCTTTTTTTTTATTTTGCCACAAAGTATGTTTTTATTCTTAGAAGCATACTATAATTTTTTAAATTCATTTTTTAAAAATTAATTTCATTGAGAAACAAATAGCAATGAGATAGTTTCAAAACAGGTTAGTAGGACAGTTAAAATAATGAGTACATTGCATGTTGTTGTCTTCATAGTACCAATATTCAAGTTTCTGAGCTCAGCTTCTTACATGTTCTTGGAGCCAGGTCTACAATTTCCAGGAAGCATTTATCTCCCTATTCTTCCATCTTATTTGAATAATCTTTTGATAAAGTAGGCCAGACTCTGGACAGGCCCACCCCTCTGGCTGTGGTGAGATGTAGGTCTCCTTAGCCCCAGCCCAAAAAGCCAGAGCTGACCTTCTCAGATCACCCACCTGAGCAGTACTCACTTCCCATGCCTCCCTCTCTCTTCCAGCCCTGCCTATCACAGGAAGACAAGATGGAAATCCTGGGCTTCCTGCCCCACTGAGTGTGGGTAGATGTGGGCTCCCCAGTGAAAGCAGGGATGACACAGGCTGGAGAGGGCTACCAAAGGGGAACTAGCACCTGCTGACAGCTGGCAGCCAGGGAGACGGAAAGCTGGATTTCCTTGGTCTAGGGCAGAGTCTTGGCAATGGTGTAGCGAGGCCTGTACTTTTTTTAACCAGAAGCAAGTGGACATGGATTGAAATTTCATATGGGAAAGGAACTTCCAAGGACCAGAGAGGGTAGCATCTAGAAACAGTGAATTGGCCTTGTCCCAGTAAGACAGGCAGGAATCCAACGTAGTGAAGAGCCTGGCAGCTGGCAGAGCTTTCTTGGTGCTTTTAAATCTCAATGTGTCAGCAGTCAATATCTCAAAGTCCTCTCATGCTGTGGTCAAATATAATTGTAAAATCTGGTCGGTAATGGCCTTCTCCACCTGGACACTGCTCTTTGTTCAGCCCCTGCAGCAGTCCTATAGCTCAAGGTGACCACAGCAATCTTGGTGACAAAAGCACAACCCACTAAGCCAGCTGCCTGGCTGGCATGGTGGAGACATGCTCTTTAAGCCTTGGGGACTTCCTGTTCCTACACCTGAGCATTGTTTTTATAGGCTGTTCTTTCCCTGTGGCCTTTGATAAGTAGGTCAGCATAGTTAACCTGCTTTAAGGGAGAAGTGCCAGGGTTCAAGCACCCAGCCTGGAGTCAGGACGCCTGGCTTCTATTTCTGGCCTCACCGCAGAACAGCTGTGTGACAATCCTTATAACCTCATTTCCCCTCTGGGACTCCCTGGGCCCTTCTCCAAGTCTTGAGATTGAAGCTTCATTCTTTGGGGCCATCCTCTTCTTCCTGTTCCTTCCTCCTACTGCAAGGGCTGCTCAAAGCTGGTGCCCAGATGGAAGCTGCTGTAGGTGCTGTGCCTTAGGAGCTGAGAGGCTTTTGTGTGGACACAGTGTCATGAGGCTGAACCTCAGCAAGCTAGACTCCTAGATGAAAGGATAGGCTCTCATGTCTTGTGAATCCAGATGCCCAGATGTAGGTGAAGTCTTCTACGTTTCATGCAGTGGCCATATCTCATCTTCTATTTCTAAGTCTTCCTTCTCTGGAGCACAGGAAATTTGACCTCTGGTTTATAAGGAAGCTCTGGACCTTTGTGTGGTGCTTGTTCATTGCAGAAGTGGTCATTGGAGCTGTCACTGCCAAAGATGTTCTTCAGGGTGGCCACGCTGATCAGGGTGTACTATTTTTTTTCTTTTTCTTTTCTTTTCTTTTTTCTTTTTCTTTTTCTTTTTTTTTTTTTTTTTTTTTTTTTTTTTTTTTTTTTTTTTTTTTTTGTGGATCTGGGCATTGAACTCAGGCCCTTGCGCTTGCCACGGAAGCGCTTATTCCACTGAGCCATCTCCCCGACCCTCAGGGTACACTTTGACCAAAGAATAGTAAACTTTTCCTAAGCTTAGTTCTTTTGGCCTAGGTCAGCCAGTCTCAGGAAACCTCCTGGGCTCCTACCAACAATACCCAGCCATCCAGTGATGACCCGAGAGGGGTGCAAGTTAAGGACCTGGTTCGGTCTAGACAGCCTGATATCCTAATGGAACAGGGGGTGAAATACGTATGAGGCAGAGGAGAAAATGCAAGTAAAGCAGGGAAGGGGCAGGGGGCTTTGGATTGCCAGGAAAAAGCCTTGGGTTTAATTTCGATAGTACTTGGATATCAGCATGAGCTGTCAGGTGTTGTGCCATATGGAAATCACATGTTGGGCAGAGTGTTCCAGCCTTGAATTCCTGCTCTACCATAACTGCAGCATTGTCTATCTCTCTTGGTCCATTTTCCTAGCCATAAAATGGGAATGGAAGTATAGATGCTCCTCCACTGACAGTAAGTTCCATCCTGATAAAAGCCATTGTGAGTTGAAAATGCACTTAATCCACCTACTCACATCCTAACTTAGTAGTGCAGCATTCTATGGACCGACCATGGGGCTGACTGGGAAAGGTGACTTCATGTCACAGCCCAGCCCCAGGAGGGAATGTAGTACGTACCATATGTTGCCAGGCCACAAAGAGATAAAAATGGAAGAAGTTCCTTCCAAGGTCTAGTATGTTCATGCCGTCACAAAGTTGGGCCATGGTAAGTCTTGGACAATCTATACTGAGTCCTATAAAAAGGGCCTGGCATAGACCCACTGCGTTTGGGAAATTCAGTAAATGGGCCTTACTTCCCACTCTCCTTCCTGTCAAAGCCATCACCTTACTTTGGATCTCTGCAGAGAAAGTAAGATCCTACTTAAGGTGGCAATCCCAGTTCTGACTTTCCCTCCTCTCCATAGCCCCATACATAGCAGATTTCTGTTTGATGTCTCTTCCCTGACAAGCACATTGCTCGGGAGACTGTGTTAAGTTGGCTTCCTCGTTATGTAACACCACCACTGTGAACTCTTGACAGCACTATTTCCTGCACAGTTCTGGGGGTGGAAGTGGGGGCAGATGGGGTGTGTGTCCTGGGGATTGAACCCAGGGCCTCATGCATGCAAGGCAAGCACTTTGTCAGGGAGCTACATACCCAGTCTCCCCCTCCCCACTTAAATTTTGAGATAGGGTCTTGCTAGGTTGCCCAAACTTGTCCTTCTCCGGACTCAGCCTGTGGGGTAGCAGACATCACAGGCATGCGCCTTTAGTTCTTGCACACATTTTATCTAAACATTGAAACTACCACTCAGAGAAGCTGGGCACGGGCTGATTCCTTCACCACAACACATACACAAAGCCCAGAGGGCAATGTTGGAGGTTGAGTTCATTGGAGAGCAGGGACTGGAGGTTTTTTCCCATGGTTCTCACAGGTGCATGATGGGTGGATGAAGCTCCCGGTGGAAAAGGCTTATGCTGGCACACAGAAGGCCTTGGGCACCTGCGCCCATGCCAAAGGGTACAGGTGAGCCAGTGACCCTGCTTTTTCCCCTGAGGAACCTCATACAAGGAGATTTATTTGGGAAAGCATAGTGGGAAAGTGGGAAGAAAGACCTCCTCCAGGCCTGGTTCAGTCCTGGGGATGGAACAGTACCCTCTAAAATGTGATACAAACATTGGTTGCCAGATAAAACACAGGTGAGTCTTGAGTTTTAGAAAATAAAAAATTTTAGCGTAAGAAATTCTCAAATGTTACATCATGAAAACATTACAGGGGCTGGTGAGATGGCTCAGTGGTCTAAAGCACCTGCTTAGAACAAGCTAGGCAAAGCACAGGGACCGCGGTTCAATCCCCCAGCACCACATGCCAGCCCCGCCCCCTGGTGGGCTGAGCTGGCCACACACACACACACAAATAAAAATAAAAAAAAAAAAAAAAGAAAACATTACAAATGTTTGCTTATGTATTTGAAATTCAAACTTCCTTGGGCATTGTATGTACGTATGTGTATGTATTGGTTTTCTGAGACAGGGTCTCACTGTGTAATTCAGGCTGGCCTTGAGCTCACTACATAGCCCAGGCTAGCCTCAAACTGTCAGTAATCCTCCTGCCTCAGCCTCCAGAGTGTTGGGATTACAGGTATGTGCCACCGTGCCCAGAAGGCGTCTTGTATTTTTATTTGCTAAATCTGGAGCTTGGGAGTGGACACGAAAGCCTTCAGGTTGGGTGCTCAGGTTCTCCCAACAGGCCTGAGCCTTGCTGTCACTTCTGTCTCCCCTTCAACTCTGCACCAGCCAGACAGGATCCCACACCATGCCTCACATTCCCTCTACCTGATACCATCTCTGACCTTTGCAAATGTCAGTCCCTCTGGCTGGAATTATTTACATTATCTCTGCATTTGGAAAGACTGCCTGTCCTCTCAGAGCCTGTCTTTTTTTCCTTTTGTTTTTTGAGACAGGATATGGGTGTGCAATTCAGGCTGGCCTTGAGCTCACTGTGTAGCCCAGGCTGAGCTCAAATTTGCAGGATCCTTTTGCCTCAGCCTCCTGAGTGCTAGGATTACAGGTGTACACTACCATGCTCAGCTTTTGCGCTTTATGTTTTGAGTTCCTCATTTAAGAGGAAGTGTGGGACATTAATTAGACTTGTCTGTCTGATTTATTTCACTTAACATTATCCACTCATCTTGAGGTGCATCCATTTACCTATAAATGCCTAAAATGGTTTTTTTTTGTTTTGTTTTGTTTTGTTTTTTGTTTTGTTTTTTTTTTTGTACTTTTAGGAAAAGGTCTACGGTGTGTACAGGGTCTCACTACTAGATTGGACTCATAGTGATCCGCCTGTTTACAGCCTTCCCAGAGCTGGGATTACAGGTATGCGCCACCACTCCCAGTCTCTAGTTTATCTTTCTTTCTTCCTTTTTTTTTTTTTTTTTGCAGAACCGGGGATTGAACTTGGGTCCTTGCGCTTGCCAGGGAAGCACTTATTCTACTGAGCCATCTCCCCGGCCCCTAGTTTATCTTTCTTTATGGTAGAGTAATTCCATTGTGTATAAATACCTCATTTTCTTTACTATTCATTGTTGATGGACATACAGGCTGATCCCAAGGTTTAACTGTTATAAACTGTGCTGTTCTAAACATGGGTATGCATGTATCCTTTTAATATGATGTCTCCAACTCTTTGGAAAGATATACAGAAGGGGAATAGCTGGGTCAAATGGAATTTCTAGCTTTAGTTTTCTGAGGAATCTCCACACTGACCTCCAGAGTGATTATACTAATTTATGTTCCTGTCAGCAATCTAGAAGGACTCCTTTCTCCCTGAAGCCTCAGCAGTATTATTACGGTATTTGATTCTTAATGGTAGCAATTCTTTCTAGAGTAAGCTAGAATTTCAGTATCTTTTTTTTTTTTTTTTTTATACTGGGGATTGAACTCAGGACCTTGCACTTGCCAGGCAAGCGCTCATTTTACTGAGCTATCTCCTGAGCCTGAATTTCAGTATAGTTTTAATTTGTATTTTCCTAATAGCCTCACGATATTGAACATTTTTTTTCACTATTTATTGGCCATCTGTACTTCTTCTGAGAAGTGTCTATTCATTTCGCTTGCCCATTTTTTAATTAGCTCTTTTACATACTTTGTGGGGAGCCTTTTTTATTTTTGTAGTTCATAATTTTAAAAAGGACTGAGGATGTTCTTTAGAGCCCTGTATTTAATCCCTTATATGAAGTATGAAAGAAAGAGTACAATAACACATGAAGCACCCAAACCAAACCAATAAATTAACCTATTAACCTAGGAGCCCTCTGAATTTCCAGAGGTCTGCACCTCTCAGGCAGGACTGACTATGCTGTTCTTTGTCATGCAACATTTCCACCAGAAGTGCCTGCTGCTCCTTGAAGGCCACTTTACTCCTGAAGGCAGATCTTGTACCTGCCTCTGCTGCAAACACCAAAGTTTCCTCAGCACATATTTATTGTGTTGAAGGGAATGGTGGGTAGGAGGGAGCATGTCTGGATACTCCAGATGCCAGACTTTCCTTCCTGCCCTGACTGGGGTCTCTATCACAGGTCACTTGTCTTGTTCTGTCCTGCAGCTAGAAACAGAGGACTGATGTTTTGGGGTCACTGGAGGGTCTACACTAAACGTGAGCTCCGGGAATCTTCTCAGGGAGTCTAGGGAGTTTCTGAGGCACTCACGCTGCTAAGGGAGGCACAGAAGGAAAAGAAAACTTGGAAACAGGGAGTGTGTACTGTGTGAGGAGGGCGGCGTGGAGATGATGCCAGAGAGAAGCTGAAAACATAGCTTTGGGATACAGCAGAGACGGTACTGTTTCAAGAGCCCAACAACACGGATATTCTCTCTGGTTTTGTCCTTGTCTTGGAAGGAAAGAAAGAAAATAAATAGTGAGAGGGCCACAGTGTACTTCTGTGTAGGTTTCATTCAAATTTCAGTACAAAAGTAAGGTTCAGAGAGGGTAAATGCCTGGCCTAGAGATAGGCAGCCCAGTGTATTTAGGAAATAGAACACACATTAATGAAGCTCTTAAGGTTAAATGAAGTAAAATAAAGGGCATAGCACTATTTTTAAGGTTCTCTCCTCTCTAAGTTTTACCAGTAGGATACTTCTACCACTAGGAAGAAAAAGTAATCCTCAACTATGGTGCAAAAAGAGAAAGCAGGAAATAGACACAGTAAGGCCAGGGACGCATGAGATGTAAGGCTGTAGGTAGCTATGTAGGGATATTTTCTGAAACAGATGACAAGAGCACCAGGGTGAGGGGCATGGGCCTAAAGCTTCTGCCCTGTCTGTGTCTGTCTCTGACATGGTCACAGGTAGGGTGGAATTCAAGTCGATCTTGGGACACAGCTGGGGTGGTCCTGGAGGTACAGTCTGCAAATTTAAATATCTGCAAAATTAGACATTTGGGAAAGGAAAAGCAAAGGGACTTCCTGTAGCACCTGGCGTTGGGAGTGGGGCGTGTTTCCTGCGTACCCGGCCCAGGAAGGATGCCCTTCGGCAGCAAACAAACGCGCCTTCGCGGCGGAGGGCTTCCTAGGAGAC
>NW_004524595.1:7304451-7336135 GCF_000260255.1 Octodon degus | reverse complement strand
CACGCCAGCCCCCCGGGAGGCGCGCGCCCAGCGGAGATGTACGGTAAGGAGGGCTCGGCCCACGCCCACAGGCGCCCACTCTGCAAACTTCCAGGACGCGGACCTTTGTCTCCTCGCATGCCCCCGCGAGCTGTGAGAGCGCCGCCGACCCAGGGTCCGGCCGCGCGGTGTCGGGCGCTCTGCGGGCGCGCGCCGGTGCCGAGAGGACAAAGATGAGGCGGTCGTGGACGCCGGGTCCGCGGGGTCCTCCTTTCCTGCGCCGGCAGGCGCCGGGCGGTGCGCGGCCGGAGGGCCGGGGCTCCGGGCCGCGAGTACCGGGGCTCCGGGGAACGCGGGCCCTTCTCCAAAGCGAACAGGCTGGGCGTATTGGTGGAGGTGGTCGTGTGACAGCGTTTGCAGGATTAACAAAGCGGTTTGAGCTGAGGAGTTTTCAGTGGGAAGCCGGGCCAGAGCTGAGGGAGGCGCGCTGCCGCCTTCGCGGCTCCGGGACGTTGCAGGCGGCGCCGGCGGTGCGGCGGCGGCCGGGCGAGAGCCCGCGCGGCGAGTCGTCCCTTGTTCCCTTGGTGGACTTGGCCTCCGCCTGTCCCAGCCGCCCGCCTGCCTGTGGCCTTAGGCTCGACAACTTCCAGATCGGCCCTCAGCAGGGATGGAGGTAGAAGGCGCTGGCGAGAGGACGCAGCTCAGCCCTGACCTCTCTTCCCCTTTGCCCAGCGATCTCCTCCACCACTTGCAGCAGTTTGGCTAACTAGCTCCATGCGCTGCTCTGCTTGGTATAATGTGCCAGCAATTACTCTGGCTTTACAGGCATGTAGGTGAAGAAGAGAGCGCCTGGGGTCCTACATTGCAGCTCGTTGGGTGGCAATGTAAGAATGGGCTGCATCACAGAGCCTCCAAGGGCAGGGTGTGTGTGTGTGTGTGTGTGTGTGTGTGTGTGTGTGTGTGTGACTAGAGCAAAGCCCAAGACTCTAACAGCTAGCCCAAGACTCTAACAGCTAGCTATTCTAGGACCAGCAAAAAGAATTGGAACTGTGTTCACCTCCCACTGCCAAGGCAGGGTAGGGGCTCCATCACACCTGAGGGGAAGAGCTTTCCCAATTTAACCTAGCAGTGAGTCTGCTTACTGCCTCACTCTGCAGACTGTGTGAGTCACACACAAAGTTTGTTAGAGGAAAAGGAAGCTGGGAGCATGCTGGGAAAGCTCAGCAGTTGGTGGACCCTCTGTTTAGACTCAACTTTGAACCAATGAACCTTCCTTGGCCTGTTGCTAATGCATCTGCTATCTGAGCCAAGTGGAAACATCCGCAAACCCCCTCAGCCGTAGGAGAGCTACTCCTCTCTAGTAGGCCATGCGCGGGTGGGGGGTGGGGGTGGGGAGTGGGTGTCAACCTCACGGCTTACTTGTGGGAACTCTGCAGAAAGGTGATGCTCAACTTGTGCTTTACGAGCTTGGGAGGTTCCCAAGATACGTAAGTGTTTTTCTTTTTCTTTCTTTTTGTCTTTTTCTTCTCTTTTTTAAAAAAAAACTCTGTCTGTTTTTCCACTATTCTTTTCTGCAGAGGGAACAGCCTGAAGCTGCAGATCATTTGACAAAAGCATGTGACTGCAGGGCACCTGCAGTGGGGAAGCAGTTAGGACAGGCCCATTAGAATGGCAGGAATTGGGAACCCTGTTTCTTTCATACCTCCACACCCTTGCACTGCAGGGGTAATCTAATTTATCCAGGGTGTATGAGAGCTGAGGGTCCTTGGTTACAGCAAATCCAGGGAGAGCTGTATGGAACAGAAGGGTAAAGTGGGAAGCCAACACATCTGGGTGCTATTTTCAGATACACCACAAATTTGCTTTTCTCTTTAATAGTGTGTTTTTATTTCCCCAGGTACTAACGGCACAGACTTGCCCCAAATGATTCATAGAGAGTTTTGATGAAAGGGCTCTTTGGGCAGTCAGAGTGAAGGAAAGTCACATTACGGCTGGGTGGCAGACGAGCATCATTCCCTGGCCTAGTCTTCAAGGACAGCTTGTCTGCCTGGAGTTTAGTTTGTTCTTGGCTTTTATGGAAAGGGTCCAGTGATACTTGTAACCATTCACTTCCCAGAAGCCAATACAGCCATGAAGAAAGATAGGAGTGGTTGGCTGGGAGGGCATATGACCACACACGTTTCCTACCACTGTTCTTTTTCTCATTTTCCAGAGATTTACCCAAGGAAACACAACTTACTGGTATAAGGCAAGGTGAAAACTGGGATCTCCTGGCTCATTCCTTTTTCCTCTGGTTCCCACTTGTCTCTGATGTTTCAAGTAAAGTCTCATTAAGAAAATGCCACTAGGAGTTTTATCATCTGATGGGTAGGGAGAACCCATGTGGAGGCAGAAGTTGGCTAAGAGCTTTAGGTAAAGGTGCCATTTGACCACCCACCTTACTGACTTAAATCCTTATCCTTTAACACTGTCTTCCCTTCTTGACAGCTCTGGGCCTGTCTTGATGACCTCCTCTCCACTCATCTCTGCTCCCACAACTCACTCTTTCTGATCTTCCAACTCCTTTGTCTTCCTATCTTTCCTGTAGGGTATAGGGGCATTTAGGGCAGAAGGAATCCTAGCCCCTCTCAGTCTGAGAGTCGGTTCACAGCCAACTGACCGGGTGCAAGTAGAGTTATTCCTCAGAATTCTTTGTATAAAGTAGTAAGATGCCCATCTACCTTTCAGGTCTGTTGGGACCCTTGCCATGGGGCAGTTATCACTTTGTGTCCTAAGGAGGTTCTGCACTTGCAGACAGGGTATACACCGCTTGCCCCTAGGAGGTCCTCTTGGGTCTCACCCTTCCCTCTTCTCTCTGCTGGCTCCTGCATCCCTGTTTGCAGCACCTCTCATAAATATACAGATTGCCTTGGCCTTGCTAGCTGTGCACTCCTGGACTGCTTCTCTCCGTTCCTCCATCAGACTCCCCAAAGGCCCCTCATGATTCACTCCTTGATCAAGTTACTTTCTGAAAATGGGTCCCTCTCCAGATGGATGCAAGTGACTTCTGCAGTCTTGTTTATACTTAGGAACATGGATTGACAAGGGACGTGGACAAGTGGATGCATTTTGTACTAGGAGAGGAAGGCCATGGTGAGTTTTCTGCAGAAACATATTCCCTTTGGTTTTTCTTTCTGGGAGTTGTGTATCCGCCTTTCCTCCATTCCTCACCTGGGCCCAAGCTCTGGCCTTCCTGCTGGGAGCATCCCACTCACTTGTGAGGCAAGAGAGGGCCCTCTGAGAAATGCTTCCTCCAGACAACTGGCCTTGAAGACCAACTGAGGATTTCCTTCCTACATACTCTGCACCTATTCCCACTAAACCCAAAGCTGCTCTAACTAATTCCTCTACACCTCAAGTACTTTGTGCCTCTTGTCCTGCTTTGTGATTGAGAGTGCTCACTGTAGAACATTAGCATGGGAAACATGCTTGGAGGGGACCTCTATGTGGCCTCTGCACTTGTGAAAGGAGCAGAGAAACTGTAGGCCAGGCTGACTTGTCCTGAGGTGCACAAACTCACTTTGGCAGAAATTTCCATGACACTGCTGCCCCCAAGCAGTGACCCTGCTAATATGAAACATGCACATGCATATGATTCCCTGTGCGCACATATGCGCTGACCTCGTCTCCCAAGTCTTGAGCCTTCTACAGCCCATGGTGGATGATCAGTGCCTGTAGGAGCTATTGATCCACCCCTCCTATGCCCCATTCCTTTATTCCCCTTAGGAGGGGGCCTCTAGGTAGAGCTATTTTTTTTTCTCGTTACAGTTCGGTGATTCAGCTGCTGTTTTTATCTTGCACACACATAAAAATAAGGAGTTAATAGTACTTTTTTAGAAATCCTGGAAAAGAAAGGACAAAATCCTTTAAATCCTAGTCATTAAAACCTACCTGTTGGGTTTGGGGATAACTCAGTGGCATAGCCATGGGTTTGAAGCCCAGCACCACAAAACAAACAGCAAAAACAATGCAACACCACCATTTATATTATGATATGAGTTGCCGTTTGTGACTTTGCAACTTGCCTCCTTTTGCCCTTTCTATTCTCTGCCTTTTCTGATCCTGCTGGTGTCACCCTTGACTACTATGTTTCAAGGTAAAGTCCTGAGAACCCCCATCCTGGGCCTGAACCCCAGATCTTTCCCTCAGGTGACTTTGGACCTGAGCTTTTCTGAACCTTTTTTTTACCTCTACATAGGTGTCAATTCTTACTTGCAAAGAGAGGTTAGTTAGAATAAGAACAGCCTCTACTTTCTCCTATCCTTTCTTCAACTCTTTTTTTTTTCTACTTCCTAATTTTTATAAAAGTCAAAAATTAATTTAGTGAAAAGTTACATCCCATAGCTTAAGAATAGTGCTTGTGATTTTGTTACTTATATCAAGCTAATGAAAATCTAATAAAAAAGGCCATTTTTTTTTTCTGGCAATAAGCCAGTTGTTTTAGATAATCTGAATATACAGCAAGCTGTAAAATATTATTTTGATATTTTTCCTTCTGCATACATGTTTACATGGCTGGAATTACTTTATACAATTTTGTATGCTTTTTTTTTCCACATTGCATTAGGATATAAGAACCCTCCTTGTCCTGATTTACTGAAAACTTGCTAGTTGTGATTTGAAATATGCATTTATTTAGATCTGGGATAGAGTGTGTACTTCCATCCTATTAGTTAGCTTTCTGTTGCAGTTATAAATACCTGAGATGAATCAACTTAAGAAGAGGAGTGGTTTATTTTGGCTCATAGTTTTGGAGGTGCGTGATTAGTTGGCCCTGTTGGCTTTGGGCCTGTGGTGAGGCAGCACATTGTGGTCAGAGCAAATGGCAGAGGATGCTGCTCATATGTGGCTGAGTAGGAAAAAGTGGGAAACAGGACAGGGTCTCAGTCCCAACATTGCCTTTAAGGCACTAGTGGTCAGCCAGCACTGACCTGACTTCTTTCCAGGAGGCATCTCTTAAAGGTCCTACACCTCCCAGGAGCAGCAAGCTAAGGATTAGGACTTTAACTGGCTGATCTGAACTATATTCTCAAATGTGTGTCTACATTTGTACAAATTTGTGGGGAACTTGATGTTTTATAGTATACATATGTATGCATAGTATCCATGTATACATGATATACAAATCAGGCTAGGCATATCTGTTTCCTCAGACATGATTTTCCTTGTGGTGGGAATATTCATAATTCTTTTTCTAGTTAAAAAGATATACAGTACATTATGGTTATGTTTGGTCACACCGCTATACACCAGAACACTGGCTGGCTACCGATGCTCATGGCCATGTTCACTAATGGAGAAGCACTTGTACCCATGGTATGAACTTTAGAATTTTTCCCTGGGCTTTACCCCCTGAATGGATTAGCCAAACTATGTAGATATATAACCGTTTTGAAGACTTGTGTATTGTCAGGTGGTTTTCAGTTTGTATGAGTTAGACTCCCACTAGCAGTTGAGATAGCCTAGGTCCCTATACTTTCAAAAACATTAAATCCTGAGACCCCCCCATCTTTGTTAATTTGATAGAGGGGTTTATATCATTTCAAATTGTAATCTTTATTTCTAGTAAGACTTACCACTTCCCATATTTCGTAACCATATGCATTTCAGTGACTTGTCGTATGAACAGGAGTGCTGTGTTTCCGGAGGATATTAACCATTTGCCTGTCATTGCCTTTATGTTGTGTTGAAGTGAACAGATATATACCATCATGTGTCTGGTATACCAGCCATGCATGATATAACACTAGGTAGCAGAAAGGATACAAATGTGTGTAAAAGTCCTTTCCATTAAGAAGATTACAATTTAAGAATGCAAATAAGCTGTTAAACATGCAGAAAATAAAATGCTATGGAGATAGGTTCAGTAAAATCATACAGCAGGGGCCGGGGAGATGGCTCAGTGGGGGCCGGGGCGATGGCTCAGTGGAATAAGCGCTTCCGTGGCAAGCGCAAGGGCCTGAGTTCAATCCCTGGTTCCGCAAAAAAAAAAAAAAAAAAAAAAAAGTTGAGTATCGTAAAATCATACAGTGTTTGACAAAATGAAACGGAGTTGCCCATCCAAGGGTCAGCCTGCCATATCCAGTACAAAGTGGTGTACTTTTTAATTCCTTACCTGATTTAATCTTCCCCAAATTCTAAGAATTAAGAATTATTATGCCCACTTTAGAAATGAGAAAACAAAGGCATTGAGAGGTCCACCCAGTTACATGAGTAGGCTGATCTACACTGCGCATTCCAACTCCAAAATGTGCTCTAGACCCTCCCATTGAAGGTCTGCAACATACTGAATTTTGTGGAGAATGCAGGCCTATGCATGGTGGGGTCCTCTGTCTCCCCCAGATCCACTTGTGTTCCTCCCAGATCAGAGCAAAGCCGGGAGCGCTCACTTCTGGTTGGAGTCCCAGACCCTGCCTCTTGGCACCTTTCCTATCTCCTTCATCATCATTTTGTTTTATCCAGGGAGAGACAACAGAGCAGGCTGATGAGGGCAGAAGGCAGAATGGAAGAACCAGCAGTGAGGTGATGAGCAAGGAAGTGTGGGAGTGATGTCAGACAAGATCAACAGGCAGGTTGACAGGTGGGCTAAGCCAAACTGAGCCACAGGACAATGAGGTCATCTTTCTCTGAGCCCATCTCCTGCTCTGGAAAATGAGGACAGCTAGGCTGCCTCATTGGTGAGGTACAGTGAGGGGTCAAATGAGAAAGTGTGTATGCAGAGGTACTTAATGCTGTGGATCTCTGCACCTGTGAACAGCAAGGCTACTATCTGGGCAATTCTTTGGGGTGCTTCCAGGAAGTAGACAGACATTTGTGGAAATAGTGACTGTCCCTGTGTTTGAGGATAGGTATGTCATACCTAGACAAAAGAAACATAGTGAGAATGTGGAAGCAGAGGGCTCCTGCAGTGCTGAGTCTAGCTCAGTGGCGTCTACCCAGACTGAGGCCCTGGAGGGGATCACTTTAACACAGATTGCTTAACCACTTCCTGTCTCATAAAGGCCCCTCACTGTTCATGGTCCTTTTCACTCCTGCAACAGAAAGATGAAAAAAAATCTGTTATATCTAGGCAGACAGGTAGTATCTTTTTCTATATCTTTATTATTATTCTATATTAATATGCATTATTAAAATTTGGCAACATTTATTCCATGCCATTTTATTCATTATCTCAGTTCCGAACAACCTTTGGACGTGGATGTCATATTTGTGGCTGAACTAAGGATGCTGAAATTCAAGGGACCAATGACTTAGTAAGGCCATGTAGCCAGTTCAAGGCTGTCCACTCCGATACCCCCAAGCAAGCATTCACTGAGCTTCAAGTGAGAGTAAGACATTGCTGCTGGGCATGGTGGCTCATGCCTGTAATCTCAGCACTCAGGTGCCTGAGGCAGGAGAATCTCAAGTTCAAGGCCAGCCTAGCCTATTTATAGAGTTTAAGTCAGCCAGTGAGATCTTGTCTTGTGCCCGATGGTAACTGCAAGTGTCTTATGCCAAACAGCACATTTCAGTATAAAAGATTTCTAAACTGAATATTTAACTAGATTTTACATGTAGCACTTGGTGTGTAGAAAGCCCTCATCAGGCTCTCAGATGGAGTGCCCTAAAGCATGTTTTTCTAGTCAGCCTTTCATTACTGTAACAATATACCTGAGGAAGTCAGCAGAAGGAAGAAAAGCTCTGTCTTGGCTCACTGTGTCAGAGGTCTCAGATCATGGTTAGCTGGCTCCATCACTTTAGTCCCATGGCAAGGCAGAAGCAACTCAGTGGAAGAGTGTAGTAGTGGAAACTGCTCATCTTGAGGCAGCCTGGGACCAGTGAGCCAGAAAGGAAGAGGAGGGGACAAAATGTATTACCTGAGGCCATGCCTGTACCTGTTTCCTTCACTGAGGCCCCACCTCCTAAGTTCTCACCTTCCCATGCCACCAAATTACAAATCCATCAGTGGATCCAGTTACTTCTCCAAAGCCTATCAGTTGGCAGCCAGCACATGGCCTATGGGGGACATTTTAGGTCCAAACTGTAGCACGTATCCTTTTTCCTACTAGAAAGTCTATCTATGAATCTGAGAATTAGGATCCTTGAGTCCAGTGCTAGCTTTCTTGTTAGAAAGAAAGAAGCCAGAAAGAAAAAAAGAAAGAAAGAGAGAGACAGAAAGAAAGAAGACAGATCGATGAAAGCACCCAAGAGCCAGGAGTCTTAGATTCTTAGCCTGGCAGAGCTCCCACCCTGATCATAACTGCTCAGAGAAACTCCTTTCTGGGTCCCAAATTTCTTTCTAGTTGAATAACACTTGGAATAACATTTATAAGTTGTGTGAAAAATTATCTCTAAATTCTAAGAACACTTGTAGAGACATTGCCCAAAGAGCTCTGAGAAAGGAGCCACCTCAGTCTCCTGACTTCTCACAGCTGGTACAGATGGAGGCATCTAGAATGGAAGCGTCTAGTAGGAGGAATGCTGGGAGAATCCAGAGCTGTCACCATGCCTGCTTTATGCTCCCAGTGTACTTCCTACTATACCCCTATATTTGTCATTTATTTGTCCTGCTGAATGTCATTTATTTCTCTGCACAGTACATCTGTGAGCCTCTTGAAGACAAGATCTCTATCTCAGTCAGTTTTACTTTCCCTAACACTTAACATTAACAGAAGCAAGATTGCAAATGTTTGCATTGAACTATAGAATGGTCACAGGAATCATTCATTCATATATATGAATATTCATTCATATATTCATTCATTCTATATTATCATACAGATAAATATATCTGTATAGATATATCTCAATCTGTATTTCTGTGTAGTGTGTGTGTGTGTGTGTGTGTGTGTGTGTGTTTATAGCAGCCCACACTTCCAGGTAATTAGCAATGGTGGATTGGAGATTTTTCTTTTTTCTTTTCTTTCTTTCTTTCTTTTTTTTTTTCTTTTTTTGCATTTTAGGGAAGGGTCTACAGGGTGCTCAGGGTCTCACTACTAGATCAGACTTGTAGTGATCCACCTGTGTACAGCCTTCCAAGAACTGAGATTACAGACATGCCCAGTCTCATTACAGACACCCCCAGTCTCAATTGCCATCTCAGCGTGCCCCAGGGGCAGAGCCCAGCACAGCAGGATTGGGGATCAAACTCCTGGCCCCTGTGCCTGCTTGCAGGCACTTTAATCCTCTGAGCTATTTGTCCAGCCCAAGAGATTTCTATTTTAATGGCAGAGAAAATCCTGTAGTGACTGATAGCAATGTATTGTCACTTTAATTATGCCTTTCCACATTGATCAAAAAGGCTGTACTTTCAGAAATCATTTCTATAGTATATCACAGTGATAATGATTCCATATAAAGAACAGAGTGGAGTATAATCATTTGATTTTTCTCACTTTTGGTGTCAGTCATAAAAAACAGCTATGGTTTACCTGCTGAGGTGGTTAAGGCACTTAGATGTTGTCTACTTCCTCCTTGGTTTGTGAGGCTCAAGCTAAGTGACATAAATAAAATTAAGGGCATGCCTGTTAGTGTATTTTGTGAAAGTGGCTGGAAGGATGATTATCAAATTTGGGATGTATGCTAAGGACTGTTTGAACTAATTGCAGAATTCACTGTGGGAGGGAATCTCAAGCAGCAGCCCACTGCCCTGAATATCAAAACTGAGGTGCTGTGAGGGGCCCATGCTAAAGGGGAAAAGGGAGATAGGCATATTCCACAAAAGAAAAATAAATGCATATTAAGATCCCAGCTCCAACTGAGCCACAAGGGTTGGAACCCTGAATTACAGTTGATTTTTGATTGCTCTGCCTCACATGGGCAACTCTAGATGGCCTGCTCCAAAATGAACAGCAAGCTTTACTTATTTAAAAAGCAGGAAAAAGCTAATGCCTCACCAGGGATCCTGCTTGTGATCGTTGCATATGTTGCAGTCCTGAAAGAAACATACCAGATCTGAAAACGGGGGTATTTCTGAATGAGTAGATCACAGATGATTTTAATTTTCTTTTAAAAATATTTTGCATTTTTCACATTTTGTATGATTGTTTAATTGGCAGAACACAAATATAATTAAAAGAAATTTTTCACCACTGAAGGCCTTAAGTAGTTATCTAGAATCTTGTAATTACATTTTAGAAATGATCATGCAAATATACATGCAAAAAATCAATCTGGGTTAATAGGAATGAGATAGTGGTTGGGTCAGGGGACCAGCTGGAAAAAGGAAGTTCTTGAGGTGATTGGAAATTTCCTATCCCTTGTTTGGGTGGTTGATATGCCAGTGTAAGAGCCGTTGTCAAAACTCAAGGCACTGCCCTCTTAAAATCATTGCATGTTCATCATGCTGCAATAAAACTGTAGGAAACCCAAGACAGGGCTCATGCAAACAATCGCAGGGCTGTTTTGCAGCAGCGACCGTGGGTGTGCTAGGAGACAGCCAACGGCCTGTGCCAGCCCATTCCAGGGCTCTCACTCAGAGCCCAAGATGGCCCCCAGCACCCACCAAAAGGGCTCATTGAGAGCTGCTGGGTGGGCCTGTGCTTCCAGGCAGCTTAACATGCTGAGTGGCAACCAGAGGAAGCTGACTGGCAAGGCCAGCCCACTGGCAGCTGGGAGGCTGACGGTGCTGGAAAGGCAGTGGGCAGAGGGCCCACAAACCAGGCCATCTGGGTGCAAGATGCCCTCCTTCCCTGCTTTTCTCTCACCCCCTCCTCCCTCCCTTCTTCCCTTTTCCTTTTTTGTTCTTTTGTGATGCTGAGGAGTGAACCCAGGCATTCACCCAGAGCTATATCCCTAGCTCCCTTATTTATTTTTTATTTTGAGACAAGATTTCACTAAATCACTTCATTGCCCAGGCTGGGCTTACACTTGGGATACCTCAGCCTCAGCCTCCTGGAGTACTGGGAATACATCCATGTACCCCCATGCTCAGGTGGAGGCCTGCATTCTGAGCACTGCCATTGACATTGCTGACTCTCGGGGGACCGGAAGTGACAAAACAAAGCTCAGCTCTCCAGCACTGTTTCAGTACCAGTACAAGCATGGCTGTGTTGGTCAGGATGTGTGAATTGGCATGTACAAAGCATAGATTTTTGTGTTTCCTCCTCTAGGCTTCTGTGACCTCACCGCTCACAGTAATGTCATTCTCCTAAGAATACATAGCCTTTAGTCACCTTGTTATTCACTGATTTTTTATTAATGTCCGAGCTGGTGACATCCCTGTACAAACCTCTATATATCTCCCTGGCTAAAAAGTGGACTTTTCTCTAATGACTCATTGAGACAAATAAATCTCAGTGTCTTCTCCGCAGGCCATGGGTTAAGTGTGAAGATTCTGGAAGCAGACAGGCCTGCTTTGAATCAAGCTACCCTGTTCAGCACTTATGTGACTTTGGAGATGTGTCCTAATGGCCCTGTGCCACATTTTCCTTGTCTGTAAAATGGAGACAGCAGACTTCACTGCGTTGTCTCTAGGGGACTTGATAAAAAGGCGTGCAACCTCCCAACAGTTCCTGACAAACAGCAAGATTTTAATAACCTAGGCTTATGTTGATGTTAATAGGAGCGGCTGTATTTCACCACCAGCTAGTCCTTTCTGATGACAACATGGTTCCGTCCCCAGAGGCCCTGGGATCTGCTTTGGAGGAAGGATGCTTCTCGCCTCCTTTAGAGCTTCCTTCTGAGCTGCTTTCCTAGTACATCTGTTTTTTGCTGTTTGCAGCAAGCTGCATCTGGTGAGGGACTTTTCCCTCATCCGGGTACCACACGATGCCCAAGTGCACTAAAGCTACCTCATTAAAAATGGGTCTTGGCTCCTCTTAGACTGCTGCTTACTTGGCATTTTTAATAGGACTCAATCTAGTCTTCGGTTTGCATTTTTGTGGAATTCTAGTGCTTGCTCCTGTTTCTGTTTTGCATTTCAAAAGCATTGCTTCTGAAGTTTCCCTTGGGCAGCGTGACCACCTGAGTGCTGGCTTTACAATTCAGCTACCCCGGGCAGAGTGCCTGTCTTTGGGTTCTGGAACCTAGCGTGTGCTGCAGCAACCTCTGTGATTATGTATTTGGGCATCTGAATGATTGATCTTGGATTCCTAGCCTTTGAGAGCCTGTGTCTTAAATCTTAGTTCGCCTATATATTTAAAGTGCTTACGCTTGTTCTCAATCAGTTTGGCACCATAACAGTGACACTTCCTCTGGTTTCTATATTTGATACTGTGTGTTCATTGGAAACCTGGAGGTGAGTAACCCTGTTTTTTATAGGCTTCCTGGTGACCACAATAGGAAACTGGGTATGATTTTAGGAAAGAGGAAAGCATGAACGAGTTGTACATCTGGAATCCTGATTTCTTTTTGGTATTTTAGTACAGGGTCTCACTGCACAGATCAGACTCATGATCCTCCTGTTTTCAGCCTTCCAAGCACTGGGATTACAGGCATGTCCCACCATGCCCAGTCTCAGTCACTGGCTCAGCATGCCCCTGGGGGAAGGGCTGGCAGAGGGTGGGGCCAGCATGGCACACGGGATCGAACCTCAGTTGCTGCGCCTACCTAAGCAGGTGCTTTAGTGCACTGAGCCATTTGGCTGGCCCCCTGATTTCTTGTTCTTAACTCCAAACTCTAACCAAAGCACCAATGCTGCATTGTTTTTCACGTGATACATCTTCTATGCTGTGAGAGGAGAAATAATTTTTTGGAATGCCTTTTACCCCCTACTGATCATGTAGATTGGAAAAAAAAAAAAAAAAACAACTTGAATGCTGTCTTGTACCAATTTGTAAGTATTCAGATGAATGAATCCCCACAAGGAGGAGCTCAGATCACCTTACAGCTAGCGCTACACATAAACACAAACTTAGCTTTTCATTGGCTCTTCATTTATTGGTATTCTAGGGCTTAAAAGGCCCATAAAGTACTTCTTTCCATAAATGTAAGGAGTATATTACTTACACTGAAGCAGTATAAACAGTGTTTATAAAGTGAATACAATACCAATCACATTACAAAATAAAATACCAACAGTGCTCTCTCAAGTAATTTGTTGTCAAAGCTACAAAACACCTTTAGAGCTCTAAGGCCATACCTTGAAGTCAGAAAGTGTCAGGTCCACCCCCACCTCGTGCAGTGCTCAGGGCTCCCCCTGTGCTTCTGCTTTTGGAAGCAGTCCCAGGTCCCTGCAGCAGGTGAGAGGTATAGCATGGTGGATCTGAGTTACTCAGAGTTGTTATCATGGTTAACTTACTTATGTGTGTGTGTGGGGGGGGGTGCTGTTGGGGATTGAACCCAGGGCCTTCATAATGAGATATATGCTTAGCTTTTTAAATTTTTTTATTTTGAGACATCTCCCAAGTTACCCAGGCTGGGCTCCAGCTTCCATCCTCTTGCTTCAGCCTCCCAGAGTGCTGGGATTCCAGGTGTGCATCACCACGCCCACTTGTTGGCTTCATCATGCTCCCTGAGCCAAAAGTTTTCCAAGCTGAGATCATGCCTCTGTGAAGTGGGAGCTTTGTGGCTGGGCCCTGTGCCTCTTCCTCCCTCTCCTATCTCAGTTTCTTCCCTTGGCCAGATTTCCTGTTGTAAACTCCTCTCTTCTCCAGCTGCAGGGACCTGGTACTCCCTGAGCCTCTCTTCCTTCGGTGTTGATGGGCTCTGTCTGGGTCACGTACTAACCCAATGTGGGGGGTCCCTCTGCTGGAAGGCTCTGTCCAAACATTTCCAGGAAACCTAATCCCCTCTACCCATTCAGCTGTCATTCCAATGGTTGGAGCAGGAGAGACAGAGGCAGCGTATATCCTGTGTGTATCCTCTGGTGCTCTACTCCTAGCCTGAATGCCATTGCTTGGCTGTGGGGCAGGTGGACTCCAGTAGATGGCTTGGCTTTGTTTTTTTTTTTTTTTTGGTGGAACCAGGGATTGAACTCAGGCTCTTGCACTTGTTAGGCAAGTGCCTATTCTACTGAGCTATCTCCCTGGCCCTTTGGCTTTGTTTTCAACTTCATTTTTTAACTTGTGTTCTGTGATCAAAAAGTACGGTGAATATTTAAATCATAGAGCCACATTGACATTAATTTCCCCTCAAAATACTCCTCCTTGCTCCAAACATAACCTGTTGCTGCTATTTTCTGAAGCAGTTCTAGAAGCCCACTTTTGCATCTTTAGTTTCACAGTCCTGGTTGCCATGTTGTCCTGCATCAACGCAAAACATTTACCTTTCATGGTCATCTTGACTTTGGGGAAGAGCCGGAAGTCACTCCATGCCTGGTCCAGTATGTAAGGTGGATGAGGACACACTGTAATGCTTTTGTGAGTGGGATTTCCACTGGATCGTGGTTGGCAGCAGCACACAGTATTTTTGGTCGCAGATGCTCATGGAGAAGACTTCCAGAACTGCTGCAGACAGTGGCAAGAACCACGGGATAAGTATGTTTGAAATGACAGGGTGTGTTTTTAGGGGGATTGATGGCAATGTGTCTTTCACTGTAATAAAATTTAAGCATTCACCGATATTTTGGTTCTACCTAGTACTTTGCACATCTCTGCAGAAGCTCAGAATGCCTCATGCCACTTACTCATGTCACAGCCTAACCCCGTGTTACCCTCCCCCCAAGTTTGTCACATTGCCTCGCGGGCACTTCTAGACTAGGCCTTGTCTTGCCCTTTTCAACATGGCCACATTCTTTAGTGACCTCTAGGGGAGGCAGGCACTCTCTGCCCACTCGTCCCCTGGACTCCTCACACATTGCAGGTGGTGACAGGGACTGTTGGTAAGCAGTAATGGCAGCTTTCCCCTCCCCACCAGGATTTTAGGGCATCTCTCCTGTGGCCACCTCCCTAACATATCCAGCAGCCATTGCTCTGCCCTAGACAGGCCAGCCGGCTTCTGGGAATGTTCCCTTGAACTTGGCCCCTCTGAGCTGCCTAAAATGCTTTTCTTTTTCTTCTCTATCCCCTCATCATTGATGGCCCATCTTTCTAGGGAGCATCTAAATTAAAACGTCCCCACCCACTGAAGTCCTGGTGTGCAGCTCTGGCGCCTGCTGCTTGTATTTCCTTTTGTTGTGGCTGGTTGTGCAGCACTGTTACTTCAAGGGGACAGGACTTGTGCATTTTCTCTTTTTTCCCCTTCCACTGGGTCTGATGTCCTCTGTCCCTTTGTGTTGCGTGTGTGTGTGTTGCAGTAGATGAAATGACTTCTGGGTCTTGATCCAGCTCCTTTTCATCACAATTCCAGGAAGAACAGCAGTGAGCAAGTAAGAAAACTCGTGTGTGTGTGTGTGTGTGTGTGTGTGTGTGTGTACGTGTACCCTGAAATTCCAAGTTTTTCTTTTTGTTGATCTTTTTAATATTTTCAGTGCCATGGGTTGAACCCAGGGCCTTCTCACCCTGCTTCATTCCTAGCTCAGCCCTCTCCACTTTTATCTTTTTTTGAGACATAAGCTGCTGGGTTGCCTGGCCCTTTAAATCCTCCTGCCTCAGCTTCCCAGAGTGCTGGGATTATAGACATGGACTACCCAACCCAGCTAGGATTCCAAATTTGTTGTTGTTGTTGTTTTCTTGAGACAGGATCCTACTCTTATTTTTTTGAGACAGGGTCCAGGATGGCCTCAAATTTGCCATGATTCTCCTCCCTTCTGAGTGCTGGGATTATAGGGCTGGATTCCAAATTTTTGAACAGAAGTGATCAGATTGTGTGAGTTTTATCCAGAAGAAAAAGTGAAGGAAACATTAAAAATTACTTTGCTTATAGAGTGACATGTAAAACTTTTCTATTGGTGGAGGAAATTCAACTAAAACGTAAAGCCTTAAGTGAGAGTGAGCCGAGAAAACGTTCTGTGTTGTTGCAGGTGTCCTGTACTCATGTTGCCCAGTTCAGCCACTACCTGTTCCTGGCTATTTTTATTTGTTGCAGCTAAAGACTTTATTATTAAATTTACTTTCTAACTGATAAGTAAAAACAAAAATTGTACAGATTATTGGGGTATGGTGTTACATGTTTTGATACATGCATACATTGTATAATTTTTCTTCTTCCCTCTTCCTCTTCTTCTTCTTTCTCTCTCTTCTTTCTTCTGTGCCAGGAATTAAACCCACAACCATGCGCTTGTCTGACAGGTGCTGGGCTGCTGGGCTGTATCCCCAACGCTGTATAGTATTTAAGTCAGGTGAAACATCTGCCAAGCATTTATCATTTTTATGGAGAATATATTAAAACTCCTTTCTTCTAGCCTTTTGACAGATATTTTATTGTTACTTATAGTCACCTTACTAGGTACTGTCACATGGAGCCTCCTCTTTGCTGAGTAATATAGTATCCACTGCTCAGGCTTTCCCGCATGTAGCTCCTGAATATGTGAAGTGTGGCTAGTGGGGAGAGGAACTACATTTCAAATTTTATTTAAATGGCCTGAAGTGGGGAGTGGCTGCCATACTCAGTGGTGCAGCCTGAGACCCCTCATCACCTCTCTTTCATCTGTAGACACCCCCAGCCCAAACCGGTAACCAGTATTAGCACTGTACTATGGATCCTTCAGGTCAGGTCTGTCTTCATATATTCATGGCATATTTTATTCCATCTGAGTTGCTGCACAAAATGGTATTGCAGCTTTCTGTCTCTTTCTCTCTTTCTTCCCTTCTTCCTTACTTTCTTCCTTCCTTCCCTCCCCTCACCTCACCTCACCTCGCCTCGCCTCGCCTCGCCTCGCCTGCCTCTCTGCCTGCCTGCCTGCCTGCCTGCCTGCCTGCCTGCCTGCCTGCCTCCCTGCCTGCCTGCCTGCCTGCCTGCCTGCCTTCCTTCCTTCCTTCCTTCCTTCCTTCCTTCCTTCCTTCCTTCCTTCCTTTTTTTCCTTCTTTCCTTCTTTCCTTCTTTTCAGCTTCCTTTCTGATTGCCAGTGTATTTACAGAGCCATCTAGGACAGCACTTAACAGCTCTGCACCATTCACTTCTGCTGCTGTGTAGCATCCGTGGCACAGATGTCCCAGATGTATACAGACAGTCTTCCCTCCATTGACGAATGGAGGTTGTTTCCAAGCCACCCAAGCCCTCTCTGAGCTCCTTTCCTGTGTGTGTGAGCAGGTGCAGATGTGGAGAGAGGGAACTCCTGGGCTAAGGGGAAGGAGCATGTCCACCCACATTCTGCCCTTAGGTCTCTCAGCCCCGGTCCTAAGGGCCAAGGTGTGGGCCTAGTGCTGCGTCTGCGATGTTACCAGTGAGCCACTGTTTATTTTTTGATGCAGAGCTGGCAACCGTGTCCTACTCTGACTGCTCTTGTCTCTCCCCATGTTGAGAGACTGAAACCTAGATTTTATCAAACAGGATGTGATGGGCTCCGAAAATACTGGCACATTAATAATGATTTATAGATGACAGGCACAGACAGAGCTTGTATGCAAGCTGAGTTAAATGCAGCTGAGGAAAATCTAGAATGCTCAGAGGCTCATTTCTATTGTTTCTCAAGCCATGCTCATTGCACTCATTCAGAGACACAAATGTGAGATAGAGTTAAAGGTCCGTGTATTTGCCAGCATTTGGATATTAGCTATTAAGCAGCGGCTAAAACAAAGATTTGCCATGTGCTCTGTACCAGAGTCACTTTCTAAACAAGGCAGGCACAGGCCTGGAGTATGGCAGGGAAGCCTGCTTCAGTGGCCCCAGTGTAGGTCATCCACTGCTTTCTTCCTTCTCCTAATTTCAGAGGATAATGAAATAAAGATTAGTGAGGATACCACACTTCCGCATGTGCCTGCACATGCCTGTCATCCAGCTACTTGGGAGCCTGAGGTAGGATGATCACAAGTTCAAGGCCCGCTTGGGCAACCTAGTAAGACCCTGTCTCAAAATAAAAAATAGAAAGGATTGAGAAGGTAGCTTAGTGGTAGAGCACTTGCTTAGCACATGTAAGGCCCTGGGTTTAGTTTCCAGCCCTGCAAAAGTAAAAATAAAAAAAGAAATTTAACACTGGAGCGGTTGGTGACTCCTGAGTTTGGTTTAAAAAGTGGAGGAGGAAAACAGGAGGCTCACTACGAGTCTGAGCTGTGTAGTGAGACCCTGTACCAAATACATAAATAAAAAAAAAAAAAAAAGAGGATGAAAGTATGGAAGAGCAGCTCAGATCCTTTTCGTTAGAAATGTTAAAAAAAAAAAGAAAAAAGAAAAAGAAAAAGAAAAAGAAAAAAAAAACACATGTCCCTCCTGCTGCTAAGAATAAGAGACATTCTGTAGGAACAGGGAACTGTCCAACAAAGAACCATGGAAGGGAGTGAAAGAGCAGATAAGGGACCAAGTCCCAGAGGCTGGGCCCAGTTTCAGGGCAGGCTGTGAAGGTGCACACACAAAACTGGTGTGTGACTATAAATATGCATGCAGCATTGACAAAAAACAGAAGCATAGGAGAACGTTCGCCATGGTTTGATACTCCAGGAGGTCAAGCTGTCTACTTTTCTGTATCTGTTTGCTTGCTTGTGTCCCTTCCTTCTTTCCTCTCTCTCTCTCTCTCTCTCTCTCTCTCTCTCTCTCTCTCTCTCCTCTTTCCTTCCTTTTTCTTTTGATACAGGGTCTCACTGTGTATTTCAGGCTGGCCTTGAATTTTATAATCTTGCCTGGCCTCCAGCTCATGTTAATCCTCCTGCCTCAAGGCCCCAGAGTGCTGGGATCCTAGGCATGTGCCACCACACTGGGCTTTGCTGTCCTGATTTTAGCCATAATTTCCAGTTTGGGCCCCACTCTGGATGCACTTTAGTATACAGTGCCCCCCCCCCCAGTCCACAGGGATGCCTTGTTTCAAGACCTCCAGTGGATGCCTGAAACCACATATGGTACTGAGCCCTCTATAAACTATTTCTTTTCTGTACATACGGTCATGGCTTAAATTTACCCCACTCACCCCCAACCTCATGCAGTCATGGATGGGGCTTTTCTTAGGTGGTTGGATTTAGGGTATATGAATGTGGATTAGGGGTGTGATACTAGGATTGTCCCACTAATTGGTTTATCATAATTCTGGATGTGGGTAAGAAGCCCCGCCCAAAAAGCTCATAGCCTAGATAGAATGAAAGGGAAAGGAAGTCTGCTGCTAGCTGCCACTTGCTGCCTTCTTCCTGCCCTGCCATGAACTGCGTCTTGTCTCCCATGCTGCCCTGCCTTTGAGTGAGCCAGCTATGGCCTGAAACCTCTATAAACTGTGATTTGAAATAAACCTTTACTCCTTTAACACTAGTTGTTGAGCGTTCTGTCTCAGCAGTAAGAAAAGTAACTAAGACACATACCTACCTAGCTACCTATCATAAAGTTTAACTTACAAATTAGGCACAGTAAAAGAAGAAAGGTTTGTGCTAATATTGTTTAGACAAGCTATCATGTCTGCATCTTGTCCTCTGAATGACCACTACTAAGACAACAATATGCAATGTATTAATTATTGTAACTGTCCTACTAACCTGTTTTGAAACTGTTTCAGTGCTATTTTATTTTCTCATTAAAATGAATAAAAAAATTAAAAAATTAGGCACAGTAAAATATGAATAAGAACAACTAGTGATAATAATAAAATAGAATGATAATATATTAATAAAATTGTTAGTGTCACTACTATGGCACTATGAGGCCATTATTAAGTGACACTGAGACTAACCGGGGGTGGCATATACACTGTAGATATGCTAGACAGAGGAATGGATCACATCGCAGATAGGATACAGCAGGACCTTGTGTGATTTCTTTATGCTAATTGCTATGGCATACAGCTTCAAACTTAGGGATTTTTTTTTATTTCCAGAATTTTCCATTTCATATTTCTTTTGCCCAGAGATTGGCCTCAGTTAACTGAAACCACAGAAAGCAAAAGTGTGAATAAAAGGCAACTATTGTATACCTTTTCCACTGAGTACTCACTCCATCCTAGGAATTTTTCTGTGTTGTCACCTAGTCTTCAAATTATGCCAGTGAGATTTGCACTTAAATTATTTGTTCAAATACATTTCAGCCAGCTGATGAGGTTTCATTCAGCGTGCCTTTATTTGTAGACATCATGGTAGAAGTGTGTCTGTGCCCATCATTAGTGGGAAGTTAACAGAGCAGAGTGTCAATGCTGGAAGTTTCCTCTTCATTGTTTTCCCTCCAGGTTTTTAATCAGCTTTACAGGGCATTGGTTTTATTGGGCAGTTTCCAGACTGGCACAAACTCGCCTTGTTTTTTGTATTTTAGGACAGGGTCTACAGGGTCTCACTACATAAATCAGACTCCTAGTGATTCTCCTCTTTTCAGCCTCCCAAGTGCTGGGATTACAGATGTGTGCCACCATACCCGGTCTCAATCACCGTCTCAGTGTGCCCTGGGGGCGGGACTGGCATGGCCACCAGGGATTGAACCCGGCTGTGGTGCTCTGCCTAAGCAAGTGCTGAGCTATTTGGCTCATTTTTGATGGTCACTCTCAAACCTAGCATATCATGCTGGTCATGTGAAATTAATATTGTCATTACTCCCTGGTGAGATGAGTTCTAATTCAGCTTCTAGGACCTGTGTGGCTCTGGAAGCACCCTTGGAATGGAGGGAGGTGGTGGTCACATTTTATCACCAGCCCCAAGCTTTGGCTTTTCCTCCTACTCTGCTGTCAGCTATGGCCAGGGTGGTTCTTCCTGGCCCACTCTCCTTGTTTCAACCCTGGCTCTAGTCTGTCTTTTTTTGCTTGCTTGCTTGCTTGCT
Source organism: Octodon degus (assembly GCF_000260255.1). Lineage (NCBI taxonomy): Eukaryota > Metazoa > Chordata > Mammalia > Rodentia > Octodontidae > Octodon > Octodon degus. Next base: position 7,315,444 of record NW_004524595.1, on the reverse strand, counting down.
TGCTTTCTTTCTTTCTTTCTTTCTTTCTTTCTTTCTTTCTTTCTTTCTTTCTTTCTTTCTTTCTTCCTTCCTTCCTTCCTTCCTTCCTTCCTTCCTTCCTTCCTTCCTTCTTTTTTCTTTTTCTGGTGTGTGTGTGAGGGGAGTGGTGGAGGGACCAGGATTGAGCCACAGCCCCTTTTTTATTTTTTGCTTTTTTACTTTGAGATGGTATGTCACTGAGTTGCTAAATTGCCTGGGATTGGCTTGAGTTTGTAACCTTCCTGCATCAGCTTCCTCAGGTGCTGGTAAAGCAGGCATGTGCAGCCACACCTGGTCCAGCCTAAATTTTTTATGCTCTGGCTCCTATTCCTACTGGTATTGATCTTCCCTTCTCTCTAAACTGAAATTCAGCTAGCCTAATTACCCTTCCTAGTACTACACTAGTCTCCTCTTAAAAAAGTCCTCAAGGCTTTTTGTTTGTTTGCTTGTTTTGTGTTTTAAAGCCCTCCTGGAAGAAGGAAGGTGCTGCCCTCCTGGCTGCAGGCTGAGCTCCTCACCTGGGCAGTAGGGCTACTCACCACAGCCGAGCACCCAGCAGGCCGCTGCCTGGAGCTCCTCTCTAGCTGCGCACAGGGATGTCCTGTTTCTGGAGAATATCATTCAAATCTTTGAGCCTTATATAGATAGACCTTTGACTTCATTTCCGGAAATCTATCCTAAAGGAATAATCTGGAAAAAGTTGTAATGCATATGTGCTATCACCAACATTTTTTTTCTTTTTTATATTTAAAGAGAAGAAAAAAAACAATGAAACAGTTTCAAAACATGTTAGTAAGGGAGTTACAATAATTAATACATTGAGTATTGTTGTCTTAGTAACAATTACTCAGAGTACAAGATACAGGCATAATATCTTGTCCAAACAATATTAGCACAAACCTTTCTTTTCTGCAAACTAAGAGAAATTAGATGTATAACTATCTTATGCATATTTTTTTTCTTTTTCCCTTCCTTCCTTTCTTTCCTCTTTTCCCCATTATAGTTTGTCTTTTCTTTTGAACGGCTTCTTGGAAAAACTGGCTTTCTGCATACCAGAGACTAAAACTGGACCCATGTCTATCACTGTGTGCTAAACCAAGGTCAAAATGAAGCAAAGTTCTAAATATTAAAATGAAACATTAAATTTTCTGGAAGAGAAAATAGGTAGAAATTTCAAAGACATAGGTGTAGGCAGAGACTTCATGAACCAACATTATTGTTAATGGCATGAAAATGTGAACAAGAGAAATATTGAAGATTATGTGGAAGATTTAGTAATTACTGTGGCTCTCCCTGGAACTTTTTTATTTTTTTAAATATTTTTTGTATTTTAGGGAAGTTCTACAGGGTGTTCAGGGTCTCATTACTAGATCAGACTCATAGTGATCTAACTGTTTACAGCCTCCCGAGAGCTGGGATTACAGGCACGCCCATTCTTAATTGCCCTCTCAGTTTGCCCTGGAGGTTATGGCTGGCATGGTAGGCCCAGGGATTGAACCCCTGGCCCCTGCGCCTGCTTGCAGGCGCTTTAATCCTCTGAACTATTTGGTTGCCCCCCCCCCCCGAACTTTAAGCACACATTCAAAATGATAATCATGATAATTTGACAGCAGGAAAAAGGCAGAGGAAATAGGACAAAGGGGACAGTGACCCCACACTGTGGAGCCTGCTGTGTGCTCCACTGGCTGCTCCACTCACCTCCCGCAGACCAGGATGCTGACAGAGGGTGTGGTGACCCGAGGTCATAGTCACAGCCTTGCTGAATTGGAAGGCAGGTTTTTCTATGATGTAAAATATAAAGCTGTGTCTACCTGACAATATGATTCCTATTTGGAGTGACAATACAGAGGGTCATTTTTTAGAAACAGCCTTCTGTGAATATTATTTGAACAGTTCCCACACACTGAAACCTAGGGACTGGTTCCTGTCCCTAGGATCTCCAGGCCAGCTTAGGTTCCAGAGTCACTTCCATGTGTGCCCCCTTGCAGGACAGTGTCTCTTCCCTGGCCTCCCCCTCTTTCTCCTCTACCTTCCAGGCCCACGTCCTTCAAGGCTCTGGTTAAATCCTTTTCCTCTCCTGAGTCCCTGTTGACAGCCTGGCCTGGGGCTGTGCCTTCCTTGGAGTCTCTAACATAAGAGCCCTTCTGGAAAAATCATCAGTACCCCCAGGCTTTGCAGTTTATTTACTCACTGTGTCTTTCTGCCCAAATGGAAAGCTCAGAAAGCCGGAGCTGGGTCTTGTAACACTTCATGGACCCACGGTGGCAGTTGGCACCATGGGAACCCATAATGAGGCTCAGCCTGAATGTTGGCAGATCATGTTCCTCCCTCCAGTGTGGCTGCCCCGGCGTGAGGCTGGCTGGTCACTCAGGGCAGGCAGGCAAGGCTCTGGCTTTCGCTGTGCCCCACAAACAGCTCAGGCTGCCATCCAGGCCTGTGTCAGCTATCACCTCTCTTCAAAGGAAGCAGCCTTGCCTGTGTTATATGTAACTTTTAAAAAGTGTAGATTTCTAGATAGTTGCAAAGAAATGCTTAGGAAGGTCCTGTGTTCCACCTCCCCTAGTGTTAATGTCTGGTTTGGTATCAGTACATACAAGGAACTTCACATCGGTCCAGTCCACAAAGCTGGTTCAGATAGAATGGGTTATAGATTACATTTAAAAAAAAAATCATCCTGGAATTTGTCATTTCCTACTTGAACATATTTTCATTATATCTCTGTCTCATATGTTTACTCTCACCATTGCTCTGACGCTGGGCCTCTCTGGCTCTGTGCCTTGCTCTCTGTGTGATCTTGGCCCAATTAACTAACATCTCTGAGTTTTTGTTTTCTCATTTGAATAGTAACAATACTAACCTCATGGGATTTTTTTTAATGTAAAGTATTCAAGTTAGACACATAATGCACCCTCAGGAGATGTTTTGATTCCATCCTTGCTTACATGGAAAGCTTTCTTTTTTTCACAATACAATGAAATTCTTCTCTTTTAAATAATGTTCAAGATGAATCTCCTCATCTTTTCCTCTCTGTCTCCAGTTTCCTCAGTGGCCCTGCTGTGTGTGTAACGTTTAATTCATATGACCCTGATTGTATGTTCCATACTCCTGCCAAATGTGTTTTCATTTCTGTTTTTACCCAGCAACGCCATGAGGTGTTTGCAGGCAGTAGCCTCCATTCTTCATTTGCACAAGCCAGCGTATTGGAGGAGAGCCTTGGCTTGGTGCCATCTGTAAAACACAGATAATTTTATCAGCCTCAGGGACTTTCTGCAGAAACCAAATGGAGGAATCATAGTACCTGGCACAGGCAAGCTCGAAATGCATTAACTGATGCTGATGGTCACGGTGACGCCTTTCCCTTGTGTTTCCCTAAAGAGCTATGTCCTTGGGCGCCCGAGAGGGGGTATCTGTCTGGATCAGAACTTGGATTCCTTACTGGCTATTTGTACTTTTATATTCCAAAGATAAAAATGGACATGAAAGGTTACAGGGGCCATTCTTGCTCTGTTATTCCCTTTCTCCTAAGTAGGGGAAAATTTTTTTAATTCATTAATTAGCATAGTAATACCGATGATGATAGTGATTGAGGCGCTGTTGGTAGTGAAAACTGGCAGTACAAAAGGGCTTATCATGTGCTAGAAAGAGGCCTAAACATCGCCTGTGTTACGCCATCCAGCCTCCACCACAGCCCTTTCCTCCATGCTGCAGACCAGTGGAGCAGGGCCACAAGGACTGAGTTCAGGGCATTGTCAGAGTGAGGGCTGGTGTTTGCAGCCTCTGAATGTGGTTGAGGTGAATTTTTCCTACTGTTAGTTGGCCCAGGAGACAGAGAGTGGAAAGACGTTCTGTTCATCTGTGCTCATTATTTGTTTCAAAAGCAATATCAAAGCCTAGGCAAGCCTACGGTTAGTAAAGAATTAAAACCCTGACATTTAATCAATTGCCCAGGTTTCTCTCTTTTTTAATTCCAATCTTCAATTATTAAGGTGGCAATCAGATTAGCTGAGATGGGCCAGGAGCGGTGAGCATCTTGGAAGCCAGGAACACTGAAAGGTCAGGCTGTGCCTGGTTTATCTGCCTCCCCAGGGAGAATCCAGCTGCTTCTTCGTTCTACTTCCAGGAAGCTGTGTCTGGAAACGCGACCCCGTGTTCTGTTTCCTTGGCACCTGCTCCTGGTATCTCCAGTCCTAGTCTTCTCTGGACAACAGGCAGCCCTGGCCTCTGTGGGCAGCCACACAGCGTTCTGCTTTTCAGCCAGTAGGACAGGGCCAGGCTCTGCTCACGCGGTTCCCAGCTTCTATTACCAAGGGCAAAAGGTTGCTTCACTCTAGTAATGAAAAATTGGAAACAACAGGGAATGATTCAATAGATCAGAGTCTGGCCAAAAGTGGAATAATAAGTAACCTTTAAAACGAGGTTTTTAAAAGTAGTTAGAAGTTAAGCACAACATAAGAAGAAAATTGCTTTAATACTGTTCTGTGTAATCACAACTTTATCCATATATTTTATTTTATTTATTTTTTATCCATATACTTTAAAAATATGTGAAGCAAAACAGTAGCACAAGTACACTAAAATTTTAATAGGTAGTTATTTCTTTTTTAAAAAATTTTATTCTTGAGGGCTGGTCAAATAGCTCAGCAGATTAAAGCGCCTGCAAACAGGCCCAGGGTCCAGGGGTTCGATCCCTGGGCCTGCAGTGCTGGCCCTGCCCTCAGAACGAGCTGAGAGGGCAGTTGAGACTGGGTGGAGGTACTTGCCTGTAATCCCAGCTCTTGGGAGGCTGCAAACAAGCGGATCACTATGAGTCTGATCTAGTAGTGAGACTGAATACCCTGTAGACCCTTCCTTAAAATAAAAAAAAAAAAAAATTATTCTTTTTGGTACAGGATCTCTCTATGTAGTTCAGACTCATAGTGATCCTCCTGTCTCAGCCTCCCCAGTGCTGGGATTACAGGTGTGTGTCAGCACAGTGTGCCTGGAACATGCGATACCAGGGATCAAACTTGGGACCTTGTGCTTGCCAGGCAGGCGCTTAGACTGCCAAGCTGTGTCCTCAATCCAACATGTAGTTATTTCTAAGTTTCATGGTTGTAAGTGATATGTATGTTCATTGTGTTCCCCCCTATTTTGTGAATTTGTCCCTGTAAGCATGAATTTCTTTTTAGATTAGAAGTCAGAAAAAAGAAGAGAGGGAACCTTTTTGGTCTACTTTAATGTTTGCCCATTTCAGTTGTTTATGGCTCCTGGATACCCCAGTACACAGCAGCTCTCTCCATCCCTAAGGATCCAGCTCAGATCTCACCTCTTCCAGGAAACCTGCCTGACCTCATGCAACTCAGATTTCTTCAGGGCCACCCAGAGAGCTCAGCAGACTAATGTGCCTGCTTAGGCAGAGCTCAGAGGCCTGGGTTCATCCCCAATATGCCATGCCAGCGCCACTGGGCGTGGTGGTGCATGCCTGTAATCCCAGCACTTGGGAGGCTGAAAACAGGAGAATCACTACAAGTCTAGTCTACAGAGTGAGACCCTGTAAACCCTGTAGACCCTGTCCTAAATACGTTAAAAAAAAAGAAAAAGAAAAGATTTCTTCAGTTTTATGGATTCCTTAGGTATACTGTGACACATTACCAACTTTAAATGCATGTGGGTCTCATCCCCAGAGGATAGGTCTCTTCAGGCATCATCTGCATGCCACCCAGCAAGTACTATGCAGACTGCTGGAGTTTAATTAATGTCAGTTGACCAGAGGTCTGGTCTTCAAGGGAGGCTCTGGATTGAGGTGGAGCCGCCTTTCTCTCTGAACTTTGTTCCATTTCCTCCAATTCATTCAAATTGGCCATTAGTGCCAGCTTAATTTTATTGTAAATTGTTTGAAAAGAATTCCATCTGCTTTGGTAGGAATGACCCAGTCAAGCCCTTGTCTTTACAGGGAGATTGTAAAGCTATGAAAATAAATATGAACTATTTTGAGCAAACAGATATTTTTCTTGATGAATGGGGTTAATGGAGTTGATGTTTATTGAAAGGAAATCAGCTCTTTGAGAGGAGGGGCCAGGCCTGGGTCTCATACTGATCAAAGGCTGGTGAAATGACACAGCATCATGCCGGTTTCCTGGAGTCCTGCTGGCCTCAGGATACTGTACTGAGGTGGAGGTGAGACAGGAAGAACCTAAGACTTTAGGAATTTACAGTTTGGGATTAGGGGGTGTCTCTGAAATGACAGACTGGTCAGCAGAAGTGGACGGTTGTGTGTATGGGGTTACACAGCACAAAAGCTGCCCATCTATCCAGGCTGATAGAGGGAAAGGATGTCTTGAGTGGAGCTTTCCAGGGAAGATCGGCACGGGTCAGGACCCCCACTCCTCTCACCCAAATATCCTTGCATGCATAGCTCACGTCTCTCTCACCTCCTGGTCTTCCAGTCTGCTGCTCTTCAGGCCTCCCAGCCCTTGTCATTGGTCTCTGCTCTGTGCTGCAGGAGACAGAGCCAAGGGAGAGAACTGCTCATGGGGAGAGGGCTCTTGGGTGGAGGAGCCTGCATCTGTAGTGGGCAGCCTTGGTTAGACTCTTAGAGGGAATATTACTGGATAATGCTCAGGGAGATCCCCCAGAGAGGAGACAGGGACCTCAACTGACCCCATGGGAAAGGTTCTTGACACTTGTCACAGAAAAATCATTTCAGAACACATCGGCAGGAGGCTTAGGCAGTTAGAAAGTAAAAGAAAACAGGGAAAGGAGGTTAGCCTGAGGAGCTGATGAGGACACTGCTCTGAGGCATTCACAAAGAACAAGACCAGTTCCTGTGGGTTTAGGGGAGGTGGACTGTGTGTGGCTGAGTGGTATCTCAGGCTTTGCAGGGTGGCCCCAGGAGAAGTGCTTGTGGCTTCTGATTGTTTTTCCTTGGGGCAGTCTGTCTTGTGGCTGTGCTGGAATCCAGGTGACTATATGTTTAGGGTCATGACTGAAGACTTCCAGGTGTTCATTGACTTCCAGGTCAGATGTCCCTGAAAATCTCTATCTTGAAGGGAAGTGAGACAGGTTGTGGAAATTCAAGCACATCAACCATTTTTGTAACTTTTTGATAGACACTCCCTTAATGATTAGCAGGCTTATATGCAGAGCTGAGCAAGGGTCTGACCCGAATAAAGGTAACAAATGAGACAGATCTTTTTTTTTTTTTTTTTTTTTTTTTCTATTTTGCAGAACCGGGGATTGAACTCAGGACCTTGCGCTTACCAGGGAAGCACTTATTCCACTGAGCCATCTCCCTAGCCCCAATGAGACAGATCTTTTAAGTTGCCTATTGAGTATCTATAGGCTTAAAGTAACTTGCTTCCTTTTTAAAAAAATTATTATTTTAGCAAAACTTCTTTAAGTCCTGATTGCCTTAGAAGAAAACAAATCATGCTTTAAATGAATAATAGATTTAGTGCCCGGGAGTTTGTCCTCTGTCCCTATGGTAGTCTCTGGTTGTGTAAGAAGTGTTGATCTACTACTGCAGAGGTGAGGCACACTAACTACTTGATTATAAAGCAAACTAAATCAAACATTTGCTTTAAAGCTTTATAGACAGTGAATTGAAGCCTGGCCAGATGGCCAGTGGACAGGCCTAGTGCCAGGGTCAAGGAGGCTTCCAGCACCATGGCTGTCACAAAGGAAGGAAAGGAAGGGACACAGTGAACTCAGGAAACTGTTGAGGATGAAGGGAACCTTGGGGCAGAGAGGCTCAGGCTGTGTGACCTTGGGCATGGCATTTGACATCTCAGGTCCTGCCTCCTTTCTGTGAAGTGAGAATATATACCTACATGACAAAGACCATGTGAAACACTGTGAAGTATGGGGCTAGGGCTTAGTACAGAGCAGGTAGTAAGCCCTGGGATTTTCTGAGTATTAAAGATAGCCTAGGGGAGACTGGGCAGCGATGAAGGGAAGGCCGGAATGCAAAGGGACTGACGGCGGATCTCAGTGACCTGGCAGATGAGGGATGTGGGGTTGATAACAGGAGTACGGAGAGGAGGTCTAGATTTTGCACAGAACAGTGTGCTTAGTGTTGGAGGCTATTTCAAACCTTGACGCCCTGGGCCGCCAGTGATTAGACCAGTGCGACAGGTGTGTCAAGGAAGCAGGACTGGGCCAGTAGAGCTGAGGGGATGCAAGGCCACAGTGAAGATGACTTGGGACGCAGTGGACAGTGCTGGCAGACCAGGTGTGAGGTGACCATGTGGTCTGCCGTCACATGTGCACTACCCTACACAGAGGGACATTTTAAACACTCTCGCCCCTCTTCAGGACAGAAGGGTAATCCTGATGAGCAGTTGGGATTGTGACCACAGGCCAGGCAGGGGCGTGGGGGGGTGGCCAAGGCAGGCAGCAGGACCCTGAGGACAGGATACCCACATTCAGCATGTCTCCACCTCAAAGCCCATCCTCCAGGGAGATCCTGGCAGAGTGGAAGATGGGCTGGGACTGAATCCAGGAATTTCCACTGAAGGCCTTATTGCACTCTTACAGCCTTGATTTCACTTCTCTGTTCATTCACTGTCCTGCATTCAGCACCTGTGTGTATGAGCACCTCCTTCTACCTCATCTCTGGGTTAGACCTTTTCCTGGCCTGGGGACACAGCAGGGACTGTCCCTGCCCTCCATGGACTCATCTGCCAAGGGGTCCACAGTGTGGACACAGACAGAGTCAGGGGGTGAAAAGGAATAAATTGGAGCCAGAAAACTGAGGGGACTGGTGGCCAGGGGCTTGTTTCAGCTGGGTGACAGTGGGCAGAGCTTAGGGGACACTGGGGAACATTTGGGATGGGGAGATTCTATGCAGGGAGCCCTGTGGCGAGGTCTTTGAGGCATCCCTGCAGTGGGGACAGAGGAGCCACAGTGAGAGAGCCTAGAGGGGCAGGTGACCCTGGAAGAGCCTGGCCATTCTCAGAATTTTAAAGATGGAAGAAATCATTGAAATCTTGTTATTGGGCAATCTGTTAATAATTTGATGTTGCAGCCAGGCATGGTGGTGCCTTCCTATAATCACAGCCCTCAGGTGGCAGTGGCAGGAGGATCATTGAGAGTTTGAGGACAGCCTGGGCTATCGTGGGTTCAAGGCCAACTGAACTGCATAGTGAGACCCTATTTATATGTCTTAAAGTAATAATAGTAATAATAATAATAGCTATTATTATTTGATGTTGCAGTGACCAGAGCAGCTTCATACTTGAGAAATAGACCTTTTGCTTGTTCTCCTTAAAATAATCATGAAAATATTAGATAAAGCCAAGTGCAGAGGTGCATGCCTGCAGTCCCAGCTACTGAAGAGGCTCAGCCTGGGCAACAGAGGACCCTGTCTCTGAAAGAAAAAATAAAGGATGAGACATGTCCTAGTGACAGAAGAGAATCCATTATAAACTTACCTTTTGTGTTACACGGTCAGATCTGCCAGGTACAATCACCAGAGACAGGACTCTGGGGGGAGCACTTCTGTCTTCCGTGAAATGGCTCAGAATGAAATGGTTCATCACAGGTCCACCCACTTCCATGTACTGATATTAAGAACACTCAGAAGCAAGATAAAAGAAACGTATAAAATATATCTCTTAGGGCCGGCCAAATAGCTCAGAGGGTTAAAGCGCCTGCACGCAGGCGCAGGAGCTAGGGGCTCAATCCTGGGGCCTGCTGTGCTGGCCCCACCTCTTGGGTGAGCTGAGTTGGCAATTGAGACTGGGCGTGGTGGCGTGTGTCTGTAATCCCAGCACGTGGGAGGCTGTAAACAGGAGTATCACTATGAGTCCGATCCAGTAGTGAGATCCTGAATACCCTGTAGACCCTTCCCCCAAAAAAATACAAAAAGAAAAAAAATCACCTGAACTCCATGCAAGGAACATTTTGCAATTTCATGTTAATGTCTTTTTAAATTTTTTTTTTTTAGTTCCAAGGATCAAACCCAGAGCTAGAACGTACTAACACGTCAGCATTCTACCGCTGAGCTACATCTTCAGGCCTTTTTGTTTTATGTTGAGACAGGGTCTCTGTGAGTTTCCCATGCTGGGCTATACTTTATATCCTACTGCCTTTGCGTGCTGAGTAGCTGGGATGATTACAAGCTTAGTCTCATGTCCTCTGTTTTTTCCCAGCTAGGTTGTGGTTACTTTGAATTCACCAGCTTTGGGTTGGAAGCTTTCTGGGGGTGCTTGTAGTACCAAGGTCTCCTGAGCTGCTTTGGTGCCAAAGGCTGTGGGCATCTGGCCAAAGCTTTCCCCAGCTCTTTGCCTTATCAAAAAGAACTGTCTCTTGCATTAAATTCTCTTTTTAATCTTTTTTAAAATTTTATTTATTTGTGTGTGTGTGTGTGTGTGTGTGTGTGTGTGTGGCCAGCTCAGCCCACCAGGGGGCGGGGCTGGCTGGCATGTGGTGCTGGGGGATTGAACTGTGGTCCCTGTGCTTTGCTAAGCTTGCTCTAAGTAGGTGCTTTAGACCACTGAGCCATCTCACCAGCCCCATAAATTCTCTCTCTCTCTTTTTTTTCCCCCTGCATTAAGTTCTGATTACCCACCAGGAAGTGCGGGCTTCTGCACACGGATTTCTGCACATGGGCTGAGATTCCAGAAGTAATCAGCCTAGGTTTGCCCTCCCAGGGAGTCATTCCTGGGTGTCTTCCCTCTTGTTGAGATACAGGCAGCCATGTGGCTTTAGAATTCTCTATCATAGGGCCAGCAAGATGGCTCAGCGGACTAAGCTCCTACTTAGGCAAGTGCAGAGACTGGGGTTTGATCCCCGGTACCACGTGCTGCGCTGGCCTCCTCCTCAGAGCGCACTGAGCCGGCGACCCAGACCAAGTCCTAGCATGGTGGTACATGCCTGTAATCTCAGCCCTATGGAGGCCAAAAACAGGAAGATCACTATGAGTCCGAGCTGTGTAGTGAGACCCTGTACCAAATACATGAAACAACTGGGGCTGGGGAGATAGCTCAGGAGAATA